>NC_081841.1:216264420-216909746 GCF_963259705.1 Myotis daubentonii | reverse complement strand
TTTTTTCTTTAGTTAGGGAATTGAATTAAGAAATCTCAATGTGGGGACATTGTACAGGATAGTCTTCCGGGCAGAGGAAGTATTTAAGACGGAGTGTTACAATCCAGGTACACATTCCGATAAGCTCATACATGTGTTTAGAAATATTCAATTAAAATATGCAAATGATGTGAAGATGGACCCATTACAATCCCTGTCCTCAAGGCATATCTTCTAAGAAAGAAGACTGCTTTTTGCGTAAATAGTAAATATAAGATGTGCTTTTTTAAAAGCTAAAACTTAGTAAACACCAAGCTAAAACAGGAGCAATTCAATCTACTGGCCCAGGAAGGCTTACCTGAGAAGTGAGTGCTATTATGGCTGGTAAGCTGGGCAGTTGAGCTGACAACTAGAGACTGCTAAGCAAGGATGCAATCATTTTTTTTTAAAGAACTAGATACCAGTTCAAAGCTCCTTTCAGATCTCTGCTTATATGAGTTTTTCCCTCTGTTCTCATATTCTTTTTTAATTTAAATTCTTTATTGTTTACAGTATTACATATGTCTCCTTTTTCTCCCATTTACTTCTCCCTGGCTGCTCCCACCCCCCAGCACATGCCCTCACACCTCTACTGTCTGTGTCCATTGCTATGCTTATGTGCATGCATACAAGTCCTTTGGTTGATCTCTTACCCCACCTCCCACACTCCTCTGCCTTCCCTCTGAGGTTTTTTTAAAATATTTTCAAAAGTATTATTTCCTTTAAAATATTATTTCAAACAGTGTAACTTAAAATGGACTCTTATTCACATAGCCATTGATTAATATATGATGTTTTATGATCACCTATATCTGTTCATGTCATTACTCAGTGCATTTAATGATGAATTTTAAAGACTTCTCAAACTTCTCCCAGTTTTTAAAATAATTTTATTTTTCTCAAACACCCAGTAAGCTATTTACTTTCAATTTGTGAGTGGTAAATTGAAAATGTGTGCTGAACTGTTGAACTGATGAGTGGATAATTAAACAGAAATAAAAAGCTGAAAATTAATGCTTAGAAGATATAATATTCATGTCATTGAAGGGCTATTATGGTTGATGCATTTATCCAACTACAACTGTGATACTTTATGAGGTTCCCCGAAAACTAATGATAATATTGCGTGGACTGATCTGTAATTTTCTTAAATAAACATCTATTTAAATGCCATTCACTTTGTTTAATAATAAAGGTTAACTTTCATTTAAAACTTAAGTACAGAAAAGAAAAATTTTATTATTCTAAAGCATTGTTTACTGTGACTGATTGGATTGATACATTTCTTAGATATTAGATAGTTAATGAATAAATTTGATTTTCAAAATAATAATGATAAGCTGAAAATCTTTAAAAAACTTTCTTCTAATACAAATTGTGATTTGTATTAGATATTAGATATTAAAATATCAATTAAATACTCAACATTATTATTAAGTACATAATTGAGAGAGACATTTTCCCTGGGTCTTTTAGCAAACAGGCTGAAATATCCATACTTTACCCTCTAGGATTTTTCAACTAAATCAGAGATGAGTATCACTGAGGAGTGTGTGTGTGTGTGTGTGTGTGTGTGTGTGTAGGGTGTGGTGTGTGTAATAATCAGAATGAGTTAAAGACTTGAAATTTGACACAGAGCGCTTCGTCTTAAAATAATTAACTGGAATAAAAATCTGGAATGTAAAATTCCTCAAACTCTTCATGTCAGAGAGAAAGCAGTGGTTCTCAGCCAAGTAATGGACAGAAAGGGACAGGGGGCCTAAGCTCCCACTGCCAGCAGGTGTGAGGTCTTCACAAGCCTGTTAGCTCTTAGTTGGGAGACATCAACATAAGTCAACTGCTCTCAGTGCAGTTGATAAACTCAGAAGCAGGTGATAAATAGCAAATACATTTACAACCTGCAGCCCATGTCATAATGACCTACTGAAAGTAAGCTGGGAAAAATGCCTGCCTAAAAAAGAATGTAGGGTTTTTATCTCAGCTCTCCCCCGCCCCCAACTCAGGCACATCACCTAACTTCCTAAAATGTCCTGATTTGGAAATTTACTCTCCAGAGGTGATCTCACCTAGACTCTGACTGAAAGGATCTGGTGGAGATAACGCCACAATTTTAGCTTCAACGTAGGCGCATCAGTTAAATTCCAAATTTTATGTTCTGCAAATATTTTTGTTTAAAATATGCCGATTAAAATACTCTATGTCTTTTACAAAGGTGTATTAAATATTTAAGCCCCCTCTCATTTCTAACATTCCACAATTCGAAGTCCATAAATAAAGATACGATTCCTGTTTCTGGCTCTAAGGTAATACCACTTTAAATTTATTAGAAGAAAGATTAGTCTTCTGTCTAAAGTAAACCTAAAGGGAGCAATTGGGGGAGTTGGAGTATGCATCCTGATTGCTCTCCTAATTGTAACAATTTGCGACCTAAATTATACATTGCCTTAAGAAATGCAAAAATTTCATTACATAGGACATAGTGTTTATTTATTTACCATTGAGTGAAAGTTGAGTGAGATTGAGTACGGGGGTAAGGGAATGGAGTACTTTGAACATTCAAACATTCCCCAGGGCTCGAACATTTTTACATTGGCACTGCGCCCGCCGAGCACTTAGCACAAAACGATGTTGAAGGCACTATGCTGACATTAGTTGACATTGGATCGGAGACAGTTGATAGTAGCAGTTCCTGAAAAAGTATACATGGAATTGACAAGCTTTGGCAATAAAAGTTTATTAGAATATTTGATGGCGTGACCCCTGCAGGACATTGAATTAAATAAAATGCAACTGAATAAATTTAAGCCATGGACTAGAACAGAGCTTTGCTTTGTGAGCAGTATATAAAATAATGCCAAAATCTTTGTCCTCTGATCCTCCTTTCTCATTTGCTACCTGGGTGTTTACAGTGGTAAAGTAATTCATAATTAGGAGTTACATGGTTATATCTAGATCAAAGAAAGTAATTTCTGTTTATTCTTCTTATATTTATTGACCTGTACCAACTAACAGCATTTATACCCATACCATCTTCACCCTTCTCACAATGGATTGAAGGGTATTGGTCTTTCTACTTTGAATCATATCTACTCTTTTAAAAATATATATATATATATATTTTATTGTTTTTTTACAGAGAGGAAGGGAGAGGGATAGAGAGTTAGAAACATCCATGAAAGAGAAACATGGATTGGCTGCCTCCTGCACACCCCCTACTGGGGATGTGCCCGCAACCAAGGTATGTGCCCTTGACCGGAATTGAACCTGGCACTCTTCAGTTCACAGGCCGACGCTCTATCCACTGAGCCAAACTGGTCAGGGCTCATATCTACTCTTGCTTTCTTTTTTTGAAATACATTTTTATTGATTTCAGGGAAAGAGAGATAGAGACATCAATGATGAGAGAGAATCATTAGCAGGCTGCCTCCCGCAGGCCTCCTATTGAGGATTGAGCCTCCAACCCGAGCATGTACCCCAACGCAGAATCAGACTGTGACCTCTGCTTCATAGGTCGAAACTCAACCACTGAGCAACACTTGCTGGGCCACTCTTGCTTTTTTAATTCACTTAGCAAACATCACCTCTCTATAAAATATGCAATTACTCTCTCTCACGTGAATCATTCCTATCTTCATAAAAACATAGGGCAATGTTTGAGGATGTCTTTTATTCTCACCACTCTAACTCTTGTCAAGGTTGCTCCCTCTGTCTCAGAATTTATTAGCTACTTATCTCCTACTTAACACATCATGTCCGTGTTTGGAGTTTATTATTCCCCCCCAAACTTGACATTTTGGCCTTTACTGACACCATGTTTTCTGACTGTCATCTGTTTTATTTCCCTCATTCTTCTCTTCCAACCCCCCTCCATCTTCTTTTCCTCCTTTTTCTAGTTCACTGCTAAATATTGAAGAACTAGAGGCCCGGTGCACGAATGCATGCACCAGTGGGGTGCCTTGGCCTGGCCTGTGGGATCGGGCCTAAAGGGGCTCTCCAACATCCCCCAAGGGGTCCCAGATTTCGAGAGGGCACAGGCTAGGCCAAGGGACCCCATCAATGCATGATTGGGCTGGGGAGGGATGTGGGAGGCTGGCCAGCCAGGGAAGGACTAAGGGAGGGCTCCAGGGCATGTCCAGCCCATCTCGCTCAGTCCCGATTGGCCGGACCCCAGCAGCAAGCTAACCTACCCTTCGGTGCGTCTGCCCCCAGTGGTCAGTGCACATCATAGCTACTGGTCAACCGGTCAACTGTCTGCCCCCTGGTGGTCAGTGCATGTCATAGCCAGCAGTTGAGTGGCCTTAGCATATCATTAACATATTATGCTTTGATTGATTGAACGGCCTACTGGTCGACTAGACACTTAGCATATAAGGCTTTTATTATATACGATACTTGAGGTGGAACTCTTGATTTTCTCATTTCTATACGTTCCCCAGGTGATCTCATCTAACCTCTGACTAGAACAATCTCATGCAGATAACTGCAAAATTTATAGCTTCAACACAGAAATGTCAGTTAAAACTCTAAAGTCTATATTCCAAAAAGATTTTAAGCAAAGATTTTTGTTTAAAGTATGTTAAATAAAATACTCTATCTTTTTATGTCCTTCACAAAGATTTTCATATAATCTCTTGTAAGATTTTTATCAGATTGGAATTTTTAAGAATTAGTGACATTACAGAAGCTAGAGTTTTCAGTAGCCTAGTAGAAACCCAGATTGTGTACATTATTACTACTATTAATGCAATGCCCTTTAGCTAACACTGAAAACCTCCTGATGTATGGCATTTGGTAGAGGTATAGGAAAGGAACAAATAAGTGAAATAGAGTAAAACTAGACCTCATTCACTTTTTGAAATCTATCATAGGACCTGTAATTAAAAACGGCAACAAAAAAAAAAATCTGGCTATTCCAGTTTTTAAAAAAGGAAAAAAAAATCTATCTATATATATATATATAAAATCCTAATATGCAAATAGACCAAACTGAAGAACAACCAAACAACTGAACAACTGGTTGCTGAGATGTATGCTGACCACTAGGGGGCATGCGCGGAACATGGAGGACATTGGCCACAATGGGATGGTGGAGCAGGTGAACAGGGTCACCAGACCAAGGCAAGGCACCAGTCGCTGTCATCAAGGCGAGCCCCTGGTGGTTACTGAAAATTGTTTGCTCCCGGGCACCATGCTCATACCTGCTGCTGGCGCTGGCCCTGCTCAAATCTACTGCTGGTGCCAGAGCCACAGCTCACACCCACTGCTGGCGCCCATTGCCGGCTCCAATCACTTGGTGCCATCAGCAGGTGTGAGCAGCGGCCGCCGGCCCTGATCATCCCTGAGGGCTTCTTCAATTCCCCCTGCTCCTGAGGGGCAATTGGGACAGCGGCTGCCACTCACACCTACTGATAGGCTGGCCCCACTCTCACCCGCTGCTGGTGCCGGCCCCAATTGCTCTGCACCATCAGTGGGTGCGAGTGGGGCCGGAGCTGTCAGCATGTGGGAGCAGGGACGCAGCAGGAGCGGGGCTGCTGGCAGACAGGAGTAGGGGCTGTGATAGGAGGGGCTGGCTGGGGGAGTGGAGGATGGGCCGAGACCCGCCCCTGTGCCCACCCACTGTAGCCTCAGGGCCCACACTTCCTTTCAAGGTGCACGTAATCATGCACTGGGCCCCTAGTTTGCAACATAAATAATTATATATAATCTAGCAAGAGCGATGACTAGCTGATCACCACATCTGCTCCTCTTATTCCTTGGACACTGATAAACCTTTCCCAGGGTCCTACATGGTGACTTTTGCAAAACAGTGGAATTCTAGACGATGGATGAAAGTACAATGATGTGATCTAATTCTGGCCCTGGCTCCTGAAAAACTCCCATGGGTGATTGTTCACATTCTTTACTTCGGGGCCACCTGTTCAAGACTGTACTTCTATAGCATGGAAGGATTTGGAGCCTGGGTTCCTGATCCTTCTAGAAAGGATGTATGCACTAATGTAGGTCATCCACTTTAGACTTAGTAAGGAAGAAATAAGTTTCTACTTGGTTAAACCACTTAAATCTAGAATTTTTTTCCTTCCTGTTGCTACAGCTAGTATTAATACTAAATAAATTTTGCAAATGAGACTTGCAGATTCTTTTGTTGTACTAGCAAAAAATAGTAATCCAGATCTAACCTGAAACCTGAGTACACTGTAGTCTAAACCATTTGGGGATATCATGTACATTTCCTGAGTTTTGGTTGCTTTTCCTCTAAGTGTGTGGATTAATGGTAGCCTGTTTTCAAAATGATTTTTGATGTATAACTAAGTACAAATTTTGATGGCAAGTGAGAGCTAAAGGCAACACTATGCATATTTATTTTAATATGTTTTTATTGATTTCAGAGAAGAAGGGAGAGGGAGAGAGAGAGAAACATCAGTGATGAGAGGGAATCATTGTTCAACTGCCTGCCCCACACTGGGAATCAAGCCCACAACCTGGCTATGTGTCCTGACAGGAATCGCAACTTGTTATCTTGGTTCATAGGTCAACGCTCAACCACTGAGCCATGCGGCCGAGAGCCACTACCCGTATTTAAATTATATATTTTGGTTTGGGTGTGTTATCGTTGATGAGGTAAAACTTGATCACCAATTGAGTCACAGTCACCTTCTTGAAAATCAGGTGATCTCAAATGATACCAGGTAAATGGACAGATCTATAAAAAAAAAAAAAAAAAAAAAAAAAAAGCCTTGATTTGGCATGTCTTGTTTTGTGTCTTCTCTGACTAGACACAAGATGACAATAGGTTGCCCCAAACTCGTCATTTTAATTTTCCCTATTTTACCTTCTACTTAATTCTGTGTCCTATCTATAATAATAAAAGCATAATATACTAATTAGACCAGACGACCTTCTGGATGAAGCCAGGGCTGCGAGGGCCAAGCCCCTTGCACAAATTTTGTGCACCGGGCCTCTAGTAAAACTTAAAGGTGGACAATAAGTTTGTGACCTGCAGTTGTGCCAAGATCAATTGAGAATATTAGGTCAAAACATAGTGAGTGTATGAAACCAGATTGAAATTAGAGCGGAAATGTGTTTAGATTGGTGAAATTGGAAAGCTAAGAGTGAGAAGTGATGAAGCAGGCAAAGGCGAAGATGTTAGGAAATTCGGTGGATCCAGAAATGATAACTTGTATACATCTTTTATGTATTCCCAGGATAAGCTTAAATGATTTAGATCGCTTGACTTGCTGGTGTTAGAAAGGAGAAGCATGGTTAACTGAGTTCACTGAGATCAAGGAGAGGGTTATAGAAAATCTCAAATACCACTTCCCTTGCACCCTGGAGAAAATAACTCCTGGGAAGTAAATGAATTGTAATCTGAACCTGTCATAGTTCTTCCTCAAAGGGTGCCAGACTCAAACAAAATATCCTATCTACCCTCATAGTCTATAACAACTGTGCCTTCTTATAAGGCTGCTCAGGCTTAGGGACTGTTCCCTTGTGAGTTTTCAAGAATACCTGAAAGTTACATCATTAACATTGAACTGACTATCTGCCCATCGTATTAATTTTCAGAAGCTTTCTAAGTGATTCCATGCATGCAAAAATAATTTTATTTCTCTGTGGTTCCTGATAAAATTATACACTCAGAAAGAACGTCATTTCTGATTTTAAGTACTATAAAAGTGTTCCTCCATGCACCTCAATAAATTTTTTATTATTCATGGTGATACTTTCATTTTACAGAAATTTTGAAAAAAATCTGACAGAGACATCTGTTCAGGTTTACACACCTTAACAATATATTTCAGTATCCTATGATTCATGCGGATTTAACATGGAGATGGTCAGTGCTAACATATTTCTAAATCACTGATAAAAATGGTTGCTCAGCGCGAAAGGTGTCCCCCCATATGGCATGGCTAGCCAACCTGAAGAAGGAAAGATAACGCAAAGCACACCCCATTCTGTCTACCCCCTTCTCCACTGACTCACCAGCCTCCATCTCTCAATCATTACATTTTGTTTCCTTTTTCTATCCTAATAAACTTATATCCTTTACGTAAAAGGAAAAAAGTTCTTCATTTCATTCTACAACTCTTGTTCTACCTCTCACTTCCCACCACTCTCAGAGGGAACTATAACCTTAGCTGTACTTCCTTATTGCCCACTACTCCCTAAATGTAATTTTGCATTTGCTCCCCTGCCCCACTCCTTAGAATTCTACCCACTAACATTACCCATGGCATCCAGATTTCCAAGTTCTTTGGTCGTTTCCAGCATTGATTTTCCTAGTCCTCACTAGTATTTGCCCTTTTGATAAGCTTTTCCACCAAAGCTTATTCCTTTATTGGTGATAATGAGGCTGCTACATTTCCTAGTTTTCCTCCTACTTTTATTAACAACCATCTCTCTCCTTATTTATATATGTTTCTTCTTTCTACCTACCCCACGTGTAATAGTTCCAGAATTCAAAACTGAACTCCTTTTCCTACACTATCCTCCTATTTTCCTGTGACTCCTTACTTCTAACATCCAGTTTTTCCCCATCACCATCAGTCTCCAGATCTCTAGTTCTGCACTTCCAAAGGTTTAGGTTCCCGTTTTCTTCTCTTCAAAATATCTTCTGCCTCTGCCCATTCTCCTGTCCTAACTCTAATATAGAATGTGTCACCTCATGTCAGGTTATAGGTCTGTCTAATTCATGTTCTTTGTCTGTAATTTTAAAATACTCTGATCCATTCTGTTCACCATAACCCAATTATTGCTCCTGAAACTATTTAAATTATGTCACTCTGCTACTCAGAAACGGTCAATGGCTGCATATACCTTAAAATTATAGAATTCTGAACATGGTATTCAACGCTTTTGTACTGATCTTTTTTGATCACCTTATCTCTCAGTACTCACCTTCACTGATAATTTTTCTAACGTTTCCAGAACACTTCCAATAGGTCATGTGCATCTTGTTATACTATGTCAGTATCTGCAATAGATTAAATACAAGTGAAATAACTTCATTGAGATGAATGACGGCTTCACAGGTTGTTTCCTGCAAACAAAAAGTTCGTGATGTGCAAAACAGACATCTGTTATACTTTTGATAACATTAACCTTTCTTCTATTAACATCAGGTCATTTCCAAAAATTTAAGGCCTCTCTGTTTCTTATGTTTATAGTTCTGTGATTACTTAAGGGTTACTTAAAATAAAAAAGAGGATACTTGTATAAAACGCTTTAGCTGTTATTTTATAAACTAAGATTTATATACAAAGTGAGAATTGTAGGGATCACTAAACTTTGCCAGAGAAATCCCATTTTCTTTGCTGGAATGTAGAAGGAATCACAGAATCCTTTAGTGACAAAAGTCAACAGAGCCAAAATTATTCAGTCAGGAAAAGACAGAACAGAAATTTCTCAGGAAGCACAAAAGGGGTGTAGGGAGGGGTTTTTTGTTTGCTTGTTTGGTTGGTTGGTTTTGTGTGTGTGTGTGTGTTGTTTTGCTTTTTGGTTTTTTTTAGTTTGCCTACAGAAGCCAACTAGTTAGAGGAAATATTTAGAAGTCCAAAGCTAATATATCTCTATTATAATCATTACTACCAAAGTAATGTATTGATGTGATTACTACCTTAACTCTAAAAAAACTTATAAGGTTTTAAGCGCTCCTACTCCAATTGCTATATGGTAATAAAGGTAAGTAGTGGAATATTAAGATGTTTTATTTACAAAATTCAAATTGGAATGACAAATCCTCCATTATCAGATAATGACTCTAAAACAAATATGTACGGCTGGGAAAATAAGGATGCTCACCTGAAAGCAGCAATATTGTTTGCAACAAAATACAAGGAGCATGTACCTGGCATTCCAGCAAGACATTTCTGAGGCAGATGAAAGCATTGTTCTGTATTCTGCTCAGAGCTCCAATTAAATAAGGAAAACTTGTCAATGTAAAAAATACGTACCGAGAATATCAGCATCGTAAGTCAACATGTTCTATACATGTTAGAGGCCTAATGGATTTGATTAAAGCAGTTTAATTAAGGTATAGTCTGCTGTGTTGCAACTCCCTTCCAGACAAAATAACTCGGTGACCAGGTAGTCCGTCCCCAGCGAACTGTGAATATCAAAGTCAGGAGAAATTCTTCATTTTAATGAGCTGCATTTTCTGAGCCCAGAGGATGCGCCCCTGACAGGGTGGCTGCAGGAGGCACAAATGAAAGTAGTGGTTTTCCTTTGAGACATGCGAATGCTAAGTGCAGTGACTGCCAGGTATTAAAATCATGCTGCTGAGATTCTTTGTGTCTGTTTGGTCTCACACTTGCCCTTGGGCAGGAAGCGATTGTGCAAGGAAAAGCCCAACAATTAACATTATTTTCATATTTAGGAAAGTATTACTCCTCTCTGAAGGCATTCAAAATAGCACAACTCATTTCTTTATAAACGTTATATTCTCATTGAAAGACAACCTTCTATAAATGCAAATGTGTAAATCATGTATCGTGTCCTTCCATTAACTAATGATCAGGTTTATAAGGTGAATGCTCTACACACTGAGAACACAGATTGCCCTTTTATCATTGTTTAACAAATCCGCATGGCATGAGGGTTGTTACTTTAAGCAGAGATACCATCAAATATAGTCAGAAGAGAATATATTCAAAATTATTTAACACTGCTTTTTTTTCCCTGTCTTTAAATAAGTTAGGATGTGGTAACAGGAAATTAAGTGTAACCATTCTGGCAGTTATTTTTAGTATATTATTTTTAGTATATTAAAGTATATGGAAACCAGGTATTTAATCATGTGATAACAGTTAATACTCGACTCTTGAAATCATCATGCAGATGCAAACGCCAGTGCAAAACACCACCAAGAAATTGCTGGTTGGCAAAGAAAAGAAACCTTAGGTAATTATACTTGATTTCAATAAACATGTAATGAAAGTGGGAAAGAAGTTCATTCCAAAAGAAATAAGCGTAATTACCTCAGTTGGTGAAGGGCTTATCTCCTGCTTCTGGATTTGCTCCAAGGTACATGTAACTGTCCAGACCAAGGACAGCGGTTAGCTTCCACCCTGGGGGAAGGAAACACAAAGCCCGCAGTGATTTATAGCTCCGAACCTTAAAGACTACCGAGGCGGATGGACGTTTCTTCAGAATTCCTCACTTGAACTGATTTTCTCTACAAAAGGTGGTCTTATTTGGAAATCTCTGTGATCTTAATTGTATCCTACTTTAGCATAAAATTCGCCTAACATTTTTCTCTGTAATTCTCTCAGTTCACTACTGTGCAAAAGTAACGTGCTCCTGTGGAGTTTGTACCGAGTATGTAAAGTTCTACTAGAAGAATATGATGGCCTTTTTCCTAAAACCCGAAGGCTGGGCAAGTAATGACAGCCTAACAGGCAGCCTACTCATCTAGGCTCCAGAGTTTCACTGTCACACAGGCAATAGTTCATGTCCTGGGGAGAGCGCTGCCTCTTTAAGAAGTCATGATCTACCTTCCACTGTTGGCAAAGTCTCCAAGTAGCTCAGGGATCACCAGCATTTATTTGGATATTAAAGGGTGACCATGAAGGTAAAAGTAGGCCACGGTCTTCCACAAAAGGCCCAATATGCTCCTATTTTGAAAAAAAAAAAAATTAGGATAAAGGTATTTGACTTCAACCATATATGGTTTAGTTTCATTGCACACAGCCAGGGTTAATTGCTCATTGAGGATTAGACTAGCAGTAGCCTCACTATGTTATCAGAATAGCTATGCCTTTTTCAAATGATGTTATGTCTAGAAGTGTTTTCTGAAAGACTGATCTTAGATATGAAATCCTGGTCTGATGGTAATAGCAGTGCTGAAACACCCATCATTTTTTTGCAGATGCCCTTTTTTATAATCAAGACTTGAGGTCTATTCCTGATACATGTTACATATTGTCTGACAAATTCAATCAAATGGGTCATTTTATTGTTCATTAGTACTTTCAAGGAAGGAGAGTCCAGCATTATCAGTCCCCAACAAGCATACAGGATTACATTAATTGCTACGATAAATAGCATTAGGGCACTCAACTGTAGCAACTCAAGGTTTTTATCAGAGTAGAGATTGTTAATGGTGGTTGTAAGGATTTGTGCGTAAAATTCTCGCTCCTTTTTATTTTTCTCTGTAATGTCAAGAGGTCTTCTACCGCCGAAACTGGTTTGGCTCAGTGGATAGAGCGTTGGCCTGCGGACTGAAAGGTCCCAGGTTTGATTCCGGTCAAGGGCATGTACCTGGGTTGCGGGCACATCCCCAGTGGGAGATGTGCAGGAGGCAGCTGATCGATGTTTCTCTCTCATCGATGTTTCTAACTCTCTATCTCTCTCCCTTCCTCTCTTTAAAAAAATCAATAAAATATAAAAAAAAAATTAAAAAAAAAGAGATCTTCTACCAAAATCTATAGGAGTTTTTAGATAATAATAGTATGGTATATTTTGTATGTTGCTTCACACAAAATAGATGCTCAATGCACTTTTAAATAAATGTGTAATAGCTTGATTGTTGAGTACATTTTGCTAGTTATTACTCAGATACTAGAAACAAACCCCCCAAATTGAAGATTTTATTAATCTTTACTAACACATTCCAAAATATTTCTTAAATTTAATTTTTCAGTGTGGAGTCCAAAATAAGGCATTTGCAATTTTTCATGTTATGATTTCTTAAGAAAGTCTTGTGTCTTGTAATTGATTCTTATCTTACTTAAATCTGGTTTTCTGTTCCTTTCAAACATAATTCTTTCAAATATGTTCCAATCTCTGTGTATGACTCCTTTGTTTTTCTATCTTACTTCTCTGCATGCCTTTGTTATATAGCAAACACTTATCAGGTTTCCGCCATTTAAAAATAGTGAACAGATGGTAGTTCCTTCAGGATTCAGAACAAGGTATTATCTGATGTTCTTGTAAGCTATTACCCTATTATGTTTCTGTGTCTTGATTACATTTGATACAGATTGTAGTTGCACAAACAATACACACTGATTCAAACCAACAAACGATTGTCATGTTAATTTTAGAAGCTGAAATTCTAACTCTAATTGCTGTCCTTTAAGAGCTTAATTTTTGCATAAGACCTGCCCACCAGGCAGAGCCACACTTTTGAAAATCCATGAATCTTCTTAAAAACATAATTATGAATAAGAACAAAAACACCAAAAAAAAAAGCACCCCACAACAAATTAATAAGCAAGCAAACAAACAAAAACACCTTTGGCCTTATGCTAGAAAATATTTCTGATATCAAAGGAAACTGCAATAGCACGCTTTACATACGGGTGGCAGTATAGAAAAATCTGTAATGCAATATAGCTCTTTGGTGGTTAAGAGCCCCAGATTCCCTGGGTTTGGATTCTAGCTCTACCCGGGTTTACTGTATATTTCTAGTCAAGTTGATACTATTTTTATTATAATTTTCTTCATTTGTTAATGAAGACAATAAAAGAACCTACATCATGGAGCCATTGTATTGGTTCAATAAAGTGGGAGATATAAAATGTTCAACATGTCGCCAGGCTTGAAGTTGGCATTTAATTGATATGAGCTATACTTCACTTACTGAATTACATGGAATTGAGTTATTATATATTTACCTTTTAATATATATTTAATGGAAAATAGTTAAAACAGTCCCCCAAACTACAAACTAAAAATACTAGTCCCTAATACTTAAAAAAACAAAACAAAATAAAATATGTATTTTAGCCCTTGTACATATGAAGGAAAACTATGTAGTTGGGATTATTTATTATTTTGAAATAGAATTTTGAATCAACTCTTTGGTAATTTGCCAGAATGTCAATAAAATCATGTAGGTTTACTATACCATTCTTTCCTCTCATTTTTTGGAACACATACACAGAACTGTATGTATAGCTTAGTAATTTACATTCATTGCACAGGATAGAGAGTAGAATTGTGAGAATCTTGAGTGGTATCAAGGATCTAAAATTTTGGATATATCCAAAGTACTGGGATCTACCAAATGATTTTCTAGTGAGCCAGAGGTCATGGTTCAATTCCTGGCCAGGACACATGCCCGAGTTGCTGGCTCAATCCCCAGTGTCTCTCATTGATGTTTTGATGTTTCTATCTATCATTTTCTCTCTCCTTTCCTCTCTGAAATCAATAAAAAAATATATATATATAAAAAGAATATCCTGAATGTGATGAGAACAATACAGTGTAGAACCTATGGCTGTGATGTTACCTGAGAAAGGAGAGAATGTAGCCAGTCAAATCAGTGGAACAAGAGTTGTGTTGTGTAATGTAGGATGATGTGGAGGGTGGAGGACCTGCCAGATAAACAGCAGAAATAGAGATGCAGAATTCGTACAGAACAGAACCAATATATTTTCCTTTCTGTAGCCCCATCAAAACTAAAGAGGGATTTATTTAAAATAAAATGAAAAAAATTCAAAATATTACTATGAGAAAGAAAGAAGAAATAGAAAACAAAGTTGGTTTGTTTATTTGGTTTTCTTTTTATGATTTCATAAAGACAGGAGGAAGGTCTAAATTTATTTTGAAAGAAAAATCTTCATGCGTGAACTGAATGGAGGCAGAGAAAATTCAACTTTGTAATCTTTAGCTAAGCATACTACTTTCATAGGCTATTACTCTAAGACTATATCAGTATATTTAAACTGAGAGAGAGAGAGAGAGAGAGAGAGAGAGAGAGAGAGAGAGAAGAGAGAGAGAATATGTATGTTTCTCCTTCAGAAAGGATGAGCATAGCTTTGCGACAAGGTAGCGTATGGAAAAACCCTGAGCATTAATTCAGTTACAATGACGCACAAGGGTACATTATCTTTAATCAGATCCCATTGAACAAGCCAATAGAAGAATAGAGTGGTAGAGTTGTTGTGTAGCTTCAAAGCAGTAGGAAGATGGAATTGACTTGAGAGGCAACACCAAGAGAAGAGGAATGAGAAGTACAGGGGGAGTTGTGCCATTCTATTTAGCAAGTCAAGGAGGAAGATATGCATTTATTTTCTGCAGCATAGCAGTGAATGTGGAACACTGAGCAGTCTCATTTGTAATGTTTTTCCAATTGTAATATTTTTAGTTAAATCAATAATTGAATTTAGAATTTTAAATAGAATAGCATTAAAGCTAAAAGAAAACTGGCAAAGTCAGAATGAGGTTAGCAAGTTAGACTCAAAGAAGGAACTCAGCTGGCATAGGCATCCTCCGTGCTATGTCTGTGATTCCACAGACCATTTAAGTGAAATGAATGCATGGCAGGAAATATTATTTTAGTTGAGGAGAACAAGGGCACAGCAGTGCTTCCTGAAGAAAGGGAATCACACATAAAAGGGCCTTCCCTGTCCTAAGGTTAGCATGTTCCTAACAAAAGTGAGGAAGGCACAGCTGGGCTCATTCAAGGGTTCCAAGTAAAAGGGGAACATAAATAAGAAAGTGGTACCATCTGCCACAGGAAGGCCAGTGTGGGTGGGGGGTCCTCTCAGGATATAGAGGAGGGGAGACAAGACAGGGAGTTTCAGAGAGAGAAAGGGATAAGGGTGATGGATGTCAAGTGATGGCATTGGACCAACGTAGAAGGCAACTACCGGGAAGCCTGGGATGAGAGGGGTTTCAGTAAGAAAATAGCAGGGAAAATTTTTATAAACGCTTGAAAGATTAAAAACAGAAAAGGAATCAGAAAACACTTCAGAAGGAGTAATTTTGTGTGACATCGATAGAAGACAAAAAGGAGGTGGAAGAGAGAATATCAAGAAATTAACAGAGATATTAAAGATAATAAAGTAACTGGTCCAGTGTGGCTAGAACCAAAGTCTGGAAAAAATGAATACAGAAAAGAGGACATTACACATACTAGGGAGGAACTATTACATGAGCTCCCAGAGGGTGGAAAGATGAGGAGTTTGAAAAATCCTTTGAAAGAAAAGTATGAGGAAACAGAGCTTTAGGTAGCAAGGCAATGCCGGTGGCCTGAAAGGAGGATATGTGGCTATAGCAAGGACTCCAATAAAGGGTGAAGAAGTAAATGATTAAACAGCCAAAACAGCCTCTAAAAATACCCCGTGTAAATATATTTTTCTTTAAAGAAAAAGAAGATCTGACTGTTGATAGCTAAAAAATCTTCTGATATTTGCCTGAGGATTGTTGTTTAAAAGGAGCATGTGGAGATGGATGTTGTTCTATAAGAACAATGCAAAAAGAAGCTATGACAATCCTATATAATAAAAGCCTAATATGCTAAGTGTCCGGTTGTCCATTCAACCAATCAAAGTGTAATATGCTAACAATATGCTAAGGCCACTCAACCGCTCACTATGATGTGCACTGACCACCAGGGGGCAGATGATCCGACCAGTAGGTTAGCTTGCTGCTGGGGTCTGGCTGATCAGGACTGAGCAAGATGGGCCGGACACGCCCTGGAACCCTTCTATGGTCCCTCATCAACTGGCCAACCTCCCGTGTCCCTCCCTAGCCCCAATTATGCACCCGTGGGGTCCCTCGGCCTGGCCTGCACCCTCTCACAATCTGGAACCCCTCGAGGGATGTCAGAAAGCAGGTTTCGGCCCGATATCTAGGGACCCCACTGGTGCTCTAATTCGTGCACTGGGCCTCTAGTGATATTATAAAGAAAGAGAAGGTACATAACACTGGACACAAATTATGACTTTGATTCAGGACTTTTCCATTCAAGGCTACCAGGGTACTATTAAAACAAATATCCCTGACAGTCTGGGACACTTTAGAGAAATCACAGAACTTGCAACAGGAGGGAGCTGGCAAGAATAGGTTTCACGGGTAGAACAAGAATTGCTTGAGGATGAGGCAGAAAAGCAATGTGTCAGATCAGAAATCTGGGAGCCATTATTCATTCCCCCGATTCAATAAGCATATGAGATGTAGTGTTAAAGATGATGTGTATGTTGCTTAGTACATTTTGTTGTAACCCCCTCAATTTTTGTCTTCACAATAAAACATGTGAGAATCAGAGTGGGAAAGAGTAGCCTAAACCATGAAGGCACAAATCCATTATCGGTCCTTGTTCAGGGGAGTCTCCTTCCTATGGCTGTCAGTGAAAGTACTTAGGCTTTTGACAAGACAAAGCCCATAATGTGTAACTGCCCGGATGTCTGACCTTCCACAAGCTATTCAATCTCTTTGAGTTTCTTAATCTGTAAAGTGAGCATGAAAACACATATCATTGACAGCTTTTTGTGCAGATTTACAAAAAAAAAAAAAAAAAAATATATATATATATATATATATATATATATATATATATATATATATATATATAGTATAAATATTCTAGCACACAAGTAACTTTCTATTCATATTACATGATGTGCAAAATATATACTTGTGCTAGGTACCTTCAAAAATATATTGCATATGTGTGTGTGCTGAACAAGAGGACAGAGGATTAATGGGAGGAGGGGTTTACAAACATGAACAAGTAATTGTAATTATTATGAAATTGAAATTAGAAACCCCATTGGAACCTTCTTGTTATTTTCTCTGGAAAATCAAAAAGTAGGTTTACATTGTTTTTATGGAAAATAACACACTGGTTACTAAATAATAATACAAGAATAAACTTGGTGTTGCATGTGCTTGCAACTGTAAATCTACTTTTGCCTGCCTCTGTATTGGGATTAAAAATTTGAAATGCTGTTATTATCTCTGGTAATTAAATGACTATAACTTTCTAAAGTTGCTAATTCAATGCCAGAAGGGATTCAAAGGGGACTGAATGCTTTTCTGGGGATAAAAATATATATTTGTCAAATAGGAATTGATATTTTCAACTTCCATACTTACATAGTAGTCTTTCCATTCATGAGGCCAAGATTCCACTCACAGGCTTGGTTCCATAGAACCTCTTACATATTCTGAGTAAACTCATCCTCATTGATTTGGAGGTCTTTCAACTGTCATATCATTTAACCGGGTAAAATGTAATTCTCTGAATGAAAACCTGTGTGTGTTAATATAATTTTTTTCAGCATCACAGAAATAATAGTCCTGTTAGAGCCAATCAGGGTCTGCTGTGTTCACTGTTCTATTCCCAGCACACAGTAGCAGACTGTGTTATTCCTGAACACAGAGCAGACGGTCAATGAATATGGATTGCATGAGTTTGTCATACAGAGAGGTACGACCTGTTCTCTGCTGTGATGAATAAATAGGAGGAAACCTTGCCTATTTAGCATGAGTTGCATTGAAGAACTTATGTAGGGTGTCGGGCATTTCTTTATGCTCTAATAATTTGACACAAATAGAATCCAAAAACAGTAAGGCCAGTCGTAAGTTGTAATTCTCAAATTTTATATACATGAGAATCACAGGGAAAACTAGTTTAAAAATGCAGAATTCTCAAAAGATTGATCTAATAGTTCTGAGTTAAAGCCCAGGAATCTACATTTATAAAGGAGTTTTCAGGGAAGAGGATTGATTTTTCATGCAGCTACATAAAAGACACTTACCAGTAGATGCATCGTCAGAACAGTTATAAAGATTCATCATCAGAAAAAGAGCAGGATAGCAAATTTCCTTTGTCCCCTATTCCCTCTAGACACGTAAGTACATATGTGTATTGGATAAGTGAATACTTGTGGGGTTAGGGCTAGAAATTGTTTTCTTTTTTTAACATTTTTTTCACCTGGAGTGGGTTTTCATTTGTTCAATTGTTCAAAAATTTTTTGCATAAACTATCTTTGAAAGTATTCTTCGTCACAGGTTTGGGAACTATCAGGGGATATCAAATGTCTAATACTTGATTTGGTAACATGGTCTCAGGTCTTGAACTCTGTGTATCTGTGCTATTTAATAACTGGGAAAGTCATCTTTCCATTCATGCCCTCCTCATGAAGAAAATGAACCTACACACCGGGATTTATTACTTGCCTTGAATGAGGGGCGGTGAGAGTCCTTGGATATAATAGTGGTTATATAAAGTCAAAATACAGTAATATTTTGAAACCATTGGCCATTTCATTGACCTGGGAGGGTAGATGTGACTAGCGAGGAAAGCCTTGGGGCAGTCAATACAAATGCAGTTGACACTGTAGGCAGGCGCTTTTCATGTCCCAGACGCCATTCATTCCTCTCACCCACTCTGCCCCACTTGCCCAAATTGCAAGGGGAACTGACTTACCCAAGTTGAGCTTGTTGTAAAGGGCGGCTGTGTTTGAGCATGGAAAAACAAATCAGATTAATGGATACAAGAAAGAATGAAGTACAATTTACAGCCCAACAGGAAAAAGGAGAGTGAAAAACAGAAGTGAAAATTCAGGCACATGGCTGCAATAAACCCAGGCACAGGCAGTCACTCTGGAGGGGAAGGTGGCCGGCAGCTCCACTCTGTATGGCCCCCTAGGTCCTGAACTTGTCCTTATACTTCATTAAGGTGGGAAGTTTGCTCCTACATAATGAAAATTCTAAGGTTTCAAAAGAAATGATTATTACTGATGAACTCTGCTTAAGAAAACAAGACCATAAGTTTGGACATTAATTACATTTTCTTGTGAGAATTTTTCTAACAGTTTATTTGAGTCAAACTGATGACAAACCAAAAGCAAGATCTCAATGTACAAAAGAATATTTTTTAAAAAAGATGATTAAAATCAGGATGTTTTATCATTTAAATTTGTCAATTAAATATAGCCAGTTTTCCCTAAATATAAAATATGTCACCAATTATACTTGATACATACAAAAATTGATATTTTATAAATTATGTAAGAAATTTACTTTATGTAGAGGGAAATGGAAAGGTTTTATATAAGCACATCCCTATATCTCTACGGATATAAAGACGGAATTATGAAACTTGTTGATGACAGGAATCATATGACTGCATTGATCTCTATAATGTGATGTCCACAGCAGAATACTAACTAGACACTATGTTAGAGATAGCATTGCCTGATTCAAACATACAGTTTTGAAATACGATCATTCTGAATTCAGCTCCACGGCCATGCATAATCTCTAAATTAATTATTTTGTATTTCATGGACCACTAAGCAAAGCACCAAATTCCGGATTCTAAAATATTCATTTTAGCAAATTTACTTGCTTCAGACAAATCGTGAGTTTCTCTTCATTTTTGAAATGAGAATGAGATTGTTCAAGTCATGTTTACAATATGGGGCATGAATATGGAATGACATGTAAATATTGACTCTCAGTTTCATTTTGAGAGGAATGATTGTCATTGTCAATATGGCCAGTCTTAGGACAAATTGTTTAAAGTCAATTTTGCCATTCTTTTCATTTTTATTTCATTTCTTTTTTTAAAATATATTTTATTGATTTTTTACACAGAGGAAGGGAGAGGAATAGAGAGTTAGATACATCGATGAGAGAGAAACATCAATCAGATGCCTCCTGCACATCCCCCACTGGGGATGTGCCTGCAACCAAGGTACATGCCCTTGACCAGAATCGAACCTGGGACCCTGGAGTCCGCATGCCGATGTTCTATCCACTGAGCCAAACCGGTTAGGGCTATTTCATTTCTTTTTATTGATGCAGTTTGAAATGGGATCAGATTAATAATCATATAGATGTAGCTGCCAAGATATTCTTGGTTCTAAAAATTTTGCAACATGATAAAATGATTGAAAATGTATCAGCTGAGTTGGACTTGTCCCAGATGGGAGTCAATCAATATTTCATGGTTTTGTGTGTCATGTGGCCTCAGCTTTTTTCTGATACCCTCATTCCTCTGTTAGAGAATCATTACCTTACACATATTCTCCCATCAAAACATGCTCTTCTTCCTCTTTATGATATGAAGACATCAGCAGTTGTATAAGCTCTTTGGTATAGTTAAATTTATCAGAATTTTTCTAAGTGGTGGGTGGAGATATAGGAAGGGAGGTTTTGATTAAATTAGGGAAGTAGGGTAAGTATCCTATTTAATAATGAAGGAATATGCTAATTGACCCTCATGCCATCACAAATATGGCAATGCACACAGCCAGTCAGAAGGGAATATACTAATTGACTGACCTGCCCTCAAAGATGGCAGTGCCCACAGCCAATAGGAAGGAATATGATAATTGACTTCCCCGCCCTCAAATATGGTGGTGCCCATAGCCAATAAGGAGGGAATATGCTAATTGACTGCCCCACCCTCAAAGATGGTGGTGCCCACAGCTACAAGATGGTGGCACCCAGTCCCCTCAGCCCCGTCGGGGTGGCAGGTGTGGCAAAACCAGGCCCAGCCTGTGCACCTGCCTCCAGAGTCCCCCAGTCCTCTCAGCCCCCAGCTGCCCAGGGCCGCCCGAGGCTCAGGTAACCAGGGCCAGCCGAGGCTTGCGCTTCCGACAGTGGCAGCAGCAGAGGTGTGATGGGCATCACCTTTCCCCGATCTCCGGGTTGCTTCCCACCCCTAAGGGCTCCAGACTGTGAGAGGAGGCAGGCTGGGCTGAGGGACCCCTCCTCCAGTGCATGAATTTTCATGCACCGGGCCTCTAGTAATTAAATAAAAACCAAGATAGGGCTATCTGTGTAATGGGTTCTCAGTAGGCAGACAGTATTACTGGGCTACTGTAAGACTGGTGTGGTCATTTTACAGTATTGAAATTCCCTATTTTGGACCTCTAGTCATTGTTTAAATACACACACAAACACACATATACACAAATACATGTGCATACTTGTAGATATGACTATCAACAGCTGTGCTTTTCAAGCTAGAAAGGTGAGTGAAGTACATATCATGGACAATGAAGGTGTTTATGTCATATTTTCAGGTTTCTCTTGATATATCCTATATAATAAAAGGCTAACATGCAAATCGACCAAATGGCAGAACGACTGGTCGCTATGACGCACATTGACCACCAGATGGCAAATGCTCAATGCAGGAACTGCCTGCTGGTGCTCACTGCACTCCCCCAGGGGGAGCGCCACTCAGCAAGAAACCAGGCTCACGGCTGGTGAGCATAGAGGCAGTGGCGGGAGCCTCTCCCACCTCTGAGGCAGCAATAAGGATATCCGACTGCCAACTTAGGCCTGCTTCCCATGGAGTGGGCCTAAGTCATCAGTCAGACATCCCCGAGGGCTCCCAGACTGCAAGAGGGTACAGGCCAGGCTGTTGGACCTCCTATGATTGCACAAATTTCTAGTATTCAAATAAAACTTTAAATAAATCCTTCATAGAAGCACTCTAGCTATTTTCCAAAACCAATGCATCATTTAATTTATGACTGAAAAATATGTATTTTATAATATAGTGGCTTTATAAAAAAAAAGTCATTAGCTTAATAATAATTTTAATTGATCCCTACTTCTCTCTGTCTTTCTGTTCTTTCTCTTATCTCCCTCTGTCTCTTTCTCCTATTCAGTCTTTAGGTCCTATTCACCCTCCTATTATTTTCATTAGGTTTGCTAGGGTAGTTGTCTCTAATTCTCTCTCACTTCACTTATAATTCACCATCTACTTTTTACTTTGCTCCTGCCATTCATTTTCCTCAACTAGGACACTGTTCCTATAAATTAAGGCTGTGGTACTTGGCTATGGAAACAGCTGATCACTCCCAGAAGCATAGGGCAGAACTGAATTTAATGTAGGAAATGCAGTGAGTTTCATACAAAATAATAACTGTTCATGTTCAATCCCTTTAAGATGAACAAAGTGAAAGAAAGTAGAGGCCATTGTGATAAGTTATAAAAAACAGGACTACATGCCATAACTAAATAAACCAAGCACTAATTCATAGGTTTACTAACCTACTCTGTGATGTGGGGAATTATCCTGGCCTCAAACCCAGGCTTCACAACTGTATTGATGACTTCATTTGCAAGGCAGAAGTTCCCTCATTGGTAATATGAGCATAATGAAAGCAGTAATATTTATGGTGGTTGATATTTTAATAACCACTCTACCTAAAACCATTAGCCTTAGCTAACCATGGCAATGCCATTCCTCTTACTGGGCACTGGCTTGTAGTTGGGTTTACAGTAGAATTCTATATAGAAGTTGACACAATTTCTTCCCTCCTGAGAGACTCCAAGGAGAAATCACTCTCTCCCTTCGCCTGCTTTCTCTCCTTCTAGGATTGGTGGGTCCTGCTGCAACTGTCTGCGATCAGGGTAGGAGCTGCATTCGTTTCATGGGATTGCCAACAAAGTACTACAAATTGAGTGGCTTAAACAAAAACAATGTATTTTCTCACAGTTCTGAAGTCTGAAAATCCAAAAACAAATGTTAGCAGGGCCATGCTCCCTTTCAGTCCTCCACCGGGTGGGTCGTCTTTGGTTCTTCTAGTTTCTGGTAGCTCAGCCCTCTCTTGGTTTGTGGCAGAATGATTCCAGTCTCTGCCCCTGTCTTCATATGTTTGCCTTCTCCCCATATGTCTGTCTGCACATGGCATTTTCCTCTTATATGTCTTCTTTCTTTTTATGAGGACAGCAGTCATGTTTCACCAGGGCACACCTAATGATCTCAGAGACCCTATTTCTTCCTTTCTTATAAAAAAATCTTTATTGTTGAAGGTATTAGATATGTCCCCTTTCCCCCCATTGGCCTCTTCTAGCTTGGCCCTGCCCCCATCCCAGGCCTTCACCACCTAAGACCCTATTTCCACATAAGCTCACATTCACAAGCTTGGCTGATTAGGACTTCAACATATCTCTTTCCCTTCCCTTCCCTTCCCTTCCCTTCCCTTCCCTTCCCTTCCCTTCCCTTCCCTTCCCTTCCCTTCCCTTCCCCCTTCCCTTCCCTTCCCTTCCCTTCCCTTCCCTTCCCTTCCCTTCCCTTCCCTTCCCTTCCCTTCCCTTCCCTTCCCTTCCCTTCCCTTCCCTTCCCTTCCCTTCCCTTCCCTTCCCTTCCCTTCCCTTCCCTTCCCTTCCCTTCCCTTCCCTTCCCTTCCCTTCCTCCTTCCCATTGTCCTCCTTCCCTTTCTTTTCCCTTTTCTGTTCTTTTCCTTTCTTTTTATTAATCCTCTCCCAAGGACAATTTTCCTTTGATTTTCAGACTGAGTAGAAGGGAGGGAGGAATGGAGGAAACAGAAAGAGAAAAATATCTGTCAGAAAGATACATCTATTGGTTGCTTCCCACAAGTGCCCCGACTGGGACCAGGGATTTAACCTAAAACCTACATATGAGCCCTTGACCTGGAATGAACGTGGGTGGGCTGATGCTGTAACTATTGAGCTACTGGTCAGGGCAGCATATCTTTTTGAAGAACATAATTCAACTGTAACAGGAGCCAACATGAAGATAGTTCCATTTGAGGCCTCCTTCCAACCCAACTCCTACCTAGGATGATGGGTAGAGAGATGGAAAGAACTGAGTCCTTGGTTACATTATTGAGGCAACTCTAAAACCACCCACCTCCAGATTTCTTGTAAAACTATCATTTTTCTTATTAGAAAAATCATTTGAGGTAGGATCTCTGCTAGTCCTAGCTAAAATTCTTCCCTGATACAAAAGAGCTGACTCATGCTGCAGAAATTAAATGAACTTATCACAGTATTTGGTGTGTGGTAAGATATAATAAATGCTGCAAATAATAATTATTAATGTAATTATTATTAGGTAAGAAATTAAAACTATATGTAGTTTCCATTTCCTTCTTTTACTTGAGATGACAAATCTTGGTGACAAATGTCTAGATATTGATTCATAGATTTTGTTTTTAGGTAACTTAAAATAGAGGTAAAATCCATGTTGTTAGCTGTTGTTGAATTTGTAAATATGATCTTATTAATGTTTATTAAGGGCTAACTAATTAATTGAAAAGAAAGTATTTATTAAATAAATAAGAAATACAATATAGGCAACTCATTCCAGTTTATAAATTTCTGAATAAAAAGAATCTAATTCATATTTTAAAATATTCCTCAGAATTTTAAGGTGAAAAAGCAAATATGAGTGTCACAGTGCTCATGCATTAATTTCTATACTGAAAAATACTGACTTTCTTTAATCTGAGTCTGTCCATATTTCCAGGTGATATTTAATATTTGTTTTACAAGAAAATAAATACATCAAGTTTCTGGTACTATATGTACTCAAAATCTTATCTTTGGAAATTCCCCTTCTTTATTATTTATAAGATTTAAATTATAATAAAAATGTTCACCAATACTTCCCTAATAATTCTTCATTGATATAACAATTAAGTTTGGGGATTTATGTCAAGAGACTATATTTGAAAATAGTTTTATAATTCTTAATGTTACATCTTCTGTTTATCATAAGTGGTAGAATTTATTCACTTTGAAAATATTTTATTGGAAGACCCCATGTAGTTTAGCATTTAATACATAAATGCTCAATATTTATGTATTTTCTTTTGTGTTTTTTATTGACCATGGATAAGCAAATCCATTATGATAATATCTTCAATCATACTTTTATATTCTATGTTCATATTAAAAACCACTGTTCACTATTCTCTTATCTCTAAACACAGGTTCTGTTATTTTTCTTTCTTCACACATCTTATAAAATCAGCACTTTTTGATATATACACTTTCATTATATTGTGAAAAACACCTATAACCAGGATAAAGTACCACTTACAAGACATTCCTTAGTGTGTAATGAGAGACTACACATTATTGGTACAGTTGCAATGAATTCTCATCTTGTTCTACACACCACAGAGCTCCCACTGATATCTGAGGGCATTCAACATGCACACATGTTATGTACTCTTCTTAATTTCCCTTCAGATATAGGTCAATTCCATTCCACAGCTCTATGGCAACTGAGAGTTTGGAGTTATTTGATTTCTGTAGTATTACTTGTGGAATCTTTATATGTAGGCATGCACCAAGAAATGAAGTTATCTCTTTTTCCACCCATCATGAATATAAGGGGTCCAGGTAAGGGAGAAAATACAAGTTGAGGCCAAAGTAGGTTTACAGTTGTGAGTACATGAAACACAGAGTTTATTCTTGTATTATTATTTATCCATTATTGTATTATATTCGATACATACAACTGTAAACCTACTTGTGCCCACCCTGTATTTGGTTTGGGCCCATACAGGTGTGATGAGAATTCAGAGCTTTACTTGCTGGTTTCCTTTAACTGGCAGCTCTATTGACCTGTCTTAAGTTTTAAGTGTGAGCTATTGAATGTATAAAAGCCAGCAGAACATCAAGTACATAAAGCACCTTGCTAAATATTAATTAAAGTTGAACTACATCATAATTATGAGAGAAGCAAGAAAAGGACCAAGCCTATCAAATCATAGCCTTCAGTCTCCATTCTCAGATTCAGATCATGACTTTAGGGATAAGTTATACTTAAGGAGAAAACGAGTAGGGAAGCAGGAATCCCTGTACTAAAATGCTTCTATTTTTCACTAGGGTATTAAAAAATGCACATATAATGATGTTGTACTTTCATCATATGTCAGTTCTTAGGATATTCTAAAAAGATTCATTGGCTACGTTTGGGGGAAACATACCCATGAGGAGTCTCAGAGGATATAAGAAACAAAGAACTTAGTTCTTTATTAAGTAAAAGATAAAAATTGATGGCCAATATAAACTAGCATTCAATAAGAACTTAAAATACTTTTCACAAAAGGTAATATTGGTCTCAGAGTATTTAGGTTTAAATCCTAGCTCATATTGGTCTCAGAGTATTTAGGTTTAAATCCTAGCTCTGATATTTTCTATTTGTTTAACCTCAAGCAAATTACTTCAATATATCTCAATTTCCTCATCAGTGAAATAGGAATAATAAAATGCCTTCTTGAGAGGGATTTTTTTTTTTTAGGGCTAATAGATTTGAATCTAATGATTAGCCCTGCATGAGAGGCCTAATAAATATTAACTGAAATGTTGGGATGGAAACGGATAAATTCCACAAGAAATAATTGCCCAACTCTTTGGACTGAATCATCAAAGGAGATAAACTTTTACATGTTCTAGCTGGAAATTACTTGTATCTCACAACTAATGAAACACACAATAAGTAAAATCTTACCTTAATTTTTTCAACAGAGTGTCAGTCAATGTGAATTCCTTTTTATTCCCCATTTACTATCTAACTGAGTGTCTTAGCTTCCTGGAGTTTTGCTGTTTGATTTAATCATGTTTTGAGTCTTAAAGTTATCTTCAGCATTGTTCCACTCTTTTTTAGTTGAACATAAGAAATCTGACCATCCTGACTTCATGAACTTGCCTTATTTCCTCAGTAAGAAGAATGTAGATAAATATTTTGTTATTCTCAGTCACATGGTATGTGCTGCCTCAAAACCTCATTCTCTTGCTCAGCTAACCAGATAGGAGGCTGACATTTTTTAATGCACTGGAATGATGTGATGTTTAACTAGCCAAGTCCATCAGGACGAGACAGGATTATAAGAGACCTGGTTGTTTGAACAGCTGATAGATGACCGTGATAAACTTTGCTTCAGTGATTGTACCTCTGTATCTAATGCACTAGGGAGAGATGCTGTCCATCAAAGTGTTCTGGAGCCCATCTCAATGGTGACCCCTGCAATTGGTTCTTTAACCCTTTTCAGACACTGCATTAGAACTGCATAATACAGCATGCCAAGCATCCTTGTACAAATAGCACTGATTTTTAATGTTTTATATACTGATAAATATTTTAAAAGCTGAGGTTCTTTCTTCCCCCATTCTCCAGAGCATTTATTTCTCATGCTTTGGAATTTTTTAAATATAGGTGTAAAAGACAGCTTAGTGGTTGGAATCTGCTTACACTTTGCATGATAATAACGATATTTACATGGGCTTCTTTTCTAAGGACTATGTGTCACAGCTGCGGAAACACTTGCAAGTTGAATAATTCTCCTGGGGCAGGATGAAGGGAGCGATCTAGGGGGCACCCCTATATTTCCTTTATAGTTCAGTTATAGTTAATGTGTTAAAAATGGAAAGGGAAGATCAATGCTTGTCGGACTTTATTTTCTGTATGACAGTACATTTTCTGTCATTTTACTCACTTTCTATATCTATTGTTTGGTAGAACAGAACAAAGTGAATATAAAGATGTAGGTAAGAAATGCTCTTACCTAAACATCTCATCTACCTCTCTAACATGGAAAGCAAGGAATCAAAATAAAATGAAGAGACAGACAAGTTCATTACATTTGAATTGCTAGACACAGTAGGATGGATTATGTTCCCTCCCATTTTTAAATTTTGAAATATTTCTTTGTTTTTTCAATATTTTTTTTCATTATGAATTTATAATGAATAAGACTCCAGTGGCTACAAAGCCTGCAGTGTTTGTGGAAAATAGAAGGTATAGTACTGCATTTCAAGTAATTTGTGGTAATAATATAGTCAGATAGAACATGTAAGTTTATGGGTGGATAACACAGTGTTCCATGCTTATATATCTACTAGAGACCCAGTGCATGAAATTCATGGGTAGGGTCCCTAGGCCTGGCCTGTGATCAGGGCCAATCAGAGCCTTCTGGCTGCTTGCCAGGGGCTTCCTTCATTCCGCGCCATCCCCTGGTGGTCAGCGCACGTCATAGCGAGCGATCGAGCTCCTGGTCTCCAGCTCTAACTCCCGCGGGGGGAAATTTGTATATTAGGCTTTTATATATATAGAAGAGATAATATGAGACAGCGGTAGCTTTTTAAATAGCTGATGATGACATCCATGAAAGCACAGAATGGGAAAGCATATGTAAAAAACTATAAACGTTAAAAATTAATTATTTCTCTTAATGGAAATCTTATATAAGACACAAAATATATGTGAAACCAGTCTGCATCCCTTCCTTATTGAAGGATCCCTCTCCAATAATGGCAGCATGTTTATGCCCATCTTGGTGATATGTATATTCTTGTACAGCTCAATGAATTATGTGGGAGAAATATCTCCATTTAAAGTTGGAAAGGTTGACATACCAAAATATGAGTTATCTGAAATTTGAATGTTCATATTTACTTTGAGTTCAATGAATTCATGATGATATTGCCGCTGTTTGCTGATAATTCTTTGTTCCCAATTCTCTGATCTGGGCACAGCTATCTACCCAAGAATAAACAGAAATGAAGAAATTATACTGAAATATTCAGGATTTCATCCACTACACAAAGATAATTTATTAGAAAAGACATACAGGAGATTTGCTAGGGAAATACAAGACAGATTTAATATCATACTTAGCTCCACTTGGAGATGCCTACAGTGCAAGAAGGGAGATAATTACTGAAGGTGACATCTTGTTTTTGATATAAGTTACTTCTTATAAACAAAATGTATACTAAAAGAGTTAGTGTTATGGCAGATTTGTCCATTTTTTCTGTAGTTCAGTCAATATTTGCTATATGTGTTTTGAAGCTGTGTTATTTTATGTTTAAGGGTAGTACACTATAATGATTAATTGTATGGGTTCTGTAATTGGAATGTTAGCTATACGATGTTAGAGAAGTTTGTGAACATAGAAACTTAAGTTTCTTCTATAAAATAGAAATAATAATCATATCTACTTCATAGATAGGATGGTTTCTGAAAGTTAATGAGAATATGTACCTAGAATACTTGAGTGAAGGGTTTCTCATAAGCTCATTATAAACATAAACTAATTAATCATTATTCCTAAAGCTGTCTTTCTAATATATATTCATTAAACACTTATTGAGTAAATATTAAATTAATTTCAAGGGTTAACCTAAATTAATGTAAGTTGTTCCATGCTAAATGTGGAAATATCACAAAGAAATCAGAGAAATAGCACAGAGAAATTAACCACAAATTTGAATTCCAGGTGCAACCCTTCTAGCTCTGTGAGCCTTTGTACCATTTCCCTATCATCTCCACATTTCAAGGTCTGTATTTGTAGAATGAAGGCAAAATAATGTCCAATTCTACCATTTTATACATTTTAGAAAAATATGCTCATAAGTCATTGGCAAAGCAATTTTAGGTTTTTGTCTGGACCAATGCAGATATAATTTTGGATGGGATCATGGATGAGGAATGCGATGCCCCTCACAAGACACTATTTAGATGACCGCCATCTTCCCCAATGACTCTGGCCGTGACAACCAGCATGAGCACTCAGAGGAGAAGCACACGTGCAAAAAAAGCAGCATGTCCACCGCTCAGTGTTTATCTGTAAAATGCTAGATTTCATGTATTTGTGTTCTCAGTATCTATGAAACCTACAAACCAAAATCAGTTTTGGATTCCAAAGCTCTCTATGCAGACTTTCCGGATGCCAATAAAATAAGAGGAGAATTGAATTTGAGTAGAAGTGTCCATCCTGAATGTACTTGGACACACTGTAGGCAGAGAGGCAATTAAGTCACTTAACACTCCCATGTTTTCTTGTAGCATTATGCATGCTCTCGGAGTCTAGGGGAATGGTGATTACAGTGCACCCCACCACACACATTATTGGATCCTTCTCCAATAATAGCAGCATGTTTATGCCCCTCTCGGTTATATCAATATGCCTCTAAGCTCAATGAATTCTATGGGGGAGATATCTCCATTTAAAGTTTGAAAGGCTGACATACCAAAAGATTATGAGTTATCTGAATGTAGTAATGTAGAAGTGGCTTTTGAAATACGGGAAAGGATTTCTTCCAAACTACATCTCAAATGTTATATTCCTACAAAACCATGGCGTCTAGTATTCAGCAAGTTATTGAATAATGGATTGTTTTCTTCACCTTTTACACTCCCTATTGTAATTTTTTACAGAGTAAAAATCACATTTCCATGGTCCTACTCATCACTGATATTATGTGGGTCTGTATGCATTTCTTTATGCTGTCTTTTCTAACATTTCTTTATTATTTTTCCAGTCCTGTGTGGTTAACTGATAGCGTCATATCCTTATCTGGGAAAATGCATTATTTTAATAGAAAAAAAGAAACACATATTTCTAAAACAGTGCATTCACTGTAAACATAGGAGATATAGTTGCAAAGAATTGGACTCAATTTCTTAACTCTGTAAGATAAGCAAATTTTTAGTTTGTGAATCTCCCAAAACACCAATTACCACAAAAGACTAGTATATAAGTATTATTTCTTTTAAATTTTCCTTCTAGTCATAAATATATGGTTGTTGTTGAAAAGGTATTAATTTGAAAATTAAAGTTGCCCAAATTATTCATACTCACTTAAAAATTAAAACTAATATTTTATATATCCCCTTCCAGTCTTTTTAAAATTTATTTTAAGTGAATTGAAAGCTTGCTGTGATCTTAATTTATACGTTTTTTTATAGAAACAGAAACATGAACTAAGTAAATATCTAAATAAATTACCAAAACAAGTCCCTAATAGTTATGGAGAATGCTCCTGCACTTCATGATGCTGAAATTTAATCACCCTCTAGCTCTTTGCAGTCACACAATGTTCTAACCACCTTTATTGATTTTTAAACAAATACACACATTCCTCAACACAACTCACATTTTATTCTATAAACTCATTCCTTTTTCCAGACCGTTTTTGCTATTCCCACCAGAGACCGGGGGCAAAGTTGCCGTTCTATTGACAAGATTTTAGTTTCGGACCCTGAAATGATTCACTTGGGTGTGGAATTATTTCTCTTGAAAAGCAACAGGGGAGTGCTAAGATGGTAAAGTAATAATTACTTCCTTCAGCGGCAATAGTTTAGGGAAAAGCTCAAAGACATATGGGCTGAATATTTAGCAGACGGTGATAATGGTGAGGTCACAGATATGACTCTGTGGGATGCTAGCGAAGCAGTATTGCAGGGGAAATTGATTGAAATCTTTGCCCAAAAGGAAAGGGAAAGGCAACTACAAATACCAGAGTTAGGGACTAAAATGAGGAGCCTCCAAAAGGAGCATATTAAGAAGGGTAGGGCTAAAACTAATTGATTTAGAAAATGCCAAGGGGAAACTTAATAGGATTCTAAATGAGAGCCGCAGTATCTAATAAAGCTCCGTTAGAGCAAGTTGGCCTCCCATGGCAATAACGCAGACACCATCCTGGCCTGCTCACTTCAAGGGGAGCACAATGGAGACTAATTAGGGAAATTACGAGACAAAAGGGGGCCCCTCTCTAACCCCAATGAAAGGAGAACCAGCATTGTTCTTTATTATTCTTTCACAGGCACATATAGCATTAAAATTCATCTTTTACTTTAGAGTTTCTAGACTCCATTGGTTACAATAAAATGTAATATACTTCATTCAACATGCTCTTTATGTGTCTAGCTTTAGAGCGTTGAATACTTTCTCTGTTAACATGATGCGGGTTCTGAAATGCGCTATGAAAGTGATCTTAATTGGGAAAAGGCCCCTAGGCTAGGAGCCAGAAGACCTTGTGTCTCTTCTCAACACCACTCAGAATTTGTTCAATGATTTCCCCAAATTCCTACATAAAAATCAGAAGTCTGACTCCTCCATTACGTTTAACAAAAATAGCTACTAAGTTATCCTTCCAAAACTATTGAAAGAGAGTAAAGCAAATAATATAGCAATAAGACTGTCAGAAACCCCCTTTTTTTGGGGGGGGGAGAGAAAGAGAGAGAGAGAGAGAGAGAGAGAGAGAGAGAGAGAGAGGGAGAGAGAGAGAAATAGTACTTAAATTACTGAATCTAAAAAATTATTTCAGGGATAAAGTTTATAGATAATTTGGGTATACATACTAGGTCCTTTCCCCACCACCTTTTTCTGCTGCCCTAACTTTGCTCATAAGTAGGGAGCTATTTATACTTTTGGATAATAAATGGAATCTAATAATAAATACCACATAGTTGCCAAAATATCACGGTTAGACTTTCTATCAGTGTGGGAAAACTAGTCAAGCCCTGATGTGTTGTAATTTCCTAGAGATCGTCATTAAAACATCAATTACACCAATTAGTTTTGGTATGACTGGTTTCTATGCATTAACCCTGATCTCTGTGATGTCACTTAAAACATGTGCAATTATTTTATGTGTCTGAACTATATCTATTTTTGCATATAATTAAATCGATACAGCATCTACATTTCCACATTTTTGGTAGGAATCTCCTAGGAAAGCTGATTTTAATTTATCCTGAATTATTTTTATTTTTTACTTACATGAAAGGTATTGGTCTTTACATATTTTATTTTAAAAAACTGATCCCAAAATGCCTAGTCCTTAGAATAAATATTATTGTTTTGCTTTTTATCAAGAATATATTTACAGTTTTATTTGTAAATCAAAAGGATTATGCTTAGTAATTTTAACACTTTAAACATTTAAACTTTTGCCCAGCATGTGAATAATTCTTAGTTTTTAGTAGATATTTAAAACGAATTTTTTCTTATTTCAACTGACAAAGAGGGAAGGATAAACTACTTGTTTATTTTCTATTTTAGTTTGGTAAGGTTAGATAATAAAACTGGTGCATAATTTGTAAGTTTGATGGTCTCTGATTAATTTAAAAGACAATCAGATATGTCACTTAACTGTGTTGGTCCATTATGTATTTTGTATCATATTACATAATTCCTGATTTTAGATCCTCAAATGGCTAAATCCACAAAATCATTTTGTGGAACAAGTTATTTTAAAGATTTAATGGAACAAATAAAATCAAGAGAGTTCAATGAAAGAAGAGTTTTCATCTATACACATAATATACAATTCACATATTATACCTCAACAGGGTGTAATTTTACATATCTGCAAAAATAAATCCAAGCAACAATGTTAATAGACAATACTCACTTTAGAATTTCACAGCTTGAGTAAAGCTAGCTATCAGCCTATTGTGTCTGTGTACACTACTTAATGAAATTCAAGCATCACTGAATGCCTCACATGAGCAAGGTGCTTTGCTTATTGTAAAATATCTAAAATCCTGCAAATGTTATAGGTTCTTATTACAGTGTAGAAGTTGAAGAGAATCTTCTTTCTCACAGAATTTTTTAGGACTCGCCAAGACTCTTGAAAAGATAACGATCAGAATAGATTCCCAGGCATAACACTGCCCCTTTAATGTCCCTTAACTCCTGTTCCGCTTTTTTCACTATTGAACTAAATAGCCTTAAATGATCCACTGACTTTTCCCTGAGATCTCATGTTCCTTATCTCCACCATAAGCAGGTTTGCCATCTATCACACTGAGAACGTAGGGATGAACTGAAAAGGCTATAGAAAGTATAAGGAAGTCTGATTATTTGTGGCCATATCATTAAAAGGCAGGGATTTGGCTCTGGCTGGGTGGCTCAGATGGCTGGAGTGTCATCCCATACACCAAAAGCTGCTGGTTCCATTCCTAGTTAGGGCACATACCTAGGTTGAGGGTTCGAGTCTCAGTCAGGGCACTTAAGGGAGGCAACTGGTGGATGTTTCTCACATCAGTGCCTCTCTCTCTCTCTCTCTCTCTCTGTGTGTCTGTCTCTCTCTCTCTCCATAAAAACATATCCTCGAGTGTGGATTAAAATAATAATAATAATAATGGGATTTGGTTTACTGGGACAGTGTGCATGGTGCTAGGTTCTCCAGGTAAGCCATGGAGATCCACCCTCACCTGAATGTATAATTTCAAACAGGAAGACTAGTAGTAAAGTCCCCATTATATATATAATACATATATACACTATAGAAGCACGGCATTAGGCTACAATATGAAGGGATGATAAAATATTTAGATGTAAGTGCTTTAGAGGATGTCAGAGCACATAAAAACACAAGCAAATGAATACAGACGGTCCTGGACTTATTGGGCCTATGTGCATTCAGTAGAAACCATAATTTGAGTTTTGAGTGCTGACTGGTGATATGCCCTATGCTTCTTGTGATGCGGGGCATCAGCAGGGAGTGGAAGCTCCCAGTAGCCACATGATCAGGAGGGTAAACAGACGATACTCTGCAGTGTACTGTGTTGCCAGTGTTTAGGGGATATTGTATCTGAGAACGTTTAAGGTAGGTGAGACTGAGCACTGACGACTGGTAGGTTAGGTTAGTAAATGCATTTTTTTTTTTTTTTACTTATGCTGGGTTTATTGGGAAGTGGCCCTATCATAAGTCAAGGAGTATCTGTGTAAAATATAGCTATTTTAGTCTTGAGAAAAGAAAATTATATATAAAACTACTACATAGACAAAATAATGCTGGTACTTGACACTATGAGCATTAAAATTACTTCTATGAATAGCAGTTTTGGGTAAAATGTGGAATGAGCTATAAAATCTTGTTAAAAAATCATTAACTTGTACTCTTTTAGTTGCTTAAACATCTGTATTGAGTAGCAAGCAGTGCTGTCCCATAGGCTTCTTTTGAAATACTTTAATTAGCTTTAAATTACAAAACGATGTTCTGCTGATATAATGAGGGGAATTGGCCGAAATAAAATTTAAAAAGAACACTTTAGATATATTTATATTCATGTCAGAATATTTTATTACTTAGCAAATTATCAAATATTTAAATTTTTTAATGTCATATTTGTTTTTCAAAGCAGAAATTGTATAATTCTGATAAGGTACTGCCATGTTGATTTTATAACTTTTTACATGTTTCCTCATTGAATTTTTTTTTGTCCACTAAATATATTGGTTTAAAGTAAGAAACAATGCCGGATCAACAATCATATATTTTGGAATTTTGTGTCTGGTTAGGTTGTTGCTATACGAATCACCTCGTGAAAACAATAAAATCTCCCCTAAAAAAAATATGAAAATATTAGAAAGCTTTCCTATCGGCTTTTGTCATATTAACAAATGTAATTAGAGAATTTTAAAAAATAATGGCATATATCATTAATGCTTGACCAACAGAGTTTTATTTTTCCTCTATGTTTTAATGAAGGAAACATAAAATCCAATTTACATCAAAAACCTTTAAATAACAGCATGAATATTAATACATGATTCTTACAAAGATTTCTGGGTCCTTTCTACAAAAAAAATTTTTTTAAAAAAATAGCCCAACCATGTATCAAAGAACCACCAGCCACTGAGAGAACTCTTTGTTTTAACTGATATCAACAAAGGCTCAAATCTTTGGGGGAAAGAAAAAAAAAAAAAAAAAAAAAGCTTGTGAAGATAAAAGAGCTTACTGGGGTGCTTTCAATCTGTAGGAATGCTCTCTACACCCAGTATCAATTATTAGAGTAATAGATTAGAAGATACATAGCTTTTTAGCAAAATAAAGAAAGTGGCACATATAGATTAAATTTTCATGAAAAACAATTTATGATCTTTGGATAAATATCTAAACTGATTTTTCTTCAGTACTAGGTAATCTGGTTTAAATAGTGCTCAGCCACGAATAGATTACTTACCCTTTCATTGATTTAACATGGGTTTGTCTAGCACATATTCCATGTGCTCCAGTCATAGCTCTGGCCAATAGTTTACAACTTTGAGACTGGGATGAGAAAATCACTTGGGGTAGAATTTGCTAAGAATGGAGCTTCCCACACCTTCCCACTTTCTTCAGATCCTATTTCAAAGGCAATGAAGGCTTGAAGAAACAAGCAATTTAGTTGAGAAGATGGATATTGTGACAGGATGTTGGAAAGCCCTCCACTTTAAAGACTCAGGGAAAGAATGACGAACTCTAAAGTCATAGTCACTTTTTGACCAAACATCCTCCTCCCCAACCTTCCATTCCCTCCTGCCTCCCACACCTCAGTGAAATGACCCACTGCTCATTCGCCCAGCTGCCCTAGGCAGAACCTGAGGGTCACCCTTGACCTCCTCACACTTCATATTTAATGTCACCACCAACAATTTATATCCCTCAAGTCCTACACTTTTCTTCAACCCCCTGTGCCATTTTAGAACCTGGTGTCATCTTGGGCCCCTGGGTTCTATAACTGCATCAAACCCATCTGACAACATCCTCACCAGCCCTAAGCCACGCCTCCCTTGTACTCATTCTGATTGGCCATGAAAAATGTTTTGAGCCCAACTGGTGTGGCTCAGTAGTTGAGAATCAGCCCATACACCAAGAGGCCACAAGTTTAATTCCTGGTCAGGGCACATGCCCAGGTTGCTAGCTCAATCCCCAATAGGGGGCGTGCAGGCGGCAGCCGATTGACGTTTCTCTCTATCATGCTACCTTTCTCTCTCACAAAAATAAAGGAAAACATATTTAAAATGATTTGAAACCCATGAATACGTGTTTACTCTTACATGTCAGCGTTTTCGAGTCTCGAGAAGCTTTTCCCTCCATAACTACCTATGACCAAAGAAGGGAAAGGCTTGCTAAGCCATGTGTTGTAAAATCTTTACTTAACTATTACTTCTGACAAATCCTTAAAGCAAACACCAAAGACCCAGTTGCCCCTTCTTTGGCTCTTCACAACTCTGATGTCTGATGTGGAAACACTTACATTCGGGTTTCCTGGTTCCCGGTGCTGTCCCTCCCTCTCGGTGTCACCATCTGTGTCTCCCTTTAGTACTTTGTAGGAAGGACTTATTTGATGCCCCATCTTCAGCACACAGACTAGTTTCAAAAAATGCAGAGTCGATTTTAGTAAGTTGGGGTTTGGTAGAGAGAGGGAGGGGACAATGAGAAGAGGTAAGAAAAGTCAAATGAGGAAATATTGGCAGTAACATGAGAGGGAACAGATAAAGTTCTTGAGTAGCTTTATAGAAACAGGCTGGAAAAATTTTTGCATGACTTGGTAATTTATACAATTAAGGGTACCAAATGAGAGGTAATTAATGTATAGCTCCAAGTTCCCTTTTTAGAACATCATAAGAATGATTATTGAGTCCAACTCATGGGAAGTTTTGAAAAGCATAAAAGTTATGTAGGAAGTAAGTTACAAAATTCCTAAACAAGGCTAGTATATTAACAATGAGCATTGTTTAGTTAATGGTAAAATTGACATATAAAATATTTTTAACTTCTGGGCAATCTGAATACTAAATTAAACCTTAAATATAAGTATCCACATTTTTTCTTCATATACTTTGGAAGAAAATGCAGTGGTCGTATTTTGATAGCCCACTATATTAGTGGGGACACAAAATGACAAAACAGGCAGGAATATGTCTATTACTCAAAGTCATCTGGTTTTTACATGACCCTTTTAAGACCGGAGTCCCCAACTTAATATCTGAATCAGCAAAACTGTGCATTTTTCTCGTCCCTCTCTCCTGTGAACAAAGTATGGGCAACCGCAGCGATGCTGTCATCTGTGTGACATATCTAGGGGAGATTCACCTAGTACTCACCCATCGGTAGTGATGGCGGAGTGAATAGTGCCCATTGACAGCAGGAATATTCAATAAAGCTTCCCTCTCCGTGGCAGAATCACGGCTGTCAGCTCACAAGGTGCCTTTCTTTCATGCCCTGGATTCTTTTGAAGCTCTGTTCCTCCCCATGTGCTATCCCTGCTCTGTACCTGGGAATGAAGCAGAAATTGACTGATTTTTCAGTCTTGTCTACAACTCTCAGGGGATTTCCTTTAAACAGTAGGCAATCACGAGGGAGTTGGAATACTTTTTAAATTTTAAACAAGAAAAGTATATAACAACAACAAAAAGGAAAATACATGCTTTATAGAAGATTCAACCAACCTCTGTTTTTCTGCTTTTTTCTTAAATGAAAGGCAATGTTGATCTTACAAATGTATCCTCTCCCAGCCCCCAAACCATAATGTCCAAGAAAAAATGATTTCTATTATACTAATGTTTTAGACAGAAATTTTTTTCCAATATTTTGTCTATTTCCCAAGTTATCTACTTACTATATAACATTACACTTGATATAATAAAATTTGATCTTAAGTTCATAGGGCATGATGTTGTCTTAAATATTATTTTCTCAAAGCCATTTCAGTTTGAACTCATAGAATGGGATGGAATGGCTATATCTATGATAACATTTAAATTAAACCATAGCAGTAATAGTTAAGTTACTTCAATTCTATATATTGATTAAAACTCATAAACATTGTTTTATCATGGCATCTACGAACATGACAGCGGAAAAATTAACAAAGACTAAGTGGACCTTTATAATAAGCTAAATATCATGCAAAAATGATAAATTTTTGATATGATAATATCCTTATCATGTAAGTCGCATCCGTCAAGAGCTTAATTATGCATAACACCCTGCAAGTTTTGTACAAAAAAAGAAAAAAAGTATCTTTATCTTAATAAGAGAATCACTCAGGTCTTAGAAAATAATCTTACATTCTAATTGTAGGAAGTTACAGAAGGGAAAAGGAACCAAAATAAAACAGCCTTAATTGGAAGGAGCTTACCAAATGCTATAGATGAGAGGAGCACATTCTTTTTTATCTGGAAGAGATTTAATTCTACTTTGCATGGATACGAGCACTCCCAGGGATCCCTTATAATGGAACTGGCCATGTGGTAACTTTTAGCACTTGCTTTGTCTATCAGGGTTCTCAACTAAATAAAATAGGTTACTTTAGATTTTCTAAGAGTGTTTTTGATTTCTTAAAATGTAAGATTCTAATAATTTCAAGGAAAAAATGAAGGTTTTTTTTTGTTTTTGGGATTTGGGGAAGGAGCACAATTTTGATTCAGTTACAAATTAGATTATTTACAGATCGCACAGATCAGAGTCCTTTACTGTGTTTTTTAATTCACAGTTAAGACTTGGCATTTATACACAGCACAGTATTTTGGAGAATAATTCTAAATGTACCTTTAAAGAATTTGTGCAGGTCTCTATTGAGCATTCTCCTATGTAAATGGGCTGTGCTAATGTGTTTGACTAAGAGTTATGGTTGGAATTTTTCTTAGCTCCGTCTGCTACCGTGCAAATAGATAGAGCCTTAGGTGCCTTTATGCTCCACTAAATATTGCTAGTAAAATTTCCTGTGTTATTAACATGTCATAAAATAATATTTGCTTTCAAGTCCACTATAGTCAAGAAACATAAAAACTGCACTGCTTCATATTTAATTGACCACAGGGTTAACCCACATGGATAAAAATCTGAGTTATAGAAGAGTTTAAAAGAAATGCTGCTTTTTTCACTCCTAATAGATTATTAAAGGAAATGGATATGAATGATTTGTTAGGAGTCTTGCCCTAAGAATGTCCTTGAGTCCATTCCATGGAACTGCCTTATAATAAGGTCATTGTAGAACAAGGCTCTTTTTAGTGACTTAGTAATTAAATGCTCCAAATGGTGTCCAAGACAAATGTGACTCATTTCCTATCTCCAGGTAATAGAATTACATCCAAGTTCCCTGGTACTTGACATTTGAAATTTCTCTTCCAAAATTTTACACAGTTCTTAAAACCTTGTTCAGTTTTTAAACTCCTCCACTCACAGACAGTAAACACATTTATGTTAAACTCAATCTTATTAAATGATACAAAATATTAAAATGTGTGTTGTCTAAAATAATAACATGACACTGTACCATATGTTGAATGTATTTACTTGGCCAAAGAATGTTTCAGATCCCATAACAGGCCGTTGATTTATCTCAACTTATGTTCACCACGATTCCTGTTCTTCCCAATGAAATATCTTAGGGTTGATCGACTCTTTTCACTTCTTTCTTTTGTGTTTTTAAATATTCATTATACAATTCCTCATTCACCCCACTTCATCATCACATGTTAACTTTGTTTTTTAAACATTAATAAACTAGAGGCCCAGTGCATGAAAATCCATGCACTCAGGATGTGGTGAGGGGGTCCCTCAGCCCAGCCTGTGTCCTCTCGCAGTCTGGGACCCCTTGGGGGATGTCCGACAGATGGCTTAGACCCACTCCCCAGGGGATTGGGCCTAAGCTGGCAGTCGGACATCCCTCTGGCAGTCTGGGAGCCTTCGGGGGATGTCCGTGGGGAGTGGGCCTAAGACATTAGTCGGACATCCTTAGTGCTGCTGCGCAGGCAGGAGAGGCTTTCACCAATGCTGCTGCACTGGCCAGCCATGAGCTGGCTTCTGGCTGAGCAGCGCTCTCCCTGTGGGAGCGCACTGACCACCAGGGGGCAGCTACTGCTTGAGCATCTTCCCCCTGGTGGTCAGTGAACGTCATAGCTATGTTCCCGGTCATTCTGCCAATAGGGTCAATTTGCATATTACCCTTTATTATATAGGATGACATTTGGTAGGTCCACATAAGAAATGTCCAAACCTGTAGAGAATTTTGTTAAGAATTTATTTGAGCCTAACTGATGACATGTGGGAAGCAGAATCTCCAATGCCACAGAGAAGAACAGTTTTGTAGTCTCTTTCATATGTTTGGAATTAAGAAGATAATTGAAGGAAGATCATATGACGGTTCATAGAAACCTCATATGAAGGTACAGGTGCTCCTTTGAAGGTGGTTATACGTCAGAGGGGTCTTAATAAGAGGCCTTTTTAAGGGTGTATTAACCTAGATGCACAAAAATAATAAATGGGGCTTGCTGAAGGTAAAGGTAAAAGGTATATTTTTCTTAGGCCTAGGACACGACTACCCACCATGTCCTGCCCAGTTAGAAATTTTATGATCAGATCACCAGCTGAGGTTAATTTTTGTCAGATTGATTACAGAATCCCCTTTTCATTCAACTTATATTACTTTATTCAAACACCAAAAATCAAAACAAAACTAACTACAGAGCCAACATTTCTCTGGAAGTGTGAGGCTCAGAATCACCCCAGCACCCTGGCTAGACGCAGAGCTCAGCTTTCAGTTGGTCTTCTTACTAGTAGTGAAGCTCAGACTCATTCTGGGACACCTGACTGCTGCTGTTCCTAAGAAAGAGAATGCTGAGCACAAAAAGGAGGTGTTTTCATTATTTTTTAAATATATTTTTATTGATTTCAGAGAAGAAAAGTGAGGGAAATAGAGTTAGAAACATCAGTGATGAGAGAATCATCGATTGGCTACCTCCTGCATGCCCCACACTGACCTAGACTACAATCTGGGCATGTGCCCTGACCAGGAATCAAACCATGACCTCCTGGGTCATAGGTGGATGCTCAACCACTGAGCCACGCTGGTTGGGCAAGATGAGGTGTTTGTAGTCTTTCTGTCTCCTACCCCAATGCTAAGAGTCTTCTATATTGAAAGAGCTATTGTTGAATGCAATTTATTTCTTGGTGCATCATTGCTCTGATAAAGCATTGAAAATGCCCACTTCAGATGGCCATTTCTTGCTTTGCCAGGTATATCCCATAGTCTAAAGATGGGAACGTTCAGTCAGATATATTATATTAACTTTCCCAGATTTAGTGAGGGACAGTCTCTATATTGCCCAAAACAAGTTGGGAAGAAATTTTGCTTCAGTTTGTGCAACTCCCATGGGGTGTTCTTTTAAACAGAACTTATCATCATACTTCTGTGAGGAAGCAGAGATGCGATAAGATAAAAGAAATGAAGCTTCAAGTTATCTTTCTAATCCCCGTACCTGGGATTACTTTCAGGTACTTGCTCTTATCTCAGGGGAAATCCCTCTTTCCTTGGACTACAAGGTCTGCTAAAGTGTTTTAGAAAACATGGTCTACTGTTTGGGAAGATAACAAAAACTACCCGTCTTTGGAGAGTCCTTTACATAGAATAATAGATCAAACATATTTATTGATTTTTTGGCCTGTTTCTAGACCCCTGCTGCTCTCCAAAGACAAAGTGTCAAGGGAGAACAAGGACATTTTCTCCTCGATGCTCAGAAGGCTGTCTGAGGTGCGCTTCTCATCACAGTTTTCAGACTCCAACCCAAGCGTGTATTTCCTGGGTCCACAAATGAAGGTCAATACAAAGGCCAGCGAGGAATCGGTTATCCCAATTATGCACATCCTTAAGCTCATCTTGTCTTAAAGTGTTATACAGGAAAAGTGTTATACAGGAAGAAATGAACACATAGGTTATCTGCACATTATATACTTCGGGCAAAAGTGAAATTTACCATTCAAGAAATTATACCCAAATGATTACAATTATATGTTAGTTTACTACTCTTAGAAGGAGGAAGGGGTGTCTAGCTGGTGTTGCTCAGTGGTTGAGCATCTACCTATGAACCAGGAGGTCAAAGTTCAATTCCCTGTCAGGGCACATGCCCAGGTTGCGGGCTCTATCCCCAGTGTGGGGTGTGCAGGAGGCAACCCCTCAATGCTTGTCTCTCATCATTGATGTTTCTATCTCTCTCCCCTCTCTATTCCTCTCTGAAATCAGTATATATATGTATATATATATATATATATATATATATATATATATATATATATATGAAAATTTGAAACAAATATCACAATAATCTAAGTAGCAACGAAGGAAACCAGTGATAGTTGAAAAAACAGAAACAATATCTCCTCAACAACATGCATTCAGAGATAGTTATTAAGAGTTCTAAGGACAGGGAATGGGTATGTGTGTCTCAACTCTGCAAAGAATAAAAGGAACTTCTCACAGCTGGAGCCTACTTCCATTCTAATTAATAGGAAAACACACGTGGAAAGCTGGCATAGGTTTTCACTTCTGGGAAAAGACATTTACATTACTTTTAAGATATTTTACATTTAATATCACGTGTATATGTAGAAGCCAGGATTCTTGCAACCTATTTTATTTACATCTATGTGGTGCCAACTTGCTTCACAGTTCCTAGATTTTAACTGAGAGCTTTGGGAGAATTGAGTAAGAAGCAAATGTCTAAATAAAGATGTCCCCTAATCTTCACAGGTTTTCATAGGAAAAGAAAAGAAAGGAAAAAACAACATTGTTTTTTTGTTTTATTTTGTTTTGTTTTTTCTGTTGAGGGGTGGTTATTACTTGTGAGTTGTATCCCTTTATTATTCATGATCCTAGTCATCAGAAATATCGTTACTAGTCACTTAAGACATACTTTATTTTGAGTGAAGCCGACATTCGACTTGCTGCATTCCAAGCAAACAGAATTGATTCTGTCAAATATAATCCCAAGAAATAGATGTGTTTGTTAGTGCTCCGTTTAGGCTCCATTTGACTGTATTATCCGGTGCTGGGTTTACATTAATTGGTATTTCATCTCACCCCGGCCGTGGTAGTTTTAACAATTTTACCACAATTTATATGTGATATTGAATCAAGAATGTTAGGAATGCTTCCAAACTCTAAATGTTATCCTTTACAGAATATTCAGAAAAGCCTATTATTCAAATTATATATATTGAAAAATATGCATAGGAAGTTGCTTTTTCTTTTCAAATTAAGATTAATCAAATTATTTTATAGAAATTTTTTAAAATATATTTTATTGATTTTTTACAGAGAGGAAGGGAGAGAGATAGAGAGTTAGAAATATCGATGAGAGAGAAACATCGATTAGCTGCCTCCTGCACATCTCCTACTGGGGATGTGCCCGCAACCCAGGTACATGCCCTTGACCGGAATTGAACCCGGGACCTTTCAGTCCGCAGGCGGATGCTCTATCCACTGAGCCAAACCAGTTTTGGCTAACCAAATTATTTTAAATATGACTTACATAAAAGTTAAAAAAAACAAATAAAAATCATCAACATATGCATCATCAAATATGTGTTACTTTCCATTTTGTAAACTATTAGGTAGTTCTTCCTGATAACTATATTACCCTTTCACCTCTGCCGCCATTAGAATGTAAACTCCAGGAGGCGGGGTTTTGCCATGTTCAGGACTGTGTCCTCCAGGACTGAAAACAGTTAAATAGTGTCTGACACTAGCTAGATATCCAATCACCTTCATGGAATGCTGAATGAATGAGGGTCACATATTATCTCTTTTTATCTTATATTCAGAAAAAAAGAAATAGAATTACTCTTATTTATACCTGATTAAACTGAGGTTCAGAGCGGATAAATTATTTGCTCAAGATCTAACTCTAGAGCCGATTTCTGAAGTCAAGTTCAAAAGTGCAGTGTCTTTGCTCCATAAAGCACTGTCTTCTAAGATGTTAAACAACATGTCCCACTGGACTTTGATCAAAATTATTTGATTTTGTGTGATAATGAAACATTAAGAGGAATGGTGGTTGCCAGCTAAAAATCTTTAAATATTAATTTTATGATTTATAGTATCTTCATTTTAAAAAATTGTCATTAGGCATCCTTTTGTGAGAAAAAATGATGCAAACAATTTTTATTTACATGTTATAATACAATATGTAGACCTGCACAAAACTTTTTGTCATACTTACAAATGTTGCAGAAAACAATTAAAGAATTTTGAATGTGCATAAAATCAATATGCTTATTATCATTTCCTTGATAAAATATAATCAAGCAGTAAGAAACAGAGATCTGAGGATTTTGTGATTATGGCTGGTATCGTGCAGAGTAAGTCAGTTCATTAATTTCACGACCATCACCCCAAAGTAAAAATGCTTGGCTGGTTCCCCTTGGACTTTAGAGAACAAATACGTCAGACTGAGCAGGGGCTAATGAATGCCAATACGCTGTGAGCTCTTTTGATTCCTACAGAAACGGATGCCCAGGCGCATCTATATATAATCGTTTCACTGTTACCAGACTCCCAATGGGTAGCGATCACTTTAGCTGAATGGATCTTAAGACCACTGCTCTGTATATTAAGATGGCTCTAGGAAATCAATATTTTGAATCATGGTTGATTTATTTTGCATGTAGGGGCAGGAGCTTAGTTTCTCAAAACTATCTTTCTATATTTACTTATATTCCCCCCCGACCCAAATCTGTGGAAACATTCCAATTTAGTAGTGCTCATCATGAATGAAAAAAAAAAAAAAAATATATATATATATATATATATATATATATATATAAATTATACAGTTGGTAGTGAGTCTGCTATTTTACTAAAATGAAGCAGAGAGGCAAATCTGTGTGGTGCGTGTCCAATTGAAAGTCTTTATGCCTGCCTCCTCATTGTTCTAATAAAAGACAGATACATGTTCATGTCACTGTGTCCAATGGCTCACTAAGACTTTCATACAACCACTAAAGAATGCTTGATTCCATTAGTTTATATTACGCAGCTGTCTTCTCACAGGCTATTTTATTATTACCCATTAATTCTGGTAGGGTTCCTCTGTCTTTGTTGAGGGTTTAGTTTCACCCCCTTTTTGTGAGGGTTTAGTTTTCACTGAAGGCATCCAGTCACTCGGGCACATAACTTTCATAGCTTCTCTTTCTTCCTCCCTCTACCCTTCTCTTTCTGTCTCCCTCATTATCAGATGTAGATGCACCAACTGTCTCTACCTGGGACATTTTAATTTATGAAGTAGTGTTGGTATTTTCAGTGTCTGACACTGTCATTGGTTAACACTCACAACATGTGCTGTGCTATATATATAAACATGTTTCTACATTTCTGCATTTAGAAACCTATTACAAAATATTTGTTGACTTTCATTTTATATAATTTTATTAAACATTCTAAAAAATAAATAAGTAAAACTTCTTCTTAAAATAAAACTTCTTTTTTATTTATTGCACTTGCAAGTTGAACCCAGTGTTGCCAAAAAAAATTGAATTGGGTTTATTGCATTCCTTATGTAATTTCTGCTCATATTGTCCGGGAGGAGATGCCCTCTTTCTCCCTCCCTCCCACCCTCTTGTATTTGATCATGTTTGAATCCCAGTGAATCTTTCTGTTGTTGCTGGTGTGTTATTATAACTTGATGCAGGACAAAAGTCATTTACACCGAAAGGTCATAGTTTAGCCCTCAGTGCCCTTGGCAAGTTCAGATTATTCAGCTTGACTGAAATAGCGAGCAGTAAATTTTTTTCTAAATATTTTATGGGTGAGGTCAGATGTAGGAGTTTGCATTTCAATAATCTTGGATGCTAATTATTTATATTTTCAATACCCTACCAGCTATTTTCCCATGTCAAAAATAACATAACTCCCAAAAGTTGTTGGTTTACCGGGATTACTTTATTAACTGCAAAACCGTTCCCTTCTATTTAGCCATAATAATGATTAGAAAAGGGAATTCTGTGGTAGGGGTGGAAGAGAGGTAGGTAGTCAATCCAGAAAGACAAGGGTTGACTCCATATTCTTAATTTGCCAAAGAAACAGAAATAACAGAAGAATAAGAAGAAAGCATCCTGAGGTTGAACTCGCTCTAGAGCCCAAAAGGAGCTCCCTCCTGACAGAGCAGATGCAGTATTTCCCCTTTTACCCCCGGCCCACCCCATTTTATCCAGAAGCACAGGCAGGTGCGCTTAGCTGCAGGGGAGACTGTGTTCCTGTAGCTGGCAGCCTGGCAGTCCTCGGCTCCAATCCACTCCTACACGCACGTTAGAGGGAGAGCTGGTGCGTTTCTGGGCTGTGTGAATGGGTAGTTTCAGGGCTCCTTTCAAGACAGTTTACAAGCTCCTCAGCTCTGCCTAGACCCACAGAGGGTTTTTTTCTGCAGGTTCCCCGAGGCCTGGCCTCTGGGCCATGGGATAGGGAATCCGGCACCACATCCTGTGTGTGTGTGCATGTGTAGATTGTTCATTCATGTATGCATGCATGTGTGCACGTGTGTATATATGTCTGTCTGTACAAATGTATGCGTGCAGGTGCGTGCATGCTGCATGCATTAATTTATGTGTGTGCGTGCATGGGTGTTTGCATGTGTGCATGCATGTGAGCATATATGTGTGTGTTCATTCTTGCACACATGTGAGCATGTGTGTGCGTATGTGCATACATTCACTTCTGTGTGCATGCACGTATTTGACCTTAAACCCATTAAATTGGCACTCTAGAACTAAAATTCAGATGTAAACTATTGGATGAATTAATTATCACTAAGTTCTCTGCGTTTTCCTTCATTTGATCATTAGATATTTCCCTATGACATATCTCAGAGTGATATTTAGTATCGTATGTTTTTCAGTTTTATACCTTTTATATTTGTTTTGGAATGCTAAAAATGAAATGAATTTACATAGCAATTCTAATCCAGTTTTTAAAAATGACATCTATTTCCTTTTTTCCCCTCTCTTTTAAGCCTGAAATCAGATAACAGTAATTAGTACATGTTCTGGATGGGTTTGAGTCTGAACTGAATGATCCTAAAATCCATGAATATTCAACTAATAGTTTAATTTACTGATCAACATCGCCACACTGTAAGTGCAAAAGAAATATAACAATCTTGGGAGACAACATCAGCTTAGGTTTGATAGAAACTAAACCTGTGCCTGGACAACCACTTCCGCTCATTTTTTTTTTTTTTTATCTGAAACCACTCAGAATCACCTTGTTCTTTCTAAGCGAAGGACGGATTTTCTGTCTAGTTTCCCTCACTCCCCTGCAAGGCTGCCCAAGGCGTCCTGTACCCAGCCTGTGTCAGAACGTGTAGCGCAGCTTCTAAGCAGGGAGTCTTGCAGCTCCTGGGAGCTCAGCTAAGAGCCCCCGGTTAGCAGAGGAAAGGGGAGCTGCACCTGTTGTAAGTGCTGTGAGTCCCACCCCTTCTCCAAGGCACCTGTGCCCCTGGCAAGAGCCCAGTGAAACCCCATTAGGGCCAGCTTGGAGCAAGGGCAGCCTGTTCCCTATGTGCGAGGAGGGATGCTGTATGTACCCAAGAATCTGTGGTAACATTGAACCTCTTAGGAGGAAATACACACTCATTAAAAACGGCCATCACTGGAAACTATTGCAAGGCAGTCAGATTTCTCCCCTAAATCAAGTGATCATATTGTATTGAGTTTGAATTCAGAGTTTTAGCTTGCCTACCTTTTAATGAGTTATGTGCAGGAGAGTAAAGATATCACACATTTAGATTCAATTCTTTATTTTTTTTAACTAGCGTAGTTATGTTGGAAAAAAAATGTAAGCCCTAAGTTTTCAGAGTCCTCGGCAATTCCAGATGCTGTGGAAAATGCGTTCTATTTAATGAGCTCCGCGTCCCATTGACGGTTGAACTATACATCAATTGCAGGCCCCTTCCTTTCAACATTCAAACTGTTTAGCTCCCACTAATAGGTGCATTAAAAAGATTCTTGCTACAAATATGAATGCAGACATCATAGCTGTATGCATTTCTGCCGATGCTCACACTTTTTAAAAAGCTCCTAAGAGGCATCTTCACCAAGACAAACTGTAACCCTTTCAGTGCAGCGCTGGCTAATGGAGGAAGACATGATGGGTAACTTTCCATACACGCCTAGGCTCCAGCATCAGGGTGATACTGAGCAGGAAAAGAACAGGGGGGGTTGCCAGCACCGGTTTGGCTCAGTGGATAGAGCGTCGGCCTGCGGACTCAGGGGTCCCGGGTTCAATTCTGGTCAAGGGCATGTACCTTGGTTGTGGGCACGTCCCCAGTAAGACATGTGCAGGAGGCAGCTGATCGATGTTTCTCTCTCATCGATGTTTCTAACTCTCTATCTCTCTCCCTTCCTCTCTGTAAAAAATCAATAAAATATATTAAAAAAACACAACAAAAAACAGGGGGGTTGCAATAACCACTGTGGCAGGAGAGGCATGGGCTCTTGAAGAATCGTTTAGCTTCCTGTGTGTCTTTGAATGCCTCTGTTCAGAAAGTGGGAACAACACTTAACAGTGAATGTTATCAGAATGCTAGACCGGTGCTCTGATAGCAGGGATGGATCTTGTTAAAGTGAACTAAATGAGGTTTGAAATATTGCAAAGATCATCTAAAGTCACAGAAAAACAGTTAATAATCTTAAAAGATGATTTTAGAAGGTCTGTTTTCCATTCCCTTATTTTAAATGATTGTTGAGTATTTTATCTCTTTATTAAGAAAAAAAAATGCATTTGAAGTTCAAAATAAAATTCACCTAAATGTTGTCTGTTAAAAATTAAAAAAAAAAGAAAATTATTCTGTTAGAAAGATACTTGAAAAATCCTCACTATTTATATTCCTCATACATAGTCAGAGAATTCTACAATGGCCTTGCTTTTATGTTATTTTTTATGAAAATGCATCTGTCTAAACCCACTATGCATTTGAATAGTGGGTTTAATAAAGAGCAATACTTACAAAGTCAGTATGAATTGTGTGTTACCTTCTAGCTTTTACATCTTGAGAAAAATATTTAGGTGAATGCAAATGCAAGTGCTCATCGCTAATCACAGTAAAAGCATAGATTATTCTTGGTTTGCTTTAAATATTAGTAAGTTTGAAAGCAGTGTCTGAACATTCTCACCTTATCAAACAGATTAGGGGCATGCTTCACCTGTAATTGTCTGTGCACTGTGTTGGTTATCTTTTGCGGGCAGCACATAGAAAAGAAATATTTGGCCTTAGTAGTCTCTGAGTAAAAGTAAATGTCTCTTTATCTAACTTATTATATCAGCTCTACACCTATATTGAAAAACAATCCATAACAACATAACAAAGATTAATATTGATTTTTTTAATGATACTTAGGAGAAATATATTTTGTGTCACTTTTAAACAAAAATAATGTTTCTTCCTTTGTTTTTAAATGGATTCATGCGTAGTCATTGTCTCTTTCTCTCTCTCTCTCTCTTTCTCTCTCACCCCTCTTTCCCCCACACATAGATACACACAGTTTTTCTTTATTGAAGATTTTATGGGTTTAAATATATATTTTACACCAATACAAGTGAAAATATAATATTAAAGTTTCTTAGTTGCATCAAACTATTTCTATTTCATTTCCACAAAATCATATAAAATATCCATAATAGGAATAAAATATATAAATTAACCAAAAATCTATGTGATGTGCTTAATTAAACCATCATTTTTTTTCCTTCTGTATATTAGCACATTGCTGTGAGATACTGTATTTTGGACTTTGGACTTTTTAAATAGATGGACATACATCATTTTTTATAGAAATCGTATTTTGGAATTTGAAAAAAATATTACAGTATGAATAAATAGCATGAGATAATTCTAAATGTTCATAAATCTACCAGTAACATTCATAATAGCAAGTGAAATTATTCCATAAATGGCGGAGATTTGGTTCTCTTAGACTTTAAAATTAGTTTAGTCATTAACATTAAATTCCCTTGCAATCATATATGTGTGTGTGTGTGTGTGTATATATATATGATATGTATATATATCATATGTATACATATATACATATGTGCTATTCATGTTGTCATTTTAATGAAAAAATTGACAGTTGTTATACAAGTAATTCATAAAACATATAAACTAATGATTTCCTTTTGTTCTGCCTGAATTGGCTGTGCAATTTTGCTATATAAACATATACTTGAGTGTAATTCGATGCCCTTTTAAATGGTTTCTGCAGTGAAAGGAGAAGTCTTGAATTATGTCAGGTATGTTTCTAATATTGGCTTCCCTGCAAGGTTGAGTCAACGGAAAATAAAGTGAAAACATCTGCAGAAGGCGACCCCGGTATGAAATATGGCCGCCACTTTTCATCGCAGTCAGAATCACTGCTTCCTCTCGATGGCAGGCCTGCAGCAGGCCAGGCCCTGGCTGAAGATTAAAAGCTAATCCACGGAAAACTGTGGCGAAGGGATGTGTAGTCTACATTTAACATTTGTTAAATAAATAATGAAATATAAGAAAGAAACCAAACCCCTCTAGAAATCCCTGGGTTTTTATGTCTATCCTGGTGTCTAGACCCGCAGGCTGCTCCTCTCACAGTTGAGCTATTTGAAAACCCCCAGCCCTGGGTAAGGGGCTGCTCATCACACAGTCTCCTTCTCATTTGCATAGCCAATGCCAGCCCACGCCCCTCATTGTTAGTTTCATTAAAAAAAAAATAGGGAGAGAGAGAGAGAGAGAGAGAGAGCGCTGCCTGATCCTGTTGCTCCAGGGCCGCTGGTCCTTGTTTGTAAAGAGCTCAGAGATTCCTTAGGCAGAAAAGTTGGTTTTATCTCACCCAATCTCATGTGTTTCATGAAGTACTACTCATTTGGGCTTTTTGGCTTTCTTTTTCCACAGCAAAACTGCTATACAACCCATTTCTATGCACACTCTAATCTGATGAATTCCCTTTTACAAATTGCATGATGAACGTGCTTCAGAGTGTGACTGAGGTGTTTTGAAATCACAGACAGGGCCTTGGTGAGTCAGAACTACATATCTCGTATCTCAAGGACCTGGGTTCTCAGTGCCCTGGGAGCGTGTCCTCTGTTTCCTCCAAGCGCCCGTGTACTGCTCTCCTCCCAGCAGGCAGGGCTGCTTCAGACAGACAGAATGCTCCTGGCCTGGAGAGTCCAGCTCAGGGGGATGGCGGGCCTGCCCAGTGCACAGCCACGGGTTTCAGTCAAGCCTGGGTTGTGATTATGGGCAACAAGACATGACCTCTTCCAGCTGGTGGTGAAGCGGTGACCTTACTGAGCTATGAAACTTCATTCTTTCACTCATTTCTCTTAAGGATGTTAAAGCTTATGCCATCAGGCAAACACACGGGAGAGTAAAGGCACAGCAAGTGCATGAGAGCATGTTGTTTCCTACCTTAAAGTCACACTGGTCAAGGGGGTTTGTTTTATGTTCCTAGTTCCCCTCGATTCATTGGTTCTGCCTGGCACGCACATTTGAATGGAATCTGAAGGACTTGGTAACATCATAGAGCTGACCATCTGCACCAGACCTTAGAATTAATGTACTGAGAAAGAACGAGGCTCTCATCCAACATCATGCAGATAGGAGGTTCTAAGACCGACATCTGGTACTTGCTATCAATTACCACCAAATCCTTCTGTTCTTATGGAACAACACCTTTCCATTGAGAAGGTTCCTTGAAGTTGGCTTTTTTGTAATGGTGTGTTAAAGCATCTGGAGCTCCTATCAGTTAACAAAATCAGATCAGCTATGTACAGCTAAAGAAGCCATTTGAGGTGGACTTTAATTGCCTGACTTATTGGTAAGCTAGGCAGCTGCAAAACCCATTCATCTATGGCACAGATAAGCCCTTATGAGTGGGGTCTGCATGTAATACACCCCGTCCTCCAACCAGGACTCCTGGTGCTGCGTAGGGGGCTTGGACCTGGCTTCCCTCAGGTTAAGGTGACAGCGACAAGGGTGTCTACTGAATGGGCAGGTTCCTTTGGACATACAGTTACTTGAGCCCTGCAAATTAGAAAGGAGTTGGGGTTTCACCCTTTACCCCACCTTTGGTTTAGAGATACAAAACCAGGGGCCTGGAGAGAGTAGGCCTTCTTAAATTCTTGCTGCACAGATAAAGTAATGAATTCATAAGTACCTTTATTTCTGGAAAAAGATTTCTGAGTAATTCAGATCAAGAATAAGTTTAATTTACTGGACTTTTAGAGCCAGAAGTACATTAATATTTCTTTCTTTTAATCTTTATTGTTGAGAGTGTTACAGATGTTCCACTCTTTTATCGCCTTTGCTCCCTAGCAACCAGTTCCTGCCCCACCCCAGGCCTTCACCACCCTATTGTCTGTGTTCATGGGCATTGCATATATGCATATACATTCTTTGGTTAATCTCTTCCTGCCCTCTTCCCCCCTTCCCTCTGAGAGTCATCAGTCTGTTGCATGTTCTATGCTCTTTTGAATTTTTATTAAAGTTATTGGGGTGACATTGGTTAATAAAATTCTATAGGTTTCAGGTGTACAGTTCTATAACACAGCATCTGTATATTGCATTGGAGGTTCACTGCTCCAAATCAAGTCACCATCTATCACCATTTATTCCCCACGAATGCTCTTCTACCTGCCCCACCCTTCTTTCCCCCTGGGTATCACCATCCTGTTGTCTGTATCTATGAGGTCTTCTTTTTTTTTTAATTCCCTTCATCTTTTTTTTAATATTTTTATTGATTTCAGAGAGGAAGGCAGAGGGAGAGAGAGATAGAAACATCAATGATGAGAGAACCATCGATCAGCTGCCTCCCGCACGCCACACACTGGGGGTTGAGGAGCTCGCAACCCAAGCATGTGCCCTGACCGGGAATCGAACCGTGACCTCCTGGTTCATAGGTTGACGCTCAACCACTGAGCCACGCCAGCCGGGCCCCTTCATCTTTTTTATCCAGCCTCTCAAGCTCCCTCCCCTCTGACAGCTGTCAGTCTGTTCTCGGCATCTATGGCATCTATGAGTCTCTATTTCGTTTGTTAGTTTATTTTGTTCATTAGATTCCACATATAAGTGAAGTCATATGGTACTTGTCTTTCTCTGACTGGCTTATTTCACTTGGCATAAGGCTCTCCAGGTCCACCCATGCTGTTGCCAAGGGTAAGGTTTCCTGAGATTTTTGTCTTTATATCATTCCGAATCATGTGAATAACCATAAAAATTAAGGGAAGTGCAATACAGCTTCCTAATAGAACTCTCCCACTTAATAGACCTTGTTAACCTCCGGGGATAAGATTAAAAAAAAAATCCACAGTACAGAGTGAGAAATTCTGAATCAAATTTTCATCTTCTCAAGTACAGGGAGATAGTCTGAGATCATTTGGAAAGCACAGAGCCGGAGATGAATTATTGCTATATGATAACTGTGATTTACCATACATAATAAACTAATCAAAACAATTCTGCTTTTGTTGCTCATCTATTTCAAAGATTTAAGGAAAGTCAAATATGGCACAATGGCTCAACTGGTGGAAGATGGCAAACTTGCCTTGCATTTCTGAGCCCTGCTTTTGGCACTTGCATGGGTGGTGGCTGAGATACTAAACACCTCACATATCCTATGTCTTAGCACCTGAATATAAACTAGTCATAAATGTAAAGTACAAAGCAATAAGGTTTGGTGTAGAAGTAATAATATCCTCTACTATGAAGCCAGCATATTGTCCATAAACACCTTTGACTCACTCACATTCTACCCACTATTTCAAAACACACTAAATGGAAACCTGGCTGAGCATTGGTGTATACTTTTCCCTTTGCTAAATTTCAGACTCCCTTTCACTGAGGGTTGGCTGCTGGGAATTTGAGCAGAATAGGGGAGGTTTTATTGTCTTCTGCTGGAGAACGAGGCCACAGGATTCCAGGACGTGACCTACCGAGCTCTCATCACACTCAAGGTGCCCAAGTGCTCCCTTGTGGCCAAAAGGCACTTTCTGAAACATGTGGCTTTGTTTTCCCTTTATTTTTAATAAAATTGGAGCTAAATCGAAAGGTATTTTAAGGTAGAGTTGCTTGGTAATGAAATGCTTTTGTAGTCTCACTAGAACAAAGTTTCCTCATAGGAAAATTGTATATATTGCATTTGGTAACTAAAATATGTTTCTAGCTCTGGATGAATGGCACAGTTGGTTGGAGCATCATCCTATACACCAAAAGGTTGAGAGGTTGAGGGTTCAACTCCTGGTCAGGGCACCTATGAGAGGCAACTAATTGATGATGTTTTGCTGGCACATCAATCTCTCTCTCTCTCTCTCTCTTTCTCTCTCTCTCTCTCTCTCTCTCTCTCTTTCTCTTTCTCGCTCTCTCTCATTCTCTCATTCTCTCTCATTCTTTCTCATTCTCTCTCTCCCTTCCTCTCTCTCTAAAATCAATAGGCATGCCCTAGTGTGAAGGTTAAAACAATATTACTTTTCTATGAGAATTCTATGATAACAGTTGAATATTCACTAGAAGTGAGAAATGTCAGAGTTCGCCATTGGTGTGAGTGTTTTTCACTTCCCTGTCTTGCCAACTATTAGCTTTCTGAGGTGTAACTATTTTCCCTTCACTTGTATTCAGTTGTGTTGTTTTAATTCTCCCCAAAATTCTTTTAGTTATTTTCTAAAACTTCACATTTTGACCTGTAAAGCATCAATCTTACAAGCTTTAATTTGGGGAACAAATGAACAAGAGCTGAAAACTGACTTTCTGAACCACAATCACTCTCTTAACATGTATTTTTAAAGAGGAAAATTACGATGACAGGTTGATTGCAATTTAAAGCATCATCTTTGGTGGATTACATGTATTTTAGGGTTCATAATTTCCATAATCATTTTTCTGTCTGTAAAAATGCTTCGAATTTAATTTAAAATAACATCTGTATTAATTTTTACCATTTAGAAGGAAAGTTGATTGTTTCTAGGGCTTGTAATTCCCTGAAGTGCTGCATATCAAACTGTGCTCTCGACAGAATTTAAATCATAAAATAAAATGTGCGTGTTTCCCCTGCAGGAATCCTATTTGAATCAAACAGAACTTTAGTTCTTGTCAGAATGCACCATTAATAATTTATTAACATTTATTGTAGTTTATACCTCACACCTTAAGACACCTTAAGCTGTTTTAAACATGTATAAATTATAATTTGAATATTATTTTATACAGCTGGTGCCTGATTCATCTGTTACAAATTTGAATAATCTCCTTATTGTACTGGGCATTATGAAATATGAGTTGCAGACACAGTAGGAGAAACTGAAGTCAAACTTATGTGCATAATTATGCCAGTCTATGATTTCATGTCTGCTCATTTGCTTTAATTAGAATATGTCAGTCTTTGAAATCTTTTTGGGCTGTTAGAATGAGCATTTAGGGGCACATTTCTGAGTGATTTTAGTTGCAAATTCAAAGACTGTATAAAATTTGATAATTTCATTGCAATCAGTAATGACAATATCTTTTGCAACAAAATGATCTTTGGGTCAAAGTGAATTTTAAAAGGCTATAAAAATTGGGAAATGGAAATGTATATTAATGTATATTAAATGCATGACATTTTGTTATCTTTTAAAATGGCAAATGGTTAGCTATAGAATGGTTGCAAATAACCCTGCCTTCCTCTTTTGATGTGACACTCTAAATTATCAAAACACTTTTCAAATGATAACATGCAGATTAAGAAATGAGTGTGCAATCTACTGCTACATACCAGAGCATGCTGCTCTACCCAGTATATCACAAGCCTGAAGGATTTGTCATAGAGAATATGGTTTAGTGTAAATACATATGCATATGTGTATCTATTGCCTCTGACTATATATATCATATATACACATATAAATAAATGTATATTTCTCATACTATTTTCTGCATACACACACGTATGCTTAGACACACACAAAATATTCTGAATTCCGTTTGAATGCTTACTGCATGTTACTTACATAATTGGGACCATCTGCTCTTTTATTACCAACATCTTAGAATTGTGGCTTTCTGTGATACAATTGCAAATCATTGAGCAGCCTGTTAGAATAGTCCTCTCATACTTATAAAGTTCCTCAGAAATCTTGTCTGCATAAAATATAAGATCCTGAAGAAAAAATAGATCCATGAATTTTAATTTCAAAAGTCCTTTGGTGAAGGTGGTCAACTTTTTATTTATAAGTAATACTTTTTCCAAAAGTAAAGAAAAAACTTAAGGAAAGCTTAAAAAAATAACTTATCGTGTCCCAAGCAGTACATACTAAAGGAATAATAACATCATGGTAGCATAATTAAAACATTCAGTCATGAAATTATCTCCATTGTTCTTAAGGCAAGGCCCAGCTACTCAGCTGACAAGACGTTAGAATTAAATATCAAGCTAGAAACAAAATAAATTCCTTTGTTGTTTCCTCCCAAACAATTAGCCATTGTTATCAATTTAATTGGTTATAACAATAGCTGAATTCTGGATTTGTTTCTCTTTTAAAATATGTAAATTTGAAAGATGCTCACAGAGTAATTTTTAAAACAGTTCAAGAAACAATAGAAAATTTAACTTTGGTTTAACTTGCATTTTTTCTTATTCTGCATTTAAATACTCTTGTGGACATATTTACATGCAATGAAAGTGTCCCATATTCATATTTATGCATTTTCACATAGTTAATAGAAATGTAGTTGTACTTACATTATTTCATGTGTTTTCTGGCCCTTGTATTGATAACATTACTTGAAAATTTAAGTGTTAAAAAATTATTATTCTTCCCTCCCAATGTCTTCTAATCCAAAATGTACTTTTAGTCGTTCTGGTTTTCTTGTTGCTGTTATCTCTTCCTTCTGTAAAGATATCTAAAAGAGAGTCATAGGAAACAATAGTCATTTCTATTTAAAATATTTACTAATTATCAGTCTAGAGGGTAAAATTTCCCTAGCTGGTTTGCCTCAGTGGATTGAGCATTGGCCCATGGACAGAAGGGTCCTGGGTTCGATTCCAATTAAGGGTGCATGCCTCAGTTGCAGGCTCTATCCCAGGTCCAGGTTGGGATGCTCACAGGAAGCAACCGATCCATGTGTCTCTCTCACATCAATGTTTCTCTCCCTCTCTCTCCCTCCCTCTCTTCCACTCTCTCTAAAAATTAATGGAACTATATCCTCGGGTCAGAATTAACAAATAAATACTTACATACATACATAATAAAATTAAATAACCAGATTCATGTTCTCTGAGAGAAGTTCTTAGTGTCTGAGGGGGTGAAATGGAGTGGGGGACCTATTTGCTGTGCTCAGTTTCTTACCCACAGGCCCATCATCTTGCAAAAGCCAGACAACCAGATCCAGGTAGGGCCACTACCAAATGAAAATATCTCAACAATGTTTCATCTCATCTACTAAACTACCCAAACATCACTAGTGCAATTTTAGCAGAGAAAAATTAAATGTTTTCTTAAAAATCTAACATTTATCTGTGATCAAGAATGATAGGCTTGAAATGCTGACCTACCTTTCTCCCAGAAACAGGGACTGGCCATGTTGCTCTCCAACCCAGCCCTTCTACAGTTCCTCCTTTGTCATTGTTCCTGGGCTACCTTTGACTGCAATACTAATACTACCACCGTCTTTTCCCAAGGTGACATTTCATCTACACATTGGTGGTGATTTTTTTTAACTTCTATTTACTAGGTCATGGAATTCTCTAATTAAAAAATTTCTTGGCTATAATTATGAGCAATAATTAGGACATATTAATGAACCATCAATAATAATAATGCTAGCTTAAAGAACAGTTCTCATCCAACACAAACAAAAACATTGAAATGTGAAGTTATTTTTTCTATATTTTTTTCTCCAAATACTTAGAAACCCATGACATAAGTATGATGGCATTAAAACAACTTATAGAATTAATATCATATATGAGTATATTGGAGAATAAGAAAGTAGAATATTAGAAACTGCATTTATGTGAAACCTGCCTTTAGTTAAGTGTTTCATGCTATGATTAACCATGAAAACTGAATTGCTTCCTCCTATCTTAGCATGTCCCTAATCAGTACTTCTTGCATACATATCCTGGCCTTTTGGAAGAATATGAGATATGGTTATTAAGAACGTATTTTTTAAAATATTAATGAATTTGGGGGATATACATACTACATAAGGAGTGTATTACAATTTTATTTCAACTTTGAAACTTTATTTTTTTAAATTATTTTTATTGATTTCAGAGAGGAAGGGATGGGGGAGAGAGAGAGAGAGAGAGAGAGTTATTGATCAGCTGCCTCCCACATGACATCTACTGGGGATTGAGTCTGCAACTTGGGCATGTGCCCTGACCCAGAATTGAACCTTGACCTCCTGGGCTATAGGTCAATACTAAACCACTGAGGCACACAAGACATGCTCAACTTTGAAACTTTAAAAGCAATGCAGGGATTTTTTTGTCATCATCCTTTCCCTTCCTTTGAATGCACACAGTGGACACAGTTTGATAGCAACTGGATGTTGTCACAGTTTCAACTACAGATCATCCATTAAACTTCACCATAAAGGCTTCCAAAAGTCACATTTAAATTTGTGGAAACATACTTAGCATTCCTCTGAAATTTTATTTGATGGGCTGTTGTTAAAAACTTCCACTGGACTTGTTTTTATTACTTTGTAGTCATTTTGGGAAGACAATACTTAGGGATGAAATCCAAAGTCTGTTTTATGAATTTGCAAGTGTCATAAGAAACTTTACTTAATTAAACAAATCATTTCAGAATTTATTCAATTTCCAGAGATCCACTTTATATTTTTTGCTTTTGATCTCAAAAAACGATGTTAAAAAAGTGACAAAAAGACTGATATGATACAAATTATTAGAAATTAATTTTGTTGAGATGGGGCAATGAATCATTTTCAAAATATATTTCCCTCCCTAACACAACTACATTACATTTATTATAGGAAAAGATTGCAGCATATTTTTAATAGTACAAAACATATTTCTTACACTGTGCCTATATTTGCATAAATATAGGAACATGGGCATGACTAGTCTTTGAATGCGGAGGTGGAGGAATTAATTCATACATTTGGGAAGAAATTTGGCTATTGTCAAGTTGCAAAAATGGAATCTCTTCAACAACTGCTTCACCTTCTTGAAGAATAACATTTTTCTATTAATCCTTATTTTTAGACAAAAATTTTATTTTATTTTATTTTTTATTTTTTTTATTTTTAGACAAAATATATTTTTCTTTTGGTGTGAGTTGAAATAATTTGGGAAAATACAATTTCATTGATAAGTATAATAATAGAATTCTATTACTATTTACAGTATATTTGTGCTGAGTTCATATATGTATGCCTACATCTCTATGTATATTTAAAATACCTGCATGGTATCTTTGTTCTATATTGCTGCATTTAAAAAAAGACTCCAAAATTTAGTTTCTGTGGGTCAGGAATCTATGGAAAGGTAGCTTAGGCTGACAAGTGTAGTACTCAGTTGCCGGTTGCTTGCTGTGTGCATGTTACTTAATGTTATGTTTCCATTTCTTCCTCAGTAACATAGAGATGACCATAGTTCTTCATAGAATTGTTGTGAGGATGCAACATCCTCCTACATTTAAACATTTTGAAAAGCGCTCATTATTGATTAAGCTCTCAGTGAAGGAATCTATTTTCATTATTTGTGAAAATTGTAGACATAGTTGTATTAATAGTATTCGCAGCAGCACTTTGGAAAACAATTTGAAATAATATGAACTGCCGGTGTCAGGTAATAAATGGACCATTTGATTTTAAAAAGTAATCAGACAAACCCTCCTATATCCTCACATTTTATTAACGAGTTTCTAGAGATAATTTTGACCTCTTCTCCAAGAAAATAAAATCACATGGTACAAAGGAAAATACCACACGAGTTATTGCTTTTATGACAATTAACTGTCAACCAAAACAAAAGCCAACTTGGGTGACCAAATGCAGCTCTGAGGCTGCATACGGAGGAGGGAAACCTTAGCCGTGTGGGGCCTGCAGGAGGCAGCTAATCAATGGTTCTCTCTCATCATTGATGTTTCCATCTCTCTCTCCCTCTCCCTTATGCTCTGAATCAATAAAAAATATAATTAAAGTAACAACTCCTCAGCCTGGAGAGAAGTCTATGACACTTGCCTGAGCAGAGTTCTATCTTAAAGGGAAAATGGGAAAAAGGAAGGTTTATGTTTAGCTTTGACGACACTTAATGAGAAATTGGTGATATTTCACATCAACTCTAAGAGCATTTAATTGATTAATTTTACTCTTCCATGTGAGCAGCTGGTGGCAACCTTCTGAGCAACACCTCAAAATGTTGACCTGGTCTCTGTTTATTAAACACCGGGACCAGAACATTTCAGACAACAAAAGGATATATTCACGTAAGAAGTTGTATTTTTAAACCAGTGGTTTAAATATTTTATTATTAAAATGTGATTTATCATGAAATTGCTAATTTATAGCATAACTCTTTGGGGCAATTTATTTCATTTGAATTCTTACAACCAATGTGAACACGCTCTGTTTGTCTCAATGGGCTGTTTCCTAGAGTGAGTAGTGCCGCAATAGCCTACACTTAAAGGAACTCCTTCTGAGCCAAGGCTTTGCTAGGGTGTAATCTAAAGTTGTAAGCCTGCTAATACCATTTTCGCTAGTGTATTCTTTGAACGATCTAACATCTGCACTGTACACTCACTCATCAATTTATTCCCTCTCCACATTTAATCTAGGCCACGTTCAGATTTATTTTTAAAGTAAACCGAACATTTCACCTGCATTTTTTTTCTTCTCAAATCTAATTAAATACACAAAGAATATTAACTTTGGTAGATGAAGTGACTCTGTGCATCTTTCCCTAATAAACTTGCCACCATGGAACCCATGTGCTGAGAATTGAAATGAACACTGTCATTAATGCAGAGGTCTAAAGCAAGGAATGCGTCCTCGTTTGCTGAGAGATAATTGACAGAGAGCCCGGAAAAAGTAGTTAACAGACAAATGGGTGCAGTATTTATCTGAAGAAATATGCAATTCCATTCACCATTCCTTCATTGACTACCCTCAGCAATTTCAATAGCTTTATGGGTGCTAAATTGCTTGTCTCTGTGAGTGTACCTTATAGATTTTACTAGAGGCCCAGTGCACAAATTTGTGCACCAGTGGGGTCCCTTGGCCTGGCCTGCGGGATCAGGCCAAAACTGGCTCTCCGACATCCCCCAAGGGGTCCCAGATTGGGAGAGGGTGCAGGCCAGGCAGAAAGACCCTACAGGTGTAAGATAGGGGTTGGGGAGGGACCATGGGAGGGCTCCGGGGCATATCCGGCCAGTCTTGCTCAATCCCGATTGGCCGGACCCCAGCAGCAAGCTAACCTACCAGTTGGAGTGTCTGCCCCCTGGTTGTCAGTGCATGTCATAGTGAGCGGTTGAGCAGCCTTAGCACATCACTGGCATATTACACTTTGATTGGTTGACCGGACACTTAGCATTTTAGGCTTTTATTATATACGATAGCACATGGTCATTACTGAGACATATGGAGCCATACATTGGATCATTTCAGTTAGGAATAACTTTAGAACTGATTATTAAGAGAGATCTTAATTCTCATCAGTTTCCTTGAGAGTCTGGTCGATGTGTCTCTCATGGGAGAGAGGGCCTGCGCTGTTTCCCACCTTGTCCAGTAATCCAACTTTCACAGGCCGCTGTGACCACATGCACCTGCAGCAACCTCCACAGTTAAAGTGTGATTCTTTCTCCTTTAAGCTCTTTAACAGCCTCCCACTCCCCAAATCCAAATTAGCCTTTTATTGTGTTTATAATTTTATTATTTTTAAGGGAATCTTCCAAGGTTAACCTAGGTTGACTAAGGAAAGGTACTACTCCTATTAAGTACTATGTTGCTCCCATAGACCTTCGTATTCTCGGTGATGTTGTAACTGACACATCCGGGAAGTGATTATTGCAGTCTGGTAGCCACACCTCGGCAATGGGCCGAGGACACGCTCCCACCCTTCCAAGGCCATGGTCAAACTCATAGAACAGCACAGCAGCACTATCACCACGTCTCAAAAGCTGCACCATAAATGTTAGTTCAGAGATGTTTCCCTACCTGTTTTGATATATTCTTTGGTTGCAATATGTCATCTTAAAATATTTAGAAAAATTGTATGTCAGAATGTGAAATATTTTTAACTAGGAGCTCGGAGCACGAATTTGTGCATGGGTGGGATCCAGCTGGCCCTCCCTGATTGGGGCTGATTGGGCCAGGCCAGCCAGGGGAGGGGCTGCAGGCAGTTACTGGCTGGCCCCGCCCCCCAGTCGAACTCCCAGTCGAAGGGACGATTTGCATATTAGCCTTTTATTATATAGGATGTGGTGATTTTCCCCCTAAGATATGAAGAATCTCATATATTTGAAAAATAGATTATTTATATTTCATATTGATTCGATTATATCACATATCTTTAAATTAAATAATTATTGTTAATATTTCACTATGCCATTGAAAAACATTGCCTCATTTACCTAAAGGCTTATGATAATGTCTGAAAACATCATACTTTACAGTATAGCGTCTGAGACATGATGTGTTACCTTTCTGTTTAGTAGAGGACCTACATAAGCGCATGTGAACCAAGTTCTAATATGGTGATGACCAAACTGTATTTAAACTATATTCTTTTCTTTTCTTTCATATATGGGAGCTTATTACTTTTTTTCAAATATACCTGAAGGTATTCTAGCAATTTTCCATGCTACTAAGAAAAATCACAATATATTAGTGTTTATTTCATTCAAAAACTTATATACTTCTAGGGACATGATGCCAAATACATAAATAAGCTGATAAACTAAAAGGAGTACTGTTTTATCAAAGCCCACTGATCCCACCCTCTTCCAACCTTCAAGAGGTTTGCTAAGCAGGTGAAGGAGTTTCACCATCATGCTGCAGAAAATGAGTGTGAGGCCTGGGGTCTGCAAAGGTCAAGGTGTCACAGGAAGTGCTCCTCCCACAGCCAAGACTCAGACCCAGGGCTCTTCTGGGGCCAACATTAGCACCTATGAAGTGGCATAATGTTTGATAGTTTCTGGATGTTCATGAAATATAGGCCTATGTTCATACAATGGACTCTTACCTATTCATAGGCAGGGAACTGAGGAAAGTACTCAAAACTAGAATGACTAGAATATGCTGATCTTTCTCCAGACCAGATTTCCCTTAAGTAAAATTTAAATTATACCAAGTGTAGAACACTTCTGTCTATCTATCTATCTTTCTATCTATCTATCTATCTATCTATCTATCTATTTTCATCTATCTATCTATCTATCTACCTACCTACCTACCTACCTACCTATCTATCTTATATCTAAGCCTGCATTTTTATTTCAATATATAAGTTGTAACTATTCTTAATTCTGAACTAGCACACATGACTTAGAGACCTTTAGCTGTAAGTCACATGGGCAGGCTCTGAACATTTGAATGAAGCTCTTACACAAAAAGGGAGGGTCTTTATGCATACCATTTAACACACAGTGCACAGATTTGTAAGAGTTATATTTATATTATGAGCTACATCCTTTCAGTATGGCATGACAAATGGAAAGTAGCTATATAGTGTTGTTTATCACTAAGCAAAAATTGGGTAAAATAATATAGATTTGCTTACTCTAAAAAAATGTGCTAACTATAAAATGTATATTTGTATGGTTTTTCCAATGACTCACTCAATCTTTGACCCCAACTCTATTTTTCTATTTTAACATAAGATTTTTAATTTTCTTTTGAATTTCTTACTCATATGGATTTTATGCTTAAGTTATTATGTTAGGATAATTAGGTGAACATATAATACTACATTAATTTTTCCCTGCTCACTGTGGGGTCAGGTCACAAGTCAGATATGTGTCTTCCATTTTATTGACTCAGTGGACCTACATAAAACCAGTTCGCAGTGTTCATTTTTATGATCAGAACCAGGAAGGACAAAATGGGAGGCTAGTTATGAAAGAACATCAACCCCCAAAATTAAAAAAAAGAAAGAAAGTGAAAAAGAGAAAGCAGAAGGAAATAAAAGTAAATAAGAGCATATGGTGGAGAATGATGGAGTCTTGTTAAAGTCTTCAATGTCCCTGCTAAGATCTTATTCTCTCGTACCCCTGTTTGAATGCACTACCCATGTTACTTCCTCTTTCCCTAAAAGAAGCCTCGTGGCTTCAGCTTTGTCATAGCCCACAATCTCAAATTATATGTCCATAGACCTCCAAGGGAGGGAGGCAGGAGGAAGGAAGGAAGGAAGGAAGGAAGGAAGGAAGGAAGGAAGGAAGGAAGGAAGGAAGGAAGGAAGGAAGGAAGGAAGGAAGGAAAGGAGGGAGGGAGGAAGGAAGGAAGGAAGGAAGGAAGGGGGGAGGGAGGGAGGGAGGGAGGGAGGGAGGGAGGGAGGGAGGGAGGAAGGAAACGGAGGAGGGAGAGCCTTTTGGAAGCAATACACATTGTACCAGTAGCATCACAGCAAGTTTGCTCTTTATAATGACAAAATGAAGAATAATTTTAAATATTTGAGCCAAACAGTGAAAAATGATTGATTGAAGCAAGTTGGCTCAATTGAAATAATGGCCATTACCAGTGACTGTGAAGCAATGAATCTTTGCCTAAAGCAGTAAGTGCAATAAGGCTTTCATAACTTTTGTATGCAGAGTAAAGACTAAATTTGTTGCAGCATCCACAGAGATTTAAATTAATTTCAGAAAGAAAATTATTACATTAATTTGTTTTCATGGAATATAACTTAGAATTAGTTATTCAGTAAGGGTATTCCCAGTAGCCTTTAATAAAATGATCGAGATGGGCTTATGGGGAGAGAATCTTAATTGTTCAGCATTCCATTTCTGTTTGACTCATTTTGGAATTTAGTTATTAGCGGGGAGTATCTTCCGTAAATGGGTGTTTGTAAACTAGAGTCCCTGACTCCCAGCCCTGCTTTGGTGTTATTACCTTTAAGAAAACACACACATGAAGAGATCTCTGTAGCCTACATGGCTCTGCGAGCACTCCCATTGTTCTCAGAGGGTGGCATAACAAGAAGAACTGATTTTGAATGTCATCCACTCTGTTGTAATTTATAACCCCAGAATCATGAACTGGGAGACCCTAAGATCAGGAAGTGTATATTAAGTCTATAGATTACCTGACTTCTGGTCAATAAGATATGGCTTTTGTAAATGATCACATTGTGCTTGAAAGAGTTAATGCCCAAGAGAGGGTCTATATAAACCTGTTCAAAGGAGCTTGGCCAGTGTGGCTCAGTGGTTGAGCATCCACCTAAAAACAAGGAGGTCACCCTTCCATTCCCAGTCAGGACACATGTCCGGGTTGTGAGAAGGCAGCTGATCAATGATTCTTTCTCATCATTGATGTTTCTCTCTCTCTCTCCCCTTTTTTCCCCCTCTGTGAAATCAATACATATTTAAGCAGCTACTCCTGGGTAAAAAACTGAAAATATATCCCCTGTCTATAATTAGACAATCCATATAATAACAGTCTCCTTTGAACAGCTTTTTATAACCATTGTTCCCTAATAAAGTTAGGTTATTTTAGCATAATTCTTTAAAAGCAAACACCATTCAATTATTTTAAAGTATTAGAATTTCCTTAGGACATGGTTACATATTGTTCTGAATAAAATACAAATCTGACTAATATATTTTTTAGTAAAATTAGCCTAACATTAGTGATTAGACTGTATTTTATATGTTTTTAAAAATACTGTAAGTGCTGTTTACATATATGCTAATTTCATTGAAAGGGGGAAATTAAAAAACTGTAGTTAAAAAATATTTAATTAACCAGTTAAATAGGCCAGCTTATTAACAAGATTTTAGTGGGGTTTACAAAAACTCAAGCTATTTGAATCTTACTAAACCAGAATAATTTGGTATGTCAGGTGCATGGTATCTAATCGTGCTGAAATTTCTTAACCTGAAATTCATAATAGTTTTGGTCCTATGAAAAATAAATGTGAAATCGCTTACATTCCTTCAAGTGGAACTGTCTTTCAGCAGCAGTTATACACATTTATAATAAGCATTAAAAGATTACTCTGAGGCTACAAAGACCTAAGCGCTCTTCGACTTACGAAAATGAAATACGTCAGTGAAGTTTGCAATGAAAACATTCTAATTTTAATCTTTCGTCCATTTATTTCATAGATGGCACTGTGCCATGAACAGGACTCCTGTTCTTGTTTATTGGTGTCAGTTCAGCTTCATGATTATCCATTTGTTGTTCACAAAATGTATTAGAGACCGGGGTAGCATTAGGCAGTATTAATAATGCATGCGGCATTAGAGTACCTATTAATATTTTTGAGACTAACTCAGCTATTTCTAAATGATTTTTAGATACAGGCAATGTTCCAACTGACATAAAACTGGAATCCGCCCAATAAAAGCGAGGCAGCAGGTCTTCTTAGCTAATTAAAGCAGCATATGCTAGGCAGCAGGCTCATTGCAGAAGTCTCAGGATCACACCAATATTTTAAATATAAATTATAAGGGTGGTCAGAGGTCTACATTACATTTCCACACAAAATTCTCAGTCTATAAATTGCTGTAGTGAGAACATTATCTCTGTAAATTTTGAGATGACGATTCACTTTGTTATATCAAGAAAAATTAGCACTACCTCTAAATTTCTGTGTAATTGGACATTTTATCTATATTCTGCTCCACATATTTGCTACTCATCAGGCGTTTCCATGTTTCTGCCTATGACTTGATCACTATAAATTAGGGACAGAACTTTAGCCAAATAGTGTCTCAGGTTAAGAACAGCAAAAGATGATCAGGGTGGTTTTTCAATGACTTTATTTAGAGGAATTAAAGTGCAAAGAGGATAATTTCACCTTTTAGGTACTTTGTAACAAAATACAGACCTCATGCCCATCAATTGTATGCATACATTTTTTACCACAGGATATGAGTAAATATGCAAATTGCGTGGCATATTCACTTATGTTTAAATCTCACATTCACATTTGCTGAAATAATTATGTACACTTCTAGAATGTCAACCAGAACTATTTACTTCATAAACTGAGATAATTGAAGATAGTGGCAAAAAAATAACCTTGAATCTTTCTATTATATAAGCTAATTAAATTAGAATTAAGCTAAGAGTTGACTTGTTAAAAAATTAAAGCACACAAACAAATATAAGCTGCCTTTTAAAGCAAGTTTGTTTTTTTTTTTCCTTTTTGTTTTTTTAGTTGCTAATCTGCAAACTTTGAGCATCCATAATGGGCATCTTTCTCATTATCTCAAATCAACCAGACCTGCCACCAAGGTCTGGGAGCACGTGGCTGGCACAGTATGGCCAAGCCTCTGAAAAGCTTTTCCTGCTTTTGTGGTGGGGATGTGTGAAGGTTAATAGGGTTTGGTCAGAAGTACTTAAAGCAATTGAAAAAACTACATTTTAGAATATCCCACCTGACCTGTTAGGTGTCCGATGAGACCTAAAGTGATGAGAACAAGGACTTGACGTAATAATCCACCTCCCAGAAATTGCCAGGTGTGATGCTCCTATGGAAAGAAATCTTCAGAAACCTCAAGCATGAGACAATGATACCCTCTCCCTAGGAAAGCTTAATGATGTAGAAACAAATCAAAGCAGAGAAGAAAGGAAGAATGAGATTACGATGGCATTTATACCTGTTTCTATGTTTAAAAAGAATGGCCATGTTTGGTCGGGTGTGAGAGCACATTGAATCTTCATCAGCTAAGCTTTATAGGTGTAAGCGACAATCCCATTATGTGATCGTAGGTAATCTAGTTAGATTCGTGAGGTAGCCCTTTTATAATTGCCTGCTGTAATCACTTTGAATCGTACCTCTTAAAAACTGTCTTTTGTGAAAAAAATATTTCTCTTCCTCTTCCTTTAAAGCTGCATTTACAAAATCAAGGTATAATTCCCTGACTTAAAAAGCAATAGCTTGTAAGATGTAGCCTGGAAATAACTAAGAGTCAATCGATCAGTTCCAGCTAATAAATAGCCCTAAATTCATGACCCTTTACCAGGAGTGAGATAATCAATGGAAAGTGGGAAAGGTATGTGGATAATTTATTCGTTCTTAAATAATATGTTTACATGTGCATATGCCAACATGTAAGAATGGCATAAAGTAAGTTCTCTAATGTAGATAAATCTGCACTAAAAATCATAGGAGAAATAGGTGGTTGATGACTATATTCTTAATATGTTTAGGTGGAGTGGCTTCATGCAATATAATATATGCATTATTCAGAAGTGGTGGGGTTACTTTTCAAGTCTGGGGAAAATATTTGAGTGGGGTTCCAGTACTCACATTGGGAGAATTCATTATATCGGTCCTACAAGAGAGAGGAAGAAAAATGGGAAAAGGAAAGGTACGATGCCATGTGTTATGTTATGACAAACTGGAAACAGCACAGACATGCTGGCACAATGAAGTAGAACACGTCGGCCGATGGAATGGCCTGCACTCTGTCACCAGAACAACTGCCTCCTGTCCGCATGGATGCACCCTGCATGGCAATATTTCTCCCTCCCAGGAGCCCAGGTCAGCGAGGCCTTTGAAAGGGAAAGCTAGTGTGGATCATCTTTATGTGCGAACTCCCAGATGCCCGTATTTGTTTACCCAGGTGATTCTCTGGTGCTCTAAGACACCACGTTGCTATATATATATATCTCCTTGGACTTAGGTCTTTTCATTCTCATACCTTTAAGAGTTTTTTTTTTTTTAAATATATTTTATTGATTTTATACAGAGAGGAAGGGACAGGGATAGAAGAGTTAGAAACATCGATGAGAGAGAAACATCGATCAGCTGCCTCCTGCACGCCCCCTACTGGGGATGTGCCCGCAATCAAGGTACATGCCCTTGACCGGAATCGAACCTGGGACCCCTCAGTCTGCAGGCTGACGCTCTATCCACTGAGCCAAACCGGTGCTGGCCCTTTAAGAGTTTTAAGGTACATAATTTACCCCTATATGGTTTGAGTTTCTTAATTACAAAAGCAATACATATCAATGGAAGTAAATAACACAGAGGTTTACAGGTGTACAATGAGGTCTCCAACCCCGACTCTCCCAACCAATCACATTCTCCAGAAGTAATCACAGCTGGCTCACTGGGTATGTATCCATACTTTTTCTTTATACACTCAAGTATATAAACACAAAGATCTAAATTTTTAAATGACTTTATACTGTAAAATATGTCCTCTAATTTGCTCGTTTTTATTTTGTAATACAGTGTGGACATCTTTCCATTTCATTTTATAGTCTGACTAGAGGCCCAGTGCACAGATTCGTGCACTGGTGGGGTCCTTTGGCCTGGGTGCAGGGATCGGGCTGAAACCAGCTCTCTGACATTCCCCACGGGGTCCTGGATTGCAAGAGGGCAGTTCTCAGGTGACACACCCCAGAATCAGCTCCCTTCTCTCTGGTTCTGGATGCATCACCTGAGAACTGCAGCTGCCAAGTCACCGCAGCTCAGCAGATCCTGCGTTGAGCGTCTGCCCCCTAGCGGTCAGTTCACGTCATAGCTACCAGCTGAAATGTCTGCCCCCTGGTGGTCATTGCACGTCATAGCTACCAGTTGGACAGTCGCTTAGACTTTTATATATATAGATTTATTACATACTATCCCATTACATATTTTCCATGACCACATTTCATCTTATAATTCCACCAGTGGACATTTTGCTATTTTTATATAGTCTATAGTGAAAATGCTAGTACCTGTAACTTTATATATTTAGACTAACACTGACAACTAGAAGCAGGTTGCCTGGTCAAAGGGAGTGCACTATTTCAGTGCAGACGAGTGTCAGAGTTGTATCTCTTCTAATTCACATTCCCCCTGGCAGTGTGATGTGTGCTGCCTGCCCACACTTCTGACAACACTGGGTATTATGATGTTTTATGTGTATACAGGAGCTGGCTCTATGACATTCGGCCAGCTGTTGCCACTACCTGAATCATCGGTTTCTGAAATTTTCTTAAGCTTATGATTATGTATGTAGAATTTTTGCCCAAAGCATTTCAATGAAGAAATAATTCTTGAGCATAATTTTGTTTCTGATAACATATTGGTAATGGCATATTTAGGTATGAAGTGGAAGTTTCTCAAACATGGAAGAAATCCCTAAAAACTGAATGAACTAATAGAGTGCACCAGGAGAAAATTTGCATATTTGAGGACAGTGCAGCTTTCAGAATTAGTAAAACATCGAGTGATACAAGGACTCCAAAGTGTAGGAATGATCAAGAGAGCTGCTCAAAGAAAAAGACACTGAAAAACGTTTTAAATGAAAATCAGAAATTTCAGTATATTCTATGTAGTGCTTCCTATAGGAAGTGGTCTTAAAACGTATGTGACTTCAGAGAACAGGAAATGGAATGAACTCTCCTTCACCCCCTTCCCTGGATCCTAAAAGTTGGGAAAACAGTGATAATAAAATTAGCTTTACTTAGTGTATTTATTTTTAATGCAAGAAATGGGCATGATACGCAGATACTAACCACCTTGAGTTTGCACAATGCTCTTTTTTCTGCAAACTCAGAGAATCTACAGTTGTTCATGTTTATCTCCCAATGATCCTTATAACATGACTATCAGTGGAATATGTGGCAGAAGTGTTTGTCCCGGTAAGTCATACACACAGAACTCAGCCCAGTGTCCCGTGAGCCCTTTCCTCTCCACTAGCCTCCACTGGAACTCCACTGTACAAATACACAACCAGAAAAGCAGTGGGAGAGAGGCGTGTGGGACAGTAGAGGGAGCGTGGGCCTTGGTGTCAGACCTGTGATTTCTGTTGCTATTCAGAAATGTTCAGAACGAATTTCCTAACTGCCCGTGATATGGATGTGCAAATCATGATGTGGCCCTGGGCAAGCAAGTTTCTTACAACTAAAGCAGGAAGAAAAATAACCCCAGCTCAAGGGTTTATGACAAAGAGGGATGATGAATCTGCTGAACACCGTACCTGCGCATGGTAGGTTATCGTGTATTTCTATACGAGGTTTAAATGGTCACCTACAGCTCTGATCTTTCCATGAGCTTCAGCTTTATATAGCCATGTTACCACCTCAAGCTCTAGACATCAATTCTGGACTTTACCAGAAACCAGCGTGTCTGACGCATTCCCTTTGCAGGTAAACTTGTGTTTATGGCATCCAGCTAAGAGCACCTTAGCTTTGCCGATTGCCCACATTGGTTTAGTACCCAAATGCTTTAGGGCACTGCAGCCTTTAGACATCCCTCTCTTTGTTTCAACATGACTTAGCTATGGCTTTCTTTCTCTAACTCTTACATTTCTCTCAAACCTCATTCACTTATGCGTCCACTGATTTTTCAAGCACAAGCCAGGCACACATTGTATCACAGGGGTATTGCTTCTTCAGGAATAGGCACCGCCATCTTGAGTGTAGGTGAGAGTGCTCTGAGCTTGGAGGCACAGAGAATATGTGCAGCATCCCCAGGCCAACGGATCACGGCTTCCGAGTGCACAGAGGAAAACAGGGACTGTCTCGTCACGCCTTCCTGTTTCTTCTGGGAACCCTTAGGTGTTGGTAGCAATATTGCACTTAGAATTCTGCTCATCACCTTTTCCAAGAAAAGGACACATTTCAGAGAAATGGAAAAGAAGCAGCAGTGGAATACCTTGCTGTCTCTCTGATTACACAACACTGACACCCAGGCAGGGAGAGAGGTAGAATTCCCGGCAATGGTCTCAGCAAGTGGCTGGGTGGCTCTGTCGCCCTTTAAATCACAGGGACTCTGTGCCATCATGGACAATGCCATTTGATTTCAAGAGCAGCTATCATTTGACTTCCCCTGTCTTAATCTCAATGGATGAAATAATGTTTGTAATTCTGTGTTTGGTGATCTATTCCTAAAATTTTCAAGTTGTTTATTTTTACAGGGATTTCATTTTAGCTGTAATTCCACAGGGCCTCTCTTTACTTTCACAGGAGAGCAGGACAAAAGGAAAATGTGATTTCGGTAGAGAAATGTGATTCTTCGCCTCAGCAGCAGAATCTTGTCTCATTAAAGGATGAGTCCCATCCTCTTTCTAGTGACTTGGCACAAAGCCATTTAACACCTGTGCAGGTCAGCGCCCCACTCAGTGGTTCTCAGGTATTGGTGTGAATCAGAATGCCCCGGGAGGGCCTGATAACACTGGCTTCCTAGTCCCTCTCCAGACCTTTGGACTATTGCTTCGCGATATTATTAATAGATGGTCTTACGGACTCTGATTTGGAGAAACACTGCTGAAGGCTCATGGAGATTGTTTTCCCAAGAGAACAGCCTGCTTTGGGGATTGATAGGGTATCAGGTCTTGTTCAGTGCTCCGAGGTTATTGCTAGAAAAGAAGAGTATTTCGGTCATAAAGAAAAATTATTTACATTTAAAAGCATTGGTGGTTTATGAGTTATTAAAATGGTATATGTTGTCCTAGAAGTTGTTCTTTATGTTTCTTAAGTAATGGTTATATAGCTTTAAAGTGTTGTTTAAGTAGAACCCATAATCAAATAAAATAAACTCTTTTGTATAAATACAGTTTATTAAGATTTCAGGCAAAGTACCAACCCATTGAAATTGTTTTTTGTGTTTTTTTTTTCAGGAAAATGACTGGGGATATATTATGATACTACTGATTAGCTAGGGAACTAAGATAAGACAATAAAAGGCCTAGGGAACTGTCTTGTGTCCATTGGTTATGCTTATATGCATGAATACAAGTCCTTTGGTTGATCTCTTACCTCCCCCCTCCAATACTCCCCAGCCTTCCCACTGTAGTTTGACAGTCTGTTCGATGCTTCTCTGCCTCTGTATCTATCTTTTTGTTCATCAGGTTATAATCTTTATAATCCATAAATGAGTGAGATCATGTGGTATTTTTCTTTCACTTCCTGGCTTATTTCATTTAGCATAATGCTCTCCACTTCCATCCATGCTGCTACAAATGGTAAGAATTCCTTCTTTTTTATAGCAGCATAGTATTCCATTGTGTGGGGAGGGATGAGGGCATGTGCCAGGGAGGGGTGGTAGGGGACGCTGGGGGAAGGTCAATGGGGAAAAAAAATAAGGAGACATATGTACTACTATCTGTAATACTTTAAACAATAAAAATAAAATTAAAAGAAAAAGACCTAGGGCATTTGGCACATGAATATATGAGAAATTTAAAATAAACACTCAAGACTGTTGCTAATGTGCTTTTTCCTAGAATAAAAAGGGAGGTCTCAGGTGCAGAAAGTGAACCGGTCTTACTGTTTAAGTGATTTTAGCAAAGTACATCAAATGCATTTTACTGTGAGAAAGTCTAAAATAATTACTCAGTCAAGAATATGAAAATGAGGGATTATATGCTAATATAATAACCACTCAATACATTCACCAAGAAAGTAACTGGCAAAAATTATTTTGTATTAATTATTGAACACTTGATTCCAGGGTGTGTTAGTAAAACATGAAAAAGGAATTGCATTGAGAGAACGTTAGAAATGTAAATGGTATTGAAAAAGGGATCTTATAAACTTAGTTCTTAATTAATTTAATTTTTTTGTAAATATTGAACAATGGAATTTAAAGAGTTTAATAAGCAATTAAAATAAAAAAAAACTATTCCCCAAATTATTAATTATTCAGAAAGCACTTAGGTAGGTCTTGCTTTAGATTTAGTCTAATTTGATGGCCACCCCACTGAGTATTACATGATTATAAAGAACTGCATTTGAGTGGTGTATGAGGGAGAGAGAAGAGGAGTGGATCTTGGGGTATGGAAGGCAATGAGCCCCATAATCCAGGAATATGAAATTCTGTAGAAAACCAAATCATTTGAAAAAAAATGTAATCTGGACTGGCCTCTTTAGGAAAGAGGTCAAAAAAGCCTGATTATAGGCAGAGCAGGGCAGAGGAGTTGGATGATGGTCTCGGTGAAAAAGTTCAGAACATAGTGTGGTGATTACCAGAGGGGAAGGGGGTGGGAGAGGTAGAGGAGGATAAAGAGGAGATAAACAGTGATGCAGGAAGACTTGACTTTGTGTGGTGAAGACACAATGCAATGGACAGATGACCTATTATGGTCATTCTGGCCACTTGGCATATATATATATGCCATGACGATCTTTTTACTTGTATAGGTAAAATGCTTTTTTCTGTGACTTTATTGCCAGTAAATTTTTCTGCTATGCTTCCTGAGTTGGAGACATATTTCTGTAGAAGAGTTCTACATTTGTTTCTCTCCAAAACCCAGTTATTTTACCAATATGGGATATTTTTATGCTAATTTCTCATTTTAGCATCTATTACTCTGCCATTTGTATAATGTGGGTTTTGGTCTGGGTATAGCTGAGGTTTCAACTTCCAGCCAGGGCCAGGGCAGAGGAAAAATTTCCTCGGTGCTTCTTAACATCTGTAGGTAGACAGTCTTTATTTCTCCTTTAAGGAAGATTTTTTGGGGTTTCAACTGTCTGTAGGGTGTCTCTCCCAGCAGCCAGTCTGGTGTAGAGAGACCAGTTGTATTCCTGGTGGACATTAATACCAGGCTCCTACCCATGAGGGCTTATTGCTCAGTCTCCACCCTCTCTAGTCCCTGAGGCAGCTACTCATCTGCTCACAGCTCTGGCTTAGGGTTGCCCTTCATTACCTGGACTTAGAGATTTTTTTTCTCTCTTTCCTTAGTTTTTCTTTCTTTTTCATAGCTCTTATTCATATAAAATAAATGTTTATTATATTTTATCCAACATTTCTAAGTGTTGTGAGGGGGTCGGCCTCGGCCCAGTCTGTCATGTGGTTGTAAATGCTAAGACACTTTTTTAAGGAATGTCTGCCACATATCTGGGGACCCTGCTGTGAAAGAAAATGTAGGGGTTTTATTTTCTTTCTAGTAACTCAGGCAACAGAGGTTGTGCTAGAATTTTCAGAATTTTTTTTCTCTTTTTAAAGAGTTTTAAAAAGAAACAGCAAGACCAGGAGCCTCCTACTGGCCTTCCTGGAGAAATACTGAAACCCAGTTGTCAATGTGAGACCCGGGTTCTGATGGTGGGCACATTGGTCTGGTTACTGGCTTCAACAAAAACAAATGCACGGAAATAAGCAAATGAGTCATATCTACAAGGATATGGGCTAAGAGTAAACCTTTTTCTATTTCTGTGCTAATCAACCTACGTCTTTGAAATGGGGGAAATGTGCTAAATGTGAGAAACTACAACAAATCTGATCTATTGACAAGAGATGCATGCATAATCACTGCTATCCTTAGAATATGACTAGTTATGACTTATTCAAATTGCTGAGAATGGGACTTTTCTTTTTACCTAGTTCCCAATTTGCCTTCCTTCCAACAAGTTGTAGTGTCTCTTCACACATACAACAGCATTAATTCAAACACACACACACACACACACATATGCAGAAACATACAAGGACACATTCTTGGACATACAAACAGGGGCAACTAAAAAGAGCAATGGAAGGATCATTTCTGTATCGTAAGATAGGAGTAATTTTGTTTTCATCCGAGTTCTGGTATAAAATTGAGACCACAGACATGAGGAATAAGGAGATAGTTGGGATGAAAGAGGGAAAGGGACAAGCATTATATAGGCTGGACTTGCGGTGTCTTTAGAGGGAAACTTAGGGTAAAAGGAAATAGACCTGATTGACACATTACAGGAAAGGGTGATATGAAATGCAATTAAGCTGATCCAGCTATAGTGTTTAAAACCATCTGCCAGGTATGGTTATAAACATGCCATAAACATGGTTCACTCCACTGCAGGGAGTCCTTAAATGTGAAAAATAACAATGAAAAAGGAGTACAGTAACATTATTGACAGGAGTTGGGTTTTTAGTCCTCAATTGTATCTCCTGTGAACAATATCGGAGGTGTTGTTTATTAAAGGCACATTTGCCACCAGGTAATTTAATTATACACAATGACACAGAGTTACAGAAAGGAAGAATTAATATGTTCACCAACCATGACCAATGAGTAATTATCCACAAAGGGGGAAAGGAAATAACATTTAATGAGCACCTATTATGAGCAACGCATCATCCTAGGTCATTTATAATGAGGCAGTAGGAGCTTACAAAGGTAATTAGAATCTGCCCTCCCAATCTAGTCCCAGTGAACTGAAAACCACTCTGCTCTTAAAGATTCACATCACATTGTATTAAAATGTCCATTAACTATAAATAAATTAATGATATTTGATTATGGTACATTTTACCCTTCATTTATAAATGTATTTTCCATATTAAGTCTAATGACTACATCTTAAGTAGTTGGAAAAAAGGTAATAATTCTACCTAACAACTACTAGAAGACAAGCATTTTTAAAATCTACACAAGATAGCTCTTGATAATATAAAGACATGAACATATTTTAGTAGAAAGTCCTCCTGCCATCCATGCATATGTGAAATAGATGGATATGGCAAGTGTGTACAAGGTTCACATGTGTTTCTTGGAAAATCTAGGTCATCTCTCAATGATGCTAAATTGCATAGAAAGCAGGTCAGCTTTCTGTACTGCTGACTTGGAGTGCATGACAGCCTGCTATTTGCCTCTTAAGAGTTAAATGGTATCTGCTAATCCTAGCTTTTAAGCAGCGAGGACTGACATTGCTTAATTTACTTGTAACCCTGATAACAAACAGCCTTTTAGCAGAGGGTATTGGTCTTTGTACTGGATTGAAAACTGTCAGTCCCATAGGAAATTGACTAAAACGATTACCATAGTTAAGGTTGCCTATCATTCTAATTATAATTCACATCCAATAATGAACACCTTGTTCAATAATATTTAATTCAAATCAGGATGCTGGGTCTAAAATTACATATCGAGAGAATTCATTAGAAGTTTCAAAAGTAAGCTGAGTAAATGTGCCTCGGAGAATGTATTTGATGAATTTGTAAAAGTATTTAAATTAGATCTGTAAAGTATTATGAAAAATCCACAAGGGATGCACAATTAGGCGAATGAGCTCTTCAAGGCCAGGAGCTGCTGGGCATTCACTGTAAAATGCTTTCTGATATATTGTTTATGCAAAAGAGATAGGGAGGGGGGCAATAATATACCAGATAGCAGAAATGCAACAGACATGATGCCAAAAATAATTGAATAAAAAGTAATTTCATCATAATTAGTTCTTTAGCCTTTGCCTAGATATTACTGATATGTCACTGAAGTATTTTAATATGGGACAAGTGGTTGTTTAATTTATGCATGTTTTATAAAGTCCATAATGTATGAGCTTCATCAATTGCTCATTCATAACCAGGTCCTTTTTCAAACCATTGTATATAGATTAGACAATGTTGAATGTACAATAACGTAATTCATAACACTTAAACTGATTATAGCTGTAGTGCATTTTATCTTAATATACAGATGACATATGAAAGTGTCGTCCACTTTAATGTATGGTATGCTCATTACTATGTAACTAGGATAATTTTTAAATCAAATTAATGTATCTTTTGGTATATGCATTCATTCATGTGTGTGTTCATTTCATTCATCCATATTCATATATTTATTTTTCCTTTTCATTGAAGTCATTGGGGTGACACTGGTTAACAAAATTATACAGGTTTCAGGTGCAAAATTCTACAATGTCCCACCTGTACACTGTATTACTAGTATGTGTTCGCCACCCCAAGTCAAAGTTTTTTCCATGACCATTCATCCCATTTATCTCCTCCTCCATCTCCCCAAGCATCCTCCTCCCTGCAATCACCATACTGTTGTTTGTGTCCATGAGTTTGTTTTTCTCTCTCTCTCTCTCTTTCTGTTTTGCTCAATAATTCCACCCTCCAACCCAGCCTTCTAGTCCTGACAGCTGTCTGCCTGCTCTCTATGAGTCTATCTCTATTTTGCTTGTTAATTTATTATCTTCATTACATTCCACATGTGAGTGAAATCATATGTTCTTGTCTCTCTCTGACTGGTTTATTTCACTTAGCTTAATGCTCTCCAAGTGCATCTATGATCTTGCAAAGAGTAAGATTTCCTTCTTTTTATGATTGAGTAGTATTCCATTGTTTAAATGTACCACAGCTTTTTTATCCACTCACATTCAACGTTTATTGAATGGTAACTATAGTCTAGATCAGTGATGGCGAACCTATGACACACGTGTCAGAGGTGACACGCGAACTCACTTTTTTGGTTTATTTTTCTCTGTTAAATGGCATTTAAATATATAAAGTAAATATCAAAAATATAAATCTTTGTTTTACTATGGTTGAAAATATCAAAAAATGTCTATATGTGACAATGCACCAGAGTTAAGTTAGGGTTTTTCAAAATGCTGACATGGTTTTTCTCAATGCCGAGTTCAAAAGGTTCGCCATCACTGGTCTAGATATTATGATTAATTGGTGGTAAGGAAGCAGTAAAGATTAAGAAGATAAACAATTCACTTTATTATGGAATTTATTGTTTATTTCCTAACAGGGGAGATAATCATTTTATGAATAGCCTCACTAGTGGCGCATGCAACATTGGAAATAAAATATATTCTTTAAAGCTGGTGTTAGCAAACCTTTTCAGTGAAGTAGCAGACAGTAAATATTTCAGGCTTTAGCAGCCATATACTAGTACTGGTAGTCTGTGTTGCATCTATTCAATTCAAAATAAGCCATAGACCTCATACCTGCACGATGTAGTCATGTGCCAATAAAACTTGGTTTACACAAACAGGTGATGGTCTGAATTTGACTCTTGGATTGTAGTCTGTCAATCCTACTTGAAAGAAAAGAATTATAGTCCATGAAAGTACAAAATATGAACTTGTTCTATAATGAGCAGGGAGGAGTTAGTGAAACTTTTATCATGGAAGTGATATTTAAGGAGCGATGCAACCAATGCATAGTAAATGATTCAATGTGTGGGAAGTAGTGGGTGCAGAGCTCAATTTTATTTATTTTTTAATAAATATTGTTGAAAGTATCACATATGCCCCATTTTCCCCCATTGACCCCTTCTGGCCTGTCCCCATCCCCCACCCCAGGCCTTCACAAACCTATTGTCTGTGTCCATGAGTTATGCATATATGCATACAAGTTCATTGGTTGACCTCTCCCTACCCACGCTCCCCTGCCTTCCTTCTGAGGTTCAATAGTCTACTCCATGCTTCTGTGTCTCTGGATCTATTTTGTTCTTCAGTTTAATTGTTCATTAGACTGCACATATGAGTGAGATCTTGTGATGGATGACAGTTTTAAATGGACAACCAGGGAGCCGTAGTGAGGGAGTGGGCACCTGCTCCAAGGATTTTGTATTACTTTTCCAACTTTACAAGTGAGGGAACTGACGTTCAAAGAAGCAAACTGAGTTACCCAATAGTTCACCTAAGATTCCCACCTATAATGTTTGAATTTCAAAATCATACCTTCGTTTCATTTCCCCAAGCAGCCTCATTGAGTTATCACACAAGCATATGTAAACATGATTCATTTTCTCTTAGGAGTTTGCAGTCTATTACAAACTCTTTTAGACTTCCAGTATAGGGCACAATAAACATTTCGGTCTTACTTTTGGCAAACTTTCATAATTTCCTGATGTGACAAAGACTAGGAATAGATTCATGATGGGATGTTCACAGGCAACTTTCTAAAACACATTAGTTCTATCCCACCAGCAGTTCATATTCACTTAATATATCACAGGCAACTCCACAGAGGGACAGAGCACTGTTGGTCATTTTCGAATGGACCTTGAGCCCTAATCTCTGGGATATGATTTATCGATTGCTGTAAGGTAGAGCAATGAGAGATTTACAGGATTGAAGTAAAAAGAGAAAAATAAGTATCTTTGGGCCAGCTGCACAGATAATACAATGGGAGAAATAGTCTCTTCATCTTATATTCTGGGAGTAATTAAATGTGTTTTATAGGCAGGGAGGTGTATGGATGTGGGTTGACAAGTTCTGGTTTACAGTTTTTTTCCTTGTCTTAACTCCAAATCTAATAATTGCCTTTGTGCATATTGACTGGTCCTACCCCTGATGGGCTGAGTGTGATTTTATAATGTGCAAATATTCTGTGAACTGTTTTTGAAGTGCTAGGTAAGAGTTTCTTTCAAACTAGAGTTGAGTGAAATATAAAACCTAAAAAAGGCAATAAAGAACCAAATGATTTATAAATATTTATTTTCTGTAAGAGTTAAATGTTGTTTTGATATAGTATCTTTAGCTGACACATTGAAAAAGAAGCATTATACCCTGACAGAATAAAAAAAGAAAAACTTGATTTCCATAATTAAGGGAACAGAAAAGAAGACAGGAAATGGGCTTTTATTTTCCCTTTTACAACATGTGAAATGACCTAAATATGTACCTGGAATGAGGTTAGATGGGCTATAGAGTGAACGCTGCTTTTATTCCATTTGATCAGTAACAACTGAGATGGGCTAGGAGCCATGGGTTCCAAGGATTGCCATTTTCTAGCTAATTCTATTCTGAATGTGGTTTTTCTTAGCTTTGGGGGAATAAGGGACTGTGAACTAGGTGTGGACAAGCAATTTCCAGTTCAATTTTGAAGATAAAAATGTATGATTAAAGACAGTGTCTGTCAATATTTGAGGTGTCACTAAAACCAAATTCCAAATTTAAATGGAAACCCCTATTAGCAGTCTTTCTCCTGTCCATTCTATTTGTTTATGAGATACTGTAGTTAGAGTTTCTTCTAGACAGGCAGTATTTAATGAGTGTCAATTAATAAAGAAAAGTACAAATAAGTCTATTTTTTTCAGGGTGGGTATTTTCTCTTCAATTAAGAGGAAAATATTCTCAAAGATATAGTATGTCTGATACAAATGCATAATGAAAATTCAACACCGCAATATGTGAGTTAGATAAGACAAAATTCCTAAGGTGGTCTCATTTTACCATCGTAGACCAACCATTTGGTTCACACCACTAGTATGGCACTTGTTTCAAACCAATGTAATATTTTCTTTACAAAGGTAATTTTATGCCTCTATAAACTCCTTAGTGACAACCTCGAGAAGTTTCCAGTTGAAAATGCAATGTCAGTTCCTTAAATGTCACTCCTTGTCCAGCATCGGACATACTTTACATGCTCCAGGAAGCCAAACTGACTTTGGGGAATAAACAGAGAGTCATAAAATTAGTTACAAGTAGCATTTTCTGTCTTTAAGCATTTATTTCATTAGCAATTCATGAATTCCATGGGAACTCTGAGAAATGGTCCTGAGTATCTATGGCAACATCTTTTATGACTTGAAATACATAAAGCATTAATTTAACTGTTAAAATAAAACCACCTCTTGACCTGGCCAGGTGCTCAGTTGGTTGGAGCATTGTTCCATACATCAAAAATTTTCAGTTTTGATTCTGGTCAGGACACATACCAAGGTTGCGGCTTGATCCCCAGTCAGAGCACATACTTAGGGCAGGCAACAACTGATTGATGTTTCTCTCTCACATCAATATTGATTTTGCTCTCTCTTTCTTTCTCTCTTCTACCTCTTTCCTTCCCTTTCCCCCTCTATCTTTAAAAAAGTCAATAAAAATATATCCTCATTTGAGAATTAAATAAACAAACAAACAAAAATACCACTCTCATTAGGTTTTATTCCTCTATATTTTTTTCTCCATGTTTCCCTGATAGGTTTATTACTGTATGAAGTTAGGTTACAATCAGGCATAATAGTAGAACTGGCAGAGACAGTTGGCTGCTCAGGGGATGAGCACATCTGTGGGTAAGACCTGATGCCTCTCACATCAGGTGCCTGGCATAGAGCTCACATCAAGTACCATTTGTTGTGTTATTCTGCTTGTACCAAAGAGCTATTAACTGACATAATAATAACAATGATACCGATTCAAAAACTAATACTGTGGTATCTTTGCTAGATGTAGATCCTCACCATACTTCAGTCTTATAATGAAAATTTCTATACATGTAGTTAAAAATATTATTTAAGGGACTCTCTTTAATTGAAACCTTTTTATGCTTGGTTAAGCTGTAGTTGAAAATAGTTAAAGCAACTTCCCTTTGTAAATTTAAATCTTTGCTAATTATGTGGCCAATGACAGTTTCTTAATCCAAGGATTTTGTAGAAAAGTTGGTCGACGTAACAATAAAATGACTCCATTTCTCCTCTTGAAGTAAAATCTTTAGGCCCCAAGACCAAAATGCATGCTATTGTCATTGGATTTTCTTATCTTTTCACTCCTATAGCAAAGCTAACACAAACCAACAGGTGTTGGCTGAGGAGTGCAGGGACTCTTTCACTCAAATACACATAGCAACTGATAAAAAAAAGATTCATGTATAATAAATGAGAGGAGGGAGAAAGAAGGGAGAAAGAAAAAAGGGAAGAAGTTCTAGAGAAACGGAGGTAGAAAAAGAAGGAGTGGGGAGAGAGATTGAGAAAATGAGCAAGCAAATAGCTAGCGTGACTTGCATTTAGTGACAGGGAGAATGGCTCAAGATGAAGCTCGAGAAATAGGCAACTCGATCATCCAGGGTTCTGTAAACCATGCTAAGGATTTTGGATTCAAAAACAATTGAAGGGCTGTAAGCAGAGGAAGGAACATAAAGAATTTTGTGTTTTAAAAATAGGACTTTAGTGACTATGTGGTGAATGGATGAAAGGGAGCCAAGGGTAAAAGTAGAGAGTCAAGTAGAGAGAAAGGATATGGCAATGTTTCAGGTGAGAGATGATAATGACTTGGATAGGGTTATAGCTGTGCAAGTGGATGAAGTAGACAGGTATGACACAGATGTTTTGGAAAGTTAATCAAGTTATTTTTTAATGGACTGAATATGTGTGGTGAAGGAGAGAGAAGTATGAGTAGTTGTTCCTTGATTTCTGCTCTGTGCAAATAGTTCCATAAAGGTACCACTCATTGGAATGTAGGGCCCTAGAATAGAATAGATTTGGGAATAGGTGTTTGTGGGAGAGTGGTTCAGAGTTGAGATTTAGCTCTGTTGAGTATATTTCAGGTATCTGTGAGGTAGCACGTGGAGATATCAAGAAGGCATAGGGGTGTACTTACCAGCGGGTCTGAGGTGGAAGTATATCTGTGGGTGATATGCATATAGGTAGTGTTTAAAGCCACTGGAGTTGAAATAATGTTATAGAGGGGTGTGTAGTGTAAAAAGATAAGATGATCCAAGCTCAAGCCCTGAAGAATTCTATTTTCTAATGATTAAATTCAGGAGGAGGAAGGGAAAATAAAGAGCCCAGAAGTAGAATTCTAAGAAGGTAGAGAATAAGAACATAGTGTCATGAAATCCAAGGGAAAAGTTTTCAGGATGATCTTTGTAGAATGTAAATCTGATCCTTGCACCGATCCCCAATGTCTTTAGCCAAAGATCCAACCCCTTGCAGCTCTCTAGTCCTTTCCCAGGGGCTTGTCATCAGCTGCCATTTTACACTTCCCTGAACACTGCTGTTTTCTCTGCCCATGGGCATCTGACCAATGAACTTTTAAAGCTTAATTAGTGCCCCTTCCTCTAAAAAGCCTTTTTTTTTTATCATATACCTCCTAAATATTTCTGTTTTACCCTATCATTACCTCTCAGGTCATTATCCCCCAGGTATGTATGTTTACTGACTTGGTTTCCTCCAGCTAAGATGGGGAGCAGAGATGAGTTCTGTTTCTCAGGACCCCCAGCACCCAGCACAGTGTTTGACACATCGCAGAGGCTAAATTACTGGGCGGTGACCATAGGAATGAATGAATGCATGGGTGCTCCTCACCAGCCTAAGGAAACAGCTTTGTCCAGTGGAATGTTGGGGAAACATGGCCTTTATTGATGGTGGTTATTATTCCTATTTTGTCTGCAAAAGAAATGATTCTGGTTGTTATAGTTCACAGTCATTTGGGACCTTCCCCGAGGAAAAGCAATGATGAAACAGGCCTTTGTACTTGATGTCTACAAAGTGCCTTTCTCTAACGTTTCATCCCAATCCTCCCAACATCTATTTGATGGCCCAAGTCTTTTAGCTGAGACCCTGAGTTGTCTATGTCAGGGTGAGTAGTGATACTCACATTTCTGGGAAGGAGGCTGAAGAAGCAGCACTGGGTGACCCCCTAACCTCAGTGCCAGGAATGAACCACACTGGCATTGTGGTTCACAGTCTCTCCATTCCTGGTGTCCTCCTGCTCTATTTTCCAAGTCAGAATTCCTCAGTGCCCCAGATGCTAAGCAAGCTGAACTGATGGGATCAAAGTTCCCCTACTGACCAGGTCATTGTGGACTGTACACTCAATCCATCACCATCAGGTTACAAAAAAAGAATGAGGAAGGCTGGGCAGATTGGAGCACAGTTCTGTTTAGGTGATTCTCATAAGTCTGCTGCATTTACGAAGATTTTTGTTTAGGACCTTTCGAGGTATTGTCAACTACGTAACACGAAGATTACTGGATTGTTATCTATTTGGCAAGTGTATTTTACTTAATGGCTCTATTCGATTGCCTGGGTCTGCCCCCCACCCTAAGTGGGTATATCTCCCTGGAATATTGGATATTTGGGTAATTGTGGTATACATGCATTCAATAGGCAAAGGGTTGTCTTAGGGTTGGAAATTAATGATGCAGCATCATAGTCTATGAAGTGAATGTAATTTGTTCATGCTATTACTTTCCCTCTTAACAGGGATCATTTAAAGTCAATAGTAGTCTAATTTTAAAACCTGTGAATTCTAAAATCTTCTAATTTAATTATGAAATTGAAAGAGATGTCAAATCACTTTGCATTTACATTTGTATAAAATAAATAAGGTGCACATGACTTGGATAATAAACGACGTTTCTCTCAAGTATGTTTAATTAGCTTCATGCTCACATTGTAACTCTTCTTTTCTCAAAGTGTGCAATCATTAATATCATATTTCCAGGATCACAGTGTCTGTTGGAGCATGTGTATTTTTTCCACCCCGCTCAGGAAGCTAAAAAAGCCAGGCTGCTCTGTTATAAAGTTTTATTGGCAGGGGGTCATAACTCAGCTGTAAAATTTCATGCTGGGCTGCAATTCAGTGCACAAGCCCTATGCCCTGAAGAGCTTATGTTACTACAAAAAGAATTGTAAAAATCCATTTTTCTCTTTTTAGGAGGACCAGAAAAATGGTACCATAAGAAATATTGTCTTTTCAAAACTACACTTTCTAAAAATAAAAGTTGGTGGGTAAAATGATCTAGTTGGTACCTAGCTCTCATCCCTCCCCCATCGAAATAACTATTAGATGATAACGACAGAAACTTACTCTTATAACAGGTACAACTTGCTCCATGGTACTCAGAGTGCAAGCGATGTCACCTCCCATTATTTTTCTAAGTCAGATTAAATCCACTAGGAGGCTGTCATCCAGGTTGTTAAGAAGTACAACATCAGTCAATTTGGGGTGCCCATTCCCACCCTGCAATGTATTAGAACTCAGGGCACATTTAGTCCAGATAAGGAGCAAAGGGCATGAAGCTAGGTATATGGTGGCTTGTTGATCTTTGTCCAGGCAGCTAGGTTTAATGGCAGAATCACCACCACCCCTGACACCCCTCCTGTCCTCAGTAATGGAAAGTGTAAGAGGCTCCCATGTTTACTATTAGCACGTCTGAGCTCTTCCTGTTCATGAATGGGAGCAGGTCTCTTGACCATCAAGAATGCCTGAAAAACATATGCTCATGCGCACATCCACATACACCTCCCTCACTCCTCCATACTCTCCATCCCTACCTTCCCCTTTACTCAATTTCCAGTCTGGTAGGAACCGATGCTATCTCAATAGATGCCCATTTTTGGAGTAGATATGTTCCCTCTAGAATTCTCCTCTGAATCGGAACCACAAAACTGATGTTTATTTTTACATGCTCATTGTTGTTGGGAGGCATGAGGGTGAGAAGAAAGGGTGAAAGAAGATTATTTCAGTCTTTCTATTTATTCTACTGAAGAACAACAACAACAAAAAGAAAATACCAACTAAATGTTTTGTTTTCTGTTTTTCAAGTCACTGTGTCACACAGTAAAGTCCTATTTTACTCCAACATTCTCGTCACTGGGTGGAGGGCTCATGAGACATGGATTGTGGTTTTAATTTGAAGCTAATTTGCCTCTGTCTTGGAGGATGTGACTCAAAACCCAGATCCCATTTTCTTCATTTATAAAGAGAAAAGTATGAGTATGGATTAAATATTCTACAAAATGTCAACTTACTTAAATGTAAACAATGACTTTCTTACAAGCTTTGATGTATCCCTTTCTTCTAACTGGGCAATGTCCCACAGATCCAATTCAGTATATCCATGACACCTCCATGTTAATCCAGCAGGTTCCCCTCTCTTTGGGACTTCTACACCCACCTACAAGCAAAACCCTTCCCAAAGGTCAGGCTCTTCATTTATGATTTGAAAAATCATAAAAGTTGTTGATACTTTCTCCTACTTAATGACTCTGTGCACCTTCCAAATATATGCTAATTTCAAAAGAGATAGACATAGGGAGTAGGAAAAAAAGGAAGGAAGGAAGGATTTCAGTGAAGTCTGAGATCCCCTCAAAAATTGAGAGGCCAGATATGACAGCTATTAATTAACATGAATTTACCCACACTGAATCCTCCAACCCCTAGTCCAACCAAGGGATAACGAAAAATGGGTCACTATGAGCAGAACCAGAAGCAGAGGTGCTATTAACTTACCCCCAGCACACCTTTAGACAGGAAAAATGCCGAAAGGGAGCATATTCAATGAAGGTGGTAGAGGCAGCTTCAAATGGGTAGTCGGAGAGTCAAGATTACGTTATGAATAATGGAAAGTGCTTCAAGGTAACTGTTTCCCTACATTTAATCTTTCAATGTCATTTGTATATGTAGATTCATGTCTAGTAGGTGCCCAGGACTGTGGGAAAAGGTGCAGATATCTTCTGTTGAGTTCCCTTGTTGTGTAGTTTGCTGCTGGAATTGATCAACGAGGGACATAGGAGATGGGAAGTTGTAATTCCTCTGTAGAGATCACACCTGTGCCACCTGCCCTCTTCCACAGCCCTCTGTCACCTTGCACCTTCAGAACTAGGGTAGTAGATGCCTCTGTTACTATGTATCGGGATTCTGCACCATCATTTGTGGGTTCCCCATTCCCTGCCCAGCCTTTTGTCAATGATTTTTAAATGAAGCTTTCCTCAAATGACTGTTTTCATGTGCCATCTGTTTCTACAGGGACCTTGACATAAGGTCTAAGGCAGGCTTTACGGAGGAATTAAATGATGAGCAACAGACATCTTGAAGAAGTTAGGGATGCATGTGAGGAAAATAGTGTGAAACAAGAAGGAACTGAGGGAAAACTAGAACTGTTCAATGAAGAGAGACAAAGTATGGGAAGTGTATTCAGTTAGCAACTAAAGGACAGGATTTTTTGTTTACGTGTGTAGAATGGGGTGCTGATTTATTATTGGTCTTTCAAAACATATTTGCCTAGTATCAAGTCCTCGGGTAGTGAGAATTTTAAACTATTATCCTTTACCTGTACTTGAAGTTACATTAAGCAACTTACAAATTTTCCACCAGGTGGCGCTCCTGTAGTAGCTTTGGAGCTGCCAAGCAGAGGTGAATGTTAAAATGCTGAATTGTGAAATATCACTGCCAAACATATTCTTGTCTTTGATGCCGCATCTAAGTTAAGGTGGGAATGATGAGGTCGGAAAGGCTAATAAATGTATTATGTAGTGGAAAAGTTACTTCTCCGTGCCCACGAGACGGAAAAACCATTATTTTAAAAGCAGAATGCTAGCTGTGCTTTGTTCTCCGTGACACAAATTCTCTTAATCCTCCTCATACTTGTGTTATTCTTTGTGTGATATGTGTCTTCGGTTATGAGTAAAGAAGAGATTAGGGTGGTTGCTGTAAGCTGCCTGCTTCAGAGTTTAGTAAATTTCAATAAATCTGTAGCAGAAAAAATACTTTGGACACTGATCGTCCAACAGTGAATAAAAAATGTAGACGCTGCATTAATGCAAAGAGGCAAATGATGTGCGAGAGTGGCACTGCTCGTAAACAAAGCAGACAGTTTGACAAAAGTGTTTCTCACCCACTTTGATCAAATAGACCAGAGCGTCGTTGCACCCAGCTTGTCAGAGTGCTGCATCTGTTTTCCATCTCTCTGTGTTCCTAGCGTCACCCCGTCCTCTCCATGCTTTCATCCGGGACTCCTCCTGGATGTATTAAGTTGTCAGGAGCTGAAGTTGATAGTGTCCGTGTCCCATCCTCTTCTCTCCCAGCTGCAAGGTTTGCCGACCTTCATGGGGAGGCTCTGTTGCAGTCACGGGTGTCAAAGAGGAAAGGGGCCATCTTACTGCCTCGCCTGGCCCCTCACAGATGACAGTCAGGGTGGGCCCGCAGCACTGCACCCCAGAAACTGGTTACTCATCCAGGACCGGATGACAGGCTTGCGTGCAGTGCCAGGAGTCTGGGGAATTATGAGCCCAAAACGAATGAGAGGAAATAAAGGAACAAAGTGACTTGTATGCACTAGAAAATCCACATACCTGACCCTAGTAAATACCTATTAACCCAAGAGATGTTTATCATCCCCCTTTGCACATTAAAAATCATACAGATGGAAAGTTTGAGGGTTTGCAGGAGATCTTCCAACTACAAAGAGAATAAGGAGATAAAGACAAAATTATTTTACTAATTAAATTTCCAATGTCTAATACAGAAACCAAAAGAGGCGCTACCACATTGAATACCATTGTTTTTATTTACACTTTCTGGTACAAGGGTGTTTAGAACAGGGAGTTTTCAATCAAAATGCATCTTGTAGAGGCAAAGGTTGGTTGTGAAAGGGATGTTTTGTCCAGATTTTGGACAAGCCCAGCACTCTACACATGTCCCAATCTGTGGCCACACTGGTGGTGTCTGCTGCCAGGGACATCCCCACTGCACGGAAGCTGGGCCGTGTCTCAGGACCCATCTTAGAAGGACTCTGCGGCTGGTTCACACATTTCTGAACAGGGCCTCCACGTTTTCATTCTGTTCTGCACTCTGCAAATTCTGTAAAGATGATTCTATCTGAAAATCCTATCTATGGAGATGATTATTTCTCTTTTGATCATTGCTGGTTAAACACAGACACGGCCTGTTCGTCCTTGGGCCGTTTTGTAACCTCTCAGACTGCCCACAGAGAGCTCCGTGAGCAAGCTAACTCCTCATGGAGATTGGCTGGCATGCACCCATTGGCTTGTCACTCACATTACAGTTCTCTAGAAAGACTCCACCTCTCAATGGAGAAGCCCACACTGAGCACCCGCTCTGTGGGAGGCACCTGCCAAACCCTAGGCGATTTCCCAAGCCCTCCTAGCAGCATTTCTCCATCCTTCTCTGAAAGAAGAGATGTTTTGAGAGCTTGTGACTCTAAGCCAGGCGGTGTCCCCCTCTCATGGGTGACCTTTGTGATCTTGTCCCTGGGCATGGAGGACGTCCTAGTAAGTTCTGCATGGCCACCGGGGAAAGGAACCCCCAGAGAAATCTCCCTCCTAGCCCAAGGCTGACAGACTCCACCTGGCAAGTCCTGGTGGATTTGTGAAATATTAAATGTGTTCCATCTTCTTTATACATTAAAAAGTCAAATCGGGGAACTCTCCTTGTGTATTAGGTATCTGTTTCTACATGATATTACACTGGCACTGTACAGAGGGCTTTAGTGATGGTCTCGTTATGTAGAATCTGTCAACAGAAGACTATGAGACAAAATATCTGAATTTAAAGATAGCAAAGGCAAGGGCAGGAAACAAAAACTACTGAACCATGCAAAACTGAGTTTGCACTGTAAGTACTTGATGTCCATTTCAAGATGAAGTACACTTGTAGAGCCATGAGGAGTGAGAGAGCCTTAAGTGGCTAATGCTCATACCAGGTGGTGTAGGGGGAGCTATCAGACCTTTTCCAAGCAGTTCTGGAAGGCCGTGTGGAGGAGGTGGGATTGCGTGAGCTGTTTGGATGATGGAGGAGCGATAACTTGGCAGACAGAAAGGGGAAGCACTCCAAGAATATGGCACCGCTTGGCAAAGGCTTGTGTGGAGTGACTGGGTGATGGAGACATTAAGCCAATTGGCATGAACTGAGTGGGGGCTCATTCCAAGGGAGGATTTCAAATTTGATTCCAAACAAAATAATAACTTTCCTTGGCATTCCTGTGGCAAGTAACAGTACATTTCTTAATCAAATGTGCACCACATAGATCAAGACACAGGTTGTGGAACTCTGAGGAGAGCCAATCTCCTGTGTAATCACAGGGAGAGTGGCCAGCAGCACTACCTTCCTGGGTAGGCACAGGTGACCATGTGCTTGACTCCATAGAGGTGCAGGCAGCCAATAGTTAAGTTTCTAGAGCAGAAAGGAGAAGGAGTGTGACCTTGCTTTATCCCTGTGAGCTCAGGGAATATGGGCAGCTGCCTGGACATTCCTACTTCTATCTTTGAGGGTTCAGTGACCTTGGCCTTTGGGTGGGAGGCCACTGTCTGGACCTGCCAGGTGATTGACTGTCTATACCTGTCACATGGTTACTTTTAAGTAAGAATGCATTTATCTGTTGTCAAAGATTTTAACATGCGAAGAATCTTTGCTGATTTTAAGATGCTTATAAGTTCAATGAGGAGAAAAATTATGCCCATGTGAAGCATGAAATACAAAACAAAACTAATTGTCCTAAAGAGATGTATTTACCTGCCAAATGAGTCTTGTAAGTGTGGAGATAGGCAATATTTAGGCTGGAAAGTCTAAGTGATAGCTTTAAGAAGCGCTGGTATTTGGGATGTGTCTTAAAGAGTGAGTAGAATTGAAAGACTTAAAAGGGCAGGGCGAGATGGAAAAGTACAAAACCTCAGAGGAAAACCAGACATCTAACTGTTCAAAGCCAGACACAGTGCGGCGTGGTTGCAGGGCTGGGAGCTGTGCAGGTCAGAGGCTTCTACAGAACCTGGGAGGTGAGGCTGCAGAGGGACCGAGGGACCTCACAGATCATAGGAGATAGAGCTCCTTTGCTGTGTTGCGTGGGATGAAATAATCAGAGAACAGCAATTTTTGCTCAAGCCCACGAAAGAAAGTTCCTAATTTGAAGACTTGGAATAAGTACTTTTCCCTAACACAATGTTGAGCCGCCTGAGCTCAGCAGAGCGGATCTTCCACCCTACGTGGTGACTTCAGTGGCACCAGCAGAGGAGCCACCGCATCATTTGTCTTCGTGAAAGGCCCTGAGCAGATTCTTGCGTTCTGTTTCTGCACCTTGTGGAGGCCTCCAGAGTGCATCGCCTGGCTCGCCCCGCTGCTTGGCCATCTGCTGCATCTGACAACGTGGCCTGGCAAGTCGGGCTATGGCTTGGGCAGCCCAGCACTACAGCCATATGTTACCCAACTCCTTGCTGGAGAAACAGCACAGCCATCTTCAAGATCCCCCAGGATTCCAAGTCACATGACTTCCTTTGTCTCCTCAAGACCCATGATTTCGGGAGGTATTTTAATAAGAGCAAAAGCCAACAGGCAGTCTGCGTGAACCAACACCTTCTTAGGTGTTGCTGAGTTAAGAGTCGGCCTCAGAATAGAGGAGGGGATAACTCCCTCTCCAAAACAGGAGCGAAAACCACGTAATGAGGAGCACTCATGGGTGGCTTGGGAGGAATCATTTCCTGGGGCAGGAAACACCTTGTGCAAAGGCATGGTTGGTGTCATCATATGTGTGCATGTGTATAAGATTGTGGGTAAGTGCAGAGCCTTGTCATCCATGGTGGGTCCACTTCCCCTCAGCAGTGCAGAATCTAAGTCTCTCCCAAGACCTCCTAAATCCCAGCCTGCATTTCCCGGGTGATTCCTATGCACATTAAGGGCTGAGACCACTGATTCCGAAGGGGACACTCAAAACGGTGTATGTAGATTGCACCATCTGGGGAAATAGTCTTGATGCAATGAATGAAGTGAGGGTCTTCTATATAAATTCCCATCCAGGAATTTATATTTAGTGCTCACAGAGGTTGCAAACGTTATACTCCGATCGACTTCATGTTAATACGAACTGATCCCTTAGCCTTTACCATGGAGCCAGTACAGTAGAGCTAAAGGGATGCCATTGGGTTCCCCCATCTGCCTTCAGTGTCTCCTCAGGACGGTGACAGGGAAGGGACTCTGTTCCTCACACCGGCTCCAGTCTGAGAAGTATGCTGAGATGGCCTCTCCTTTCATCTCTGCTTACGGTTTATTCAAACAAGGGCCTGTGAGTGCAGGAAATGGACCTGTTAACCTCATTAGCAACTGCTTTGCTCTGTGGCCCAGTCCTCTAATCTGGGTGCTGGGCACGGGCTCCGAGGGTTCACCCTAGTGGCTGACCTTGTTCCCTCTGCTGGCCAAGTCCCACTGCACACTCGATGAATGAGGGGTTCAAAACCCTTTTGGCAGGGAAAGGTCACTTTCTGCTTGGAGCCTGAACTGAACATGAGCCCCCTGTTTGCCCAGCACAATGACACGTCACATAATATCACTTACCACCCCCCCAGGCAGCAGTAATTCTGGAGAGTACTTCTTAAACACGCCATGCCCAGTATCACATGGGCTCTGTTGCTCATACAGAAAGCAAAAAGATAGTGTCAGACTTGAGCAAGAAGAACAGAAATGCCTCCCAGGCCCCCAAACGTCCCCATAAAACTCAGCTCCTAAGACAGAATGATGACTAACAGGGACCATATTTTGAAATCATTAAAAATGTGTGTGTTTAGCCAAGAAAATGAAAGAAGACTTAGCAAAAATTAATTCCATTTCTTATGGGGTGATTAAAAATAGAGATAAATTGTCAGTTAATGAAGCACACAGACTGGAGAGGTGATATAGATAATAAAAAGTGGATAATTCACAGCACTATTTTTAATTTAAAATATATAGGACGGTTTTTCGCCTCAGTCATTTTGTACTAATATAGTTGCTTTAACAAATGTTTTGCTTTCTTGGCACCCGGCACACATATTGACCCTGGGAGCTGCCCAGGGATAAGATCCAAGTCATCCGTCATCGGGGATTCAATGTTTCCACTAGTTGATCTTCAGGTAGAAACATAAGAACTGACTTTTTTCCCCAACCATCTAATTGTTCAAAAACATTATAAAGCATTCCACTTTAATAGCTTCCACACAAGAGGAAAATTGTGGGCACAATTTTCACTTATTTATTCCCTCAACAGGTAATTATCAGCCCCTCCTCCAAACCAGGCATTGTCTTAGGACTCTGAATAGACAGTGGCTAAGCCAGATAAACACAGATCTTTGCCCTCTTGGAGCTTACATTTTAACTGAGGAAATGTGTAAATAAATAATCCAAAGGATAATTGCCTTACAATTCTGACAGAGATAATTGGTCAAAGAAAAATTAGCATCCCAGAAAAATATGTTAACATCTGGAGAATAATGAAATTATGAGCAACAAGCATCAAGGAAATCATGCCAAATTCAAGTGATGGCTGCTCTTGGTAGGCGTCCAGAATTAACTATTAAAATAACATATTAGCCTGAAACCCAGTATGTCTTCAGTGAAGGCTGTGGAGGGGGTTATGTCACGCTTCATCCATGCAGGGTGGACAGACGCCAGGGTATTTCACGGGAACCTAATTGTTCTCCCCTGCCAGGAAACCACTCCAGCGTGACAAAATCCCAAGGATCAAAGTGCCTGAAGACAAGACCTGCTGGAGCAAACTCGTATTGCTTTTGGGTTATGGTATAGATCACCCCAAGTACCCTACAGTTGGCTATGAGTCTGACTGCGTGTCAGATTCACCATAGACAGTCTGTGACCTTGGGCAAGTTACCAATGCCTTTGAATCTCACTTTTCTCATTTGAAAAATGGGACTTATAATGCACCAGCATAAGATTAGTGAAGATATATATATATATATATATATATATATATATACATATATATATATGTATGTATGTATTTTAGAGGCCCAGTGCACAAAATTTGTGTGTGTGTGTGTGTGTGTGGGGGGGGGCAACCCGGCCTGCACCCTCTCCACTTTGGGACCCCTCAGGGGATGTCCAACTGCCACTGTAGGCCCAACAAGGATCGGGCTTAAACTGGCAGTAAGACATCCCTCTCGCAATCCGGGACTGCTGGCTCCTAACCACTCACCTGTCTACCTGCCTGATCACCCCTAACCACTCTGCCTGCCAGCCTGATTTCCCCTAACTGCCCTCCCCTGATGGCCTGATTGCCCCCAACTGCCCTCCCCTGACGGCCTGATCGCCCCCAAACTGCTTGCTCTCCCATGCAGGCCTGATCGCCCCTAACCGCCTCAGCCCCTGCCACCATGGCTTTGTCTGGAAGGAAGTTGGATGTCCGGAAGATGTCCAGTTGACCTGGCCTAATTAGCATATTACCCTTTTATTAGTATAGATATATCCACTATGTACAATGCCCCCTACACAGTTAAGTCTGCAACACATGTTATTACCTTGCCTCAATCTGACAACCACACAGTAAGATTTATAAAGTTCAAATATATTTCACAAGTAGACACAGACATTCATACTTTACCTTTAGAAACACTTGCGCACATCACACTCCCCACCCACCCAAAAGCTGCACTTCCTGTGGATGTTTGGAAATCTGTTCATGAACTGAGGAGCAAGCATTTCAAAGGTCACTGCTGACTCCTGCCAGCCACCCTACTCACCCAGGGAGCAGCTCCTGTGTGTGATGTGACTATTCCGTTACATTTGTCCTTATTTAGAAGTAAGAATAAAAAGCAGAAGTGAGAAAAGGTAAATACAAAAATTAGGAATAGCTCTCTTTATAAACAACACCATGTAGTAGGAACGAGGAGGCCACTGGACCTCTAAATTTGGTGAGAAAACGTTTTCTTTTATAAACACTTCAGCCTAATTCCCTTTCAAACAGGCATGAGCATAGGCTTTCGTAGGAGGATGTGTGGAGGAACCGAGGCTCTGCTTCCCCAGGGGGCACCGGGCCACACTGTGTACACTGGCACCTTCTGCAATGCTTGGAAGGGGAGCAGCTGAGTGCCGCTAGAGGCTCACAGGCTGTTCGGGGCTGCCAGGCATAAACCCTTTCCAGCTCCGGAAAGCCTACGCTGTGACAGCTTCTCCATCGGCAGGAGCTCAGCTAGATCCTTCCCGACTCCAGCTACTTGATCCTCAATTCTTTAAGTTCTGGCCACTCTTACCCGCTCTCCTTAGGGCCTTTGCTCTGTGCCCTTTGCACATTTCTTTGACGATTTCTTGATGATACCTCAGACTCAGTAGGCCGAGCATGAAATCTTTATATTTGTGACTGAAATTATGGATTCCTGCAGCTCAGTGGATCTCAGACTATAACTAATATGTGAAGAGAAACTGATGCGATGGTGCTGAAGTTGAGTTAGAGTGAAAACAAGAGTTAGGGTGGAGAGGATGAAGGAACGGCCTAACCCTTGTGAGCAACACGGGCTGAATGAACATTTAGTTCTGACCCTAAAGCCTTTGTTTAGCAGGGCCTGTTTGTTGCATCAATTAATGGCATCAGCAAAAAATTTACACACTTAGGCTGAAAATGTCCTCATCTCATACTGACTATATCGAAGAAGTTAACAAATCTTGTCAAACACACCTCCAAAGTAGTTTTCTTAATTGTTGCTTTTCACTATTTATTTCAGCTGCCACTACCTTAACCTGTACTTTCTTTTGCACTCCCTACCATTATTTTTTTTTCTTAAGCAGTTTCATTTACCTGAAGCATTGCTCCTCCCAGGATGCTCACCTATCTAGGTTTGGTTCAAAGTTTAGGACCTAGTTTAGTCTCAGCTGCTCTAAGAAAACTTCCTTAACCACCCTTAAGGGATGTAATTTATTCCATCCCCGTCTCCAATCCTTCCCCTCCCCACTTGTACTGAATATACAAGACATCAGGTTTTGCTCCCACCACTTTACCCAACTCCTCTGGACAAGGTCACTAACACACCTTGAAAAACTGACTGTAACACACAGTTCTTATCTTACTCATTCTATCAGTAACAGTGGATCAGTTTCTCCATCTCTTGATGTTTTCCACTGGGTACCCTGGACACCACTCATTCATGGTTTGCCTCCTGCCTCGCCTCCCCTCTTCTCTGTTTCCTCCTCATCTCCCTGATGTCTACACTATGGAGTGTCCCTTGGGTGTCTTGTCTATGTTGAGTCTTTCTAGGTGATGGTATTCAGTCCCTTGGCTTTAAATTACACTTAAACTTGATGACTCCCAACTTTACATCTCTAATCTAAAATTTCCTACAGGATGCCAGGTTCATCTATCCAATGGCCTTCTTGACATGTCCAGTTGGGAGGCATTGACTCTGATTCTTTTCACTCACATCCCAAATCTATCCTAGCAGCCAATCCTGTTGGCTCTGCCTTCAAAATGTATTTCCTACCCCACCACTTCTAAACATGTCCGACTCTCCCTCCCTTGTCCAAGCTACTTTTTGCCTGGATTGAAATAGCCTTTGAATTAGACATTTTGCTTCTTCTTTTGGAGTTCTGCAGTCTATTCCACAATAATTGTAGTAACTCTTTTGCAACATTAGTCACATCGTTTTAATCATCTGTTCCAAACTTTCAGATGGCTTCCCACCTTTCTCAGAAGGAGCTCAAGTTTGTACTTTGATCTATCCAGCTCTGAAAGGCTTGTCTGCCCACATACTTCTTCTTCTCAACCTCTATTTCTTAGCAAATTTCTTATAGTTCTTTTTTTCCCATTCCCTTGGTTCGTATCATTCTGACATCCTACACCATTCTTTGATCATGCTGAGCACATGACAGTCTTAGACTTTTCTTTTGCTGAGAGCATCTGCCAACCAGATCTTTGCATGACTCTTTCTTCAGTCATTTTCTCAAATAATCCTTCTCTAACCACTGCCCGCCCCCCCATATAAAATAGTAACTCTATCCCCATGCTCCCTAATCCTCTGCCTGGCTTTATTATTTTCTCATAGAGTTTTCAGATTACCACCACTTGACCTTCATTCTCTCAATCAGCTTGTGTGTTGCCTCCTATGAAAATGTATGATCAATGACAGCTGTTTCTGTCTATTACTCTAAACTTGATATTTAAGACAGTATCAGGCACATAACAGGTTCACAATAAGTATTTATTGAAAGGATGATTAGATGGCTAATTGGGATCAAGATCTGCTCAACAGTCTTGCCACTGATACCCTTTTTGAAATGATGTGGTTGGGAATGCAGTTGTGGGGGGCGCATGATAAAGGGACCTTTGAGGAAAATGCTTGAATAACTAATGGGAGAAAGTGTGTCTTGGAATGTTTCTTCTAGTAATAAATACTCAAAAACCTGGGAGAAATCAAAGCGATCAGATGGTTTGTTATAAAAGAAAAAACAATGTCGCAGAAGGAAGGAGACACATATTCTGATTATGAATCTTGTTACCTATGGAATCCTGAGCAAGCTGCTAATCCTGTTTGCTTCCATTTCTTATCTGGGCAATAATAGGGATGGATTAGCTGCTGTCTGAGATCCTTTCTACACCTATAATTTTGCTCAGTTATGTAGGCATCTGGGAAAAGGAAAGAGGGGAGAGAGAAAAGGAAGGAAGGCCCTTTTTTATTATTCATATTTTCATATTCCTACTAAGAGGTACAAGGAATGAGTTAAGCTGGAGTATGTATAAAGAAAATTTCACAGAAGAAATTATTTTGATGTGATGCATTACATAGAGAGAATGTAGTTTTATAATTGGATGTCTAAGCATTCTAGAAATACACTTGATTTATACTGAGTTCCACATTATCTGATGTTATTTATGACCAATGCCTACACCTTTTGTTCAAGGCTAGAGATCCTCTTTCTGGAGGGTGGGCCCTTTGTTGGCCATATTGAATCATTTATCCTATATAATGAAAGGCTAATATGCAAATCAACCAAACAGCAGAACAACCGGCCGCTATGATGCACACTGACCAACAGGGGGCAGATGCTCAATGCAAGAGCTACCCACTAGTGGTCAGTGCACTCCCACAGGGGGAGCACCACTCATCCAGAAGCCCAGAGCCAGGCTCACAGCTGGAGAGTGCAGCAGTGGTGGTGGGAGCCTCTCCTGCCTCTGTGGCAGCACTAAGGATGTCCGACTGATGGCCCACAGGAAGCAGGCCTAAGCCGTCAGTCAGCCATCCCCCAAGGGCTCCCTGACTGTGAGAGGGCACAGGCCAGGCATCAGGCCACTAGTTACTTAATAAAATTAAAGAGACATAACCATGCTGCGAGATATTTTCCCATATGCTGAGACATTGCAACATGCTAAAATTTTTAAGTCTTTATTTTCATTATCAGCCTTGAAATTTAATATAAATGTATGATATTCAATGCCATGCATGCAGCATTTTATTTCATTTCAGTTGAGTTTTCATGAAGGTTTGCCCTCTTTCATCTATGACCATCAAAAGTTTATTACTCTACTTAGGTAGCTATTCTGTGTGCAGGGTTTGCTTAGGTGGCTTTCTCCTGAGGTATTCCTAAGACAGGATATGAATTCATAACTGCACCTGAAAGGAACATGACACTGCATTTCTTAAAAGCACAGCCACCTATGGTGTCAAGCTAACAACTCAAAACTATGGTCCAATTAACTGAGAACACTGCGGAGGAGGTCAAAGATCCCATAAGAACTAATAAAGACACTGGTGTTTAGCCAGTCAAAAGAGTCTGGAGGAGTGATCTGGGGTCACAGAGATTACCTCCAGAGCTAAGGAGAGCACTCAAGAAAAAGAAGATACAGGAAAAGATCAAATTGTCAAAGCTTCTCACCCTGTTGAGTTCCAAAGTTGAATTTAGACTCTTGTAAAATCTACCACATTCTTTATCTTTAGGGGGAAATTTTTTCAGAAGCTAGGTAAATGGGACTCGCAGATGGCATGCCCCTGTTGATCGTTTTAGGAAGTTGGAAAATAGAGAGCATACAACTGGCATGCAACGGCAGCCATTCTGTTTAGATGAAAGCTGAACCGCTTGACACACCATAGTAAAGGTAAAATATCAAGTACATTCAGCAGAAAGGATGTGGATAGAATATGAGACACATGACTGAAACTCCAATTACTATCTCAAGGTTTGGAATCGCTGAGTGGGTGAGATCCATGGCTGTGGTTCACTAAAGGACAGCAACCTGCACTTGAACTGAGGTTGACCTAAATGTATCACAGTAATAAATGACTTGCAGGGAAGTGGTAAATCTTAGTCATTAAACAAACAAATGGTTTTGGACTGTCAGCTCTGCTTTGCCGAATGGGAGCCATCTTCACCGCCATGTGGCCAAAGAACATCAGTTCCTTCTAAGGAGCAGAACCAAGTCAGTTGCACTCTTCTTGATGTCACCCAACTCGCTGCTCTCTACTAGGCTTTGCATTTGATTTTTAACTGTGTTTATTGGGGTGACATTGGTTCATAAAATTATGTAGGTTTCAGGTGTGCAGTTGTATAACACATCATCTGTTTATTTATTGTATTGTGCTCATCACCCAAGTCGATTCTCCTTCCATCACCATTTCTCCCCCTTCACCCTCTTCTACCTCCTCCTACCCCACATTTCATTTCTTTGTAATTTAGTGGTTTTTTAAATATATTTTTATTGATTTCAGAGAGGAGGGGAGAGGGAGAGAGAGATAGAAACACCAATGATCAGAGAGAATCATTGATTGGCTGCCTCCTGCATGCTCCGCACTGAGGATCTAGCCTGCAAGCTGGGCATGTGCCCTGACAGGGAATCGAACCATGATGTCCTGGTTCCTAGGTCGATGCTCACCCACTGAGCTGGGCTGTAATTTAGCTTTTTATTCTGTGCTTTTCTGCTCCTCTTTCTGCCAGTTATTTGCTAGATTATAACCAGTCTCAAAGGTATACTAAAATTACTTGATTTATTTTCATTCCATTTTCTGGAATTCGGTGTTGCCACCCATTTTCTCAGGGGTAATGTCATGTAAACACCCTCTGCCTCTGTGTGCTTCTTTATTGCTGTCGGGGTGCCCTGCTGCAATCATTGCACCGCCCTTGTGATGGAGAGTGTGCCTCCCCCACTGCTCATGATTATTGCTGTTCTCCCAGGCAGGGCTCCCAAATTCAGATAAACTGTGCCCCTCAATTACAAGGGCTAGTTGAATAGGATGCTTGCCTTCCAACTGCCTTATTTTCCAATATGCAGTGTTGACATCCAATTATGAGGCGTTATTGGGAACACAGAGGTCACTACTTACATCGCAAAAGCTCTTACAGCAAACATATCATTGTCTCCTGTATACTTTGGGCTTTAAAACCTTAGAATTCACATCAGGAGACTATTAGCATTGCCCCTATTCTTTCTGAACACGGTCACATAATGGAGAATGTCCTGGTCCAAATACAGAAAAAGCCAACAAAGCAATCCAATAGGAAATACTGAGTAAAACATTGCAGTGCAAAATGATTGCTTTGCTCTCCATCTCCCTGTCCACAACCCTCACTCCCAGGTTAAATGCCAGGACATCGCTTTGCTGGCATAAAAATTCCAGCAAAGAAGAAGACAGTCATTATTTTATCATTTAAAATTAATTATAATAGTATTAGTCATGATGAACTAATGTTGCATTATGTAGCTTTCAAATGTATTCCCAAAGGACTTTGATTATAATTTGCCATTTTATTCATGTTCAATTATTTTAAAGTGTTGCTGAATTAACAAGATCCACTCAGCCTTAATCACCACTTACCTCATCAGTTTCTAGCCCTGACATGCCTGGCTCAGAAAGACAATCTGGCAGATTAAGACAGGAGCCATGGCGGTCCCGGCCGCCATTTGCACTCAGTTCTGAGGGGGGCGGTTCCATGGGAGCAGGTGCTACTGCTTCGTAGACTGACCTCCAGAATCCTGTAATAGAGTGTTCCGCAGGTTCTTCTCTCTGATGAGCACTCATCGTCCTGGCTCGGTGTCCCTCAGGTCTTAACAAAGTAGACTAGGTGCATTTTGATTTTATTGTTGGCATAGTTTTCCACAGATCCACTCTCCTAACCACCAAATGGCTCCGGTTAACCCTGGATGGCGTTGCTACATCTGATCTCTATGGGTTCCTTCATCTCTTCTCCCAAAGTTTGTTTCTTTCCCACACTCTCCTTGGGCTGTCTCTAGATCACATCAGTAGGCTTCATGTCTCCTTCTGGATCCACAAGCTCCCTTATAATCCATACCATGTTCTCTCACCTTATTTCATTATGTCTTATGTACTTGGTGAGCACCAAGTCATTTAAAATTGACCAAGAGCCCTGGAATAGCGACTTACCTTGAGATCCTGACAATAGCATGGCTCAGTGCTATGAAAATATTAAACCCTCCTGTGTGTCCATCACCAATGTGATAGGACAGTAGTCCAAACTAGATATAGCAAGTACCAGTTCAACTGAACAGGCTGATACAATCACAGGGGATGCAGTCATGTCCACAATAGAATTGATGCTACTCATCAGAAACCCCTAGATTTTATCAACTACCAACTACCTCAGTGAGTGAGATAACATTAATCAGTTTCTAACCACCCATTTTGGGTAACACACATAAAGATTTCTACGGTTTCACGCAAGGGTTCTGTATGAGGGCCTTTTAACCGGATGGCATTATAACTACGAGTTTCTTAAGCATTCCAGTTCCTGCTTTCTGACTCAGGGTTTAATTCAAAGGAAAAAGTGAATTAAGATGGCCTGTGGCACTGTTTTCCCTTTTATCTGTCCTGTCCATGTTGTGCTGTTTAAATGTACTATTCTCATACCAAGAACTTGCTTAGCAACCTGGACTGTGACCTTTAATATCGGTCTGGAAACTGATAATGAATGACTTGAGCAAGGGATTCTTAGCATTTTAGTAATTAAAAGAAAAGGATGCTATATTCAATAATGACATGAACTCTATGTACAAGCCTCACTCAAAGCATTGGCATTTTCATAATAGCTGTCCGAATGAGAGTTGTCTGAGTAATCTTTATATTTTTTGCATGTATATGCATATACATGTACTAAATGTGTTCAGTATTGGTGCTGATGGGAAATAGTTGATGCTAAATTATGCTGTTTGGATGATATGTCTATTAATGTCTAACAGATATGATTACATGTCACTATGAGTTGAGTATTGCTCTTAATGCTTAATCAGTATTATTTAATTCTCACAAAATGATGCATGTTACCTTCGTTTTACATTTGAGCAACTGAAACAACAAGTGACTGGCTTGCTGTCACATAACTAGAAGCTGATGAGGCCAAGATTGACTCTAAGGACACAGAGGCCCATGATCTTAGCCCTAGACCACACTGTTCTGATCCCCCCTCGAAAAATTATCAGTGACATTTGTCTCGGTGGAGCTGCAGCCCCATGCTTTATTTTGTTTTCTCCTTTAGTCAGAACTTTTGTGTAAAACATTTTGTAAACATTATTTGCCCAGAAACACTAAAAGAAAAATATTATCCTTTCTTTTCATTATTCCAGAGCTGGGAGAGGTGTTCCTTTGAAATATTCTGTGAATTAATTTGTAATCCGTTTACTGTGCAGGTTAAGCTCACTGCCAAAGCTTGTGATAAAATGTGCGTTCATTCAGAAGGAAGTTGGGACTACCCTTTAAATAAAGAGGACTCCTGAAACTGCCAGGCTGTGCTTGGGGGGCCTGTGCTGCTTCCTATAAAAATGACCGGATGGCAGTGGGTACCAATGGCATCTGCTCCCTAGCTTCCCCTTTCAGCATCTCTGCCTGGGATGCAGCTGCTGGCACGATTTTCCTTTCTTACTTCCCTGAGATGCCTTCCTGCCTCCTGGAATTTCTTCATTGCTTGTCCTTCTTGACACAACTTCCTTGTACCTTGAAACAGCTCATCTGGTACGAAATTTTCCTTTAATTCCATCTCCCTGTGCTCCCTTCAGACCACCAGGCGGGTCCCTCTTCCTCCTTTTCCTCATCATTAGGTCTCCCTCCCAAGCCTTCTGTATGGACAGTGTGCCTCTTAGCAAGTAGAAGCTTTCCATTTCAATGAACAACAAAAACTAGAGGTGTGTTTTCAGGAGTGTGCTTGTGTCGCTGCGATGCAGTAGAATGAATGGGATCCTAATTAATTTTACTTCTGAATGGGGCAGCCCTCTCAAGAGAGTTCAAATGGGTTCAACATCCCACTTATCAAAACTTGACCTTAAAAACTACACTAAACAAATATGTTTTACATAAACCTTTGTTCCAATTACTGCCTCTTAAAGAGCAAGTGCCAATGGTGATAAGATTCCAATCATTTTTACTGCAGAAGGGAGGAAAGCATGCTAAGGAGAGTCATTTCTAGCCCTTGAGAGGCTGAAGGAAGTAGCTCCCAGCATCCAGTCTGTGCAGACAGTGGATGGGAGTCGGCCACTGTCAGAGAATGTAGCCCCCTCAGTGGGCCCATGCACTAACCAAATTAACGAGTCGACATCACTCCTGAAAGCTTGCACTGTTCCCACACCTTTAAGTCCCTACGGTTTCATAGGGTACGGACCATAAAGGGTATTACTTACACTGATCACAATTGTTCTTTTTTTTTTTTTTAATTTAATGTATTTAGTTTTTTTTCAGTTCTTAGAAACCTAACTGACAGTTTTTGATGACTTGAATGTAAAAGAGATTTTGAAATATTTCTTGGGAAAATAAATTGTAAGAAAGATAGGATAAGTTGTAAATCACAGTTCTTAAGCTATTTGCATTCCCATCAGCACAGTTCGATAGCTCTCCCTGTACAGTTTCGATGACAGGTACATCTGGCAAACTCCCCGCATCAATACCATCTCAGAAGAGGTCAATTTTTTAAATCATGTATTAAAAGCATCATTTGCTAGTTTAAGATACGATTGAAATCTTTAAAGGTGCAATTAAGTCATTAATGAATTATCCAGTTATCACGTTGACTCACTGAGATAATGAGGAAAACCCAGTGTTGATTATTTTTTAGAGAAATAATTAACATTATATGGAATCTATTTTTCTACTTTAAGTGAATCTCATAACTATAACCTTTGGAAGGATAGTACTTTAGGTACTGAATGTACTTTCTATTTCTAGTCACTTAACATAAATGAAAGGAAATGAGACGCGGTGGAATGGACATTTATCATGATCAGAAGGATTCCATCAGAGGTGGAAGTTGTGCTTAAGAAAGTCCACACTTCGTAGGGATGCATGCCTTTTGGGTTGTTCCACTTTTAGTGAAAGCAATGTCACTGTCATGCTGTTAATATTCACTGTGGGGACTTTTGGGGCGTCACGCTCTCCCCAGCTTCCTCTGCAGCCCCTATTCCCCTACCATCTGGAACCTCTTAGCAAGGGATGGTTTGGTGCTATATTAAGCTTCTCTGATCTTTCAGATTTAGAATTATTTTGGTTTTATCTTGTTCTGCTATACACACAAACACTTATTAACTCAAAGGGACTTTGGCTGAAGGTGACAATGCTTGGGCTCATTTTTTTGCCCTGTTGAAAAATAAAGTTAATTTCTGCATGTCCTAAAGTATACTCCTTTTTGGTCACAGTTCACATTGGTGAAGGAAACATACACATGTGTATACATACATGCAATCGTGTGTATTTACATATGTGTACACATACACACACATTTAAATGTGTTAAATTTTCATAGCAATACACACAGCATTCTGAGCTCCCAGGGAAATCTACTTGAAGAAACATGAGACGCACACGGTGGCGTAAGCACCGAGCAGGAAACAGGGAAATGGTTCTCGCCCTCACACTGCCTCTCTGCCGTGGATCTGAGGACAATTCACTAAACCTCAGTCTTTCATTCATAAAATAGGGGGACCCTATCTCCCTACCTACCTCAGAAAAGGTGGCCGAGACTCCACGCAGCAATGCTGCAAAAGCACTTGGCACACCAAGCCATGGCTCAGCAGTATACAATATTGTCCCTGGGTTTCTGATCTTAGCCAGCAGGTGAGGCGTTAACACAGGGGTACTCCCAAGTCAAGAGCAGGCTGACGGATCTGGTAGTGCAATTAACTTTGCTAGACATCTGTATGGAAATATTGATGATTCTCTGGTCTCATGCTTATTTCTTATTGAACACAGACCAATATATTAAAACTCACTCTGAAAGTTATTTTAAAAATGATGTCCAAACTAAGGAGGTTTAGGGAAGGCTGTAATCGCATTTAATCATTAAAGTGATAATAATAATATTGATCCACACTTCCTCTCATAATGTCATCAAACATGTTGTAAAAATTAATTAAGTCTCACACTTTCCTTATTTGAAAATGAATTAATAATTCCTTGAATAACGAGACCTGCACAGTCACTGCCATTAGCTAGTTCTTGGGATGAGTTTAATCCTGTAGTCTTTTAATTTAATCACTACACAAGTCTTTCATCTTTTTTTGACTTGTATTCCAACTATCCTTATTTCGATTTCTAATAAATGCATCATGCTTATTGTTTAACAACTTATAAGCTTTAAAAATAATCTAACTGCTCTGAACCTATGAAATTAAAAGAGAGCTGTTCAGATATGGCATTTCTCATTCCACAAGAAGTCAAATAAGCAAAGAAAAATCATTTGATTAATTTTGAAATGGGAAGAATTATTTCTAAAATCTCAAGAAAAAGATAAAAATACATTTTAGATGAGATGAAATCAGAATCTAAAATATTTTCATAACTTTTGCCCTACCTGGCTTGGCTCAATGGCTAGAGCATTGGCCTGTGGACTGAAGTGTCCCAGGTTCAATTCTAATCCAGGGCACATTCTCAGGCTGTAGGCTTGATCCCCAGTAGGGGGCATGCAGGAGGCAGCCAATCAGTAATTCTCTCTCATCATTGATGTTTCCATCTCTCTCTCCCTCTCCCTTCCTCCCTGAAATTAATCAAAATATATTTAAAAAGAAAATAACATTTCATAACATTTAAAAATACTTTAGGTCCCACTTTTGACTATGTAAAACTCTACCTGGGTTTAACCCTCTCTACTGGGACATGGGAACTGAGTCTATGAATGGAGACATTTATTCCCAGGTAACATGGTGGAGGTGGAATGTGCTGTTAGTTTTCTAGAAAGCGAGCAGATTCTTTTTGAGTTACCTAGCAATAAAGATGAAGGTGGAAAGACTGTAAAAATATTACTTGTTTGCAGATTTCCATATTTCTTTACAAATAAGATACTGTTGCAAATGCAGATGCAGAACCATTATACATCCACCTGGAGGCAAAAGCTATGAAGTTAGATAAGACCAGTGTAGGGACACTATGGATACATGGGCTCACCTATAGCCCTAGTACATGTGTAAAGTTAACATAACAGTACCCGGGATTTACATGATAATCTGCACTATGTATTGAAATTGAAGATGTGTCCAACCTACAAAGCCATATTCCACCTCTTTTATTTCTCTTCTCAGGCAGGTACACAAGTACTAAAGTTTACAGTTGTTTGGGGGGTGGGGAGGGGGGTGGGCTCTGTTTGTAACACAAGAAACTTGCAAACATCCCTAGAAGAGAGTACACATTCATTGCAACCTATTCCCTAGACCAGTGGTTCTCAACCTTGGCTGCACATTAGAATCACCTGGGAATCTTTTTAAAATCCTGATCTCTGGGCCTCATCCTCCAGAAATTCTGTTTCTTTGTTATGGGGTGGGGCCACAACATTAGTACCAAAGAAACAGAATTTCTGGAGGACGAGGCCCAGAAATCAGGATTTTAAAAAGATTCCTAGGTGATTCTAATGTGCAGCCAAGGTTGAGAACAACTGCACTAGAAGGTCGTGTGGCAACAGCCGCCATTCCATCTATGTCCTCCTCTCCTAAGCCACAGCCAGATGAAGTAAGTGCTCAATGAACACTTCATTAAGTGAATACATGAATAATGAATGACTGGGATGCTATAAAGAATCTAAAATGAATGAACCAGTTATATCAATATTGACGATCTCAAGATTAACGTTGAATGAAAAGAACTTGGGAAACCTTTTTTAAGGTCTAGTTGCAGGAACATGTAACTGTAAAATCATTTATGTAAATTACAAAACCTGTAAATTATTGTGGATTGTTTATGGAGAATACAAACAAAAACGCAAGTATCAAAACATGGACAAGAAAGACAGGTAGATTACGGAAAGCAGTTCCCTTGGGGGAAAGATTAAGTGACCAGCGACCACAGAGGCAACTGTAAGCTCCTCTCTTTTATGTTATTTTTTAAAAAATCAAATATGATGAAATCTGAGCATTTTAAAAACCTGTCTGTTACACATTAACCTTAATTTTTAAAATAGCAATTTCTGCATTGTCTTCACATGAAGTATTTCATAATTAAATTATTTAATAATCCCAACATACCTAGTATACTAAATGCATGACATTTTTTTCTTAATATAGTACAGTAATTTATTACACTCTGATTTTTCAACAGCTTAGTACCTTATGTTAGTAATTTACTAATTTTAACTATTCTATTCAAATTCCACCAATTTAAAACATCAGTATAACTTGAACTGTGATGTGTAAGTTCATTACTGTCCTGTAGAATCACAACTGGCTGTTAAGTCAGACACTGATTAATTCATAGCCCCCATGTTTCAAATGACACTGCACTGGCCACAGAACAAAACTCTGTCCAGCCCTGTCCCTGCCTTTTAGGAGCTTACTATTTATTATTTTATTTTATTTTTTATTTTTTCTTTATTGATTCAGGTATTATATATGTGTCCTTATCCCCCCATTGCTCCCACAACCCCCCACTCATGCCCTCACCCCCCTGGTGTCTGTGTCCATTGGTTGTGTTTATATGCATGCATACAAGTCCTTTGGTTGATCTCTCCCCCTTACCCCCACCCTCCCCTACTTTCCCTCTGAGGTTTGATGGTCTGATCGATGCTTCTCTGTCTCTGGATCTGTTTTTGTTCATCAGTTTATGTTGTTCATTATATCCTATAAATGAGTGAGATCATGTGATAGTTATCTTTCTCTGACTGGCTTATTTCGCTTAGCATAATGCTCTCCAGTTCCATCCACGCTGTTGTAAATGCTAAGAATCCCTTCTTTTATAGAGAGACTTCTGATGCAGAAAACTCTTTGTAATGCCAAAGGGACACAGCGATGTGAGTTCAAGCCATGGTTTCCTATGGTTTCTGTGGCTTGACATGTGCCTTTTGTTCTGTTGCATTTATAGCTCCCTTCTTCTGGGCAAAGAGAGCGCCCCCCCCCCCCCCTCCATATTTTCTTCACTCCCAAGCACACTGTTCACACTTCATCAATAATAAAAAATAACCACGGCATTTAACCTTTCATTAGAACTGCCCTTGGCGATTACCGTCATCTCTTTACGACTTGCCTCTAATTCATGTTGATGTCTTTAATGATGATTTTAATTGCCTAAAACAATTCTGCCCGGCTACAGTTACGGACGACGTGGAGGGGGATATGCGTGCATACCCCAATTACATGTGTTTGTACCTGGAAGACAATCGAGGTTGTTTAATCCGTATCAATGACATCAGTGCGGACCCAGTTAGCACAGCCCGCAGCCACTGCCTGATGCAGATGAACATGGTTGTTCAGCTGGAAGCGCACCTGACAGGAGCCCCATAGTCACGGAGGGAGAAGCTGCAGGATCGCCCAGTGGGCTGGAGAAGCTGTCATCCCCTCGTCGGCGCTGTTGAATAATAATGTCAAGGTCAGAAGGGTGTAATGTTAGGCTGCCAAAATATTGCTGGCATTGATAGACCAGGAGATGTTTAAGAAAGTAAAGAAAGAGAACTTGGGAAAACTTTTGTAAGGTCTAGTTTGATAGGGCTCTTTGCTTCCTGGAGACAATTCTCCAGTTTATCTTGGTTTTATAACGAAATCTTCTGCTGGTTTCTTCTGCATAATGATTCGAATATTCTGTCTTCCTTTTGTCCCCAACATTATTAAATTTATATCTTGGCTAAGAATTGTAACTATTGTAAGAAAAAAAAAGTCTATTCCTTTGAGATTCTAATTTTAAAAGAAAGCCTGCTTTTGTTAAGCTGAGCATTCACCCGCTTCTGCTGTGAGTGGAGTGAGAAGAGAAGACACATTTAACTCCAGTACCATTTCCGAAAAATGTGATTTCAAACACATATTTCTCTTCTCCTCAGAATGTAGAGAGTAAGAATATGATCAATAGAGAACACGAGTTTAAATGATATTGAATTTCCAAGACAATTGCTTTTTCTAATTAAATAATGATCACTATTGCATTGTTACTACATAACATCTATCCTTGAAACACACTCTTTAAAAAGTGCTTTTACACATGCTCTTTATGCTGTTTGATCCCTGTAACCAATCTGGAGAGAGCTTTGTTTGTTTCCATTGTTTTGGAAGAGAGACATTGGGGTGTTGCTAGCCTTTGACTTCTTGAAAGCGAGCAATGGCCATTCCAGTCTTTGTCAACATGATACTCTAAATTACTCTCCAGATTTCTCTATCTCTATTCTTAAGGGTAGATAATAGGCAAGATGCATTACGCATTTCTTTCATTTTTGTTTTTACTAAAAATTTTTAGATTCTTTTCCCTCAAACGAAAAAAAAAAATTAAAACCAACCATCCCCATAGTGGCCCTGGTCTGATGGACTTTGCAAACATAAATATGCCAATGAGCTGTGCCAAGCAATAGCGCGGTAGAATTGTTTTCCAGATCCCGGATGCATTTTGAAAGATGTCTAAGATGACATGTTTGCAGTAATATCTACATGACCGGCTGAACTTTCCTGGTTTGATCTTGCGCCTCAGTAACTCTGAAGAGAAAGTGAAATCTTCTGCATCAGACATATTTTTGAAATATTTAAATATTGCTTTCAAACAGCCCTTAGCTTCCGTAAACATGCTGCTTACTTTGAACAAGTTCTAAGTTTAACTTACTGCTCAGGGCGGCCACTCAGGGCTCAGGGGCAGGAAGCAATCGCCTTCTTAAGTGTTTCACGGTGGATGTTTCAAGGGAATCGATGCCGTCTGCATTAGACCATGCCGATGCTCAGCTTTAGAAGCGATTCATCAGCTTCCTGTGGCGCTTTACGTCTTCGGAGATGATTATGTACACAGCGCACACACTTGCTCAAAGTTAAACAATCTTTCATAATCTGGGTGTAATTTATGTGTTTTAATTGATGCCTGAATTTAAATGACTAACAGCTTTGCCTTCAAATCATGGTACAAAGGCCAGAGTGAGCCAGGCTAGTCACCGGAAGGCCCAGTGCCCAGGGGGCAAGGACAGATCTCATTCGGAGCTCACCCTTTTCCCGTCAGAGCTTGAAGAAGAGAGGTGGGGAGAAAAGTAGGTTGAAAGTTCAATCCAAGGCATACATTAAATTGTATAAATAAATAGACTCCCCCCCCCCAAGCATATTTCACCTCTTATTTGAATATGAGTTCAACAGTCTGTGTGTCTTTTCACAGACAGTATTTGTGTTAACCCTGAATTATATAAATTGGATACACTAACAAACATGTACAGGGGTCTACCATGGCCCTGTGAAGAGTCTGAGGAATTTATCCATAAGCAAAGGCAATTCCTTCCCTCAAAAGGCTCACAGTCCAGGGAGAGCAGTTAAACTAAACAGCCAAGGTCAGTGTAACCTACTAAGAGTTCATGATCCTCTTCAGGGACCACTGAGCACTCCCCGTTTTCCTTAAAAGGATAATCGAGGCATCTTACATGTTAAGATTGGGCACAAAAACAACAATTAAATCAATACAACACTAATGGAGAGAAAGGAAAGGGAGACAGCAGTTACATCATGCAAAGAGTCAGCATGGACTTCACCCTCTCTTAGGTCTGCAAAACCGAGCTCATTGCCAGAGCTATCTGTGCAAAACCATGGGTTGGTTCTGGTGCAATGAGTCCCCTTATGGTGGAGCTGGTTCATTCTGTGTGCAATGAATTGCCTGTGGTACAGCTGGTAGTTGGTTCTAGTGCAGCAAGTCCTCTTATGGTGGCAGCTGGTTGGTTCTGGTGTGATGAGTTGCCTTATGGTACAGCTGGTTGGTTCTGGTGCGATGAGTTGCCTTATGGTGCAACAATCCACTCCCAGGAATGCTGTGTCCCACTAGGCAGAAGAGGTTTCTGTGGGAAAAGGTTCATCTCCTCCCCCTGTTGCTCCTCCCCAGCACAGTGTCTTGTGGAACGAGCCCCGCTCCTCGTCTTTCAGGAAGGGCCATGGCTCAGCGGGTTCCCACGGGTGTTGCCAATGGCAGCAAAGGTCCGCCAGATGTGTGAACTTGGGGACTTGAACAAGGGGTTCCAATGTTTGACAACTCCCTTGCAGGTCCTAGGGACTGGCCAGTATTATTTAACCTTGGCAAGCTTTGACTTTCTCATTTTTAACATGGAAAGAATAAACATACCTACCTTAAATGTTATAGTGAAAATTAAGAAAAATTAAGTCTGGGTCCTCACATTTAGTAGGCAAGTCCATAAATTATTTTTTTCTTCCTTCTTTCTTCTCCCTTTACCTCCTTTTAAAATTTCTTCTTCAGCCCTGTAACCAGCTCATTGTCTAGCTGAAGCACAGTATAAACCAGATTTGCATGAGGGGAGAAAAGAATGCAAGTGACTGTGGTCTCCCAATAAGACACAATGAACTAAAATAATCTATGATTGCGAGGCCCTGGGGTTGGCATGGAGATTAAATGAGACAGTGAAAGTAACACAAACATTTAGCACATAATAAGTTCTCAGTAAATAGCTGCCCACAGCTGTAACATAGCCTAGTTTCACCCTGGAAATGCAGTAGAGTTGCTGTTGGTACAAGGATTGGATAAGATCATACAAGCAAAGCACTTAACATATAGTAAGTGCTCCATCGCTATTAGCTACCCTTCACTGTGACTAACTGGGCTTTTACTACATCAGTGGGACTGGAATTGTCAAAATGATCTTACTTAAGATGAGGCTTTTGCTGTTACCCTACACCCTGCAGACAGCCTTTGATGGTAGCTGAGGAAATGGCTTTATCTTGTACCTCCAATGATCTAAGCTAGTGGCTGAGCATTATATGACTGAGAGCTCAGGTTGGAGGAGGAAGAAGAGGGTGTATCACTTCATTTCTCTTAGCTTAAAGGAGCAGATTATCACATTCACCAGAACCAGAAAACAAGGCAGAACCCTACATTTTATTTACTTACTTACTTACTTACTTACTTACTTACTTACTAGAGGCCTGATGCATGAAATTTGTGCAAGGGTAGGTCTTCCTTCCCCTGGCTCCCAGCAGCAGCTTCCCTCTGGCACCTGGGACCTGGGCTTTCCTCTGGCACTCAGGACCCAGTCTTCCTTTGCAGCCCCAGCTTTGTCTGGAAGGTTGTCCGGAAGGACGTCTGGTTTAATTAGCATATTGCGCTTTTATTATTATAGATTTATTTATTTAAAATATATTTTTATTAATTTCAAAGGTGAAGGAAGAGGGAGAGAGTGATAGAAATGTCAATGATGAGAGATAATCATTGATCGGCCGCCTCCTGCATGCCCCACACTGAGGATGGAACCCACAACTGAGGCATATGCCTTGATCAAGAATCGAACCATGACTTCCTGGATCATAGGCTGACACTCAACTAGTGAGCCATGCTGGCTGGGCCAGAACACTACATTTTATAGCCTCTGAATCTTAATAAGCATTATTTCACCGCAGTTGCTCTTCTAATCTACTTATTTAGCCAGTTTCACAGGGTTGTGTTAGTGAACATTGAAAGTAATGTTTTAAAACTTCATAAGGTCTTTCAAAATATTTTTGCAGATATCACATTGGTTTTACAATAAGTAAACATTCCTTTGGTGCATTGCATATGTCACATTGTAGCTTTAAAAATCATATGAGAAATTACAAGGGAAATATCCCATATAGTGGAATGCTGATGGTAGTCTTTAAAACATTTGTTACCAGGGTTTTGCCTTAAAGTATTAACCTTAAATTATAAAGGGTAAGGTTCATAAAAAGTTTCAGGAAACACAAAGATATCATCACTGTGAATAACAATAAACTAAACATCCCTCTGAGTTTGAGCTTTTCTATTCAACTCAAAACCTAAAGCGCACATTTCCAGGTTGCTTATGTGTGTTAAAATATTCCACAGAAACATTTGCAGAAAGCCAGTGTGTACGGCTAAATGTCCGGGTTAGCTTCTTAACCAAGAAATTCCGCTGAACAGCTCAGCGCAAAAGTAGGCCTTTCCAAAGCTATGAAAACCACTGCTAAGTCCAGAAAACCCCAAAACAAACAAACACAAACCCGCCACCCTCTCTAACACTCCATAATCTGATTTGGTCTCCAAATACACTTCAGACAAGGCTCTCTTCCGTTAACGCAGTGACCCATTTATCTTCTGGTGCTGGGTTGTGGCCTGTTCACGCCTTTATTTGCAAGTGACTTATGCTAACTAATGGGGTACAGGCTCCCCCATGTTTAATGAGAGCACGAGTGTGGCCCTGGGGAGACGGAGCTGGTGTTTTCCATTCATCCTGATGTTCCCTCCTCGAATCACAGAACTTGAGAAATGCATGTTGACGGCCTGCGTCCGCACCGTGGGCACTGGCTGGGCATCACCGTAATTGCCAGTGACACGCATTCTTTGACAAAGATCCGTTCTCACCTAATTTGTGTGAAGCAGTCCCCGAAGAATGTCCCGGGAGCGGGCAGCACATGTGCGATTTTGCTCTCACGTCGTCGTGAGCCGCTGCCAGCTGCCAAAACGCACATTTGTGGAAGTGACATCTGTGAGTGAAAAAAAGATGCCTCATCCCAACCAGGGGGGCTGGTGCTTTGCTGGAAGCTGTGTTGGGCAGCGCCCTTTTAATCGGAAATGACTGCTTTATCACTCTTCCTGTGAGCTGCTGGGTGCACCACAGCAGGGGGGCAGTAGGAGGGTTGGGTCATGGTCAGACCAAGGCCACCACCCAAAACGGCAAGTTCAGAGCCGTATCCACCCTACAGGGGAGAGGACTGATGTGGAAATTCCTGACGCCTCCAAATGTCACTCACCTAATTTGATTTCCTTGTTTTATCCCGAGAATGTTTAGCAAATTCACTGTAGGACTTCTAGTGAGGAATAATGACAAGAGCGTGCCCTCTCTCTTTCTCTCGCTCTCTCTCTAATCTTCACCTGAGGATATGTTTTCATTGATTTTTAGAGAGGAAGGAAGGCAGAGAGAACAGAGAAACATCGATGAGGGAGAGAAACATTGATTGGTTGCCTCCCATATGAGCCCCGACTGGGAATGGAACCCACAACCTATTTGGTGCACAGGATGATGCTCCAACTAACTGAGCCGCCTGGCAAGGGCAAGAGCTGCCCCTTCCATAGTGCTTGCTGTGTGCTGGGCACCCTTCTTAATGCTTTATGTATATTAACTCATTCAGTCCTCACAAGAACCCTATGAAGTAGGCATAATTGTTACTCCCATTTTACAGACGGGGAAGTTGAGGTATAGAGATAAAGTAAGGTTGGAGCTAAGATTGGAACACCACAAACTATCTGGTTCCAGATTTTATGCACTCAACCGCTATATTAGACAAGAAAATAATATTTACTTAGTTCAATGCTACGAAGTTAAAGCATTTACATGGTGAGCTTTCCTGTTAATGTTGTTATTATCATTATATTTGTACTGTGGACTCTGCAGTCAACATTCTCATAAAGCAATGGTCTAGATAAGTTGAAGTATACACAGCAGCACTCATGATCACCCCATCAGAACTCATTCTCCTCAACTGAAGATGATTTAGTGATAAGCTACATAGAAAATGTCTTTAATAGCCAACTTACCTTTTCTCATGCATATTATTATTCAGTAAAAATGCCTGTGATTGTGTAATTGTATTAATGACACAGAGTTATTTTTAAGCTTTCAACTTAAAAATGTTGCTTCCCTTTTCCTACTGTGCCTAATTTCTTTTGACAGTGTAACTGAAAATGTAAAACTTACAAGTGCCCCTTTTCCGGCATTGCTCCTCAGGGAATATGGGTGTGGAGACCGCCGCAGACACTCACACACTTCCCTTGACCCCATTCTGCATCTGGGCATGTAATGAGAATTCATGAACTGCTGCTTTCTTTTTTTAAAAAAAATATATTTTTATTGATTTCAGAGAGGAAGGGAGAGGGAGGGAGAGATAGAAACACCAATGGTGAGAATCATCAATTGGCTGCCTCCTGCACGCCCCGCCCTCTACTGGGGACTAGGCCTGTGTGAGGTGGGCAGGTGCCCTGACCAGGAATCAAATCTGAACTGTGACCTCCTGGTTCATAGGTCCACCAACGCTCAACCACTGAGCCACACCAGCAGGTGAGCTGAGTCTTTATTTGAAAGGGAGTGGGATCTTCCAGTTCCTTTAGTGAATAACAGTGCAGTTAGCCTTCCCTGGAGCACAGGGTAAAGGACACCCACTGTCACCTGAGAAATGCAGGAGAGAATGGGGGAAGGGTTCTGCTCCCCTGGGGCAGCACCTGTCTTGCAGGGGGCCCTGCTCAGACCCTGTGCTGAGTGCCGGTCACACTGTCCACCCAGTAGGATCTCTAGGAGAGGGATCACTGTGCTCCACCTTACTCAGCTACCTCATCCATAGACCTGAGATGATCTTTTTCTCAGCCTCGTACTTTAAAAACCTTAATATTTTAATGGGGAAAATCTGTGACTCAACTTTGGAATGAGCTGATTATGGCTTTATTCAGGAAATAGAATAACCTATAAGAATCATAGTACAAATGCTGCACTGCTGGTGAAAAAAGTCTTCAAAAGTGGTTGATGACCTTCCAAAGCAGACTTTCAAAGGGTTTGCTTTTAAAAAGTTATTGAGATGAAGTTCACATAACATATCCTTGACCACTTTGAAGTGAACACTTGTGTGGCATTTAGTATAGTCGCGATGTTGCGCAACCAACCACCTGCCTATCTAGTTCTGAAACACTTTCAGCCTCCAAAGTAAACCCCTTACCTGTTAGTGATTTCTCTCCATTCTTTGAAGTCCCAGGCAAGTGCCTCTCTACATTATTTTCCTAGGAATGTATCTCGTCCAAATCTTTCTTAGAAGTGGAATTGTACCCTATCTGACCTAGTATGTCTGACTTGTTTTACTTGGTGTAACACTTTCAAGGTTCACCCATGTTGTAGCATGTATCAGCACTTTATGCCTTTCTATGGCTAAATAACATTTCACTGTATGCATATGGGCTGTACAGCATGGTTATGTAACGATTTGTTTATCCACCCACCTATTCATTGTCGTTGGTTTGTTTCTACCTTTTGGCTATTATGAATGGTGCTGCTAGGAACACACTGCATATATAGTTGTTTGAGTACCTGTTTTCAGTTTTGTGAGCTGTATACCTAAGAGTGAAATTGTGGGGTCATGAGATGATCTTTTTACTCAATTAGACAGGCCCTGTATCCTCCTGCAGTCAACTAGTAGGATCCATACTGGTCTGCATCCCATACAGAGGTCATTTTTACATGCTGTTTTCTCCATAGAATTCTCTTACTGGTATTTCCATCTTCCTTCTACTTATTCTTTTGCATTCACTTTAGGCACCACTTTTTAAGACTCAGAATATTTCAGGGGTGCCTCCCTACTCTCATGTTCCCTTTTGATGCCAATCTGCAGAACAAAGAGAGACAAGATGAATTCCAACATGAAATATTGCTTTAAAAGTGAGGCATTAATTCAGTCATTCAACAAATGTTACTAAGTCCCTTTGAGCTGACTCTGTATTAAGCACTGGGAATACAGATACGCTCCCTACCCTTATGTAATTTTCCATCTGAAAAGCAAACAAGGGGAGTGAGTTTTATCCTCTAGATCCCATTTTTATTTTGGAAAGCTATGAATTGTATTGCAGCGTTTTCCAATGTGAATTGTTTACATGCACTTTTGGATAATGAGGCATCTTTTCTTGCTTGATCTGGTTTCTGATTAGTTCTAACTTGCCGCCATGCCCTCTGGTTACCAGAAGAAATCTCTGAGATAACTTGTGGCTCCATAACTGTCCTATGATACACTGGCAAGCCACATGTCAAAATCACCCTCTTGAAAAGTTGCATGTCATTCACATAATGGAATTATATGTGTACCTCTAGCACAGCCGTGGGCAAACTACGGCCTGCGGGCCGGATCCGGCCCGTTTGAAATGAATAAAACTAAAAAATAAAAAAGACCGTACCCTTTTATGTAATGATGTTTACTTTGAATTTATATTAGTGCACACAAACACTACATCCATGCTTTTGTTCCGGCCCTCCGGTCCAGTTTAAGAACCCATTGTGGCCCTCGAGTCAAAAAGTTTGCCCACCCCTGCTCTAGCATTTCCATATTCACCCAAAACATTACCTAGAAAGAGAAAGTACACTGTAATTTTAAATCAATAGAGCGTTCATTTGCATTTGAGGCACATGAGCCTCTAAAATATAACAAATTTAACAATTCATATAAATGCTTCAGCATTTATTTATAAACACAATGATGATTTCATAAATTATAAAATAGTGAGATCTTTGAAGTTGGGGAACAGCAGAAAGAATTAGATGGCCCAGCTGGCTGGGCTCAGTGGTTGAGCATCGACCTATGAATCAGAAGGCCATGGTTCAATCCCTGGTCAAGGCACATGCCCAGGTTGAGGACACGATCCCCAGTGTGGGGTATGTAAGAGGCAGCAGATCAATGATTCTTTCTGATCATTGATGTTTCTCTCTCTCTCTCTCTCTCTCTCTCTCTCTCTCTCTCTCTCTCTCTCTCCCCCTTTCTCTCAGAAATCAATAAAAAAATATGTATTTTTAAAAAGAATTAGATGAAAGATGAGAAAGATGTATGTACTGGGTTATAGACAACATAGATCCCCAAATAGAGTGATTTAAATAGGATATGTGATATGTGTTCATGAATGTTTCATGTGCCCACAAAGGGCTAACAGGAACACAAGGCTTTTGCCTCTAGTTTCAAGAAGGCTGTCGTAGTTCCAGATACAGCTGGAGCTGACTCACAAAAGATAGATGCCTGCCTATATACCTATATCTGCATAGATAAGGCTTTATAGTTAAAGAAGACAGTGGGGTTGAGCCAGTTCAGGACAATTCTGTTCTTTTTAGGAGTGCAGCTTTTGAGTGTACACATCACTTCTCTTACCACACTAATCATAACTTTGTCATGTGTCCACATGCTCACGGGAAGTTTGGAAACATGGTTATGTAGTCAAAAACTGTGGAATTCTGACATGAATGAAAACAAAAAGAAAAGCGTGTGCAGAAAGAGGACCGGCAAGCTCTGCCGTTGGGAGTTCTCTGACGTGAGGAATGCTACATTTGATTCATGTAGATTCCAAGCTAATAAAAAGGCAATCTGTCAGATTCTAGGTTCTAGAATGAATTCTTAACTACATTTTTTAAATAATAGAGTCAGTGTGATTTAGTGTAGCCGTCTAGAAATAAGAAAATAGGACTCATATTTTTAGGCAGCACCTATATATTTATTAGCTTTGGTTTAAAAAAAATGTGAAAAATAGCAGCAGAGTTGGACTAAAAAGTCAACATCTCCTCAGTAATAAAGCTTTCCATTTTTATTTTATGGAAATAGGATATTTTATAGGTTGGAAATGCCAAATACGTATGTATATCTATTCTCCACTGTTGGATCATTTCCCCCTTCTGCAAAACGGATAGTACACCAATGTGTGTGTGTGTGTGTGTGTGTGTGTGTCTAAATAAATTATTTAAAATATTTTGTATCTGACAAACAAATCTAATTTAATAGGAGAGGACAGAATGCGCTTCTTTGAGAAATCTGCCATAAAGATACATTTTGCACTTGGAGTTAAACTTTTCAATAATTAATCCCCTGGCAAGGCTGCCTGAAATTCTCAATTGCTCCAATGACTGCGTGGGTGCGCGGATGACCGGGCACCAGGGTGCGCTGATGGCAATTGTTTGTACATGGAACCCATCCCGATCCATCTCTGACACTTATGCCGACCGCCTGCTGCTCGGAAGTGTGTGCTCTCATAGCATTTGTGTGTTTTCTTTCTCCCCCAAGGTTTCAGATTCCTTCTCTGCAGGAACATGGAAAATTAGAATGAACATCACAGACACCATCATAGAAGTAGCCCAAGCCATGCGGTTGTATTCTAGGATACTGCATGTGGTATTTTCTAAGTGGAATGTCTTCTTTAACTATAAAGCCTTATCAATGCAGATATAGGCATATAGGCAGGCATCTATCTTTTGTGAGTTTCAAATTTATAAGAATTCTAATTATTAACCCTTTAATATGCAATATGTCTTCAAAATTTCAACCTAGAATAAGTTAAAAAAGAGTCAAATTAATATTTAAAAATAAATTACTAAAAAGTGACAGAACTCTAAAAAAATATAGCCCTTAGAGAGCAACTGCTCCAGACATCTGGTTATTTCCACAAATAACAGCTCTGATATTATTAATCTCAAGTATTCAAATCACTATATTAATCAGCAGTTAAATGTATGCTGAACTGCTATTCATTTTTTAAAAAGAGGAAATTGATAGTGAAACCAATCATTTTTAAACCTGAATCTGTTTTATAAGCAGCATTTAGAAAGGATTTGTGTGGTGTGATAGGGAATTCTGTAGTTCATGGGTTTTGTTGATTTGTTTGTTTGATGTTTTTAAGACTAATTGGAGTCCCTTCTGTCCCTGAGACAGAAGGTAGCAGGATGTTCTATGAGGGATTTCTAACCCTAGTAGTTTCACTCCTATGTCACCAAGGAGTGACACGTAGATAAAGACCCTTGCAAACAGACAAATGTTAAAGCAGACGCTTGAATCTGCAAAAGAGGGAGGTCAGCAAGGTGATAGAGAGCCTTGGAGGAAACCTGACTCACAGGTGAGGATATGTATATCCATTCTTGGATGGCGGGCTTCTTGTGCTCAAGTGACTTCAGATGTCTTCTTCCTCAGCGTGCCTTTCCTGAACACCCGGGCTAAAGCAGTTTCCTGCAGCCTACGACACAGCCCTATAGGAGATCATTATTTACACGGAGTTAGGTTATTGTCTGTCTCCCCACCAAAATATAAGTTCCATGCGATCAGAGATCTTGTTTGTCTGCCTTTAGCTGAGTCCTCAGTGCTTTGGCCACATTTACTTGACTTACAATTGGTATTCAGTGATATTTGTTGAAAAGGTGAAGGAATGAATTAATGCCTTAATTGGAAGGATTTCAATGTGTCTACAAATATTCAGTAAATACTTAAATTTATCCTAGGTGTTTTACAATTTATATTTTACCTTCTAATTCTCTTTCAAACATGTTCATTTCTCTTCAGCTCCACTGCCAACACCAACCCCAACACTCCTTCTCCTGGCACTTGGACAATGCCATAGACTCCTGTCCCAGTACCCTCTGAAATGCCAACCTGCACAAATGTTTCCCTGTCCACAGGCCTTCCAGAGGCAGAGTGATTTTTTAGAATATATTTTTATTGATTTCAGAGAGGAAGGGAGAGAGAGATATAGAAACATCAATGATGAGAGAGAATTATTAATGGGCTGCCTCCTGCAACCCCACACTGGGGATCGAACCTACAACCTGGGTATGTGCCCTGACTAGGAATCAAACTGTGACCTCCTGGTTTATAGGTGGAGGATGCTCAACCACTGAGCCACACCAGCTGGGTGAGTAATTTTTATTTTGAGACTCAAACCATCTCATGTTGAACTCTTACTTAAACTACTTCGAAATTTCTCATCCCTCTTAAGCCTATATTTTCAACTTGTTCTCCAAGGTCTTTTGGGTGTCTGGTCTTTACCTGTTCTCCATGGCCCTCTCTGACTGTGTTCTCCTCTGATATCAGAGGTCCAGCGCCCATCGCTATTTTGCAAGCTGCCTCTCTCAGACGACTTTGTACTTGCTGTTCTGACTCCCTGGCATGCTCCAACTCCCCTCCCCCCCTTGCTCTTTAGCGAGTTATTAACCATCTGGCTCTAAACTCAGTGTTACATCACTGCCCTGGAGCAGCATGTTAGCACAGAAAGAGGCCGCAGTGCCTAGTGAAGGAACGCTAAGGTGGCAATTCCATTGCATAGCCACCACTCATTACTTGTCAAAAAGAAAAAGAAAAGAGATTTTGTTAGAGGGCCTCCATCTCCACACACAAGCATGGTAACCATGGCAGGGAAACCCCAACTAATACCCCTCGTGAGTAGTAAGCAGTCAGCCACAATGACAGCCTCTTCTTAACCCTAAATATCCATGCTTTGAAACCTCAGAGGGTAGCAAGATGGTAGCCAATTCTCCAAGCATGCATTTATTCTTAGTCATTCATTCAAAAATATTTATTGGAGCCCTAGCCAGTTTGTTCACTGTTTATTGCATCAGCTAATGGACTGAAGGGTCGCTGGTTCAATTCCTGCCAAGGGCACATACCTTGGTTGCAGGCTTGATCCCAGGCCCCAGTCTAGGCATGTGTGGGAAGGAGGCAACCAATCAATGTGTTTCTTTCACATTAATGTTTCTTTCTCTGTCTCTCCCCCTCACTTCTACTGTCTCTAAAAGTCAATGGGAAAAATATCCTCAGGTGAGGATTACTATATAGAACATGAGCAGGGACTGAGCCATGAACTTTGAACCTCTGTTCATACTGCTGCTTCCACTTGTCATAGACTTTTCCTCATTCCCTTCGTTCCCTTCTCTCGCTTCCGCATCCTGAAGTCCCTGGTGAAGTCCTACTCTTCTTTCAAGGCCCAATTGAAACGTGACCTCTTATCTGAAGCTTCCCTGAACTCCTTCAGGCTGAATTAATTGCTCCTTTATCTGTGCTCCCAAAGGAGCTACTTCATACATTTGCAAAGGCACTGATCACATTGCAGTATAACTATTTGCATATCTGTGTCCTTTCTGGACGTTTTTTCTATGTGGCAGGGACCATCTCTTACTCATCCCTAAATCCCTTCCTCTCATCTCTTACTTGCAGCCCCGCCTCTCACCACAGTGCTTGGCTTGGAATGGGCACTGTTTAAATATTAGTTGTTGCTTAAATGCCTAGGGTGGGTCAAAATCCATGGCCAGTGCCATGAATGGTGAGGTGTAAGCAATCACAGGCTATATTTTATAGTCTTTTCCAGATGGGTTGTTAAATAAATCCTCATGGCATTATTGCTTTTTCAGGGAAACTTCTACTCCTGCCAGAATTCCCAATGCATAGACAAGACTAAAACAATAGAAAAACACAAACTTTGCAAAAATCAGGGCAATAAGAAACCTGAAAAGCAAGTGGGAATGCAACTATCCTTGGAAATTAGGCTAGGTCACCGAGGAAAGATCCAAAGAAATAGCACAAGAGTGTAGGGACATATTTAGAGGGACATGACACAAAAGGAAGAAAAATGTTATTATAAAAAGGCTACACAAAAACTTCTTAAATGATCTAAGTCCGTTGATTTTTTTTCCACAATAAAATAAAATAAGACAGCTCTCTGTGAAGAGTAATGTTCAAGAGGAAGGACCTCACTGTGTCACTGTGCCTCCCTTGAGGTTGGTCACATTACTTTGGAGGTTCAGTTAGATTTCTGGCTTGCTCATACCTGAGGGATATTTAAGAATAGAGGATTTGAGTCTACTACAAAATAGCATCTCTCTTAGGGGAACATGCAATTATCTAGCTTGATCTGAGACCCCTAAGTGATAAGAAACCTCTTTGTAACTCTCAGATGCAGGCATCCTGCTGAACACTCCCAGAAAAAGTAAGCCAACCTCACCTGGAACCATCTGGACATCTCAGATGAGCTTTGGACTAGAGCATGGCGACTGGCTTTGAGTTATGCCATGGAAGCAGTTTGATTGCATCCCCAGAACCCATCCTGTGTCTGTTTCTGGATGGTCCTCAGCATATATGCACGGCCCTGGTGCCTGGGATGGCTAGAGTGTCCCCAGATCTTGGCTGTGTAACCGGAGGCAGCCGTTTGTTCACAGTGTGTTGTGGATCATCTGGAAGGATGAGCATAGGCTCATGAAATCTTGCTCCCTGCTTCTACCTCTTAATTCTGCTTGTGATTCACTTTCACAGACTCCTCACCAAGACTATAGAAGGTTGAAAGGCAAATGCAATAGATCACATTCAATCCATTTGACGAGATGGGAGGTTTAGAAATCAAAGCCCTCTGAAGGAGGTGATTACTTAGTAAGTAGTGTATGTCGGTCCCAGGGCAGGATGATGGAGGTCCTTGTTGACTGAAGGTAGAGGCAGATTGTATTTCAGTGCTGTTTGTAATTATAGCTTTCAGTCCTCCTGAACATTAAAAAAGATGTTTCAAACACTAACTGAGAGAAAACGTTGCATTCATTTTCAAAGAGAGAGAAATGAATGAACCTTTTGAATAGCACAATAGCACAAGTTTGACTGGCTTCACCTTATTATTTAGGTAGCTCCAGAAATATGATATTAATCTTTAAAAATCTGCAGGTGAGCACAATGATTAGGAATGTCAGAGCAGCTTGCTTACATGGCAAATTGTGTATTTAAAAAGGAAGCGATGAATGGAAGGCTTTGGGCTCCATTTTTTATAGGACTCTCTATGCCTGGACCCATCTTTCCTCCTTCCCCCACATAGTCACCCCCTCTTTAGAAATCCCTTGCTCATCCTGTGAAACTGCATCAACACCATCTCATGTGAAATCTTCTCAGGTCACCTGAGTTTCCTGAGACACTGCAGAGGCAGAATAATGCTCCCACCCCCAAGGAAGTCCACATGGGAATGCTTAGAACCTGTAAATACGTTACTCTGTGTGCCAAAGGGACTTTGCAGATGTGATTAAATTTAGGAGCTTGAGGTTGTATGGTTATCCTGGATTATCTGCTTGGGCCCAATGCAATCGCAAGGTTCCTTGTAAGTGAACAAGGAAGGCAGGGTGTCTAAGAGCTATATGATATGAGGAAGACCCGCACAGCCATTGCTGGCTTTGATGATGGAAGGGGCCACAGCTAAAGGGACATGAACACCTCTAAAAGCTATGGAAGGCATGGAGATGCATTATCTCTTTGAGTCTCAGGAAGGAACACAGCCCTGTCAGCACCTTGATTTTAGCACAGTTAGATCCATTTCTGATGTCTAGCTCAGTGACGGCAAACCTATGACATGCGTGTCAGAGGTGACACGCTAACTCATTTTTGGGGGTTTATTTTTCTTTGTTAAATGGCATTTAAATATATAAAATAAATATCAAAAATATAAGTCTTTGTTTTACTATGGTTGCAAATATCAAAAAATTTCTATATGTGACACGGCACCAGAGTTAAGTTAGGGTTTTTCAAAATGCTGACACGCTGAGCTAAAAAGATTCGCCATAATTGGTCTAGCTTCTAGAACTGTAAGATCATAAATTGCTATTGTGTTAAGGCTGTAGAATTGTGATAATTTGTTACAGCATAAAGGAAACTAATACACAGACCCCTTGGCTCAATTTTCCACTCCTCTCTTGTGCATCTGTATTATTGCACGTTCATCCATTAGCTCGCACCTCTGCGTACTCTATTATTTATCTGTGCCTTGTCCCCACATGTCCTTCCTCGGCCACTAAACAGTGGTCAGGGATTTACCATGGTAGTTTCCCTAGTGGTTCACTCTGAGCCTTGAAATGGAACCGGTGCTCTACCAACCTGCCCCAGGAACAGGAAGAAGACTCACACGAGGGTCATTGTCTGAAGGGTTTGCTCAGATACCTTCTCTTCCGTTACACACAGGTCTTCCCTTGGCGCCTGAGTCAATATCCCCATCCCGCTGGACTTCTTACTCACTTGTCTGAAACGGGAGGCACAGTCTCTGGATGTGACAGGGACACTGTCCTGCTCTTCCAAGGAACAGCCATTCCCCTGAGACCATGGCATTAGGGACCGCTTCCACCACTCTTCCAGTCACCTCTGGTCTCAATTTCCTGAGAGTAAGTCAGGAAATTGACTCAAGTAAACACTAGGCAAATTTTTGTTAAAGAAATAGGCAAATGTATAATGTTATACAAATGACTTCTTTTTAAAAAACCTTTTTAAAATTTATTTCAGAGAGGAAGAAAGAGGGAGAGAATATAACACATTTATGTGAAGTGTTACCATAAGTGGGGGTATAATATAGCAGAAAAAAAACATTGCCTGGTAATTCACAAATATATTATGGTTTTCAGTTCTGTCAACTTTAGGAACATCATTTAGTCCCTTTAAAGCTTATTTCCCTCATTTCTGTATGAAATATTTGGAATTTACTCCCATTCTAACGGTCTTTGGCCTTTAGTCCCATGCAGGAAATAGCATGTCATAGTTAGGAAAATTCTCTCCACCATAGTTCATAGTAGTCCAAGGGCTGAGTTCACCTGCAAGAACGATGTGAAAATCTTGAAAGTGCCCAGAGAACAAATACTGTAAAAACTAAATGATTGGAAAGCAAGCTTTATAAAGGAGGCTTTGAAAATCAATGTTATCTTGTTATTTGAGTATGTTTAGAGTAGACTTAACCTCAAACCTCATATTCAAAAGAAGATGCTCATGAATATTCAAAAGCAAGAGCAAAGTTAGGGGTCCACTAAATTCGGCTTTCCCTATAAGGTCTAATCTTAGGTGTGGGTCTTTGCTACTTTTATTTTTCTTATAGTACCTGCCAGGAGGCTCCGTAAACCTAAGCAGCAACTGATTTCATTTTTTTTTTATCATCATTCAGGTGCTTATTTGGCAGCCATATAGTGTGTGTGCCTGTGTGACTATGTGTGTATGTGTATTTGTGTGTGTTTGTGTAAGAAATGTGTCAAAGGGAGACATTGCTCTCTGAAACCTGGACATTTCCGTGTGTAGTCAGAGATGACTTCTTTATACAAGTCAGAAAAGGAATCCTAAGGTTGTATTTGACTGGAAGCCTAGCCAATCCCAAATACCCAAGTCCATATTTGCATATACATTTCAATTAATTTTACCCTTTAGATAATCTGAAAAAAAAATACTGTTTGCACATGAGCTCTCCATGAAATCTTGCATAGATGTGGGTTTTATCTTCTGGCAAACAGAGAGCATCTCTTGGTACCTGTTTCTGGAGAGCTAGGTGTAAGGTTAGTGTTGCCCATCCAACCCCAAATTCAACAGGATATGGAAGAGGCTATGATCTGTGTGTATGAATAGAAACACGGAATAAAAATAATATCTCTTCTGTAGTATCTTAAGATTGTTTTCTCACAGTAAACACTTTTATCATTCTCTTCTAACAAGGAATTTAATCTAAGAACTTAGACTATATTGTGTAGCGTGGCAAAGGGTAGCACATGTAGAAGCTTGGGCACATGTGTGCTCGCTACTGGAGGCTGTAATGGGGTTGCTTTTCCATTTGAGCAGGGGGTAGATCTGCTCTCTATTGTAATAGGCTGGGAGGATGTCATATTTTACTCATTTTCAGCTGTAATAAGCTTTGGAGTATCTGAAGTTACAAGGTTGGTGTTTCTCATGCCATTTGTTTAGTCCAAGGGCACCCTGATGGGGTGAGGTGTAGAGTAGTTCATGGGAGACATTCAATATTAGTTTCCTCACACCTGCAGTTTTTGACAAATAATATTTTTCTAAAAATAAAAGTGAAATGTTTACAAGGACCTTTGGAACTAATATTTTCCCCACCTCAACCAATTTGTAGGATTGAGCTGAGTCCTTTGGAAGCAGGGGGTAAAGCAACAACTTGCTCTGGGAGATTTAACAAGCCTTTGCCGATGGAAACATGTTTTTGTGCATTTGCTCCTCGTGAATGATTTATTGAAAAGCCCATTGGGTGGTGAACATAAATGCTTATAGTGAATTGTTTTTCTTTGCCATTTACATCGTATTACTCCAAGCTTAACTATGACATTTAACTCTTTCTCTGGCTCTGCACTTGCTTGAGCTTTAGTCCTATATCTAAAGGTTTGTTTGCTTCACATCTGCTGAGTGTAGACATAACTGTCCGAATGCGAGGGGCAGAATATTAGAATAAACACTCATATATGATTAAACCCCGCTTCTGCTTAATTGGCTGAAGTAGTGGCAGGCAGCCCGGACCCCTTGGTTGTCTGGTTACATGAAGGGATGTCACCTGACCTTTCCTCACTCCCCCTTTACATAGGCCTGTGCCTTAACTCCTCTTTAATCTCCAAATCTACAGTCCTTCTGAGTTCCAGAGTATTTTGAGATTTCTTTTTTAAAAACCTGTCTTGGTACCTTGAAAATTCTGGGGATCTAAAGGACCAGATGAGGACCCATTCTCTAACTCCACATGTGTTACCGGTAGTTCAGTAGTCATGTTAGGATTATTGACACGCACTTCCTTGTCAAAGACTCCTGGGACTGCAGGATGAGTTTGATTTACGTCTCAGGGTGTGATCTGTCTGAAAATCCCTGTGTTCACTTCAGCCTACAGTGAAGCAGAAGCAAGTCATTCTAGGCTCCTTAATACTAATTATTCCTCATTACCATCTGCTAGCCATTAAAAGGCATGATTTTGTTCCTTCTCTGTTTGTGTTTTATGAAATGTGTAGCTATCACAGGTGATGCTTAGCCCATAGGTGTTGGGCAGAATGGGACAGAAAAGAGCATTAACCGGTCCCTGAAACATCAGTCTAATTGGGAAGATTCTTAAAAATGCACCTGAAGAAGCATCAAATAGCATTTCTTAGTTTCCCACTTTCTTGATTTAGGTGATTCCTTTATTACATCAATGAACCAATTTAATCTACCTTAGTGTAAGAGAGCAAGAGCCATACATTATTTCACTACCTACATATTACATCACAATCATTGATTTTCAAGAGAACTTCAGAAGGTGTATCCTGTATTTGCCATGATTAACAAAACATGCAGGGCCATTTTCCATTATTTTGGTGAGTGAGGATTTTAAAAATCCCCCAAATATTAATGTAATAAAGTATATTGTGAACTGTGTATTTTGTTGTGACTTATGGGAAAAAATGAAAAGCACATAAAACTCTACCCTAAATCAATAATTATGACCAACTACTGATGGTTAGTGACAAGATAAATTGCAAATAGCCAAAGATAGGCTAATTACACAATTAATGTTTTGATGTTCATAAATGTGTGGCATTAAAGAATTTCTAATATGGGCCTTGGCCAGTCTGGCCCAGTTGGTTGGGTCATCATCCTGTACACCAAAAAGTAGTGGTTTCAATCCCCAATCAGCGTTCACACCGAGGTTGCCTGTTCAATTTCCAGTTTGAGCCTGGAACGTATATGGGAGGCAACAAATAGATATTTGTCTCTCACATCCATGTTTCTCTCTCTTTCTCTCTTCCTTTCTTCCTTCCTCTCTCTATAATAAATTAAAAAACAAATTTCTAATGTGGTTTTTATGTCAGTAACTGGAGTAGAAAAGGAAGAAAATTATACAAGTAATTACAGGAAAGCAAAGAGAGAAAGGACAGGTTCCCCCATGGCTTGAAACTGGCAAGGATGAGATGTTGTGATAGGTGGAGTGTGAAGTAGTTGAGAATTTGCTGTCCTGGAATTGAGCCCTTTCGGGTTAGGATTTACACACTATTAAATTAAATATCCCATTGCCTTACCTTATTTAGCAGTGTTTTCCACTGACACAACATTATTTTCACCACACCTTTGAGCTTCTCTGTTTTAGCATTTCCAATAGCACTGTTTTCTAATTTAGGGCCCCTGGGAGGCAAATTCAGATGAAATGACCAACTACAATTTCACGGGTGAGGCATAGCTACTGAATGAAAATTCCTCCTGGATTTTCCTGTTATTGCAGAGACAGCCTTTGTAATTACCAACGGGTTAGAGCAGACTATGAAAAGGGCCAAAAGCAGTGTTCTTGCATATCAAGCAACGCTATGTTCGTTGCAGCGCTATTTACAATAGCCAAGATTTGGAAACAGCCCAAGTGCCCATCAGTAGATGAATGGATAAAAAAGCTGTGCTACATCTACACCATGGAATACTACTCAGCAGTAAAAAGAAGGAAACCTTACCCTTTATGACAGCATGGATGGACCTGCAGAGCATCATGCTAAGTGAAATAAGTCAGCCAGAAAAGACAAGTACTGTATGATTTCACTTACATGTGGGACAAATAAGCAAGCAAAATATACACAGACTCACAGCCACAGAAAACAGACCGACAGCTGTCAGAGGGGAGGGGTTAAGGAGCTGGTGAAAAAGGTGAAGAGATAAAGCAAAACAACAACAACAAACAAACAAAAGAACCCACACAGAAACCTCATAGATACACACAACAGTATGGTGAGTGCCAGAGGGGAGAGGGGTAAGAGAGGGCAAAGGAGGCAGGCATAAATGGTGATGGAAGAAGACTTGACTTTAGGTGGTGAACATATAATATCAGATACAGGTGATAGATTATAGAATTGTACACCTGAAGCCTATATAATTTTATTAACCAATGTCACCCAATTAATTCCATAGAAATTAAAAAGAAAAGAAGGTCAAGAACTGTCATTTGTATTCTCCACCAAGAAAACGGTCTTCTGAGGGTTATCCAGGAGGTGACATCAGGGCCCAAACACCCGGGGTTTGTCCTTCTTTTGTACTCCAAAAATAATGGCATATAAATAAAAATAATTAAATAGAAGAGTGTGGTAGCGGCACATTACTAATATATGAGATTAAGAGGCCAATAACCCAGAAACAACATCATTATTTTAGTGTTTCCTATAAATTAGACAACTAGTTCAGAGTAAAAAAAACAACTACACATAACTTTCATTCTACTATTTTGATTCCAAATTTAAAAACAAAACATTCAAGCTGGTGTTCTCTTTGACATATGGTTAAACACATGTTCTTATTGAAACAAGTCAGATTATCAGCTACCCCTCTTCTGGGTAGGTCTTTTTTAATTTAAGTTAAAAATTGATTTATTTTTCTTATTGACTTTGTAACCAAAACTAGAATCAGTGATTAATTCACATGTGTTAAGTTTTATGTCCTAAGGTTATCTTGCTGTGTGCAGAATTTTTGACAAGTGCATGGAGCAATGAGCCATCTAACACTGAAATTCCGTAGTTATTTACTAAGCCACTGCAGATTGGGTGCTGTGGCAGAAATAAAGGGGCACCTTAAATCTAGGAGGGAGAAACAGGTAGAGAGAACTCCTCGAGTTTTAACTAACAAATGTTATTTATTTTAAGGAATAGAACACATATGGTACATTTGACTTGCCACATTTGATTTTAAAATTCAGAATTTAAATGAAAATCAGAAAGACACCTAATTTTTTATTAGCAATTATCCCCTCCATGCTCATAGAAGAGTCAGGTTTTTCATTGTCCTCTGCCACCTTTTCATCCTTTCTCTTCATTCTTAGCTGGTCACCGACAGTGGTACCACCCTCTCCCCGGTCCTTATCAAAGGCTCACTTGCCGCTCTTAACATCAAACTCCCCTCAAGTCTTGTAGACCACACTGAGTTCCCCTTCTCTGAGGTTATTTGAAGATGCTATTTTCTTTTACCAAATCACTTGCTGTTTAAACAGATCTATGCCCTACCTCCAAATGTTTCAGAGACATAAACCATATCTTAGGTATCTTTGATACTCCCTAGAGCAGGGGTGGGCAAACTTTTTGACTCAAGGGCCACAATGGGTTCTTAAACTGGACCAGAGGGCCAGAACAAAAGCATGGATGGAGTGTTTGTGTGAACTAATATAAATTCAAAGTAAACATCATTACATATAAGGGTACGGTCTTTTTTTTTTTTTTTTTTAGTTTTATTCATTTCAAACGGGCCGGATCCAGCCCGCGGGCCGTAGTTTGCCCACGGCTGCTCTAGAGCAACATGATCCTATTGAAATATACTGTAAACCACATGGGTAGTTTCTCATTTTCAAGTAGCCACTTTTTAAACAGTAAAAAGCAACAAGTGAAATTAACTTCAATAATACGTATTACTTAATACATATAAAAGATTTTTTAATATATAATCAATATAAAATACTAATGAGATATTGTATGTTATTCTTTTGTATGAAGTCTTTAATAAAATCTGTCACAGAGTAGCCACACATGGTCGCTGACCACAACACAGGACAACACAGCTCTAGTCCAGTGATGGCGAACCTTTTGAGCTCGGCGTGTCAGCATTTTGAAAAACCCTAACTTAACTCTGGTGCCGTGTCACATATAGAAATTTTTTGATCTTTGCAACCATAGTAAAACAAAGACTTGTATTTTTGATATTTATTTTATAGATTTAAATGCCATTTAACAAAGAAAAATCAACCAAAAAAATGAGTTCATGTGTCACCTCTGACACGCGTGTCATAGGTTCACCATCACTGCTCTAGACTATCATTTTCTAATTTAATGCATTTAGAAAACTCAAATATAAATATTTTATTAATATATCCAGGAACCATACACAAAATAAGAATGCACTTGCTCAAGCCATCTGAGTCTTTGTTGCAATTAGAAGTTCACATGGGTGGAATATGCTGAAGATAATCTATGACTCATACCTTAATAAGACAATTGTTTTACTAATATTTTCAGAAATATGCACTTACATATTTAGAAAACATTCTTATTTTTTCAGAGTTTTTAAAAAAGACTTAATTTTATGTATCTGTGGACAATTTAATTTCTGTGTGTTCTGATATGGGGGTTCAAGGCCAATTTTAAATGAATTATAAGAGCCAAGCTTCAGCACAGGGACCCAGTACATAAGGAAGTGCCAGGGAAAACCGACACAGCCACACGGATGATGGTGACGTGGAGAGAGAAGACGAGTCAGATGATGTGCAGCCCAGTCTCAACTCCACCACTGATTCACTATCTGTGGCCAAATTATTTAGACTCTCTACATCAGAAGTACCCTCCAACCCAAAGATAAGAATTGCAAGACTGCTCTAAAGGTAAAGTGTGATAAAGCATGCAGAAGCAGTTCCTAAACAGGGAGAAGAAGGCAGGCGGAAGATGTCATGACTGCATTTGCATTCTAATATTTCCAAACATGAGGGATGGGTCACTGTGATCTGGGTGATAACAAGCCCCCTTCCTCTACCCATTTCATACTTGCCTAAGATTAAAGGAAAAGTTACTCAGTTTTTATAAACTGTTATATTCAACTTACATCTCACCAGGTATTTATTAACACACAAAATAATAAAAATAAAAATATAGGCACACAGTAAAAATTGTGTATTAATTAGCAAATTATGATACAGGTGTGGAAATTCTAAAAAGGAAACCTCACCTCAGTTCTTAGTAAAAACTGCAAAGGTCTTTGAAAGCTTTGTTCAAACATTAGCATCCACATTTCTTTTTTGGGTTTTTATTTTTCTCTGATTTTTTCAAAAGAAAAATTTGTCAAAATGTAGTTTGAAGGTTTACATTATTATTAACAACTCGACTATTTGGCAGGAAGGTGTCAAGATTAAAAATAATTTGCAGTGGTTTTCAACCTACTGTCCCTTTATATACAGTTCCTCATGCTGTGACCCAACCATAAAATTATTTTTGTTGCTACTTCATAACTGTAATGTTTTTAATGTTATGAATTGTAATGTAAATATCTGATATGCAGGATGGTCTTAGGCGACCCCTGTGAAAAGGTCGTTCGACCGCCAAAGGGGTCGCGACCCACAGGTTGAGAACCGCTGGTATAGAGCTCCATGATTCCCATCAAAAGACTGGTCCTGGACTAAGTCCACTTCCTCCAACTTAGCACGCTGGGCTTGGTGCCACTTCAGAGCCGTTGCAGGTACAGCCACTGCTCCCCCTTGGAAGGAGTCCAGAAGCTGCAGGAGGGCAGGCAGAGGGCTGCCAGGCTGCTGTGTGCATTGATCTGCAGGGAGGGTGGTCCATCAGGTTCCACCACCCATGCCACCTGCCTGCCTCGGAGTGCGATGGTCTGTGTTCCATAAAGCACTAAATGGTTCCTCCTTCGTCACTTAGAGATCAGCCTTCTTCCCGGGCAGCTTCGGGGCAGTTGAGGTCAGAGCTGCGGCTCTGCTCATGTTTCTCAGCTTCCATCCCCTGGAATCTTCTAAGGAGTGGACCACCTTGCCTTCTATCAGCCAGAGGAGAAGTAATCTGGTGATCTTTAGGGCATGGAGGAAAGGCCATATTTTTTATTGTTTTTAATACATATTGTTTATTGATTTCAGAAAGGAAGGGAGAGAGATAGAAACATCAATGATGAGAGTGAATCATTGATCGGCTGCCTCCTGCATGCCCTCCACTGGGGATCGAGTCTGCAAACTGGGCACGTGCCCTGACCTGGAATTGAACCTTGACTGCCTGGTTCATAGGTTGGTGCTCAACCACTGAGCCACACCGGCTGGGCAGCCCATCTTTTAATCAGAGCTGAGAAGCAGCAATTTCTACTCTTTGAAGAGAGCAGTGCACCCAGAGAGAACCATCTCAGAGTCAGTAAAGCTCTGCATTAAAACAATACAAACAGCACAGCCTCTCCTTTCTTAGTCAAGTCTTCAGCATTCACTGGCTGGCTTCTCTAATTCTCCAATGTTTGACATTTTTTTTCCTGCTGTCTCTCCTCCCATTTAGAGGGTAAATGATTGAATGCAAGATTTTACTTATTTTTGAGTTTTCAACCCGAGATTTGACCTACTCTGTATACCTTCATAGAAATTCATTTATTTATTCCTAAAAAAATCTGAATTGGACGCCTACCATGTACGAGCACTTATTTAAAGGCCTCAGATATAGTAGAAGAAGAAGCCCCTCACTTGATGGAGGCCGTGGCCTACTTAGAAAGACAAAAAATAGACAAGTGCATTTGACAGAACATGAAAAATGAATAAGTGCTTTGAAAAAAAGCATGGAAGAAAGTCAGATATTTAATTTTTGGATAGAATGATCTAGTGTAGTCTCTCTCAAAAAGTGATATTTAACCAGAGAAATAAATAATGGCAGAGGTATGAGCTGTGGGAATAGACAGGGGTCACCAAGTGCAAAGGCAGGAGAGCTCACACATGCTTCGTGTGCTTGAGTCACTCTGGACTGACTGCCGTGGAGGAAAGGAAGTGCGGTTGGAGAGGAATACAGCAGGGTTGGGCCAAGCAAAACTTGCAGACAATAGTAATGCCTTTTCTCTTACTCGGAATACAATAATTTCAAGTAGGAATGTCCATGTGATCTGTGATCAGAATAATCTCTGTTGAATAGTCTGCAGATAAGAATCGCTAATGAATGGTCTGCAGAACTATAAGCCATGGGAGTAGACAAGGTGAGAGGCAATGGTCCCTTGGTCTTGGGGGGTGAGCAGTATCTGATTCAGGATCTATCTTCAAGGAAAGCCCCACTGAATTTGCTACTGGCTGGGATATACAATTTGGGGGAAAGGAGAGAGTACAGGAAGGCTCTAACCATATTGCCAGGAAATTATTTAATACATATTCTTTACAGAGCTGTTAGGCACTAATTATTATTCAGATGTACTGAGACCTAAGTCATTTCAACCTATAACAATGCTTATAAAAGAGAAATTTGAAGTGGGGAGAATTACCATTATCCAGTTTGCAATTGGAATCACCATACAATTCCTTTAAATAGCAAGATCCTTCCTTGCAGTTAAAGTGGGATTCAATTATTATAAAACGCATTTAGAAGAATTATTCAGGAACATACATAAAATCTACTTTCATTAAACATTGGGTGAGCCCTGACCGGTTTGGCTTAGTGGATGGAGCATCGACCTGCGGACTCAAGGGTCCCAGGTTTGATTCCGGTCAAGGGCATGTACCTTGGTTGCGGGCACATCCCCAGTAGGGGGTGTGCAGGAGGCAGCTGATCGATGTTTCTAACTCTCTATCCTTCTCCCTTCCTCTCTGTAAAAAATCAATAAAATATATTTAAAAAAAAACAAACATTGGGGGAGAGAAGCAAAAGGCACGCTCTCCCATGCTCAGGGCATATAATCAGGGCAACCATCATTATTGTCGAGACCAACAAAGGATGCCTGTTGCCTTGGCACAGCTGATACCCTTTGCACTCTTAAAAGTGTATTGATTTGGCCCAGCATTGACTTATGAACTGGGAGGTCACAATTCGATTCCCTGTCAGGACACATTCCTAGGTTGCAGGCTCATTCCCCAGTAGGGGGCGTGCAGGAGGCAGCTGATAGATGATTCTTTGTCAACATGATGTTTCTATTGCTCTCTCCCACCCCCTTCCTTTCTGAAATGTATAAAAATATATAATAAAGGAAAAGTGTATTGATTTGGCCAGTAAACTATAGAGCCATTCTACAATACAATCTGAATATTGGAAATTTCTACACAGCAAAGAAACAATCAACAAAATAAAGAGGCAACCTTTGGAATAGGAGAAAATATTTGAAAATCAGATATGTGGCTAATTACATAATACAACTAATTCCAAATTATACAAGTAATTCAAAGCAAAAAAAAATCCAATTAAACAATGGGCAGAGGACTTGAGGAGACACTTTTTCCAAAGAAGACATACATATGGAAAACGGGTACATGGAAACGTGCTCAACATCACTAGCCAGGAGGGAAATGCAAATCAAAATTATAATGAGATATCACCTCACACCTATTAGAATGGTTACTATCAACCAGATGGGATAAGTGTTATCAAGGATGTGGAGAAAAAGAAACCCTCTTGTCTTGCTGGTGGGGATGTATATTGGTGCAGACACTCTGATGCACAGTATGCATGGTCCTCAAAAATTGAAACTAGAACTACCATGTGGCCCAGCAATCCCACTTCTGGGTACATAGCTAAAGGAAGTGAAATCGCTATCTTGAAGAGATTTCTGTACCCCCATGTTTTTTGCAGCATCACTTCCAATAGCCAAGACATGGAAACAATCTAAGTGCCCATCAGTGGATGAATGGATAAAGAAAATGGGATGTATATCCAGAATACTATTCTGAATACAATGCTATTCTGAATATAATACCATTCTGAACATAATCAGAATTAAAATATTGAGAATATCATTCAGCCATAGTATTCAGCCATGAAAAAAGATGGAAATACTGCCATTTGTTACAACATTCTTGAACCTTGAGTGCATTACGCTAAGTTAAATAAGCCAGAGGGAGAAAGGCAAATGCTGTTTCATCTTACTTAAATGTAGAATCTAAAAACTTCTAAGAACATCAAGCTCGCAGAGACAGAGCAGAAGAGTGGTGGCCAAGAGCTAAGGGGTGAGGACATGGAAGATGCTGGTCAAAGGGTACAGACTCCCAGCTATGAGATGAATAAGTTCCGGGAGGTAATGTACAGCATTGACTATAGGTAACACACGGTGTTATGTGCTTGAAAGTTAATAAAATAGTAGCTCTTAAGTGTTCTCATCACACACACACATACACAGACACACTGTAATCATGTAAGGTGATGAATGTATGTGTTAACCTGATTGTAATAATAATTTTGCAATATATATGTGCATCAAATCAACGCATTGTACACATTCAACTTACACAATCTTATGTGTCAATTATGTCTCAAAAAATCTGGAAAAATATAAATGAATACATTTATACATTTATAATAGCTAAACACAGCAGTTGCCTAAGTTATTTATCATGTAAAGTGATAAAAAGCCTGGAGATGTGAGTCTGAGAAAGAGTGAGAGGAAACACATCCCTCTCTGTATGTCCCGTTCCCACCCCCAGAGACAGAGGTGGTAAAGTATGACCCATGTATTTATTGATGCATGTCATACACTGTACTAGGTGCTAGATATTCAGACATGAATCTGCAGAGCATGATTCATATCCCTGGTCACTTCAGAACATTCCCCCAAATCACTCCAGTCACACCAGGGCATGTAACTCTATTTGCAACTGCATGCCACTGGATCTTAAACACATAGGGGATTCTGTTCAATAGTAAGATTAGACTGTATTGATAAGGGCAGGAAACTTCAACCTTAAGGACAGAATCATCAAGATAGGCCTACTGCACTGCCCGTTGTTACAAAATAATGTTTATATATAAATTAAGTTGTGGACCCGCTATCTATGTTCCTGCTTCAGATCCTGGCTTCCTTGAATGTAGCCAAGTTTAATGCTAACTTTTTTTAATGCTGAACTGTGCCTTGAGCCCTATAAGTAAACCATAAAAGACACCTCCACCCCTACTTAATATTTTCCAGAGAGAAGAGCAGTATATGCCATGATCTAAACAATTATACTAGTATTATTATTACTACTACTAGTGCCATGGATAGTACTACCATCATCATTAACACTAACAACTTTAAGAACTATAACTTGCGTGTGTGTGTGGTCGGGGGGGGAATAAGTAAGTGACTCTGTTTTTGGCCCCAAAGAACTTAGAATGTGCAAATAGTCACTGCTCATTATATTTGATTGATGCACATGCCTTAATATAAGGAAATTTAAAATTATAATGAAAGCTTACAAAAGGTCTCATTTTTAGACAAGTGATATTACCTGACATTTTCTCTTTCAGCTAGGGATTTCAGGGAAGTTTATAAATATTACCTTGATAAACTTCACAAAATCCCTCTCAGGTTGTATGTGTAAAGCTAATGTGCAGATAGTTAATAAAGAAAAAAAAAAGCATGCATCAAGATGAAGTTATCCGCTCTGAGTCAAAGAGCATTTACACTGTTGTTTCCAGTTGGGTATAGCGGTAGAACCCACCAGACACAACACTGTATGGATTTTTTTAATAAGTGTTGTCTTCTTTCTCTCACCATGATCCAGTACAGCAATTAGAGTATGTTCCGATAACTTCAATTCTCAGGTTAGAATAGTGAGGCTTATAAAATGTAAAGTACTTCCTGCTAGTGTTCCAACCATTTTATCACCAATAACACTTTCTTTCTACTTTGGGAGCAAGAAGAGCTAATGGAGTATATAAGAGACAGAATTCAACAAAATTATGTGTAACATGAAGATTTCCTATGACCCTTAGACCAACAAGAAACTAATTATGTACTCTCACATTTTTAATAGCAAAGATTACCTGAAAGGCAATGAATACATGTTATTTTTGACCACTGAATTTTATTCTGAATAAGCTTTGGGAAATTTAATAAGCACCAGCACCCCAAGGTTAATCCATTCTGTGTAACTTGGGATATGTTTAATAAGGCAAACAATGGTCCCCAAATTTATCCATTTCAATGGTGGATTTTCATATACCCCATAATCCGCAAAATAGGGCACACTGGCCTACCTGTAAAATACTTATTTTGTTACTATTTTAACTCATGATAAGTCATTTCACAGTTGATTATCCACTATTTCATTTTCCTTTTAGACATGGCTCTTGTTCTCCCTACTTCCCTGCCTCCCCCACCCCAACCACCTACTAGCGATGTGCTTCTCCTTGCTCAGAGGCTTTCTGTGTGACACCCCTCCCACGTCTACATCTGCTCCACACCTTTCTGAAACCCTTTCCTGCTACCAAACCACAGGCTGCATCTGCCTCTGGAGACGTGGAGGGAATACATTTATTCTATTTGTTGGTGTCTCATGCAGGCTCAGTGGGTGACCCCTTCTCAAAATATTTGTAGTTTCATGAAAAATTTCTAAAGGTCTAAAATTAGCTCAAAAGAGTTGGCCTCCAGTTGGCTTCATGCCCGTGTTTGCTTCTGTGAGCATCTGGGTTTGCAGAGTATTTCTGACATCTCACCACTCAGCAAGCACCTGTCCTGTGTCAGATCCTACTGTAACCATTTTACATGGCGACCTCATTCCCAGTCACAGCACTCCAGGAGTACAGTGCTGACTCTTTCATGAATGAGGGTTGGATAAGTAACCTGCCCCAAGTCACCTACGTAGTAAGTGGTGGAATGGAGATATGAACTCTGGTCTACCTGATTCCATGCTTCTAACTACTGTGTGGCCTATAATTTTTATTCACTGTGCTACATTCTCTCCCATAAAAATGGTTGCCTACTTCATCTACTTTTAAAGAGTGATTTTGAAAGTAATTATATTTACAAGACAGGTTGGAAGTTAGTTTTCAGCAGGAAATGGATACATTTTATTTCTAATTATTATGGTATAACTATAGTATGCTGCTGCATGGTTGAATAGTGCTTTGCAGAATATACATTTTTCATGTTTATTATCTTGTTCAACTTCCATATGCCCTTTGAGTAGGTAATATTGACTCCATTTTACAGCTGAGGAACTGAGGTTAAGAGAGATATGTTGACTTTTATAAGGATCTTCACTAGTGTTTACAGAATCTGGATGAAAACTCTCATCTTCTAAAATATGGCCAATACACTTTCCAGTATACTACAACTGGTTTATATTAAGCTATTTAAACATACAGGAATCACAAAATAGGGGATTTATACTCTGGGAATCTCCCCCAAATGGGCAGACTTTGAAAAAACATTGCCTAAGGGAAATGAGAATTTCTGATTCGACACCAGCTAATTAGCAAATATTTTCTATACATTCTGGCCTTTAGTTATCACCATAAGAAAATATGCAAGCATTGAGGGAACGTAGTTGGTCCCATGCTTTGCTATATTTGCAGCTGTACATTACAATCATATTAGGGTATAATAGATTTAGGAGATTCAAGTTACAGTGGTAGTCACTTGCCACTCCTTCAGAATTTAACCCTCCTCCTGACTGACTCCTTCTCATGTGCACAGATGTAAAGCCCTAAGTCATCTGTGATACATCCATTATCCAAACATGAAATCATTTCAGCTGTTCTTCCATAGTATAGCCCCTTTCCTCCCGGCAGCCACCTCTCTCAGGAGACCGAATCACTCTGAGCTGGTTGATTGGTTAGTTTCCAGCAGATGTCCCTTCTCTACTATCTTCCTTCTTTCCAGTCTACACACCACACCAGCATATTTTTTATTAAATGTTTTTACCACTTTATGTTAATTAGAAGTCCTATGGCTAAAAGTGACAGAATTCTAACTCAAGTTGACTTGTGCAAAAGAAAAAAGATTGGGAGGCCAGTTGTTTTATTTGGGGTTGCAGAGTAAAAAATTCAGGAAAATAGTTGCCTTATGACCCATATGGATGCAGGTGTTCAAGTGATGCCATCAAAAATCGGACTTCCTCCTCCTGGGGGTTCCTTGTGAGCTTCATTCTCAAGCCACATCTTTGTCTTGTGATAGAGAGTTGACTAGTAAAATCCAGGTTTAAGTTCTTACCAGTCAAGCAACTCAAGTAGAAAGAGAGCTTCTGTTTCTAATAATTTCATCGAAATCCCAGATTGGGTTTTATTGCCCTGGTGTGATTCGTGTGCACATTTCTAACACAACTGCAGCCAAAAGAAATGAAAATTCAGGCTGACCAATGTGAGTTACATGGTCTGCCCAGAGCTGAGATGTGCCAGTATTCTCCAACTCAGAGCTACTTCCCCCCTTCTAGTTTTCTAATTGCTTATGCCAAAAATTTTGGTTTCATCCTTAATAATACTTTTTCTCTCATTCAGTATTCAGTTGGTCAGCAAAATATTTAGGATCTTTCTTCCAAATGCCTTCAAAATCTGAAAACATCTGGTCACTTTATGGCTACCATCCTATTCTAAGCCATCATCATCTCTCTCCTAGATCTTCATGATTCTGTCCTCCCCTCCCCTGTGTCAGATAATTCTCAAAACACCACCAGGATAATCCTGTCAAAATGGAAGTTGGATCATGTCACTTTTCTGCTTAAAAAGCTCCAAAGACATCGAGTTTCGAGTAAAAGCCAACATTCTTATTAAGGCCTACAATCTCCTTCATGATCTTGGTCCTCATACTCTCCAACCTTATCTTCTACTGTTTCCCCCTTGTTCACTCACTGGCCTTCTAGATTTCATTTTTAATAATCCAGATCTCCCTTATCTCAAGGTCTATATGTGCTCCTGCCTCAGATGTTCATATGACTCACTCACTTTGTATAGTTATTTATGCAAATCTAATCTCACTGAGAACTTTCCTTGACATTTCATCTAAAACTAAAACTTTTCCTCAACTATTTTTATTACACTCACCTGCACTATTTTTCTGCCTTTATTGCTATTTAACATTATTCATGTCTCCCCCCAGCTAAAAACAATTTATACATTTTTTTTTATAATTTCAGTATTCTTACCATCTAGAACAGTGACAGATATAGTTTGTGTTGAATGAATGAATTAATTAATCTAAATTACAATGATCTCTACTCCCTCCTAACTTCTCTAGTTCTGTATATGTACATATTTCATTCATTTGGAACGTAATCATAGTCTGCCCTTTTGTAACTATTCATGAGAGAATATCTTGAAATTCTCAATTTGATTATAAACTCATTATATCAAGGGAAAGAATGAAGATGTCTTTTTATGAACAACCTCCATGCCGAGTTCAGAGGTGTACCCAAAGGTGAATGGATAAGTGAATGAATGAATGGGAAATTCACCAGATGGTGCAGCAGGGTTGGTGAATGATGGGCTGTGGAGGCCAACAGTGTGAATGGGTAGCATGGGAGACTGAAATCTGAAAAGGAAAACCCAAATTTGAATATTAAGGCAAAGGAGTTATAGGCACCTAACATGGGTAGTGAAGTGACAAGAGCATTGTTCCATCTAAATGAAATATAGCTTATTGTGCCATGTGCCCACCACCTTGTGCAATATGTTCATGTTGACCACTTTGATAAATAAATCTAAAAATAAGAAAAGAAATAAAAGAAACCGTTCCCATGATGAATTCAGTATTGGATCCACATGCCAGCTTTCTCCTGCCAAGCCTCTTGTTTGTCAGAGTTATATTTGGCAGATGCCAGACACCATTCAGTTAATTTTAAAAAATGGAAACAATCTAAGCAATTGAGACAAATAACAGACCCCAGATAGATTGTGCTCTTTTCTCTGTTTCACTAATGTTCCCACTGAATCAATTCTTATATGCCAAAAGGTTAGGCATTACAATTCTGAAACAAAATATGAACCTGAATAAGCTAATTTCCAAGTGCCTCATTCTAAAATAATGCAATTTAAAGTGAAATCCTGGAATATTTTAGGATCAATGAAAAAAAAAATATATATATATTTGGAGTATCAGCCTAAAATGATTTATGTATGTTGAGTTACCACACACAGGCTACCTCATCTCTCTCCCGCCATATGGTGTAACAGACTGGCCAGAGGAGAGGGGTTTGTATACAGAGCTGGGCAGTGAAGGGCTTTGGTTAGAGGACCTCAGTGAGAAGGTATAAGAATAAACAAAATCAAAAAATGATACTTATCTCTACTTGGCATACAAAAGCATAAAACACACTGAGAAGAGCTAAACTTTATTCTGAAGAGGCTGGTTAGCCCAATCATGTAGACAGGATGGAAGAAACCTGCACAGAAGGCATGAAACAGAGAAGACCAGAAAGGGGAGAGGAGTTGAGAGGTGATGTGATAAGTGGGAAGTACACTTTGTGAGAGTAGGAAACTCTTCCTAAATAGCAGAGGGGCGGATGGTGTATTCTGGCATAAAAAGCTGAGAGTTCTCTGGCTATGTACACCTGTCCCACCTCCCACCAGTTACACATGGCACTGCACCAGTCACCTGCATATAAGCTGGGTTGCTCTAAGATCACCGTTCAGTTTGTGCAAACAATGGTTTTAGTATTCAAAGTGACTCCACTGAGACTTACTAAGGTTCCACTTGATGTTTTGTTAAAACATATATTGTCACTAAATCATCACCATTTCCTTATTTTTGTAATAGTTTCAAATTGTCTCTACTTTCAAGTTCTTTCATTTATCTTCTCCCTCTCGGGGCTTTGCAAAATATAGAGCTACTACATCAAGCCGCCTTCCGCCAAACAGGTGGTAATATTACCCTCACTTTCCAGCATTGCTACTGACTCTGAATTGTGGCATGTTTCCATTGCGCTTATTGTTCCCTGAAATCACTTTCATGTATTCCTCAGACTTCTCAATGTCAACTCTTGCCTCAATTTTTCTACTCAACACAGCTCCTGAAACTGCATGCAGACTATTTGCATCAGGGGTAAGGAGTAGCTCTATTTCGGAGGAAATTATGGCATGTGTCAATCTGGGAGTTCTGAGCCCCGCCTTCTGATCAGCATTTCCAAGAATCAGGCTCATTATTGAATGCACTATTCAACATGGTGATTATGCCCCATTCTTCCCAAATCAATGTCTCTTCAGCTCCTGTTAACTGTAGAGGGTTCTTATGTCTCCCTACTCAGATTACTCTCCTCCCCCTCACGGATCTCATCTGAAAACACGAATTTTCTATCTTTTCTTTGCCTCTTAACTTTACAATCGTATTACTTAACTCTGTCAAGTATCTTGACACACAGCTTGCACAAAAGCTGCTACCCATTTAAAAACTCATCTCATTGTTGCAGACTCCTCCTAGATTAAAGATCTGTGGCCATGCTTCTTTGCGTATCATCACACTCATAATAAGTTCCAGAGGTAGAGAATTCAAGAAATTGCACAAAACCCAATGTTAGATCTCCTGATGACATATATAGGTCAACCTAAGGATGTCATCATTATGCATCTATAAGCACACATACAGACACATCTAAATCCCTGTCAGACTATCTGCTATGAAAAAATGGATTCTCTATAAAAGTTATATCTTTCATCATAAAATCATTGTACACTGAGCCATGATGGTATAGAAAAGAGAAGACCATGAGGACAAGGGAGAGAGAAACACCTGAATTCATAGTATATGTTGCATATTGTCCTCGCCATATGAGTGTCCAGTCAGGACCGCCATGCTCTTTCCACACCAGTTCTAGATTTGCACATCAATGCCGGCGATGCTGGGTCCCTACAACTGCAGCCCTGCCTTAACCAAGACTCTTGCCCATGCTCTGAGGCAACCAGACTCAGCTCTGAGTTCACTGGAGCATCTGGCTAAAGTGTAAAAAAAGCAATGCTGCCATCAAGTTGTTGGCAGAAAACCAAGTCCTGACCATTCCATCCCTTCCCACCCTTCCTTTGACCAGACTGCAAATGCTGCATCCGTGGCTGTGGAAAGGCTGTAGATGGTCTTTCTTATATCCAGAAGGACTTGTAAAGACTTGTTGGGAAAAAACACAATGGTGTAGAATCTCAGTTTCTCTGTAATTGTAACTGAATTTCTGAATACATGTTGATGCTCGTTCAGACTACAACTCCACTGTTTTATTCTCAATTAATATATCAATCTCCTGGTTGTTGTCCTCAGCATGCATATAAACAAATTGGCAGTTTAAAATGCTTAAAACATGAAAGAATAGCATTTTAAAAAAAAATAATAGATTTATGATATGCCCCAGTTTAATCTTTGGAAAGAAGGATTATAATATTGTTACATTATTATTTATCAGCATTTTATTATTATTGTTGTTACATTATTATTTACCACCACCAATGCTATAGAAATGCATATCGTTAAGTCATGAATCATGTAATCATGTTTTATCAGTTGTATTCAATTAAGTGGCTTGAGTAAAATCATATTGTCTTAGGCTTTGTTATTTTGTTAATTTGCAGGCTGGTGATGGAATTTCATTCTTTTGACTTCTAGAATTCTTGTAAGTAAATACATGGCCTTTTCCTAAAACTGAGAGCTACTAAAATGTTCTATTTATTTTTACTTTTACACACAAAACATAAAAATAATTCTAAGAGGAATATGTTTTTCTGAGCAATTATTTATATTTGCTGAGACTTGCTTGGTGACTTTACAAATGTGGTTTATACATGTGTTCTCCTAAAATCAGGGTCAGGAAAGTAACCCTGTAAAAGCCTTATGCCAGTCAAACTCCTACAAAAATTCAATAAATAATGTAATTTATAATGAATACCATTACTATTAATTATCTACTAAATGAATTCAGGTTGACAATTTCCAATAGTGAGCAACACATTTTCTTTCTTTTATCTGCATGCCAATTACCATTTATCCACTTGGTATTCGTTGAAATTATACTAATCATAAGGAATTTCTTTGCTATTTATTTGGACAATAGGTGCCCTTTTAAGGGACACTGTTATAATCCATTAATAATGAATGTGCATTTTAAATTAACTATTTATAACCCATTTAGAATATTTTTTAACAAAAAGTATGTTATATTCTACTGAATCATTAAGGTTTTTGTTAATACTCACTATTGAAATCTTACACAACAGCTTTAAGTTGAAAGTTGATGGCCAAGCATTAATATGGTGTGGGCATAATCAATCTGAGACTTACATTGTATGAATTGTTGGTGTGGCTGCTGCTTGGCACTGTCTGTTAAGTGGCCCTGGTAAGAAAGCTCTGGGACTGGACTAGGGACCTCCCCCAGGAGACCTTTGGGGGATGGGAAGAGAAACAAGTCCTGACCATTCCATCCCTTCCCACCCTGCCTTTGGCCACATTCTGCTTCCCAGTGGTAGAAGGTAAAAATGGCATCTTAAATTCTAGAAAACCGAGGGATCTACTATGTGATGACAGTTTTTTCTAAAGACTAAATTGAATATCTTAATTGCATTTACACTTGGCTTCTGTTATTCTTAGCCTGCAGGGTATTCTTGTCTCTTCTACTCTAGATTGTCCTTATTCATTATCGGGGTACCAGGAGCAACTTGAATCTGTATCTCGTTGGCTGTATTTGCTAGGTCACATTCAAGAGTAAAGTTCCAGGGGTTGGGGGTCAAGCTCTTGTGAAAGGTGTGGATGGTCTTGGAGGGAGATCCAAGGATCTGAGCGGGGATTCTCTGTGGTAAAAAACATTTAGTCATTTTACTACTTGTGTGATTTTTAATTTTCTAAAATAAATGTCTATGGGAATAACACAACATTCCTCTATTCAGTGTATTTACAAATGTTGTGTTTTGTTTTGTTGTTGTTGGGTTTCTTTGGTGTTTTTTGCAAAACAGCACATAGTTAAGCATAAAAGTGTAAATTTTTTTACATGTTTTAAAAAATGTTGAGCTTGTATGCATGTATATTAGAATAACCAATGGACATGGACAGTGGGGTGGTGGGGGCTTTTTCTGGGGGGGCGGGAGTGGCAGGGGGGCAATCAGGGAAAAAGGAGACATGTAATACTTTAAACAATAAAAAATTATACAATAATCAATAATAATAAAAAAAACATTGAGCTTGGGTAATATTAACACATTGCAAATGGACTAGACTCTGTATCAGGTTCCTAAAACACACAAGAGCATCCTTAATGTATAATAGCCCGTAATCACATCTATAGATATTTGGGGGCAATAAAGAAGGCAAAACAGGTTGGAAACTAGTCAGCGTGCTCTCAAAATGATACGAGCATTGGCAGTAACGATGGCTGGGAACTCAGCACCCTTTAAGCAAGTCAGTTCTTCTTACGAAGGGGAAGACAACATGTTAAGAAACATGATACCTGACATGTTATTGTCGTTAATTAATTTTCTTGTCCTTATAGGTATTCTGTAACTGTTCTGATTGTGATAGATTTGTTTGGAGTCCATGGAGCTCAAACATTTATTTTTAAAAGTGTTTGTCACTTTGAACTAATTAAGCAATTTCCTGGTTTTAATGAATTTACTGCTTGGAAGCCCTGGCTGTAAATTTGTGAGACTAAGTGAATAAAGCTGTTCCCATGGAGCATAGGACTGACTATCCCGGTGAGCCTTTCATGTTATGAGCTAGTGTTTCTCATGCCTGCCTTCCCTCAGTCTGGGGCAGGGTGGAGGGGGGAGAGGGGGGGAGGGGGGAGGAGCGTTATTTTGAATGCTTCACTTAAATATCAAGTCCTGTTCTATCTTGAGTGAAATTGTCTCTTGTCAACCTTGTGCTTTATGGCACAACCAAAAAAAAAAAAAAAATAGCTCAACCGTTTGTTTTCTTAGTCAGTCTGCTTCCTGCATCCAAATTCTTGCCTCTAAAATTTCGCGCGCATCAGTGAATTTTCTTCCAGTCACCAGTAATGGTAGCTCCAAAGTGAATTACATGCAAAGATGCTCGAGGGGTGGAACCCCCCACGATTTCTCAGCCCTGATGCAAGCGACTCATTCCTCTGCCCTCTTTTGTGTCTTTTCCCAAAAGCCTGCTTTCCCATCCCATCCGACCACCAGGAAGTTTTAAACAGGGTAAGCGGTGTCATACTAGCTTATCTTTAATCTGCTCTTTCCTCTTTTGGAGCAGCCTTTCTCCGCCTTCTGCCTCTGTTCAGATCATGTGCATCCCTAAAGCCTTCAGCAAACATCAGCCTCTTCCAAGAAGCAGAACCTGCTGTCCCTTCCTGTTATTAACAGAGCCTTCCATTCTTCTCCTGAGCATGAGAGCATTTTCAAGACATTTCTTGTATTTACAGTTGGCCTTTTATTAGGACTTGTTTATTCCTAGCTTTTTCACCCAATTATATTTTTAGTACTGTGAGGAAAATCTCATGCATCACCTTTCACACAGTGGGTATGCAGAAAATATTTATTTACATTAGTATTTCAGTTGTCCTTACAATAATTTGGAACTTTCCATACTCAACAGTATAAATTCTGAAAGATTTAGAGAAGGCCTGCATAGTCATTCTAAATAGCCACAGGTTGAGTCTGCATTCTGATTTGATATTTGTTTGCTTAATATTATGTTGCCTTTTGATACTTTTATCTATCACAGATACTTCTGAGAAATGTAATACCTAAGTCACAATATGATGAAATGGACTATGACTTTTTAAAAAGCCTTCAACATTTATTTATTCATTTATTTATTTGTTCATTCATTCATTCTGGAAATATGATCTAGAGCTTACATTCTCCTGAAGGAGAACTGTGGTGTGGTCTATGGTGTGGTCTATTCTATGATGACAATGTGAAATCATGTACTTGAGACTTCAGTTCAGGAATTTTTTTAGGGATAACAGCAGTAAGCTTTACTCAGATGTCACATATTTGTTTAGTATTAACAGACATGTAACAGTTTTTCAGATAAGAAGGAAGATATCCTATCTAATAAAACAGAAACATGGTAATTGGCGTACAACCGCTACCCTTTTCATTGGCTAATCAGCGAGATATGCAAATTAGTCAACAGCCAAGATGGCGGCTAATTTGCATATGTCAGCCCCAAGCCTCAGACTGAGGCTTTAGGCTGGGGCCTGGGCTGAGCCATCCAGCAATCATTGATGGCGGCAGCAGAGGGGAACCAGACGGAGCCAGCCAGCTATGCTTGATGGCAGCAGCGGCAGGAAGCTGGGGGTGCTCGGGCCCAAGCCTAAAGCCTCCGCCAGAGGCTTTAGGCTTGGGCCAGTCCAGCCAGCCAGGCATCCTTGATGGCAGTTGCAGCGGGGAACCGGGGCGGAGCCAGCCAGCAATCTGTGGCGGCGGGTTGCTGGGGGTGCCCCAGTCCAGGCCTAAAGCCTTGGCCAGAGGCTTTAGGCTTGGGCCGGGGAGGAGCCAGCCAGCAATTGTTGATGGCAGCGGCTGCAGGGAGCTGGGGGTGCCCCGGCCCAGGCCTAAACTCTCAGCCTGAGGCGTTAGGCCTGGGCCAGGGAGGAGCCAGCCAGCGATCGTTGATGGCAGCAAAGGTGTGGAGCATGGGGGGAGGGTCCCCGGCCCAGGCCTAACACCTCAGCCAGAGGCTTTAGGCTTGGACCGTGCCGGAGCCAGCAAGTGATCCTCATGGCGACTTTGGTAGGGAACAGGGTCAGGGGCCAGTCAGTGATTGGTGGCGGGGAGCTGTAGGTGCCCCAGTCCAGGTCTAAAGCCTCGGCCTGAGGCTTTAGGCCGGGGATGGGGGGGGGGGGGGAGCCAGCCAGTGATTATTGAGCCAGCGATCATTGATGGCGGCCTAGGCCTAACACCTCAACCTGAGGCTTTAAGCTTGGGCCAAGGAGGAGCCAGCCAGCAATCGTTGATGGTGGCAGCGGTAGGGAGCTGGGGGTGACCCGGCCCAGGGCTAATAACTCTCCAGAGGCTTTAGGCCTGGCAGGGGCCATACTGGCAATTGGTGTGAACTACAGAGGAAACACCTTTTCTGACTGCTGATTGGCTAAGCTCCCTGTGGTCACTGGTAATATTCTTAGTAACTTGGGTAATGAGAGTCCAAATAGGTGATCTAGGGTTTTTTTACTACACTCCTGGAGAAAAAAAGGAAGGTCTGCTGCTGGAGGGTTAAGAAATGTCATATCCTGCCCTAGCTGGTTTGGCTCAGTGGGTAATACCTCGGCCTGCCTAAAGCAGATTCTGGGTTCAATTCTGACCAAGGGCATGTACCTAGGTTGCAGGTTCCTCCCTGGCCCGGGCCGAGGTCAGGGCTCATGCAGGAGGCAACCAATCAAAGTGTTCTTCTCACTTTGAAGTTTCTCTCTGTCTTTCCCTTTCCCCTCCACATTCTCTAAAAATCAATGGAAACATATCCTCAGGTGAGGAGAAGGAAGGAAGAAGTGTCGGGGTCCAACCCCAGCAGGTCCAGGGGTCCCCAAAGGTGTGGACGGAGTCGGCGAAGAAGGAATGACACGGAGACAGCGTTCAGTTGATCAGCAACCTAGCCAGGATCTCTAGCCCGGATCTCCAGCCAAGTTCTGGTCTGGATCTCCAGAGAGGTTCTGCTTCGGATCTCCAGCGAGGTTCTGTAGCCATGTTCCCTCGCTAGGTTTTCCAGCCAGGTTCTGTCCAGGCTCTCCAGTCAGGTTCAGTGTCCAGGTTCCAGTCAGGTTCTCCTGCCAATCTCTGTAGTCAGGTTCAGTCCAGGATCCCTTGCCATGTTCTCCCGCTAGGCTCTGTCTCTAGGCTCCGAGGCCAGTCCCTCTCCAGGATCCTCCGGCATGCTCTCTCCAGCGAAGTTCTTCTGTCTCTAGAGAACGTTCTGTGTAGGTTCTGTGCCTAGGCTCTGTCTCTCTTGGTCCTGTCTTCCAAGCCCTGTGTCCTTAGTTCTGTGTTCTGAGTTCTGTGTTCTGAATTCTGTTCTAAGTTCTGAGTTCTAAGTTCTGTCTGAAGTTCTGTATCTTGCTGTCTTGTTACATCTGTATTTATACCAGTTGATTTTAATCCTGTCAATTTCTATTCCAAAGGTTTAGGGCGTTTCTTATCTCCATTCCAGGGAGTAAAGATTATGTAGCTTAAGCATGATTGTTCATAGTTAAAGTGATTAGTTACCCGCCTGGCACTTAGTTGAGGGGTTTTATTCCCTCCCTAACTTCAGGGGAAAATCCCTACCTGGGGATTCAACCTTTCTCAGAGAGGTGACCTTGGTTAAAACACAGCGCCAAGAAGGTGAGCAAACATATTAAGAACCGTATGCCATATATGCCAGGTCCCTTGAAACAGCAAGGATGGACCGGCTCCCGGCAAAGAAGGAAGGAAGGAGGAAGGAAGGAAGGAAGGAAGGAAGGAAGGAAGGAAGGAAGGAAGGAAGATGGAAGGATGGAAGGATGGATGGATGGATTTTTTCATGGTAAAGGGACTGGAGTCCGTCTTGATGAAAACATCTTGGTGGCTGCCCTGACTGGCAGTGGCTGCAACAGTGCGGTGATGGGGCTGCGGCCTTCCCCTGATCAGCCTGGTTGACTCCCACAAAGGGAGGCCAGACTGTGGCTTAGGCCCACTCCCCAAGGGGAGAAGGGAGCAGGTAGTAGGACATCCCCTAGGGCTCCCAGTATGTGATAGGGAGCAAGCTGGGCTGAGGGACACCCCCCCCGCCAATGCACAAATTTTTGTGCACCGGGCCTCTAGTCCTATATAATAAAAGGCTAATATGCAAATCGACCAAATGGTGGAACGACCAGTCGCAATGACGCACCCTGACCAATAGGGGGCAGATGCTCAACGCAGGAGCTGCCCCCTGGTGGTCAGTGTACTCCTACAGGGGGAGCGCCGCTCAGCCAGAAGCCCTGAGCCAGGCTTACGGCTCGTGAGCACAGCACACCGCAGTGGTGGGAGCCTCTCCCCCAGCCATGGCAGTTGGACCTCCCCTGAGGGCTCCTGGACTGCAAAGGGCACAGGCCAGGCTGAGGGATGCCTCCCCCGCCCCTAGTGCACAAATGTCATGCACTGGGCTTCTATAATAAAATAGTCCTATATATTAAAATCATAATATGCAAATCAACCGAACGACAGAATGACCAGTCAGCGGGGAGGGAGGGAGAGGGACAGGTGAGCAGGCAATGCTAGGCCAGCCAAGGCGCATGCCAGCAGGCAGAGGGCGGTGACTGCAATGGGGCGGAGGCAGCAGCGGCCAGCAGCAGCAGAGGGGCGATGGGGGGTAGGGCAGGGCCGTGCCAGCTGGTACTGTTTGGCCTGGTCACCTCCAGCAGAGGGAGGCCAGTAGCTACATCAGCAGCCTTCCCCTGATTGGCCTGGTCGCCTCGCACAGAGGGAGGCCTAAGCTGTCAGTAGGACATCCCCTGAGGGCTCCTGGACTGTGAGAGTGCACAAGTCAGGCTGAGGGACCTCCTAGGTGGAGATAGTTTGAGCATACATTAAGGATTTGGTAGTAGTGATGGAGAAGCGTAACAAGTTTGAGGGAGCTTTTGTCATTGGATCAGTGGTTCTGAGAGTATTTGGGGATTCATTGGCTATGTGTGAGGGAGAGAAAGATGTTGAGAATGTGTATTATCATCATTTGTTTTAGAACAATATAGATGTTATATCATTAATCATCCTATATAATAAAGAGCTAATATGCTAATTAGACCAGACAGTGGTGAAACAACCTTCCAGAATGACCAGTGGGCGGGGAGTGGGGCCATGACCAATTGCCCTGCAGAGGGTAGCGGCAGCCGGGGCTGCAAGGGCTGAGCCCCTTGCACGAATTCTGTGCATTGGACCTCGAGTATAAAAATAAAAGAATAGGGATACATCTTAGAAGAAAAATACAGAATCTAATTGTAGACATGTTACTTTAAAATTTTTATCAGAGTGTAAATATTTGGGGAGCAGTTGGAAGGATGGGTCTGAACATGGGAGGGAGGAAGATCTGGAGATATATAGCCTGGGTGTCATCACAGGAAGGTGTAGGGGCTCTGGGAGAAAATGAATAGCACATAGGAAGATGCCTCATGGAAACAGAGGGGAGGACCTACAGGGACCTCAATGATTTCAAGGAAGCTAAAGAGGAAGAGGCAGAGGGAGTTGCTGAGGACACAAGAGAAAGCAGAGAAAAAGCAGGAAATGTGAGGGATTGGGAATGGGTGGGATAGGAAATTTCGTGAATTGAAGTGGCCCTTGAAGTCATTACAGGCTTGACAAGGATTGGAAAAAGCCTTTAAATTTTGTAGTTAACGGGTGTTTGAATAAAGATATAAGGTGAAAGTCAATAAATGAGTAAGATTTCAACAAGTGGAGACTGAGTATGGCCCATTTCTCAAAATGATTGCAGAGTGATAGCTTGTGTCAAATGAGTTTTCTTTTTGATTGTATTGTTTTGTTATTTTAGGCTGAAAGGGCTTTGAGTGTTTTGTGTACATAGAAGAAAGACACTGGAGAGAGGAGAGACAAATGATAGGCAACAGGGAAGAGGAGCTTCTAATGGAGGGAGTCAGGACTTGGACAAGAGAAAAAGATAGAAATCAGTGCGGAAATTAGGTCCTCAATTCCACTTGGAGAAAAAGAGCTGTATTTTCTTCTCTGGGATGGTGGATAAGATGATTAGAATAGGGAGCCTACAGGTAGGTTTGGAGGTGGAAGACATCCCTCGAATGGATTTCATCCTCATTCAAGAGATCAAGGTCCTTTGCAAGGAGCCACAGGAGTGGGGTTGAACCTTAAAGTTAGAAGACATACGGTGATAAAGTGAAAGGGTGCTGAATAAGGACAGGAAATGCATGTCCAGGCAGCTCCAAATGCTCTATTGAGTCTGGAAACTATACATTGATAGCAGATTCATTTTATTTGCGTATCTGATTTGCTTTGGCAATTGTTCATTAGGCTCATTTAGGAAAGAATTAAAGCCCTGTGCTTGACCAAACGACCCTAAGCAACAGGGTTTATTAGAGTTTATTGTAAGTAAAGGAATGTGGGGTTTCAGCCCTCCCCAGTGAATCTTCATAAAGAACACAGTAAAACAGTCACTCAGAATGATTCAGGAGACCACAGGTATCCAGCAATGTGTTCCCACCACCCAGAATCGAGCCTCATCATTGACATCCAAGTCTGCTTTTATGCTTTTTTTTTTCTCAGCTACAGACACAGGCAAATGAAAAGGCATCTGTATTGACATAACTTGTAAGGGCTCTGTGTGTCCAGATCCCCAAGATCACCTCCAAGTTCAATATTTTCCTGGGATTCACATGGCTCAGCCTATGCAGTGATGGCGAACCTATGACACACATGTCACAGGTGACCCGCGAACTCATTTTTTTGGTTGATTTTTCTTTGTTAAATGGCATTTAAATATATAAAATAAATATCAAAAATATAAGTCTTTGTTTTACTATGGTTTCAAATATCAAAAAATTTCTATATGTGACACGGCACCAGAGTTAAGGTTTTTCAAAATGCTGACACGCCGAGCTCAAAAGGTTCGCCATCACTGGCCTATAGGGACACTGTAGATTTATTACAGAAAAAAAAAAAAGATACAAAGCAAAACCAGCAAAGGAAAATATGCATGGGATGAAGTCAGAAGGAAACCATCTCAAGCTTCCAGGGGTCCTGCCCCAGGGAGGTCATGCAGGCCCTGCTGCTCCTCCGACGATAAGGTCCCAGGACACGTGTGCGATCTTGTCTGTCAGGGAAGCTCCTGGAGACCCAGCAGCAGGGCTTCTATGGGAGGCGGCTCACATAGGCAGCCACTGCCTGGCATGTCTCAAGATTCCAGACTCCCCGAAGGAAGGCAGGTGTTCAGCATAAACTATATTGTTTGTACAGACAGTTAAGGCACAGTGAGCTGCTCTTGCAAGTTCGGGTGGTGGGAGCCCTTTAGATATCCACATTTCCAGATGCCATTCAAGTGCTACCCTTGTAAGCAGACCTTCCTTGCAAAGGAAGACCAGCCTATTAGGCTAACTTCTTATCTGCACAATCTACTCTTCCTCTTCCTCCTCTCTTCCCATTCTCTATGCCTCCTGATTTCTGCTTATTTAGATAGTCTGGCTCTTCCTAACTTCTCCTGACTTCTCTCTTTTCTGGCTTCTCCGCTCCCTGCTGCTCATTATCTGTGAGTCTTCTAGTACAATCACTTGAAGAGACAGCCTAATTGGTTCATCTGGTCCCCCTGGACCCTGTGAGGCAGGATACTAACTGTGGGCCACGCAGAGGCCTCTGGCAAGCCTGTGCATGTGATTGGTCCAATCAGCTTTGAGTGGAGAGGTAGACTCCGTTGAATATTGCTCAAAATGTTGCATGACAAGCTCTCAAGTAATAATAGACTCGTTATTTATTTTCCTTTTTTATTAAATGTATTGTGGTGACATTGGTTAATGTGACCATATATGTTCCAGGTGTGGGTTTCTATGTAACAAGATCTGTATATTGCACTGTGTGCCCACCACCCAAAGTCAAATCTTCTTCTGTCACCGTATTTTAGGATCCACTTCACCCTCCGCACCCTTCCCTCTGGAAACAGCCACACTGCTGTTTGTGGCTCTTGTGTGAAGTAATAGCATCATTTATGCAGGGACCAGGAACAGAGAGAGATCATAATTTAGTTTGCCCAGGATTGGAGAATGATTAGAATGTGACAAAATGACAGAGAATTATTAAAAGTTATCAGTCCCAAAGCACAAGCTTGAGCATAGAAATGTCTCATTCACCATGCTAATTTGTCTTTCTAAAATCTTCTTGGACCACATACTTTATTGGTTTGCAGTTACCTACTAAGTATAACCCAGATTTGTTATCCTTTCTTTATCCCTCTCTGCATTGTCATCAACCTAACTTCTGGTCTTCTTTTCCATTACAACACTACCCAAGGGTCCTATAGAACTAACTATTCCTTATTCCCCAGAGAACATATTGGGGTTCTTGATTTTATGCAATTCTACCTGATTGCAATGCCACTTGCCAGAATTATTACTCACCTCTCATGGTCTAGTTCAAATGGCACTTCTTCCAAGAAGACTTCTATGATCATTCCAGAAACTGAATTTGTTCCCTCTCAATGGAAAAATGTGTGGTATGAAACAGGACATTAAGCATATATTCCTCTGAATATTTCTAGCTCCTTAGACTCAACTCTATGAGTGTAAATAAAGTGTTATACCCTATTTTATCATCCTTAACAACTAACATCATTTTTCATAGAGTAGGTAGCCAATAAACATATTTGAATGAATAAATGAATGTACCTGTCAGCATCCATGAATCGGCATTATTAAGCTGTTGCACCTTCCATTCAATTGTAGTGGTTCCATTGGACCAATTTTTTATCACTTGAAACTGGATGTCAATAATTTCTGCAAGTTAAACACTAATAAGAGGGAAGCATGTACAGTGAAAACATTAGTTCTGCTCTCATCCCCACCGCACCTACTATGTATGCAGGTTTCATTGTCATCCCGGGCGTTTTTGACAGCAGCTCCATTACTTTCACAAGGACCATCAAAATGTGTTATTCTTGGTCCAGTTCTGTCACTGGAAGGTCACATTAATGGAGGACTGAGAAATACCCAGCACAGAGCTGCCGGGGAGCGTGGCACCCACCCTGCTTCTGCTTGATTTGCAGAAACGGGAAAGAGCCTTTCTGCCCCAGAGGTTTTGTGTTTAGTAGATGGCTGTGCTTCAGAGGTGAAATATGAAACAACAATCGAGGTATTTGACTGTAAAATGACTGTACAAAGTCTAACTGCATTGTGCATTACTCTCCAGGAGTGACATGTGCAAATTAGAAAGCCCTATAGAATGGAACTTATTGATTATCCTACTAAAATATTTGTATGCCAACCTATTTAGAAACCCTTTCAACAGCATCCCCGTAGAGCTGATATGGTTTTGCCTTTGCCTGACTTAATTACTTTTGTGATTGGTGTGTGTGTGTGTGTGTGTTTGTGGGGGTGGGTGGGGGGGGTGGGCAGATGGATTATCCAGGAGTCAGAGCAGTGAAAAATCCAGAAATATGACACATTCTTGGAAAAATCAGTATGCCTCAGTTTCCTATTTCCCCTTCTAATATTGAACAGAATTCTAGTATAATTGGAAAACAATTAACTTTTTAATAAAAGTACATTTCTTCCTTCTTTAAAGAAAATGAAATCTATTTTCTGTTCATGTCTGAGAGGTGCCATTAGGGCAACAATTACTTTCTCATTTCTTTACAGGTGTTATTAGTACCAGACATGGTGTGTACTCAGCTAGAATTCACCTCCTGATTACACATCCACCTCTCATCTCAGTTGAGCTAAGTGGGAAGATAGTACAACAGATATATAGCCGTCTACAGCTAGTCTTCTCTAGAATTTAAACATTGAGTTGACTATCACTAGTGAAAATCATTGAAGAGTTTCTCCTTCTTTGCAGATCAGAGTGAAACAGAAACCCAGGGATTCGACAGCTGAAAGTTGAGAATGTCCAATCCACTGATTCTCGATCCCGGTAGACACAAAGCCCCCGTTTACATTAAATCATTTATTGTGTAAACTCGGTGAAATGAAATTCGTAGGAAATGTAACCTGCGTATAATCATTTCAAAAATTAATATAACACATTCATTTAAAGGAGAGATGAGAGTGATTTATAATAGAAGAATACGTGTGCCAATGAGGGAATGCTCATGCGCCATACCACCGAGACCTGGTGAGCCCCTTGCATGTGGTACCTATGCACGGGGCACAGTGAATGCACAGCCACATGTGCAATCTTGAAAGCTTATTCTTACTCAAATACCCTGAGGAACGTTACCACTGTCGATATGATTTTCTTTTCATGGCGAACAACCCTTAATAAAATTCTCAACCAAACGGAGTACAATCTTTCATGCTATGGTTGTTGCGCTCCTGGAAATGTTTATGATAGGAAAATGTAGCCCCAAATATTTTGTGTTCCCATTGATATGGGTTAGGTTATAATTACAACAGGATTTCCCGTGGAAAATCTACACAAGCACGTCCTACACAATATGAGACAGGACCTCCCTCCATTCCCAGTGTCCTGTGCCTTTCCAGGTGTTTCACATCCTTGGCTTCCACCCACCGGATGGGGACAGTGCCCCCTGTGGTTGTCTCATGAAAACTGCATGTGCACACACTTTCAACAGCCCCAGGGGTCATGCAAGTTCTGTTGAGAACCTCTGCCTAATTCAACACCTTCCTTTTATGGCAGAGGAGACTGGAGCCTGGAGAATGTTGGTAGCTTACCTGGAGTCCCACAGGCAGCACCGAATACGGCTGAGCTAAGTTACAAACTCAGGTCTGGACTAGCCTGAATCTGGTCTTATGCCAACACAGAAGCTCCAGTACAGGCAGCGCGGAGTGGGAGAGAGCTCCCGGGAACCACGGCTGGAACCCAGCCAAGGATACTGCACGCATATGTTGAAGTAGCCCAGACAGACATCCCGAAGGATCAATTTATTTCCTGAATGCGTATCAACCAAATCTGCACCCTCTGTTCCCACTCATCCCATCCATCGTCTTGTCTGCTTACACAATCTCCCCTCCCACTCCTGGAAATGCATGTCTTACAAACCTTTCCAAGGGCTTTAAATGAATCCCCTTCCATCTGACAAACATAGTATTTCCTCTCTGTACAGCTTCCAAGCTCTTCTTCAGCACTTGGTCCGGGAATATTTCCCCTTGCGCTTACAGAATTTCATGTTTACCTTCCCATAATTGCATTTCTCTGCATGTACTAGTTTCGCCTGTACGTCTGTAAAGATTTCATTTTCACTGGTTTTACCTCTCCTGTTCATTGATAAGTCCCAAAGGAGCAACTACTAATTCCAAATATCTAATGCCGCATTAAACACCCCATGGCCACGCCACAAATAGTTGACTCATTTATATCAAACTAAGGACTGGAATAGCCATATTCTAATTCCATTGAAGAGGTGACTATGATGGGTGATTAGGTTATATACAAGGTAAAAATTTCTAGATTCTTCAAATAATGGCGATAAATAACAAGCTTTTGTTTGGGATGTATTCCGTGACATTTGATTATTGAAGTTCCCTGACCAGTGACTATTTGGTCCTGGTTGCTATGGGCCGTCTCCAGGGAGAATTCTGTAGCACTCTTCACAGTGGGAACTGATCAGTAGAAGGGTCCTCCAATTAGTCCCCATGGCTCTAGGCAGAACTATTCTCAAACCACCATCAGTTCGTAACACTCTTCAGAGAAAGTGAACCTACAACACTCAACAGTAGCCAGGCCCTGGTGTGAAGAATTCATCCTCCCTCTCAAAAACACCATTTTCTTTAAAATTATTTGTTTTTTTCTTTTAACATTATTGGAGAATAGCAATCTTGAGTCAAGACCACCATTATGAAACAACTAATAAACTTAAGGATGTTCAGTCACACTGTTTGTTCCTGTTCATTGTCTTAAAGAAAGGGTGGCTTACTTCTTCTTTTTTTCTCTTTTAATCTCACTTCCACTTTTACAAATTAAACCAAATATGCATTGAGTTATTGTGTGTGTGTGTGTTTTAAAATTTGTGCAACTGTCTTCTCTTCTACCTATTGACATATAGTCAACAGACTATATGTCTATTTAGTGAGTGTCCTGTGAAACAAATTCAGTGCTAATGGCTGGAGAGTTAGAGATAGCAGAAATTCACTCCTACCCTACAGGCAGGTCTAGAAGCAAATGAGAGATATGTTTAAGAATTTATCATAAAATTTGCCGAAACCGGTTTGGCTCAGTGGATAGAGCGTCGGCCTGCGGACTGAAAGGTCCCAGGTTCGATTCCGGTCAAGGGCATGTACCTGGGTTGCGGGCACATCCCCAGTAGGAGATGTGCAGGAGGCAGCTGATCGATGTTTCTCTCTCATCGATGTTTCTAACTCTCTATCTCTCTCCCTTCCTCTCTGTAAAATATCAATAAAATATATTAAAAAAAAAGAATTTATCATAAAATTAAATCAAAAGTACTCAGTATTTATTAAAAAGCTCAATAATATTCAATGTACTCGTTAAATAGCATAGAGCTTCCCTAGCATTTAGTAATCAGCATCATTTTACTCCTGCTATTTCATCCATTCATTTATTCATCCAAAAATATGAATTTCCATATTTTGCATTAGGCCTAGACACTGGGGTCACAATAGTGAACAAAACATTTACAGCCATTTTATTCGCAGAATTTACATTTTAATGAGTTAGAAAGATGCTAATCAAAAATATCAAATACATATAGAACTGTATTCTCAAAAATGCTGGAGTAATGAAAAAGTTCCTGACCTACTTTGGAAAGCAGGTTAGAAAGGAATAGAAATATAATTTTAAAATGACAATATTATACCCAAATTTGTAGGAGTTAATTAAGGGAAAGTAGGAGGAGAGAAAGCATTCAGATATGGAAACAATATTTGCAGTGTCCAGGCAACAAAAAAGAGAATGAAGCGTTGGGAGACCAAAAGGCTAATTTTCTGGCGTATGGGAAGCAGGCGGGTTCGTCTGAGGCTGAATGCAAGCCAGAGGCCAGGCCATTTAGTGCCTTGTAGGCCGTGTTCAAAATAAGGCTTTTAGCCCCAGCCAGTCTGGCTCCGTGGATAGAAGGTCGCTCTGATGAATGAAGGGTCCTGGGTTCAATTCTGGTCAAGGGCATGTACCTCACTTTCAGGCTTCATTTCTGGCCCTGGTTAGGTGGTGCAAGAGCCAACTAATAGGTGTGTCTCTCTCTCTCACATCTGTGTCTTTCTTACATGGATGTTTCTCTCTCTGTCTCTCCCTCTTCCTTCCACTCTCTCTAAAAATCAATGGAAGGTGGCGCTGTCAACTAAGCAGACCTATACATGAATCTGGAACTCCGAGAAGAGTCTGAGCATATGACTTAAGTTGGAGTCATCTGGGTACAGATAGCAATTTAAGCCATGGGAAGGTATGCCCAAAGAGGATAGATTTTAAAGAAAAGAAACCTGTGTATATTTAGAACTACAACTTTGATAAGCATAATTCATTTAGAAATAAATAAGCCAACAAAACACAGACCAACAAAAACAGAGGAACCAAAATTTCAAATGAGAAAGGAACCTGAGTGGGAGAGAGAGAAAGAAAGGGAGAGAGAGAGAGAGAGAGAGAGAGAGAGAGAGAGAGAGAGAGAGAGAGAGAGAGAAAGAAACATTGTCAATGTGTTGAGTCTAAATAAGATGAAGGACTATTGATGTTAGCAATAGTAGTTTTTTGGATCAGTTTGTTATAGCCATTGCATTCTGTCTTGAACACTGTTATGTTGGAAGGCAGGGGACACACTGGAGTAGACTGACCAATAACTGGAAGGTGAGGCACAGCCAGTGTTGTCTATGGTTGAATGTCGACCTGTGAACCAAGAGGTAAACGTTTGATTCCTGCTCAGGGCACATGCCTGGGTTGTGGGCTTCATCCCCAGTAGGGGGTGTGTAAGAGGCAGTCAATCGATACTTCTCTCTCATCATTGATGTATCTCTCTCTCCCTCTCCCTCTCCCTCTCTGAAATAAATTATATATATATATATGTGTATATATATATATATATATATATATATATATTTTTTTTTTTTTCTTGTTTAAAGTATTACAAATAGTAGTACAGATGTCTCCTTTTTTTTTTTTTCCCATTGACCTTCCCCCGGCCTCCCTTATCCCCTGGAACATGCCCTTACGCTCCCCGCCCCCGCCACCCCAGTGTCTTGTGTCCATTGGTTTTGCTTATATGCATGCATATAAGTGCTTCAATTGATCTCTTACCCCACCCCCCAACACTCCCTACCTTCCCGCTATAATTTAACAGTCTGGTTGATGCTTCTCTGCCTCTGTATCTATTTTTATGTTCATTAGGTTATAATGTTCTAAATATCAGCCCCTGGTCATAGTGAGCACAGCTCTAGCAAAAAATCATGTGACAGACACAGCCTTAAGAAGACATTTTAATTTTTGTGATGTGATGACAGTCTAAGCCCTTTGACATCCTAATATTCTGTTCATTTTTCCTGTCTGAAATATCACTGTGCCTGGGAAGGCAAGGGGTTATGAACTGTGCAATGTGGAAAGTTATTTCATTCATCAGCCCAAAGAATTCTGTCCCGATCTTACAGTGTTAAGTATACAGTTAGGAACATTCAGTAAAACAACTGTCTAGCAGATTTAAACTAAGAATGTATAGATATTGTGTATAGCCTTTTAAATTGTTTAAATAATTGGTTAAGTTGTTGTAAATTATTTTTTGTGCTTCCACTCAGCCAAAGTTATTTATCCTGGAGAATTAAAATGGGTAATAAATGTGTGCTGATTGACTGATAAATATTAAAGCGTCAGGAAAGACATCAGCTCAACAAATTCTAAGGGGGTGGGGGTGTTGTAATTAAGATATTTCCTCTTTCTCCAGCCTAGGGACATATTCCTGAGAAGTTTTTTAAACTTTAAACCCATTCACAATATTGCTTCTCAAAGTGACTTCAAAGATATTGAAATTTTCAGTTTTGTTTTTTTCACCATTCTTTTTTTGCTGTGCTTGCTAACACATTTTAAATTGCTAGCTGAATATTTATGCCGTTATAGAGTGCATATGACAATATATATGTGTGTGTGTGTGTATATATATATATATATATATGAAGATATGTTGCAAGAAAGCACAGAGACATGCATAAATAGTAACATTCTAGAAATGATTTGTCCTTAATATATGATGCTCCAGAAATGTACAGTTGTTTTAAACCTTTGATGAATCCATTCCCTCCCAGTCCCTTGGAAAACATTTATTTTAATATTGCTCTTTTTGAGTTATTTCATACTAAAATGTTCTAAGAACTTATGAATTACTTCACAACAATAGACAGTTCCACCAACGCTAAAATATAGGACCATTAAACTACCATTACCTTTGTTTTGTTTTCTTTTTTCTTTTTTGATTCATGGACTCATCAGACAACAACTGGAGGGCTGGTGGCATTAATGTACCTTTACTGAAAACATGAAAATCAAGGAGTAGGTACAAAAAAGTCATTAATGCAATTATGTTGCCATCTCAAAATTTTGTGATTAAGTGCATGAACCAAAAAATAACTATTCTCCTTGTCATTAATATCCCTGCCCAATGAAGTGCATCTGAAATATTACTTTACTTTTAATCCTCCAATGTATTTAGGTTAGAGACAAAACACACAACCCCACGTTTGTGCACACTCAGTTCTAGGTGCAGTGATTCATCACTGACACCCTGGTTACCAATTCTATTTAGCATTCGATGTTGGACATGTTGATTTTTAGTATAAGAGCTGGACAGCTTGTGTACAATGACCGATGGTGACACCTCACTGTTTTGGAACCTACGTGGCATCAAAGATAAAAAAAGAAAATATCAATGTGTATTCTAGAGTCTATTCTAGTGTGTATTCTAGGGCTGGTGCACTCTTAGCATGGTCAGAATGAGGTGCAGGCATAACATGGGACTTGGCCATAAATAACAAAGCACCCTTCAGCCTTCCCTCTGAACATCTTTAAGCCTGTATTGCTCCCAGGTTGATCTTTCTCACATGAGTTTATATAACATAAAGTACACAGATACCTTTGTCATGGGTGTGCTTCTATGTGTCCCAAAACTTACAGAATCAAGTCTAAACTCCTTTGTTAAGTTTGTTTGTTTTTATTGTTGTTTGTCTTAATCCTCACACAAGGATATTTTCCCATTGGTTTTTAGAAAGAGTGAGGGAAAGACAGAGAAATATCAGTGTGAAACACATCAATTGGTTACCTCCTGCAGGAACCCCGACCAGTGTCCCAGACCGGGAAGGAGCCTGCAACCAAGTACATGCTCTTGACCGGAATAGAACCCGGGACCCTTAGGTCCGAAGGCCGATGCTCTATCCACCGAGCTAAACTGGGTAGAGCATGTCTAAACTCCTTTGTAAGATTACATGAATTGGCCCTATGTGCTATCCCAGCCCTGCTCCTCACAGGAGTATATCCCCCATCATGCTTCCTTGACAGCAAGGCACATGCACCTTCCATACCCTCTTAGCCTGGGCTCTGGCTGAGCAGTTTATGGGCTAGCCCCTGGCTCTCTTCACATTCATTCTGAAAGGCTCAGTCCCAGACCGTGCCCAGGACCAAGCATGAGGTCTGCTGCATGCCTCTGCGCCAATCTAGGCAGACTTTATCATATCAACTCCTTTAACGTATCAAAATGGCTTGTTAAAGTATGTGTCTCTCTCACTAGACTAAGAGGGCCTCAATGTCAGACCACCTTGTCCATCTTTCTATTCTCAAGACCTTGGTTAGTGTAGTGGTCAGATCAGTGCCTGGCTCCCAGTAGGTATCCCATGTTTGTTACATTAAAGCACTGCTCAGCTCAAAGAGAGAGAGGGTATTTATATTCCACTTTACCTACTACTGTCTTCTTTTAAAAACACATTTGTATCATTGATTATTCCTTTACTAGAGGCTCAGTGCATGAATTCGTGCATGGCTGGGGTCCCTCCACATGGCTTGCAGGGATTGGGCTGAAACCAGCAGTCCAACACCACCTGCCACTCCTGCCTGCAGCTCCCACTCATCCTGGCCCCACTGCGCCTGCCATGGGCTTGTGTCCAGTCAGTCCTGATCAGGAGAGTCTTGTGCCACCATAGCTGCACTCGCCAGCTGTGAGCCCTGCCTCTGGTGCCCATCTCAATGGGGATGGGCGGGTGGAATGTGATCTGCCCTCAGGGTGGGTGGTGGAACTCCCTTACCTGCCTCAGGATCCAGAACCCTCCAGCTGATGTTCGCACCGGTTGTCGGAGTTACCTGGCGGTCACTTTTATAGCGTTTCTTCCTTGTGGAGTGTCTAGGGAGGGGAAGTGACTGTGGTTCCCAGGGCAAACTTCACACCTCTGCTGCTGCCACTGCCAGCAGTGCAAGCCTCAGCCGGCCCCGGTTACCTGAGCTGGGCCAGCCCTGGGTGGCTGGGCAGCCACCATCTGAGGCTTGCCTGCTCCTCAGCCTGCCCTTCTTGCCTGAGCCTCAGTGGGGGGTGCAGGAGGACCCAAGGCGCCTGGTGGGGCTAGCGGACTCTGGCGGCAGGCATGTGGAGTGGCTGCCCCGGCTGAGGAATAGAGGATACTCTCAACAACATGAGTTATAACCTCCAATTTGTTGGACACCACAGTTAGGCTTCAGCTTTGGGGGAGGGAGGAAAAGAATGGGCAGCTGGTTGGAGGAGCCTGGGTGAGCTGTCAGTCAGTGGGGAGTACAGGAGGACCCGGGGGCCCCCAGTGGGGCTGAGGGGACTCCAGCAGCAGGCGTGCAAGGAGCCCCCCCCCCCATGCTGTGGGCGCCGCCATCTTGTGAGGGTGTGACGGTCAATTTGCACATTACCTCTTTATCATATAGTATTGTCATATATTATCTCATTTGGTTCACCCAATACTTCCAAATAGTAATAAACCAGGCCCTTGTTACAGATGGGAAACCAGAAACAAAGAGAAAGGAAGCAATTGGCTTGAATCACCAATTAGCACAGAGCTGTCCCCAGGTCTCAGGTCCACTTCTACTTTCTCTCATCTCTCCCTCTCCTCTGGCTTCCTCCTGGGTCCTCTCTTCCCTGGCTCCCTCCCTTCTCTCCTTTGTCCCCAAATCGTGAAGTAGAAGGATCATTCAGTGCTCAGATCTGCCCAGGACCCTGTGACCTCCCCCTTGAAGGGTGACAGGCTGCACTGGGGACATTTCCCCACCCCACCCCCCTGCATGGGCAGACTCACACCCACCCCACAGGCCCAGCCTTACACTCCCAGCAGTTGCAGTTTGGAAACTACGCCCACCCAGAAACATTTTGAAATGCCAAGTTGTTTTAAACTTGTATGATTAATTCAAATAATAACCTTTCACTAATACCATCAGCTCTTGATTGTTCACCAGCCATTATGAAAGGTGTGAGCTCCCTGCTTGTCATCCCTCCCCCCCTCCGCCCCTCCTTCTGGCTCCCAGCTGCTCAGCCAGGGGGAGGGCCCCGGGAAAACAAAGAACTGAGACTCAAGATCAATCCATTGTTCCACGTGTTATCAGCTCTGAAAAAAAGGTTTTGCAAAGAAAAATGTCGAAACTCCAGTCTGAAATACGGTTTGGGAATTGCGGTGGAATTTATCTATAGTCTCCTTCCTGCAATCCAGAGATGAATACAGAAGTGATGTTTTTATGAAAAACTAGTATCAATAGCCAATAACAGCTCTTTGTTTTAACATTTGATCTATTGTTATTTCTAAGCAATTTATAGAAGTCTCCTTCCCAAGGCTTTTACAGTGTTATTATCTGGATGGAGCACACTTCTGTGGCCCAGAATCCTCTGGCTTTTGAAGCCCTTTCTGATTTAGGTCTAGAGTTTCTTGACATATTGATCCCTTTGCTACAAGCATAATCAAGTGTTAAAACAAAAGCAGACTTCAGACAGTCTCTGGGCCCTTCTTCTCTCTTTTATAATCAAGAAACTGATTCACAGAGATGAGGGACCTGGCCCGGGTGACCCTTTCCCTCCTTGGCACTAAGTCATGCTGGGTGGGCAGGCTGGGTTCTGGGTAGAGCTGGAATGAGAACCAGTATGGCCTCTTATTTCTGTACTCTTTGGATATTGCAGAATCAACTGTATTTTAGTGTTCTGGCCAATACATAGAGGAGATATCATATTATCCATTATTGTGTCTCGCTTCATGTCAACATCTTTGAAAAACATGATCTTTCGCTGGGAAAATAGTGCCTATTTATTCAGGTCTGTTACACAGGAAGGACTGTGCAGGTGCCAGGGCGCAATTAGCGTGTCTCTTTTCCTCATCCTCTTTCTGCTGTGCTCATCACGCTCACTAGGAAGCAGGCATGCCTCTCTCACGGTTCCCTTCATTCCCGGGCTTCCATATATTATCTGGGAGTCGGAGTCGGCTCTAAACCTCCCCACATGCCCGGGCTCTTCAGGTGTTAGAGCAAATGTTAATGTTCGCATCCTTGTTCTTTTGGAGAAATGATGAGGAGCCAAAATGCTAGTAGGTTGAAAGTGCTTAGATGTGCAGATCTTAGTATTTTTATTTTTGCAAGGGTAGCTTTCTCTTTAAATCTTCTTATTCATAGCATTTTATTTCCTATGTCTCTTCGGCAGTAATTTTCCAGGAGAAGTATAAATCCTAAAATGAATTCATCTGTTACATGGGTTGTCCTAAAACAAAAAATCAAGACCTAACAGAAACAGAACTGATATGGAAGGTTATGTTTCACCTGATGAAGGGATCTTTGCCCAAATTGTTACCAGCATGAAATCCTTCACTGATGAATAATAGCAAGTAATTAGGTTTTTCCTTTATAAACTATACCTTCAGGCCATTCAGTGGGTAAATACAAATTTAGTTTCCTTTTTTTTTCTTAGATACTTTGAAAGATAGTGAAGATCATCCTTAAATGAATATAGATTTTAGCTGGAATTTTTCTCCATATTAGTGGCAAAGATCTCCTATCAAGCAAAGTGAATTGTGGCTATGGTAGAATCTTCTTCCTCTATGTCCCAAAATCCTGTCCACAAAGTTCAGTGGAGGTAAGGTGCTGACCCTCCTGGGTCAATCACAGTACTAAGTGCAAGAGAAAGGAAGAATAGGGAATATTCTGTAGACACAATTTGCTCTGGTGGCTAAATATTGCTAGGAAAATATCAAGAAATACAATTTTTGCCCTGGCTGATGTACCTCAGTTGATTAGATGTCCTCCTATGCACCGACAGTGGCTGGGTTATAGGCTCCATCCCCTGTAGGAGGCATGCTGGGGGCAGCTAATCCATGTTTGCTATTACATTGATGTTTCTGTCTCTTCCCCGCTTCCTCCTCTCCATAAAAATAAATTTAAAAATCTTATTGTTTTTAAAGAAATACTGCCCAGTTGGCATGGCTTAGTGGTTGAGTGTCGACCTATGAACCAGGAGGTCAGGGTGCCATTCCCAGTCAGGGCACATGCCTGGGTTGTGGGCTCAATCCCCAGTAGTGCACATGTAGGAGACAACCAATCAATAATTCTCTTTCATCATTGATGTTTCCATCTCTCTCTCCCTCTCCCTTCCTCTCTGAAATATATATTATATATTATATTTAAAAAAGAAATACAGATATTTGGTTCTCAGCTGAAAGAAATTGTGGTACACTGGAGTGTCCAAACCTTGTGATTAACCCAATTTTATGGTCATGCCTCTCAAAACAAGTTCCTCTGTAACCGGTGGATTTGCAGAAAAGGGAAAATGCAGATTCCTTAGTTCAGAACCTGCCCCAGAAGAGTTGAAGGCAACTACTTAAGCTCTTTCCAAACTGATAAGAAAAACCCAAAGTTTTATTTTCAAAAGTTCTAATCTATCAGATGGGGCTAGTTAATATTTTAATTCACTAAAACTTATATCTATAAATCCAGCCCTTCTCATAGTAATTTCAGTGTCTACATACATAGTGCTTAAGGGAAAGAATCATTTTCTTTGCATTTGGATTACTACAGGAATATTCAAGACAAGCATTTTCAAATAACATGATCTTGCTGGCCCCTATTGCTTTTCTTCTCTAAATGAAGCAAGAGGGTAGTTACACACAGGACAAGAATGTGATTGGTCCATGGAGAACCAATCAGAAGGCTTTGTCTGGAAAACTGCCAGAATACCAAATTATAGGGCCAGCTAGATAATGTCATAAAATCACCTTTACTTCCCAATTTCTTCCTCTTTCTTTCTTTCTTTCTTTCTTTCTTTCTTTCTTTCTTTCTTTCTTTCTTTCTTTCTTCCTTCCTTCCTTCCTTCCTTCCTTCCTTCCTTCCTTCCTTCCTTCCTTCCTTCCTTTCTTTCTTTCTTTCTTTCTTTCTTTCTTTCTTTCTTTCTTTCTTTCTTTCGTTCTTTCTTTCTTCCTTTCTTTTGCAAAGTAATAAAAAGCAGAAGCAGAGAAAAATATAACTATGATCCTATGAGATGGAGTTCTAGGGAAATATCTCCCCCTATCTATTTCTGAGGATGAACACAGCAAAGCCATTAGTGAGGATGGACTTTGAAAAAATCCACAGTTCTCACATTTACATAGTCTCTAGCTGAGACTGACTTATATGAATTTCTAGAGAATGAACAAAATGCACCCTTTCTAATGTTTCCTGAACGCTCCTGAAATAAATCCCTCCGCCAAGATTTGCGATGGTGCCATCCATACCCCCGTGAGAGGTGTTTTCTTGAATTGCTTCCCTCGCTGGCATAATTTCTAGAAGTTAGGCTTCTAAGCATAAAATATTCTTTGTCCTGAATATTTTACAAGCTGGATACAATTTATGCTCCAGTGTCCTACCGCAACTGAGATGTCACATTGCACAATGCTAAAGCTAAATCTACAGGAATTCATTGTGTACCTTCAGAGCCGGTTAGTACCTTTACCATCCTTAAATGGTGCCATCGCCTCGGAGGGATTCTTCGCTTCTATTTAACAGAATGCAGACCTGGCCACATTTGTTTCTAATGTCTAATTAGATGCGAAGGGACCTTGACTTTAATATGATGCTTTAAATTTGACTTCGGTGAACTGTGACTGGAAATGATATTACAGTCTATTAGGTATGATCTGGAAAAATAAGCATGTAATTTGTAGTATTATTATTACAACCCCTTTTACTGCATATGTTTCAAACACTATTATAAAATGAATGTCACTACCATTACAACTTTGACATTTGAAATGAAACCCGAATGAGAAGTGATAAAATTTAAACAGAAGAATATTCCATACTATTACAGTTAAGACCTATTCATTCCCCCCTAAACTTGAACGTCTACATTTAATCTGTTTAGCTAGTTAACTAATCGATTTTTGTTAATGGACAGCAGACAATCTTGCCTAGTATATGAAGCACTGCTTATTTAGTGAAGATTAACCATTAAGCTTTAATTGGCATTCACAATTTAACAGCAGTCTCCTGCACAACAGACTTGCATTTTGCAGTGTTTGAGTGTTAAAGAGAATATGTAAATGTCATATTTTGAGGTCTCCCCACAAATTTCATAGGTTGCAGTTGTTCCAGAAAAAAATACTATGTTCAGTGTCATTTTGAACTTTCACAGTGAAGTTCTCAATGAGTCTCTGGAAAGCTCTGAGGTCATGGTTAGGGGCCGTGGTGCTTTGTGCAGGAAAAGTAGAAATAATAGATGAAAAAGGGACCAGCCAAGGTGCTCAGTGATTCAGGCATTTGTAGGAATGGAATTGCCCCTGATTCCTATGTTTTAATGAAAGCTGATACCATTCAACGCAGAAAAATAACAAGGAATGGGGGGGAGGAGAGGACGTGAGAAGATGTCAGTCTGTATTAATACATTCATTCAAGAGATGTTTGGGGCACCTACTGTTCTAGGAATATGATAGGTGCTCAAAAAATATGTCATTCTGCCATGAAAGTTGGTTGATATTTGAATAACAGGACAGAAGAAACTGAAACAGCAGAGATGCATCTTAGAACTTTGCTCCTTCGTTAATTTTTTGAGCCACATCTTTGCTGCAACAGATAAGCCTTTTATAATATTGGAAGACCAATTCCTGAATGTTTTTTGTGTTCTTCAAAATACAAGGGCTACAGACTCAGCAAACTCTTCAGCATAATCTATGTTGTTAATATTTCCTCTGTTACTTTTGGTAGGTCTAGATCAGGGGTGGGCAAACTTTTTGACTCGAGGGCCACAATGGGTTCTTAAACTGGACCAGAGGGCCGGAACAAAAGCATGGATGGAGTGTTTGTGTGAACTAATATAAATTCAAAGTAAACATCATTACATAAAAGGGTATGGTTGTTTTTTTTTTTTTTTTTTAGTTTTATTCATTTCAAACAGGCCGGATCCGGCCCGCGGGCCGTAGTTTGCCCACGGCTGGTCTAGATGATCAATAAACTAGTAGGCCAAGTCCTGACTTGTAACATTTGCAGTTTCCATGGTGTGAATCCCCTCATCATGGGTAATTTCAAGTTGTCAGTGTGCAATCCCACAGTGTGGATTTAGAAGAGATCCGCAGTAGCTGGCTGTTTTGTTTGAATTACACCGTGTAGACAGAGAAGGTGTAAATAATCTTAAGAGCTCAGAGAATAGTAAAACATACCGCTACACGGATGAGGTGATGAGGTTGGAGTAATTACTTTTGTTTTTAACATAACTTAATTGCCTTATATAATTTAAGTTTAATACTTGCTGTGTTTTTGTCAACTGGCTCACAAAATCCCTGATAATTTAACGATGTTCACAAGTGAGGATGGGTCAGTGATCAGCCCTTCTTCTTTGTAGAGAATGGCTTTTGAGAGGCAACATAGAAGCAGGGAACCCTCATAATAGTCTGGGGGAAGGATGGTGGTGGACGGAGTTAGGGTGGAGGCAGGAAGGAATAGTTGCGTTTGGAATCTGTTCAGGAGAAAAAACTGGAAGAGTGAAGTGATGAATTGGGTCTGAAGGGTGCACTTAATGCTGGAACATCCTCATGTCTGTTTGAATTTTGAGCCTGATACTTTTGTCACATTTTGTTTTGCTACATCTGTAGTTAACGTTTCTGTCAATTTGAAGCAATGCAAATAAACATCAGACAGGTAAGGTTCACTTTAATCTGATAACACAATTAATGCAACATTATTAAAACTGGAAATAAATAAGCCTAATGAAAGCAGCATTAGGGATTTGTAGAAGCGTAGATACTTGTGTTCTGTTCTCAAATCGCTTTGAATTCCAGGTTTTCTTTCTCTTGCTTTTCCTTAAGTACACATTACTGTTAATAGTTGGCTATAGTGAAAAGAAATCTGTGCATAGTCACTTATTTAGCATCACTACAGCCCTTCATAAATTTAATGAAGGTATACCTCTATGTGAGTACTGTTAATGCTTACATAGGAGTTAAGTCCTCAAGAACACGGCTTTCTTTTTATTCAGTCAGATCCTTTCTATTTTCAACAACAATGCATATGTCAGAGCATGGATGCATGGTTTCTTTTAGGAGAAATTGAATGTTTACTACATATCAACGTAAATAAGCCATTTTGTAATGACAGAAAAGTTCACCAAATCTGCATTCATTATAAAAGAGGAATTTAATCACAGATCTGTTCGTAACTTTCTCCCTGGTGTAGTGTTAGGAATATATCTCATGTCTTCCCAGTGATTAAAGGAATTAGGAACATCCACTGGTGTTCTGTATATGCCTCACTGTCTTTAGGTAATTGTCAGAAAGTTTCAATAAGTGATGATTAGATTAGCCTTTAAACTACAATGCAAATCAGATATGTTATTGATAATTGTGTTTCTCCTGAAAAGAGACCGGTTATCTCCACACCCCTCCCACACCCACCATTTGTGATTAAATATAAGCTTATAATGGATCCCTCCAGTTTGTGAACTTTTTTTTTTTTTTTAAGAACTAAGATTGAATTGACTCCCTGGTTTAACTAAATAATGTTTTCACATTGTCAGTGCCTTATTGAGTCTCTACAACTTAAGACAATTACAGACAGTAGATCAATGCCTTACTTTACATTCTGAGTGGAGAGCCGGGTTTGAAAAGAGGAAGTGACCATTTTCCCAAGAAAAAGTTATGGTTCTCTACTGGTGTGCTTACCTTGTCAAATATTGTTGTCTCCTTACCAAGATCAGTCGACAACGTATAACTTGTACTCCAACTTTTTATTCGTAGTAAAACCAAAATAACCCTGTGCTTCGGGGCCAGGAGACTCACATTTTAGCTGTGTGTGCTCAGGTCACTGGATGGTCCTGGTAGATCCTAGTTTCAAATGTTCTCATTATTAAAAATAAGGGAGTGAACTTGAGTTCTATGGTATTTTAGAATTATAATATAATTCCAGAATTTTTTCTCTTATTATCATTTTATTTTCAAATCTTGTATATGAAGGGTCTGAAAAATAGCAAGATGCAATATCTATATTTAATGCATCAAAAAGTGCTTTTCTTTACCATATTTGTCCATTATTTGAGAAGAGCTTCACCTTAATTGTACGAAGCCATTTTCAACAACAGAAGTATCATGTGAGGCCGTGTAGAAACTACTAGTATACCCAGCGCATGTGTCGCAGTTAACCGTTTTTATTCCATAAGTGTCAAAAGAACTTTAGAAACAAATGTTTCCGGGGAAACCAAGATGGCGGCGTAGGTTAACGCAGGAGATCGCTGCCTCGAACAACCACTTCAGAGATATAACTAAAGGACAGAACGGACATCATCCAAAACCACAGGAAGGCTGGCTGAGTGGAAGTCCTACAACTAGGAGGAAAGAGAATATCATACCCAGACTCAGAGGAGGCGCAGTGCTGAAGTGAAATACTCAGGTGCGGAGTGCGCGCGCGGAGCGGGCTGGCGGCGGAGGGCGCGGTTGTTGTTTTCAATCGGGAGGGAGTTTCAGACTCTGAGCTCCAGATCCGGGCGAGTCTCTGGGGAGCAAGACTCAAACGGGAGAAGCGGGACTGTCTGGCTTCGGTCGGAACTCGAAGGCAGCTTTCTCTCCGAGGTTTGCAGCCATTGCTGGGACTCTGAGAGGCAGAGCCCCTGGGGAAGGAACTGAGAGCAGCCATAACTGCTCGCTCCGGCCCTCCCTGTAGATCCCTGGGGACCCGCCCCGCCCAAGCCCTGCGCAGAACCATTTGCCAGATAGCCTCAGGCAAAGGCTAGATTAGCACCGCCTTAGAGATCCAGCACAGAAGCCCTCCCACTGCAGACCCAGCGGACTCTCATAGCCTGTTAGCCTGGAGGTCAACTCACCCCCGGTATTGCCGACATCAATCAAGGCTTAAAGGCAACAAGACTGCACACAAAGACCACTAGGGGGTGTACCAAGAAAGCATAAAAAATGCGGAGACAAAGAAACAGGACAAAACTGTCAATGGAGGATATTGAGTTCAGAACCACACTTTTAAGGTCTCTTAAGAACTGTCTAGAAGCTGCCGATAAACTTAGTAAGGCCCTCGAAAAGACTGGTGAGACCGCCGATAAATGTTGTGAGATCCTCAAGAAATCTAATGAGACCCTCGATGCTATATTGGGGAACCAACTAGAAATTAAGCATACACGGACTGAAATAATGAATATTATACAGACTCCCGACAGCAGACCAGAGGAGCGCAAGAATCAAGTCAATGATTTGAAATGCGAGGAAGCAAAAAACACCCAATGGGAAAAGCAAAATGAAAAAAGAATCCAAAAATGCGAGAATAGTGTAAGGAGCCTCTGGGACAGCTTCAAGCGTACCAACATCAGAATTATAGGGGTGCCAGAAGATGAGAGAGACCAAGATATTGAAAACCTATTTGAAGAAATAATGACAGAAAACTTCCCCCACCTGGTGAAAGAAATGGACTTACAGGTCCAAGAAGCGCGGAGAACCCCAAACAAAAGGAATCCAAAGAGGACCACACCAAGACACATCATAATTAAAATGCCAAGAGCAAAAGACAAAGAGAGAATCTTAAAAGCAGCAAGAGAAAGAAACCCAGTTACCTACAAGGGAATACCCATACGACTGTCAGCTGATTTCTCAACAGAAACTTTGCAGGCCAGAAGGGAATGGCAAGAAATATTCAAAGTGATGAATACCAAGAACCTACAACCACGATTACTTTATCCAGCAAAGCTATCATTCAGAATTGAAGGTCAGATAAAGAGCTTCACAGATAAGGAAAAGCTAAAGGAGTTCATCACCACCAAACCAGGATTATATGAAATGCTGAAAGGTATCCTCTTATATGAAGAGGAAGAGGAAGAAAAAGGTAAAGATAAAAATTATGAACAACAAATATGCATCTATCAACAAGTGAATCTAAGAATCAAGTGAATAAATAATCTGATGAACAGAATGAACTGGTGATTATAATAGAATCAGGGACATAGAAAGGGAATGGACTGACTATCCTTGGGGGGGAAAGGGGTGTGGGAGATGTGGGAAGAGACTGGACAAAAATCGTGCACCTATGGATGAGGACAGTGGGTGGGGAGTGAGGGCGGAGGGTGGGGCGGGAACTGAGAGGAGGGGAGTTATGGGGGGGGGGGAAAGAGGAACAAATGTAATAATCTGAACAATAAAGATAAAAAAAAAAAGAAACAAATGTTTCCAATATACTATTTACGTAGTCATTGTTGGAGATTGTTTGTTTCACTGGATATCAATAATTTATTGAGAGATCCATTTACTATCTTTCTTTAGAGCCCTAATTCATTGATGTGACATAGGTTATTTGAAAGCATTTTATCCTATCCCTTTAACTTTTACTGCTGCTAAATACATCATTATTTTTATTAAAGGTCTTATTTGTATTGACTGTACTAGGAGAAAAATAATGATAAAATCCTGCAAAATTGTTTTTGAAAGTTAATATCAACCATTTGTTATGGGTGAAAGGGGGAGAGAACCAGGTCAACTTAGAACTTCTCACCAGTCACAGCCACATTATTTCCAGAATTCAGTGATTGATCCCCCTCTAATTACAAGACTCTGTCCCTGCACCACTTTGACTTCCTGACCCACAGCCTGTCCTTGGTCTTCATTGCAATCTCCATTGGTTTCCAGGCATCACTTTTGCCCTGTCTACCCTTGACTCGTCCCATGCTCTGTGACCCATGGGCAGGCATCGTAATAGTGTATTCAACATCTCCCTACACCTTTGCCTTGTTGGCTCACCCAGTGAGCTGGTCCCTGGCTCTGAGGAAATCCCAATACCAACTCTCTGTTTGCCTTCCTTAAATGGCCAAAGGTTCTGGAAAAAAGTAAAGAAAACACCTAATAAAAACGCACGCTATCTAATGTCAGCTGGAGCCTCAGTGCCTCTTGCAGTCCTTTTACCTTATATATTGATTAAGCATCCGCATTCTGAAAAATCCTTTTGGGTGGTCACAGAAGTTTAAAGGTTGGCATATGCAAGCTCTTGGAGTTAGAGAATGGACCAAACAAAACCCTGGAGCAGGCTGGTCTGAGACAGGAATGACAGACGGGCCCAAGAGAGCCAGGTCAGAGGAGAGCCCAGAACAGCCTGCTTGGCAGGAGCGGTGCTGCTCTTTGCACAGGCTGGAATGTCTGTGCCCAGAGCCGACAAAGACAAACTCCACTGTGGCTGAACAAATAGGCTTTCCTCATCCTCAGCCAATAAATACCCCATATTCTGAATAGGCTCCCAGTTGACTTCTTGGTACAATTTGAGTTGATGGTCTGCACAGCTGTGTAGAAATGAGGGTTTGAGTTACATCACAGACCACCTCTCTGACTATAATTGCCCTATTACCGGCGTGATCAACTGAGACACCATTGCAAAAAGTCCCTCATTGTGAACTCCTGAGACCGGATACAGACTGTTTTTGATGGAAGGCCAACTGCTCAGGGATTTACTGCCCTGAGCGGTTCTATAGAAGGCAACGAGGCTTGCTTTCAGGGCACACAGAGGAAGCCATCTGTTTGCTCAGACCCTCGCCTGAGTGCAAGCCTTGTAGTCCCCAGAGCCCCTGTTGATGTTGTTGTTATTGTTATTCTTCATTATTTATTGAACATCAGAAATACATAATGTACTGAGAGGCGATAATGTTCACGAGAAATATAGTTTATGTGTATGAAAAATGCTCGATCTAATACACTATACATAATGTTTGGGAGGATGATACTTCTTACCTGGCAACTGATGGAATTAACTACTTAGAGTCGTAGACTTTCTTTCCTTGAGGTAAGAGTGAATGTTTAAAAAAAATTAAACTAACTATTGGAATATTTGTCCAAATCATCACATGTGTGATTGGCTCACAGAACTTATTTGATCTAGATGAGTTGAGATTCCTACATAGACCCTCACTCATATCTTTTTCTTCCTTTGTATTTCCTTTCATTTATTCATCCACTAATTTTAAGAAATATTTGTGCACATGTATTCTGTGTCAGACATCATGAAATCAAAGATTAATGAACTACTGTCATTATCTCAAATGCTTATCTTTAAAAAAAGCAGCCAAAGCAGTTTCCTATATATCACCTCCCATCTTGGTAGACATACTTAGATGTTGCCCTTAGGATTAATAACATCATAATTAGTATTGTGGTTAAGATCCTTAATAGCACAATTACAAGGATATTTATTATTTATTGTATGGCTGACATTAAAGGGAAATGGCTTTTAAAATTTGCTTAGAATCAAATTTATTATATTGCAAATATAAGTTTAAGATACAGAGTATGGAAGAATTTTTATTTTAGTAATCTTTTATCTCTTCAAATGGTATAATTTTCTTAATTTTTATCTAATTCTAACCTCTTTCCATGATAAATATCTTTGTCTAAATTTCCCAAAATTCAAGGATAAGTGAATAATCACAAATGAATCATCAACTAAAGTCAAACCAAACATGTTTCAGAATACCAGGCTTCTCTGAAATAAAATTAACAATAATTACATCTATTTCCTTAATTAAAATGTAGTTAATATGCTATGTTATAAGTATTGTATCATGTTTTAACATTTAGTTATAGAGAAAGTTTTATCTGTCTGCATCTGTGGTACCAGAAATTTTCAATAGTTGGGACAAGGTATCGATGTTTGTTTTCTATGACCTTTGTAAACATCAATGTCTTTACAGAGGTTCAATATTTTCTTTTGAACACTGAGAGTTCAATGGAGAGAATACTAAAGAAAGACACATCCATCTTTATACACATGCCCATATATACAGTTTTCTATTTGACACTCTTTTTTTTCTCAGTCATAATAATAGTGACCAGACAACTAATTTATCACCATGGAGTCAATCCAAGTGGCTAGAATTGACCATAGTCTTTATGTTATCCTCAGGAGAGGCTTAATCCATTCACAGAATACCCTTTGAATTAAGAAAATAATTATGATATGAATATTGTTTTGAATAAACATACATGAAAGGCAAACATGATCATGGAATTGTATTTCATAAAATTATGCTTTTCATGATTTCCAATTATAGTCCAACAATTATAGTCAAAGTTTATAAATACCCATTACTTGTTTTATATAGAGCTCCACTGAGAAAGTTTAAAAATTTTCAAAAGCCCTGTGCATTTCAATCTGTGAGATGTGAGTCAGTACTTAATGTTTGTAAGTATTTATTGATCCAATTTCTTTTAATTTCTCCCAAATAAGAGTTTTGGTAGCAAATTAGCCATCTAAAATTCAAGAATGTATCCATCATTTAAGCACTCATTCCTTTTGATCAACAAGTACATACTGAGTAAATACCAAGTAGGATTCCTAAGACAGTGTGCCGGACACACCGGGGTGAATGAGTTCCCTGACACTGCCCTCTGCTACTTAGAGTTTAGCGATGACTTTCCTATTTAGGCCATCTCCAGCTGATACGGTGTCATCATGAGTGTAAGCCTCAGGAGCACAGGCTCAATATTCAGGCACTTTGAACTCTTGACTGGGTGTTCTCATGCAACACAAAACCTCCCCATTCATACTTGGTGTCCATGAGCATGTTTTATTGCACAATTAGGCAGAGGTTGTGATTCATTCATCTCCAGAAAAACAGAATAATCAGGGCAATGTATGTTACACAGGAGCCAGCTCCCAAAATGGCTTCCAATGGTCTTACCTTTGTGTTCACATCTTGCGTAAGTTTTCTAACAAACAGATATTGCAGGGGTGGACCTTCTGAGATTAGGTTTTTCAAAGGCTGGCCTGCCTCTCTCTCTCTCTCTCTCTCTCTCTCTCTCTCTCTCTCTCTGTGTGTGTGTGTGTGTGTGTGTGTGTCTGAGATTGCTTGCCTCAGGGGAAGTGAGCTGCAAGGTCATGAGGCAGCCCTGTGGAGAGGCCCACAAAGCAAAGGGCCAAAACCTGCCCAAAGTCATGTGAGTGACTTTGGAAGCAGATGTCTTATCCATCAAGTGGGGCTTTCGAATAAGTCCACAGCCCTGACCTACAGTCTGACTGCAATTTCGTGGGAGTCCTTGGCCCTTAGGCACACTCAGCTAAGTCATGGCTGAATTCCTGACCCACAGAAAATATGAGATTGTAATGCTGTTGTTTTAAGCCACTAAAGAGTACTAAAGTCTCCTGGTCTTTCTCACCCCAATAATTTTTATTTTTTACTTGCACAACTGTCTAAAATGGGTATTCCTGGAAGAGCATCTCCCCTGGGCATCTTTCTCCTAAGTGGCCATAAGAACCCAGGTTTCTTCCATTTTGCAATAGTGCCCCTCTTTAGGTTCTGGAAATTTTATTCATTCATCCAGGACTGGGGAGAAATCAAATATAGAGGGAGATTAATTCAATGGGAAGTAGGCTCAGCGGGATGGGAAGGCTTGAAAATGACCTCCATCACTTCTGTCCATAGTTCATTGGCCAGAACTTAGTACCAGAACAGCACTTAATTGGAAGAGATCTCTGGAATGTAATCTAGTTGTGTTCCCAGAAGGAAAAGGAAATGCTTGGTAAACAACCTGCCAGTCTCTACCACATGAGGCATAGAGTGATTGTGCCAGGATGGGGGTGGGGAGAAGAGAGGGAGAGAGGGAGAGAGGGAGAGAGGGAGAGAGGAGAGAGAGAGAGAGAGAGAGAGAGAGAGAGAGAGAGAGCGAGAGAGAGAGAGAGAGATTCCAGGCAGAGGAAACAATTCCCTGGAAACTGAAGTATTTTTGTGTGGGAGTGGTGGAAAACAAGCAGAGAGACCACAATCAGACAATTGACCCTTCATTTTCACTATCAAGTGAGTAAGAAAGCAAGTTGGGAATACAATAGGAAGATAATTATGGAAAAATATATATAATGCCATTATGCCCCAAACTAGCAGATTTTACTGTAAGATTCAGAAGTGTCCATGACAGTTACTCAGCTCAAATTCCATCAAAATAGCAAGAACATCTCAATCACAAGAATATCAATGCAAGAAAGCAAGTCAAACAAGCCTCGCATAGAACTATTGGACTTCATTTAAGTTATCCTTAAGATAATGCTGTAGTGCTCTTCTATAAGAGAGTACCGAAAACAGAAAAATTCATTTCTAACAACAGAATGTTCACTAACAAATAATTTGGCTCTCGACACATCGCCAGTATTGTACATTTTAAAATATATTTTGGTTGGCCAACTTTTTAGCCTCTTTGTGCTATGATTTAAGTTTTCTTTGTATTCACATTCCAGCCTAATAAGTTTTAATGTGTCATCCATTGGGGGATAAATCTCATAGGGAACCTCAGAAGAGAGTGTAGAGATTTGCATGAAATAAAGGAGGATTTGTGTTGCCTATTATACTTCCTTTCTGAAGTTAAGGATTCCTTTGTTTTCTTAGTTCTACTGGTGGGAAATGAAAGAAACCAAACTCGGAACATTCCTTGCTGATACAAAGACAAAACTACTCCCATATATTTAATAAATAATTTTATTCCCATGGTTTATTCTTATTTGTAAATCCATGGTGTTTAAATTATATAGATCACAGAATGGAAGAGAAAATGTTGTATTAGACCCTATAAACCATTAAGAAATATTTTTAAATAATTAAAATATAATTTAAACAAATATTTTCAATAGATCTAAATTCTCTTTCATAATCACAACAACTATTGGTGAGCCCAAGATTTACCATTATTTTGAAAGTTGCCCTTTAAAAGTCCAGGGAGCAGAGTTTCAAGTTTTAATAGAATCTGTTTTATATAAAGTAAGTGTTTGGGGAAAAAGCCAGTAAATCTCATTTGAACCTAAAAGATGAATAGATGTTTCTCTATGATTGTGAATTCTCCTTTTTCCATTTTTATTTGGATATTAAATCTTTGGAAGGAAATATTAGTTGAGATGGTTTGGGCCTACTTTATCATTTTGAAGGATGTTCTTACAAGCAGAATAAAAGGCCATCATTTATAGATAAATGATTGAAATGACATTATTTTGGAAACAATTTAGTTGAGGAAAAAACTTGGAAATGTCACGACAACAATTCCCCTAGCATATCGCCTTATTCTGCAGTGCAAAGACACTTGACTTTGAGCTCTGTTCTGGCCTCTTGCCTTGTCAGGCATGTAATCTGGGACTAGCCATTTGTCATCTCTGATGGGTGTCTTCTAGCCTGTATGCTACTTTGTGTGACTTTAAAGAAGTCTTCCCTCAAACCCCCGGGCATCCTTAAGCCTGCCAACTGCACAGGGTGATCCTGCACCAGCAGCATCCATGGCCCCTCCTGACAAGATCACAGGAAACAAAAGCCCGCTGTAAATTAGACAGTGTTGTTCAAATACGAAGCACTGTCATCCAGATCACAGGCTGTGAAAGGCCAGAGAGTGAACCTTGAGGCTTTGCAGGCCACTGCCTTCTCTCTGGCAGCCACTCAGCTCTGTGTAGCGCAGAGGCACCTACAGACAATGAGTAAATGTTTGGGTGTGGCCACGGCTCAACAAAGCTTCATTTTTGGACATGAAAACTTGAAATCATATGATTGTCATGTGTGGCAAAATATTCTTCTTCTCTGTGTTTTTACCCCAAACATTTAAAGATGGGAAATTAGTGTTAGCTCACAGGCCATATAAAAATGGGCAGTGGGCTGGATTTGGCCCACAAGCTGGAGTTTTCTGATTCCTGATCTAGATCACTTCCCCAAGTCACTGAAAAATCTCGAATCTCTCTACTCAGAGTGCGATCCTGGGGGATTCTTAGAAATGCAGCATGTCAGGGCCCTACCCAGACTGATAGACTCAGAAGCGGTGTTTTTATCAGAATCCCCCAGCTGATTCTAGTCCTCATTTACATTTGGGAAGTCTTGATCTGGAACACGAATAAGAATCAGAAAGAGCAACGGATATAACAGGCGTTGGGAGTAGAGTGAGCACAGACCACAGAAGTACGCGCAGAGAGCGTGCGATTATTAGTACAAGAACCCTTTAGGTCTCTCTCAGAACCAAGTTTTATCTAAATTAGGTATCTGTATATATCAACATACTATTATATGTATTGGAGGTGTGTGAGTGCGCATGCGTGCGTGCACACACACACACACACACACACAGTCATGAGATGGTTTACCAGTCCACCACAAACTTCAAAGCGGGGACATTGCTATAAGTGGGGTCCATCTGATCGTGGTAACAAATACTATAGAAACACCTGCGATGTTCTTCTGAAATGAAATTGAATTAAAATTCTCAGAGATCAGGAGTCTGGACTCACTTTGTCAATAGGGCCGCTATATGTGCACTCAGTGGTCCCCAGGGCATGGTCTCGTCACAGCTAAACGCAGTAGCTGATGTTCATTGTGATCACCCTGGGCAGCAAGGGAAGGGGAAATGATGTTCAGTGGTCTTGCTTAAGAAGATTGGGACATGTCCCTGCATTTTAAAAAGGTTTCCATCACAGGTAGTTAAAGTGAAAGAGAGTTGTACTTAAAGCAGCTTTCCTTCAATTATTCAAGAAAAGTTTTTATTCAGAGTGACATGCTCCAAGGTTGCTAGATAACCACGGCTTTGTCGTCTTAAAATTTTTTCATGTGTTCAATTTTATTGACCATTCTTTAAGGTGCATATCTCAAATCTTTTACTTCATGCTTCCCATCAGAGGAGGCAAGATCTTTTTCTTCTTTTTCTTTTCACCTTTAACTTCTTAATAAGACCAGAGAGCTGCTATTACAGGTGTGCAGATGATTGTGGGAGTAAGAAAAGAAGATACTGTTATTTGTTCTCTCCCCAAAAACAGAATTCTGAGCCATCGTTTTATCTTTCATTCCTCTCTCTCTCTCTGTCTCTCACTATTTTAATTGCACATCCACATATGTCTTTAAAAATGTATTATGTAATCCCATGACCTTCTCCTCCAACTTGGCATCTAACATAACACAGGGAATGAATATATAAATAAAAGAAGAAGATATATTTTTTTTTATTTATTGGTGGGCCAAATCCAGCCCACCACTCACTTTAAAAATGTGTAACTATGTGTGGCAATGGAATCTGACTTGAGTCACTTTTGTGATCATTTCACAGTCATGCATATATCAAATCATTATGTTGTATACCTGGAACTAATATTATATATCATTTACATCTCAATAAAAAGAAAGATAAGTAGATAGCTAAATAAATAGAGATAAAATATAAAATGATTGTCATGAGTAGTATACCCAGGCTACATCCTTTTGACCATTGAAGGATTATGAAGATCATTTTATTCCTTTTTGAGAATAATAGACTCTAGGACAGTTGAAATCTGAATGAAGACTGATTAAAGAACCACCTGTAATGATGGCATTTAGAAGTTTGTTTCACATCCCTCTGTTTCCCCCTTTGATGGTAAGATGAGCAGGCTCAGAACTGTGTTAGACAGGATAGAATTAGAATATGTAGGTGGGGGAAAAACAGCAGGAAAAAGCAAAGCCTAGCTGTGACAGGACCAGTTCTGTTTTCTTCCCTGAAACTCTAATTGAGAACTCAGGCATGGCAGACTGCAGAGCCCACTATTTCCTTGCGCTCTGGTCAGGCCTGTCATTGATAGGGTATCCAGTTCCTGCGCAATTCTCCCCTGTATGCCATACTTAAAATAAGTGGCAAAATGATCTGCATTAATGAGAGCCCAGAGCACTGGCAGGACACTGGTAGGAAAGTCATACTTATGGTAATTCAATTTCAATAGGTTGGTCTTGTAAAGAGAATGGCTGACAGCAGGTTTATCAAAGCAATTTCCAGGTGGGCCAGGGAAGATGGGCATTCTGACTGAATAGGAACACAAGAACCGCTTCAAGGACAGAGTGAACACACTTCCTAATCACATGGGAAAGCCAGCCTTTGCTGGAAGGTTGAGCAGCCTGCAGAGCGCAAAGGAGGAGCAATTGTCATTCGCAAAAACATGGCACAAAGGAAGGAAGCAGCCAACAGCAGGTCCTCAGGTTGACAACCACAATCATATATCAAAATATTTGCACATCCACTTAAAATGATCTTCACACTTCAAATTAGCTTTTGCAGAAGTACTCATAAACAAAAAATTCCATATGCATAGGACAAGAATGATTTAGTGCCACGCATTGTTTTTGTTTTGATTTTTCAGAATTAGAAAATACTGATTTTGTCTTCAGTATATATTTTTTCCAAATACATAGTATGTGTTTGGCTCTGTGTGTCCAATACTGGCCATTGGAGGTGCTGCAGGAGAGGTCAAGCTCTGATCTCACCCTTGTGGAGCTTACATTGGAATTCCTGAATAATGAATCAGGTCTCCTTTCTGACTGGATATATACATCAGTGTGGCTAGCCTACCTATGCAGAGATTTTTAATTATTTCCCATCATTTTCTTTCAGAGAGCTTTAATTATGAATTATATCCACACATCATCATTTGTGTTCATTCATAAGAATCTAAATTTCCCCACTCTATGGGTTGTTTTTGTTGTTGTTGTTAATTCTCACCTGAAGATATTTTCCATTAATTTTTAAAAGGATTAGGGTAGAGGGTAGAGAGAAAGAAAGATACAGCAATGTGAGTCACATGGATTTGTTACCTCCTGCACATGCCCCAACTGGTGCTGGGGATTGAACCTGCATGTCCTTGATCAGGAATCAAACCCTCAAGCCTTCACTCCTCAGGCCAACACTCTTAACACTGTTCAGGGCCTCACTCTGTGTTTTAAAAAGCCAAGCTCTAACAGAGGGAGGGGTTTGCTAGAGGGAAATATGTTTATTTTCTCACCGAGAGGGACATCCATATTTGACTCCTCATGTGAAGGAGTCTACAAGACACCTTAACTCGTCAACAACTTTGAGGTTTGACATGCTCTTATGAATGACACAATGCTTATCTCTCAAATGAGAATCCACTTTGGGAGGTACCCAAGCCACCTCATGGAAGGCCATTCAAGGATGAGAAGAAGATCATCCCCTTATAAATTTTACGCAGGTGGAAACAGAACAGGACAGTAGCATCTCAAGTGCCATTCGAGTGTGAAATGAAGTGCATCTCTCTCTAGTTGAAGGGGTAAATGTGAGCTAAGGGTACATGTGAGCTAAGGGTACATGTGAGCTAAGGATACATGTGAGCTAAGGGTACATGTGAGCTAAGGGTACATGTGAGCTAAGGGTACATGTGAGCTAAGGATACATGTGAGCTAAGGGTACATGTGAGCTAAGGGTACATGTGAGCTAAGGGTACATGTGAGCTAAGGATACATGTGAGCTAAGGGTACATGTGAGCTAAGGGTACATGTGAGCTAAGGGTACATGTGAGCTAAGGGTACATGTGAGCCTTTAAACAACACAAAGGAAGCCTTTTCCATTCACTTTGTGCATGAAGCATTCTGAATGTGAACATTGGAAAGCATGGGTCTGAGATATCTTCCCTACGGCGTCTTCTAGCAGGGGTACTACTCACAGCACAGGAGGCCTCTGACGCCACCTCAGAACCTGACTGGATGAGGCCGCCCAAAGCTCTGCCCTTCATGTGACACCATTGAGAGTCTCGCATCCGCCATTCTGTTAAAACAGATGCTTGGAGGAAACAGTTATTGGGTGGTTTTAATGTTGATTTCATCCAGTTACTAAGGAGATGTCAAGCAGAAAACATCTCCTTAGTAACTGGATGAAACAGTCTGATGCTTGGCTCTCAATTTATTTAATCTGTTCTGTAGAATACAAAGGCTGTAAACCTACTTTTCTTTCCTTCCTTCCTTTTGCTTTACTTATCTCTCTCTCTCTCTCTCTCTCTCTCTCTCTCTCTCTCTCTCTCTCTCTCTCTCTCTCTCTCTCTCTCTCTCTCTCTCTCTCTCTTTAAATCTCCTTGGAGGAGCGACTCCTCTAACCGGAGAAGTTAATTTTGAAAGTGCACCGCTGAAATGATATAAAAAGTCATTTTGATAGCAGAGTGTATTTTCAGTGGTGTTGAAAGACCCTGAACTCAGATGTATTTGCATAAAGCGCTGGGTATGGTGCCGTTTGTTAAAGTGAGTTGAACAGATAGTACTTAAATTGCATATAAACGTGTGTTGTTTTGAACTGTTTATGTCAGTAAAGTTAATCTAATGACACAAACATAATAATACCTTAACTGCTTTTATAACCTGTTTACAGTATTTATCATTTCTGGAGCCCAGCTAGTGTTATCTACAATTCAACAGTAATTTTCAATCACAACCTCCACATAGTTAATGTTAAAAGGAATCAATATGGACTACATTTTATTGCAGACCCATGGACAATAGCTCACTGTTAATGACCACCACTGCCAACTTATATCTAACATAGTAATTTTTCTTTTCATAAATTAAATGGAAACCAGTGTGAAATAAACTCTAAGATCATACTATGATATTTCAATATTTTGCTCTCTCATCTACTCTCTCTCTCATCTTTAAAAACAATGGTTTCTTCAACTTTGGCTATGCCTTCCATTATTGAGACCTATCATCCCAAATGCTAGGGCTTTGCTATCACTATCACTAGTGCAAGTAATAACAAGAAGGCTGGTTTTAGTGCTTTTTACTTTATCCTTTTCATGTCACTGAGTAAAAAAATCTAGTTATTTAAAATTACCTGAAAAGATCAGTCTCATGCCAAATGCATGTCACTATAGAGAGAAATGTAGTTGGAATTGCTTTTCAAAATGGCACATTCTTAGATGATTGGTATGTGTTGTCTATCAGAGGTCACTCCTAGTGAGGGTAGATTCTGTCTTGAATATTCTTCATCTAATTGTTGTTTTTTTCTGGAAATATTCATATGTCATTTTAAACCTGACACCATGCTAATTGTTGAAAAGAAAGAAAGACATAGAGAGAGAGAGAAAAGAAAGGCAGGAAGAAAGAAAGAAAGAAAGAAAGAAAGAAAGAAAGAAAGAAAGAAAGAAAGAAAGAAAGAAAGAAAGAAAGAAAGAAAAGAAGGAAGAAAGGGAAGGGAATGGAAGGGAAGGGAAGGGAAGGGAAGGGAAGGGAAGGGAAGTTGAGTTTAGACACTGGAGTAGATTGTCTGACCTTAACCAGTTATTTAACCTCTTTGTATCTCAGTCTTCTTACCTGTAGAATGGAGCAAGAATAGTACCTACCTTGTAAATTTGTTGAAAAACTTAAATAATTATATATAGAATTAGAATGGCCATTGTACCTATAACAGCCGGCATATTTGTAAGTGTTATAATAACTTAATAACTTAATAACTTAAGTTATTAGCCCTTAATAAAAGGGTTAGTGGCGACCAAATTTCCTCAGATTTAAAGACATCAACATGTGCTAACCTCACACCCTGCATTTACCCATCTTTCTGTTCAGTGCTCTCCCTTTGTTCACCTACACAATGTGCCGCTTCTCTTATTGCTTCGCTGTCCCTTAGTCTTTCTCCCCCGCTGTCAGGATGCATGACTCTTCTTCCTGGGGCTCTCAGCACCATAGACAATGTGGGAGACCCGTTGCTGAGAATGGGGATAGGAAAGCTCATTGATTTCATCAGATTCATTTGGTGTATGGAAGGCATGATATTCTGGTGATGGAGAAACACAAAAGTCCATGGGCATTAAAGGTGGTTTGTGAGTTTCTGTCTTGGAGCAGTTGAGTGCAGCTCAAAGAAGACTGGCAAAGAACATGAAAGTGACACAGATATCTGCGTGAGGATTCCAGAGCACTCTCAAGTACCTCTGAGTTCGGAGAGAAGCACCGGTGATCCACACACAGGTTGACAACTGTTCTCACATCACCTCCAAACAGAGAATCCTCATTCCAATCCAGTGCCTGTGCACATGCCCTCATTGCTCTCCCTCCATCAGTATTCTTTGAATTCCTCGAGTTACTTGGTGGAGACAGCTTCAATTAGCTGATTATCTGTCCTTAGCACAGTCCTTTCACTTCTTCCTTTGTTTGATTGCCTCTAAACAAAGAAAGCTAATCATCTGTCTTTATCAAGAAGGGTATTTTGTCTGCAGAAGCCAGAGCCTCTGAAATGAGCTGGGACTGCAGCTTGACTGGAGGAGCGGGTTTAGATGAAGCTCTGTAGGTTGTTGGAGCATCTAAGGAATGGTTAAAGCACTGAGTGTGAAAGCCACAAAGCCTGCATTCTGATTGGGAATATATTTAACTCTTGAGATTTTCAAATGGATGTGACTTCTTTCTGTTCCTGGATACATTCCAGGAAGGAAGGAGGCATGCTATGAGCTGCTATGAAGTCAGCTTCCATAGGACTCTGGGCCATTCTATCCTGCTTGCAAAACCTTGCTAAGCAGCAAAATCTTTTCTTAAAATCATGTAAAGCCCCTGATGAAACAGATCTGTCCCTCTTTCTTAAGCTTTTTGCCTGTCTGACTAAGGTCTGGCTAAGGGTTTGGGGAAGGTAGTTCACTGTTTCTTAGTTCCAAGTCACATTGAGTCTTTTCAAGTCACAAGTTATAACAAGTCCCAGTTGGATCTTCATTAGAAAGAAAAAAATCAGAATTAATCAAATAATAAAATTTGGAAGCCATGTTCCTTCATTACTATAACCACTGGCTCACATTTTGGGGGCGTTTACTCTGTGCCAGGCACAGTTGTAAGTGCTTTACTTGTGAGAATTCTTTTAATCTTTACAACAACCCTTTGTGGTAGGGACTGGTATTATCTCTACTATGTGAATGGAGAAATTTAGGCAAAAAGTGTTTATCGACTTGCCTGAGGTTAGCAGTTTGTTACAGGCATAACTGAAAGGACACTAAAAAACACTGCCTCATTTCGTTTCATGAATTTTAATGGATCTATAGATATCTATAGCAGAGAAGTCAAGTATTTTACTTTAATAATTGTAAGTTTAGAAAGTGGTGCCATTGAAGAAAATGGCAATGATGTCCGGCCAGTGTAGCTCAGCAGTTGAGCATAGACCCATGCACCAAGACGTCACTGGTTTGATTCCTGGTCATGGCACTTGCCCATGTTTTGGGCTCAATCCTCAGTGGGGATGTGCAGGAGGTAGCCAATCGATGTTGCTATCTCTCTCCCTTCTCCATCTCCCTTCCCCTCACTCTAAAAATCAATAGAAAGATTTAAAAAGAAAAGAAAATGGCAATGAAATGAATAGATGATAATAAAAATACAACTCTAAGAGCGCTGAGAGTTGAGTAGACATTTGCATTCCACACTGTTTTTAATGTTTTCAGCATTTCCAACATTTTATAATTCCCGTCTCTATACAATTGTAAATGAAAATGCATCCAATAGTCATTTCCTGATCTAAATAAATCACTCTTCTTGATGAACTAAAAGTTATTAAAAGTGCCTTTTCAGCCCTAATTCTTTGTTAAGGGAGTCTGCTGGCCACCTTCCATCTGCTTGTCTGGAGCACTCTCATTCTCCTGCCCCTTCAGTGTCTTATGTGGCTGAATGGAATGGGTGAGATTGATGAGCACCCTTCCCCTTGGCTTCCTGTGAAGTTGAGGCAGTTTGCAGCACTGACAGATGAGCGGATGGGAAGGGCAGAAGCCAGGGTATATCCTGCTTCCTTCCCAGACAGATCCCCCTCAGGTTGGCTGCCTGAAGGCTCCACAGCTCTTAGCTGGCCCTCTTCAAATAGCTGGGGGCAGAGGGAGGGGTTAGCAACTACTTCCTCCCTGGGGGTTGATAATGCTCCCTACTACTACTAACCCCAGAGTCCTCCCATAGAGCATCTACCCACACCATTGCAAGCAATGCCTTCACTCTCCTCCGTTACTCAGCATGAGTGTGCTCTCTGTTTCCTGCTGAAACCCTGATGGAAACAGAAACCTTTGCAATCTAGTACAGTTACCCATTTAATATTACTCTTTCAATTGAAAACCAATTATCCACATTTTTGAACCGAAATAAACTCTACCAAGTGTCTGCTCATAAGCATATGCTCTAATTTCTAAAACTCAAGTGGACTTTGAGGCCTTTATTTAACAGCAAATCTAAGTTGTGAGTACTTTCCATTTTATCATATAAAATTAAATTAATTGTGCATGACAGAATTAGGTAATGTCGTTAGCATCTCTGTACATTACCAGGGCCATTGGAGTCAAGAGGCTCTCTGTGATGAACAAACTGCTTGACTGCTTGAGGTTGAGAGAACTAATAATTTTTTTAGTAGTTATTGAATCCTGAAGTTATTCAGGTGCTATGAAGAACACCGATGAGATGAAAATCCATCCGTGTGCTACTATAAGAGATGCACAATCAAAATGTTTCTTTTAGGAGTTTTGGTTTATTTATGAATGGAGATGAGTAGAACTCATGTATCTCAGTTGTCCCATATTGGGAACTTTTCAACCCAAGTGCATCACTTTTCAAAAATCTACATCTTAAAATATGTGCTAAGATTCAAGACCTGAGGCCTTATATTTAATAACAATTAGTGTCTGTATTAACAAATAAATGAATAATTGACATTATTCTGTGACATACACATAATCTTAATGGAAGTTTAAAAATACAAGAATTATAAATTAGTATTTCAGTATATCTTGAACCATAAATATGATTAAGATAGCCATGTTTACATGTAATATCCTTGGGAGATTTACATAAGAAGATTGTAAGAAAAGAGTAAATTTTAAATATAGGTTTAATACTTAATGTACTTATCACTACACATAGTAAATGATTAAGCTACCCAAGAAATGCGAGTTGTTTACTGCAACAATTAGCTTTGATGACTAATAAATCACCCAAAACTTAGTGTCTTAACAAATATTTATTTAACTCTTAATTCTATTGGTCAGGAATTTGGGCAGAGTTCAACTGAGTAGTTCCTCTGTCTCCATTTGTATTCATTCATGCATTTTGAGTCTGCAGCCAGGTCAGCTGGGAGGTAGCTAGTCTAGAATCACCTCTTCTCTGCTCCACATGGTCTCTCGTCCTCCATCAGGTTAGCCAGGCTTGGTCGTGTGGCAGCCGGGCAGGATCCAAGAGGGCCATTAGAAATGCAGAAGAGAGGCCTAATGCTGCTTCCATCACACTGTACGGCCCAAAGCAAGTCACAGGCAGGTCAGGTTCAGGAAGAATGGAAATAGCACCCATGTTTTGATGAGAGGAGCTTCTGAATCCCAATGCAAAAGGCACAGAAGCAAGGAAAAGTGGAGGATTGTGGGCAATTTGCCATCCACAAAAATTCGATAATGAGCAATGTGGAATGAGAGTGATGAACCGAATGCACTCTTGTGCCTTTTGTGATCCAAGAAGGAGGAGAAGGAGGAAACAATGTTTTGCATGGGTCAACACACACAGAGAGTACACACACATATATGTAGATACTCACATTAACTATTTCTCAGACACAAGGAGAATTTTGTTCCCTACCAACACTCCACTTTAATCTTGTTTCTCTATTCTTTTGACCAGTCTATAGTCTGTCAATTATTATTATTTTTTTTTGGCTTTTCTGTACTCTCCCCCTACTCACTCCCTAACTCTCAGATCTGCTCTCTTCCTTCCTTGCATGAGTTTTATTCCTCCCCAGTCTCTCTTCTCCCACTTCTGGCAGAAACCAAGTCAATGAAGAAAACACTCAGTCATTTGGCAGCATGAAGAAGCAATTAGATGCCAGCTTGCAAAGAGCTCAAGGATGTTTCAAGTCCAAGTGCTGAACATCTGACTGAAATTATGGACAGAACAGAGGGAGAAGTGCTTGAAAGACTATTAGCGAGCCAGGGCTTGGCCCCGGCGCACTTTTTCCATTGCCTGTTATAAGAAGGCTTCCATGGTCTTGCTCAAGCCAGTGAGAGTGGAAGGGAGAATGGATCAATGAGCAGCAGCGAGAGAGTTCCTCAGAAATAATGAAAGCTTATCTCAGTCCTTTACTGATAAGACCTAGACACAATGATTACCACAATTACCAGGGAGCTTCTTTGGATGCAGGTGACAGTAAAGTAGAGGATTCCAAATTCCACTGATAATCAACAGTTCGGTTAATCTCGGAACGGTTACTGAGATGCATGTTATAATTGGCAGCACAAAAGTAGCCCTTCATTTCATTCTGCACAGTACTCAATATTGTACTCAGACAGGCAGTATGCTATCACTCAAACCTCTATTTTCTATTTTTTATTGTTATTCTTTTAATGCAGACTTGCCCCTTACCCAAGCCAGGATTGCTACTCCACTGAGGTTTTTCAGACATCATTAACCACAGGAAGAGAACATAACACAGCAGAAACTTGGGATTGAATAACAGCCTGGAAATTCAAACTGACATCATGTATTATTGTTTGCATTATATACTAAACAGTTAGTGGGAACAATTAGCAATTAAAGACTCTTAGGTGCAGTTATATGGTTTTCTGAAATATATCCTGAATAGCAGGATAAGTGCTTTGGCTGTAAGCCAGTCATCAAAAAGCCTGCAGAAAACTCTAATCTAAAATGCATGCTCCTTTATGGCCACTGAATGAGGCACGTTAATCAAGCAAAGCCACACATGAGATGGGGGGGCCTTCAGGTATATACTTTCACTGTGAACAAGTTTTCTGTTTTATCCAACATCCATGAAGTCCCAAAGAAATAGCCAGATTTACACACACATTTTCTCCGCCTTACTTTCATGGGGGGAAAAAAAAGACATATAAGCACAGAAACAGAAATCCAGAAATATTTTTAAAGGAATGTGTCCTGAATCCAGGGAAAATTAATATCATCCCTCCTATCTTCTAAATCCTTCAGTACTTGACACTGAGACTTGGTGTTCATCACAATGTCCCTGAGGCCCTGAGTGGTTCTTTTTGTAGCATCAAAGTGAGATTATATCACGATCAAACTAATTTTAATGTTAAGTGTAGTCTTATATGAATATATATATTTAATTTTTAAAAAAAATTAAATACATATGGTGATTTTAGTTTTCATACAATATCCATCCTTTCAAAAGGCCATATTCCCTTTCATATTGAATAATTTGGACTTTGTATTTTATTATGTGTTATGCTCATTTTTTAAAATATCAGAGTGCTGGCTTCAGTTCGTCCGCTATTAATAGTGGTACAGATTGTTTCTGTTTCCAAATCAGAACCTTATTATGCAGTAAACTGATCCCAGTCTCAAAGTTAACACACTTTTAAAGACTACAGAGCAGGCGGAAGCTGGTTGACTAGCCTCTGTAGAGCACTTACCATGGAAAAAGAGAGTGATATATTAAGAAAAGTAAAGCAAAATTCCTAATTGACCTCCTTTGCTCAGATCTTTAGAATAATCTGTACAGAAACAGCTGATCATATTGAATAGAATAGCTTCCCTCCTTCTACATTCCAACGTGACAGCACAGGTAGCCATAATCTGTGCAACAGGACCAATAAAACTAGGTGATTCTATTACATATTTGGCCATGATCTGAGCACCTCAAACCTTAACATAGCCTGAAGTTATCTTAAGGGAGAAAACATGGAACAAATAATTGGAAGCAATAAAATCCATTTTCTTGTGTTTTGGGTTTGTTTTTTTTTAAGCAAGAATGAGCAATACGGACAGTAACTATTTCAAAGTTTGAAAAAAAAGTATGTGAACCAGTATAGACATTAAAACTTGAAATAGATACATAAGCATGCAAAAATAACTTGATTATAAGTCAGGTTGGCATAACCATACCTTATTTTTCTAACATGAGAATAGAAAAACAGATGCTCAGTAGCAAAATACGGTATGGAGATTAGTAACCAGGAGCCAGGTATTCTGTACAAGTTGTAATTTTAACTTAAAATGGAAAGTGAAATGCAGTTTGAATTTTTCCAAAGTGTGGACTTAATAAAATAACCTGTGATTTTGGTTTATCAACGTGGGCTATCGGCTTGCTTTGGGGTGTCTGCAACCTGCATCATGAGATGGTGTTGTGGCAAGCTGTGGGCTTACTTTGTACTGTGCTCAAGCCAAGTCGTTTCCCTCAGCAGCTGAAGGTTTTCTAAGATGTGTGTGTTCCTCCCATTCTGATTGAGTGAAGAGCAAGCTCCCTTAGTGAGTGAGACACACAGGCCTTTGCACCCAGACTGCCTGTGAGCTTCAGAGGGGCCATGCCTTGGTCTCTAGGTGTTGCTAGTGATGTGCACTTCCAGGAGATGGCGCTATGGCTCAGTCTGAATTCTCAAATCCTTCTGGCCAACTCAGAGCGGTTTAAGGTTGAAAATCTCAGAATCTCTTTTAAGCCGCTTAAAAAGTAATCATTATTGGATGGCATTGGGAAGTAGGAAATGGGTTGAGAACACAGATATGTAGATTAAATACAAAACATTTTCTGAACTTAAAGCACTTTAATGACTATGTTGGTGCAGGAAAATCAGAGGGGGTTGAAGCCAATATTTATGACCTCTTTAAGAGGGAAGAAATAAAAGACTATTTTTTTGGAAATGGAGTAGGACAAAAAGCAAGGGGGTGATTTTTTTTTTTTGACAAAAGTCAGCTTATTCCAAAATTTTGTTGGAGAATATTTATATAATTATTATTTTTATGAAAATGGTGCTATTCCAAATTTTTTCATTTGTTTACCCTAAAATATTTTAACCTAAATGTCTGTCCTCTACCCAGTTTTTTTTTTCTACCTTTTTTTGTAATCAGGGTATGACCTCACCTCACATGAGTTTGAAGTATTGCTATCATCACATTGGATCCCTCCTTTATAAGAAACCTCATATTTATGACTGACTCCTAAAACTACAGCAATAGAATTAAGTGGCCAGCCATGAGGGCAATCATCCAATCACGCAGGAGGAAGACTGTTCTGGAAGGTGGCTGAGGGGATGAGGGTGCGCCTCCTGGTGGCCAGCTATTTCAGCCACAATATGGCAGCGGGAATTTCAGAAAGAAGTAGCCAACGCAATGATATTTGTATTTGGACAGTTCTTACAATTATAGGGTGTTCCCATGAATTTTACCTTCTTGGAGCCCCTCAGACTATCTGAGTGTGTGAGATGGGGTTGTTGCCATGTAATACATTCACCAAGGAGGCTTATGCAGGAGACCAGTTTGATGCAGGTCGCATTGCTGGCAGCTGGGAGAGTTGGTGTATAATTCACATCCTCTATCCCTAACCTTATGCATTGGTGGCAATGAGGTTCTTCACTGTTTTGTGTGAAGTGTGCCTGTGGGTGCGATGATCTAAAATATCTTGGTTTCTCATGGACACGTGTGAACATTCTCATGTCTGCCAGGACATTCCAAGGGTACAAAGTGTTTTCAGACTCTTCACTGACCTTGGGGAAGTCCCTAATGGAGTTTGGGGCCCTCAATATTAAGTAAGTTTAGTTTTTGGATTTTTAAAAATATATATATTTTTTATTGATTTCAAAGAGGAAGGGAGAGAGAGATAGAAACATCAATGATGAGAGAGAACCATTGATCAGCTGCCTCCAGCACGCCCCCTACTGGGGATTGAGTCCACAACCTGGGCATATGTCCTGACTGGGATTCGAACCTGTGACCACTTGGTTCCTGGGTCGATGCTCAACCACTGAGCCATGTCAGCCGAGCCAATTTTAGTTTTTAATAAAAGCACCGTCAAGCAACTATTTCTACTATTTCATGTCATCACCGTCTTTCGGACTGTTTTCACTTTGTGAATGAGAACATTTGGGGGTTTGTCTTCTCTTTTATTCTAAGGTTCAAATTCTCATCACATTTCTTGATTTCTTATTTTACTCAAAGCTAGACTAGCGGTGATTGCTGATGACTATTAGTTCAAATTTAAGCACCATAAAGAAAAAAGGTTAAATTTACTTCTGATAATGGAGCCAAGTGAATTTTTATAACATATAGATTTGGCTTTTCTCCTAATTCCTAGCAGCTCAAAACATTCTAATTAGGTCAAATACTATTCATAATGCTAGTTATTTTCGCATATATGTTGACATGATAGGGCGAACAGCTGGCCTTTGAACTCAGACCTGAGTTGGAATTCTGGCTCTTTTTTCTTACCAGCTATGTACTAGTAGCCTGGTTACCTTATTTATCATATCTGAGTGTGGGTCTTCCTCCATAAAATGGCGAAATACTTGACCTCGCAGAGGTGCTGGTGAATATTGAATAACGAGTAAATCTTTAATACCATGAGTGTATTTAAGGACAGTCCTGTCATAGGCACACTTTCTTCATTACTCTCTCTTCCAGGCAGTGAGGTTGCAAATGCCCTCTGCTCGGTGGGGGTGGGCAGGAGGCTGTTTGAGTGCCTTGGACTTTGCTCTGAATTTCACAGAGGAAACACGTGCTCTGCTTTGCCAAAGAAATGAGAGTCTCCTGATCATCTGAATTACCTAAGTTTTGCTTTCTTGTTTTAACTTTGAGCAGAGAGCATGCAAACACTACTTTCAGAGGACCAAGGGAAAGCGAGAGACAAGCTGAATGATCCGTCTGAAGGTTCCCTACTAACCTCCAGTGTCTCACGCCAGCGGGGAGGGGGGTTCTGTAGAAAAGGCTCCTTGGAATCAGCGGCGCAAATGAACCTGCCGCAGTCTGTCACCACGGAAAACTGGCTGGGAAACCAGGATTCCGCGTTCGTGGTCCCCGGGTGTTTGCAGTTGTCACCGGCCTGCTCAGGGGGCTGAGGAAGAAGGCGAACTCCCGCCGGGCAGGTCCACAGGGCCCCGAGGGTGCAGATCTGCCAACGGGAAATTAAAGCAATAAGGCAGGCGCATTCACAAAAGCGCTTCTTCCCCGCATCAACATAAAAAAGCAATCCTGCCCGACATGACTTTTTCCAAGTGTTAACTGCAGTTCCTGCTCTTTAAAAGCCTCCAAGTATAAAAGAGGGGAGAAAAGAAAGTGTGACATTTCACTTTCTGCCTGCTTTTCTGCTGAGGGACCGCATATGCTAATTACACACCGACCTTCTTCTGTTTACTCTCACCTCTAAGTTATGGATTTAAGTTAGTAAAGGTGTCAGGTACACACACAGGGTCGCATCCTTAATTAGAACTTTTAGGTGAATTTTAATGCAAGGTAGGCCAGGTGCTGGGAATATATATATATATATATATATATATATATATATATATATATACAGATCTTATTTTTAAAAAGGCAACTACCTCTTCTATAAGTTGGCTCCATCTCTGGCTGGTTATTTTGCCTCCTTCTTGTAATGGTAGTATTTGAAAAATAATTTAATAGAAAAAAATCACAAACTTTACACTCTAAATTGCATATGTTGATAAAGGAACACTGTGCCCTCGCGATAAAAGAGGTGAGAAGCATGTAAAATGCATGTGATTTCACAAAGGAAAGATCAGCGACTTACATTTCCTCTCCTGCATCCAGTAGCATTAATTCTTACTAGAAGGCTGACATCCTCCCCCTGCACCCCACCCCCCCCCCCATCCAAGAGACAACAGGTGAAGTGAGGGACCAGTCCACAGGTCTGAACTCATCTCAGCCTCCAGATCTGGCCCACACAGCGGCGGAGGGCCCTGTGTTGGTAGATGATGATAACGCACGTAGAAAACATGCCCCGTACTGGAGGAAGCTCACCAGCGCGCTAGGTAAATACACCATTAATCATGCTATTATTTAAGCACACGCAGAGTCATTGCTCAATTATCACTGCTAATGAAGAGGAGCAATCGAGTGGGTAATCATCCAACATGGCAGCGAGAATAATTGATATTCGAGTCAAAATGACTTTTTGTACTTACATCTGAATATCATTGCGTCTGATAACCGGGGACTCCTAGCCGAGCACCCAGCAGGCAGGGGCGTTCCCCTGCAGACACAGCTGCTCATCCATCGTTCCCGGTGGAAGCAGAGAAAGGCAGGGAGTTGGTGTGTCTGCGAGAGGCTCAGTGGCTGGGGCTCAGCTGTGTGCCCAGGGCCTGGCCCGGGTCTGTTGGCTAGTGCACAGGCCTGCCCTGGTGGAGAGAGGAGCAAGGGGTGGGGATGGAGAGTCCACCCGTCTACATTTGCGCATCTGTGCACCTTGCCTAAAAGATAATGACCTGCCCTGGCTGGTTTGGTTCAGTGGATAGAACATCGGCCTGCAGACTGAAGGGCCCTGGATTCAATTCTGGTCAAGGGCACATGCCTGGGTTGCGGGCTCAATCCCCAATGGGAGGCATGCAGGAGGCAGCCGATCAATGATTCTCATTATTGATATTTCTATCTCTCTCTCCCTCTCTCTCTGAAATTATATATATATATATATAATTAGACCAGACGTCCTTCTGGATGACCTTCCAGATGAAGCCGGGTCTAGAGGGAAGCCTGGGTCCTGGGTGCCAGAGGGAAGTGCGTGCTGGAAGAGGGGAGTGGGTATTGGCAGAAGGAAGGCCTACTCTTGCACGAATTTCATGCATTGTGCCTCTAGTATATAGATAGATAGATAGATAGATAGATAGATAGATAGATAGATAGATAGATAGATAGAGAATGACCTGTAACTGACAAACATTTGAATGAGAGGGAACAAAGGCATGAGAAACCAGAGAAATAGCTCTGGCCAGTTCCCCGAGGCAGCCTCTTCCTGACAACAGACTGTGTCGTCTCACTTACCTGACCCAGGTGCTCAGGCAGAACCTGTTTCGGCAGGGCCTGCCTTGAATGGGACTGAAGATGGATTTGTGCATTGCTTCAAGCTGCTATGTTTCCCAGGTTTAGCCTGGTTATTGGGTTACATCTGCTCTTTAAAGAGGAGGGGCGTGCAAGGTTGGGAATTAGGCCGGTGCCTCAGGAGATGGCAAAGGCTCAGGCTCAGTGTGTGGATGGAAGTAGCTCCATGGCCTAGAGGAGGCAGAGGTCTGACGACGTCGTGGTCAGTAGGCAGTGTGAGTGCTGAGGACATTGTATTACAGAGAGAATGAGACCTAGGAAGAGAAAAAGCATGTAGATATACTTACACATGTTGACATATTTGGTTTCTGTATGTTTCTGCTAATGATAGTAATGATTATGATGAGAATTCTGATTTGGACTATTTATTGGCTTAGAATGGAAAGGCATCTCTTATTCAGAGGAAATACAATGCAGAAACTGAATAATACAGTTCATTGGTGAACTATATTTTTAAAATAAGCATTAATTATTCAAAAATTAAAATATATTTTGTGTTAAGATAAAACATTACCATATTTATTATGCCTATACACTGAAGATGCTAACTATAGGAATTAAATAAAGTGATGTATGTATGACATGTATTTCATATTTTATAGTATCATATATTTTTAATACAGCCTTGCCATGCTATTCAGATCCTCAACATTTCTTTTGAAATTTCGTTCTTATAATAGTTTTGCTTAAACTATCATAAGATATAATTGCATGCACGCCATGGATCCCTGTATTAAAAATATGAAAAAAAATAATATCTTGTTGTTTGATTTTCCTAAGTGTTCATAGTGTGGGATGGCCCAGTTCTTTTGTGCTAAATCTTTTAGAAATTGTTCAACTCCACTGAGGTGGAATCTATTTCTCTTTCTCCTCTAATCTAACCCCCAGGGCCACTGCTATATGAGCATCTTCTCCTGCTAAATTAAGAAGCCCATCCTTGTTGTTTTGTGTGTACCTGATGTAGGCCATCAGCAGACAGAATGGAAATTGTATTTTGTACCCCACAGCGTGGTCCACAGGGGAAATGAGGAGCTGATAAGTGTATAGCCAGTACACTTACTCCAAGTGATAATTAAAACGTGCACAGAAACACAGAGGCAATCTGGAATTGAAATTGTCAATCTAAAAATTGTCAATTTAAAAATCTCGCCTAATTTTTCTGCAAACAGTGGTTCCCAAGAATCCTATCAAAAGCTCACCTCTTCCCTCCTGGGTTCAATTCAGAAGAGGGAAAAAAAGTAGAAAGAAAGCTTATTTGTACCTTCTAACGCCCTGTTGGTGCCACAATAGTGAAGATGCTGTTGGCATTTCATTATCTTCTGGGATAAAATATAGCATAAAAGGTCAAAGACCAGGTGGTTTATTACTTATTTTAATGAATTAATCCATTAACTTATTTACTTTTTAATTTCAGATGGGAAATAGTGTTCTTTCACTTTAAAGAAAACCTTGATTTACTTCCTATTTCAAATGCTTATTATTCAAATGCAATCTTGCACATTTCCTCAGGAATCTAGGCTTTTGTGTATGGCTGCATACAGTCTTGATCTTTCTGGTTTTTACACCTTAGCATTCTAGTTTAAGAAAAGAATTGAGAAAATTAAAGGGAGGATAAGTTGGCCAATTTAATGATATGCATTTTTATTTTCTGACTGGAGATTCTTTTTCTTTTTTTCTCTCCAAACTGCTGTCAATAAATACTACAGAAAGTAAGCTTTGTCACACCATTCCATCTCAAAACATTTACAAAATACATTTTTATTGATTTCAGAGAGGAAGGGAGATGAGAGAGAATCATTGATTGGCTGCCTCCTGCAAGTCCCACACTGGAGATGGAGCCCGCAACCCAGGCCTGTGCCCTGACTAGGAATCAAACCTCCTGGTTCATAGGTCGATGCTCAACCACTGAGCCATGCCAGCTAAGCATCCCAAAATATTTTTTTTAAATATATTTTATTGATTTTTTACAGAGAGGAAGGGAGAGAGATAGTTAGAAACATCAATGAGAGAGAAACATCAATCAGCTGCCTCCTGCACATCTCCCACTGGGAATATGCCGGCAACCTAGGTACATGCCCTTGACAGGAATCGAACCTGGGACCCTTCAGTCCGCAGGCCGACCAACGCTCTATCCACTGAGACAAACCGGTTTCGGCCCAAAATATTTTTTAAGCCACGTTTGTACTATTGAAAACATCTAAAGTAGTGAACATCAAGACATAATTTAGATCCATAGCTCTGGGTTCAAATCCTGACTTACACTTATTGAATGGCCTTAGGCAGATACATTCTCTGAGTTTTAATGTTTTCATCTGTAAAATGGGATTAAAATAGTACTTAACCCTAGACATTGGGGGGGGGGGATTAAATGCTTAAGCAGAGCTTGGCACAAGCTCTTGTCACACAGTAAGTGTTTAATTAGCAGCAACTCTTGCAATGACTGAATATTAGACACCCAACAAGATATTCAAAGAATTGGTGTAGCACAAATACACAGCTACCAAATGAAGGTATACTCAAAACCAAACTATAAAGTGAACTAAATTAAAGTGTCATAAAATTATTTCTTTCCCGTGTATATATGTAAGAACTTTGCTATTCTGCTGGGTATATCATGTAAAATAACTTTAGAAATTGTTTTTTTGTGATTTTTTTCTATTGTTGTATGGGCTAAAAAATTAAATATGAGCGCCATGATATTAACTTTACATTTGAAAAAAATGTGTACATATAATGGTAGACAATAATGCTGGAGTCCACTAAATGATGAGAGAGACAGAGAGAGGGAGAGAGGGAATGTGTGAGAGAGAAAGAGAGAGAGAGCGGTTGCCCCAGAGATGAAGTGCCGCTGGAGAACTAAGATGAAATCTTGGCATTGTGATTACAGGACAATCTGGCCCAGCAGAGCATCCTAATATACAGGAAGCTTCCAAACTACTGGCATAACTGCCTGTGGTGTAGCTGCCGAGCCACATGCTGCTACAGAAACATGTATTCTCCACATTGAGAAGCAGGGGGAGGAGGCCGCAGTTAAGACTGGCAGGGCAGCTGTGTGCAACTGCATGATGTGGTCTTTTCAATATATACGTCCCTTGCAAACCAACAAAAAACATCATATTGTAATGACCCCAACAGATTATTAGAGCATCGATCCCATATTTACAAAGCCATTTACCTTTTCAGGTCGCTGATAAGCTTTTCAGGTCTCTGATAAGCTTTTCAGGTCTCTGATAAGCATCGGCATGTTTTAAATCATGTTTTCAATTAAAAGCATCCTATCAGATGCAAAGGATCTCTTACCTAAGTTATCTAGAGGCGCTCACCCCTAATCAAAGGGCAGACTTCTGACCAGATGTACACATGTAAGACATTTACAATGGGCAATATATTAAATACACAGGCACCGTTTGCTGTGTAAAGTAAACCTGCTATGAATCTTTCTCTGGACCGAATATTTGTTCCCTGATTTATATTTTGAGAGGATTCAGGCTTCCACATATATATTGAGAATATAAAAATGTCAAACATTTAATAGAGAGAAAGTATAAAAGCTAAGAGACATTGAATGTCTACAATGTGCCAGCAGGGTTCTACAAGTTTTTCCCAAGTTATATCAGTTCATTCCTACCAAAACATTATTAGAAATCAGCACTCTAGAATGGAAAGAGTTAAATGACTTGCACAAGGTGATAGATATTTGTCCATCTATCTATCTATCATCTATCTATCTATCTATCTATCTATCTATCTATCTATCTATCTATCTGTCAGCTATCTATCCATCTCTCTATCAAGTGCAATTTGAAAGCCAGACTTTTCTGATTTTCAGCATGTACTGTTCTTATGCCTGTTGTTCTCAACCTGTGAGTTGTAGATATTTAGGAAGGTATCAAATTTAGTATACATATGGATCCCTCCAACAAGCATACTCTGAAAACTAACTAGTTTGTCTCTATGTAATACCATTTAATGCCTATAGATGTGATGATAAATAAAATGCAAAGCCACCTAAAACATTTCTGCCGCATATTCAGTCAATATTTTTGTTTTGCTCAATGTGCAGTAGGAGTAGAACTACTAAGCATGGGAGTTCCAGGAGGCTTTTTGACATTTAAAATAAAGATTTCAAGCTAGGAGAACTTGTTAAACCATTCGTAAATAGAGACACATGTTTAAAAGTGTCACCTTTCTAAATATTATGTAAACACAGACACTTCCAGTTTTAGAACAATTGCCCAAAGATGGTCGCACTCTGGCATGTGAGGTTTTGCTCAGCTTTCCACAGGCCCGGTGTTAGAGCGAGGGTGGAACCAGGCCCAAGGAGAACAGCACAGCTGCCCATCCAATGGCAGCTGCATGGGCTTCCCTGCTAGCACAGAGAACCCCTGGCCAGGCTCTACAGTTACTTCAATATGGGGACTAGGAGAGCAAGGAGCAATGCTACTCAAGTGACTAGGAAAGTATGGTGCCTCACCTGCACTGATCTCTATTTCTTCTTCTAGCGCCTTCCAATCTTTATTCTTTTGACCAATATCTAAAACTTGAGGCCCTGCAAAATGTCGTAGCATCTGGGAATTTTGATTTCGTGGGTGGTGTGGCATCTGAACACAGTGGGAGTGTGTTCTCCTATGTGGCCAAGGTGGTTCTATAGTGGGTGAGGATATTCAAGAAGTATGTTCTTCCAGCAGCAGCCTCAGAAGCATTTTAATGGCCTGAAATAGTCAATAAGCTGGGGAGAATGTTTAATTTAGCCCTGGAGTAATGGCTGCAGGCACTGGGAAGAGGCAGGAAGAATAAGCTTGGTTTCTTTTTTATTTCAATAACTAGTGGCCCAGTGCATGAAATCCGTACACATTAAAGGGAATTAATTAGAGGAAATATTTGAATATTGCTATTTGCCCTTTCTCTGTAATAGAAATGTCCAGCTGGCCCCGTCCCCATTGGGCGACACCAAGACCCAGCTGGCCCCAACCTCATCAAGCCCCACTGGGCAGGGGACGCAGCCTCATGTCCGGTGCCGGGAGGGGTGCGCGGCTTCAGGGGGGGTGTGGCCTCAGGGGGGCGCGGCCTCAGGTCCCCCAGCCCCGGTGCTGGGGCAGGGGATGTGAGCCTCAAGTCCCCAGGCCCAGCACTAGGGGAAGGGACATGAGCCTCCGCAAGCCTCATGTCCCTGGGTCTGGTGCTAGGGGCAGGGATGCAAGCCTCACATCCCTTGGGCTGAAGCCAGGGGTGGGGATGCAAACCTCCCTGAGCCTCACGTTCCTGGGCCGGTGCTGGGCGGGGGACGGGATGCAGCCTCACGCAAGTCCCGGATGCTGCAAGTCCCCACCCACCCATGCCTGCTGCGCACATAGCCTCCTGCTGATCAGTCATTATGCATGAGGGCGTCACAACTATAGCATATTAGCTCTTTTTTAAACAGATTGTTGTGGATTTTCTTTTTTACCTCTACCATGGAACTAATGCAGTTAGCCATTTGGTGTCTAGGCAAACATTTTTGTTTGACATATGATTTTGGTAGCACTTTTTCTGCCATTATTTAGAACCAAGGCTCTTCATCCTCTGTAATATTAAAAAAAGAATGTACCAAGGCCCGGCCAGTGTGGCTTAGTGGTTAAGCATCTACCTATGCACCAGGTCATGGTTCAATTCCCAGTCTGGGCATATGCCCTTCAGGCTCGATCCCCAGGAAGGGGCGTGCAAGAAGCAGCTACTGATGATTTTCTTTCATCATTGATGTTCCTATCTCTCTTTCCCTCTTCCTCCCTCTCTGAAATCAATAAAAATATATTAAAAATGTGTATCAATACATTCTCAGACCAGCTTGGTCTACGTTTGTGGTAAGCCTTCCACTAATTGTATAATCAGGGCTCAGTTCATTGTAAGCTGCAAAATATTATTTCCAGCAATATCTACTTATGAGTTTTGTTACTTGTTTTTTAAAACACTTATAGGAGCTTCCACACATCTCTCCATCCTTTGAAGACTTTTTTTTCCTCTTAACTGACCACCCTTAGAAGCAAAATAGGTGGAGAATTAGAAGTCCCAGGTGGGAAGTCTTCTGGTTTTTGTTCAAGTGAATAGAAACTATCTGTAGCCTTGCTGGAGGGTAGAGGAGAGATTTCTCTAGCACTACTCCCTAAGTTACAGAAACAAGAGGGAGTTCACAGTAGCTTAAAAAAAATTGAGGGCATCAATGGAGAAGAAAAAGGGGGCATCTGTAATACTTTTAACAATAAAAATAAAAATTTTAAATATAATTTTATTGATTTCAGAGAGGAAGAGAGAGATAGAAACATCAATGATGACAGAGAATCATTGATTGGCTGCCTCCTGCACGTCCCCTACTGGGGATCGAGCCCACAACCCTGGCAGGTGCTCTGTGAGAATTGAACTGTGACTTCCTAGTTCAGAGCACGAGGCTCAACCACTGAGCTATGCCGGCTGGGCAATAAAGATCAAATTTTTTAATAATTAAAAAAATATATATAATAAAAAATGGCATCTCATACAGTTTTAAAGTATCAACCACACTCAGTACCAGATGTGTGACATCCAAGACTAGAGAAGATATGTTAAAGTCACAGTCTTGATGCCCATGTTTTCATTAAGATGCAGTTCGCAAGACCTCCATGCATCGAGTTGATGGGTCTTGTAGTTCATGCAACACAAATCTGGTAAAGTCTGGTAGGGCTCCTTTCATTGTCCTTCACTTTCAATTCTCTCCCTTTTCAGTGAAATCTACTGCCACATTATCTAAATTTAAACCTACATTTAACATATTTTTAGAACTGCTTTTATCTGAAAGCATAATTTCCATTTTTTAGTGCATCACGTTAAAACACACACATGAAGGGTTCTTTGTAAATGTGAATGATTGATAGCTAGATAATGAGAGTCTGTTCACTATTTGTTATATGTGTAACACCCATTTTAGGTGAGAAGAGTGCAATGTGTGTAACAAATTCAGAAAAACATTCTTGTTTTAGTCTTTGCTTCTTGGGATTTAATTGTCACAAGTGGAGAACTTTTATAATGAAAGGAGAATTCAGAATACATGTTGCTTCCATTTTCAAACATAGTACAGTCCAATGAATACTACCAAAGGTCATGTGGTTGGCAAAAGCAGTTAGCTAATTTTGCTGTGCAGGCATTTAGGTTATCAAATGCTTCTTTTCTTTTTCTTTCTTTCTTTCTTTCTTTCTTTCTTTCTTTCTTTCTTTCTTTCTTTCTTTCTTTCTTTCTTTCTTTCTTTCTTTCTTCCTTCCTTCCTTCCTTCCTTCCTTCCTTCCTTCCTTCCTTCCTTCCTTCCTTTCAGCCTTATCTGAGGATATTTTTCCATTGATTTTTAGAGAGAGTGGAAGAGAGAGGCAAAGATGAAGAGAAACATCTATGTGAGAGAAACACATCAATTGGTTGCTTTCTGCAGACACCCTGACCAGGGCCCGGGCCTGGGAGAAGCCTGCAACCAAGGTACATGCCCTTGACCAGGATCAAACCCAGGACCCTTCAGTTAGCAGGTTGATGCTCTATCCACAGAGCCAAACCGCTGAGGGCAAGTGTTTCTTTTCTATATGAAATTGAACTTGGTTTCAGTGTGTTGAGAAGTAGAAGTCAATCATTGAAAGCCCCACTTCATGTAGATAATAACTTAATGTCTTGTCCTCATAATTCAGCTCTCTGTATCAACTTGTAAAGATGCTAAGTCAGAAAAGAGTTAATCCACTGCACAAAAGTATTCGTTTATTTTTCCAGAAGTGCCTGGTAACCCAGGGAGCAGCTCAAACACTGGGAGACTCAGGCTCAGTATGTAACAGAATTGGGTTAAGAGAACTATGTAAGGCTTGAAAAAACAGAATCATAGAAATTAGAAATAAAAGGGACTGTTAGGTCACATTGCCCATCTCCTGCCAGGGCAAATTGTTGCTGATGGTATATTATAGCTTTATTCTTCGCAGTCGATTTTTGCAGACTTCCCAGGAGAGGTTTCTCATCTGTCCAGAATAATGAATGGGGCGATTTCTCCCCCCAGCATCTTACCGCCAGAAAGCACAGATTTTTTTACTGACAACACTGTTTTGGGGAGCACATTGATGCCCAGCATCAATTTCTATTAGCTTTGAGTATCAGTAGGTGCAAAATAGAGTTTCGCTGTTGGAAAGAGAGGCTGATGCGGGTCCTTTCTACTTTATCACATTGTTTTTCAGAGGATGCAATATAGGTAACCTGAGATGCCGGATATTTAAGATGCCAGCAGACCTGCAGAGTCATTGAAAACTGGAAAATGTAAAACTCCTTAGCTGATTGACTCATTTACCTTCTAGGACTTTGTGTATAAAATGCCAAAACAAACACTAGCCTTGTGCAGCTTATTAAAGCCAGGCCTGTAAGACATAACACAGGGATTCTCTATTTATAGAATAATCAGCAGAGTCCTGGAAAGATTAAGGGTGTCCTTGTCAGAGCTCACACTCAGGGCTTCTGACTCTCCGTCCAGTGCTCCCCTAAGCCTCTGCTCTCAGTGGGAAAGAGCCAATGAAACCGCAGTGTTGCAAAATGTATTATGGTTACTTATCATAATCACTTTTAATGATTTTTTAATTTGAGAATTTAACTCTTATCAGAAAATCAATTTTACGTCTTTTCCAATATGAAACATTACCACTTTCAAATCCAATCTTTTAAAATGACAAATATCTACATTTTGCTTCTAGAAGTCCCACAACTAATCTAAAAATAGTAAAATGGGCCCTGGACAGTTGGCTCAGTTGGGTGGGTGTTGTCCATGCACCAAAAGGTCGAAGATTCCATTCCTGGTCAGAGCACATGCCTGGGTTTCAGGCTCTATCCCCAGCAGGAGGCAGTCTATCAGTGATTCTCTCTCATTGATGTTTCTCTCTCTCCATTCCTCTCTCTCTCTCTCTAAAATTCAATAAAGATATTTTTAAAATAAATAAAAATAGTAAAATGGTAAACAAATCTTGCTTTGTAACTCAGAAGCTATTTTTATTTATGGTGAAATGTGAGCCTTAAATTCTTTAACCTGGCTGCCTTTGGCATAGAACTTAATTACAAAATATGTACCTGGCTCTCCAAATGGTAATGTCAATATTTTAATAATTTGTAGGATGTTGGCTTTTTCTCATTAAGACTTTTGTTTTTAACTTTTGAATTGTGGGTTATACCTTATGGTAGTGATGGCGAACCTATGACACGCATCAGAGGTGACATGCGAACTCATATTTTGGTTGATTTTTCTTTGTTAAATGGCATTTAAATATATAAAATAAATATCAAAAATATAAATCTTTGTTTTACTATGGTTGCAAATATCAAAGAATGTCTATATGTGACAAGGCACCAGAGTTAAGTTAGGGTTTTTCAAAATGCTGACATGCTGAGCTCAAAAGGTTCGCCATCACTGCCTTATGGAGTCTGGCTAGTTTAGATCTACCACTTTTTTCAGGGAAAAAGTTACAAAATAATTGATGAAATAGAGCAGATGGTTTAGGGGGCAGACTAGAGAGCTGATGGGCCAAGAAGAGCATGTGGAATTGCTAGAACATATGTTAATTATAGGGGCTAGGTACTCTCTGTTTAGTTTACAGCTGTTAATTCATTCAATCTCCTCAACAGCCTGAATGAGAGGGTACAATTATTATCCTCACTTTAAGGTCAAGGAAACTGAGGCATAGAGAAGGCAAGGAACCTGCCTGAGGAACACAGCTAAGGAGTGGGAACAGGAAGTAGAGCCAGCATCCACGTTTTACCACGTTACAGGGGTCTCTACTCCCTCTACTCCCGGCCATGGAGACATGGGACCAGTTTGGTCACTTCCATTTTGTTTTCAGAGATGCCAGAAACCCTGATTTTATTTTGTAGTTACAGAATTTCTTGTGATGAGAACTTTTAAAATTTACTCTCTTAGTAATGCCTAGTATCTGGTGAATAGATGAATGATCGAATATGTGAATGGAGGCAGAGAGGAAATGAAAGAGAGCGAGCGAGAGAGAGAGAGAGACCGGTAAAGAGAGAGAGAGAGGGAGAGAGAGAGAGAGAGAGAGAGAGAGAGAGAGAGAGAGAGAGAGGTGTCTATGCTTTCACCTCTAGTCTATAGTAACACACTGATGCACTCATCATAATCGAGGCCACTCCCAGAAGAACTTCTTGTTGTACTAGTATTTCTTTCTCAGAGGTGTCTATTCTATCTGCTCTGTGCCCCCTGTGTCTTTCAAGCAAACAGGTTTTTTTGTTCTCACCATTTTCCTTTTACAAGAATCCACTCTTAAGAAAATAACCAGTGTCTCTCAAAAAGCTCAAGTGTGAACTCCATGCAACACTATGTTGTGTTGTAACTCATTTCTGTCTCCTGCTGAAGGAAGTTCAGATGTTGGAGTGAAAGGCAACAGAGCCTCCCTAGAGAGAATCCCAGGACTTATTCTAGGAGATACAGCCAGGTGGGAGGGGTGGAGAGGGAGGAGGCAGATGAGACAGAGGTGTGGAAAGATGGGGAGGAGCAGCGGGTGCATGTGGAGTGAGTTAGCTAAGCGAAGTCACCGAGTGAGAAATGATAGTAAGCTTGCATTTTGCTACTAAAAACCCTTCTGGCAGGAATCAAAGCTACTTCCTTCTCCAGACACCCAGCACCCCCTCCCTATTCCATGCCTTGCTTTATCTAAGGTCTGTGTCCTTGAGGCACTTAAACATCATTTATGAGAAAGAGAGGGAGTAAAGAGTCTGGTTTAAAGGATCAGGCAGTTGTATGGCTCCCTAGAGCCTTCAGAGGAAAAGCGGGAGGACCTCTGCGTCATGCTGGGTAAGGGGCCCTGAGTCCTAAGGAGTAGGGCCCAATTTGTCATGGGACAGCGGGGTAAAAGTTGAGGAAGATGAGAAGATGCAAAAGGAAAGTTAAAAACAAATGGTTCTTATTTGTTCATATATTGCTTTCTCCATTGTACTAATGTTCCTCATAATATGTGGGAAAGCAAGATGGGAGCGTCTATTGATTTTATAGAAAACTGAAGCACAAAAGAAAGGCAAAAACTATCTCAGAACTCGTAGCTATTTGGTGACAGACTAGATAGAGGATCTCCCTTCTTTAATATTTTCCATTGGACTAATAAAACAGAACATACTGTTTATAAGATTTTAAATAGCAACAAAATATAGGCAAAGTGAAAGTGAAAATCTACATGGGAATCCATGCAGAGGATCAGAGTCCTATATTTTTGAAGTACTGTGATTAATACTGTAAAGATGACAAGAAATTGTTTTCCTCACCAAAACTGGACAATATGATTCCCATAGTTAACAATTCATTCACAGTTATTAAAGCGTTTGGTTTAATATCTGACACATAAAGCCTTTCTATAACAATGCAACTTATAGCAGTAAATAATAAAACATGGGATTTGGTGTCAAAAGACCTCTTTTCGTGTCCTACTTCCCTATATGAATGACCTTGGGCAACTGTCTTTATTAGCAAATGGTGATCAAAAAGGGCCTCATATGATTGTTTGTGGAATTAAGAGAAATAATTGAAACATACCAGCCAGATCGCTGCATATTAAGATCTGCAAATAGAAAATGGTAAGATGATTTCATGCCAGTCTATTAAAGTAGTTATGGGGCAGGAAAGTCAGAATTAGCTTCCCGTGGGCACATGAGTAATATTTGCAATCTTTTAGCATAGAATATATATTTCTACTGTAATCAGAAAATTAATTCTATTTAAAGTGAGATTGTCAGTAATGGGATCAGTGGATATGATGAGCCCATAGAATCCCTGAGCAGCATGCGGCCTGACTGTGCTGTTCCAGCCCGAAGTGCATCATCTGAATGTAATCATGAGAAAGCATCAGGCACATTCAAGCTGGTGGGCATTCTTCACAATGACTGGCCTGCATCCTTCAAAAAATGTCAGTGATGAAAGTTTCACAAAGGCCCAGGCACTATCCCCGAGTGAAGGGGGTGGAGAGGGCATGAGAAGAGAGGTCATACATCCTGGGCCTGTTGCCTCAATAGCCGTCACTGAGGAAGCGGATACATTCTGAACAAGGTCTCTCCGTATACTTGAACATGTTTTTCGTACTTGTACAATTTTTTGGTACATGTTCAACTTTTCTGTAAACTTGGAATTGTTTTAAAAGAAACTATTTTAAAAAATGAGATTATGCTTATAAAGTATCTAGTATAGTGACTGGAGTGTTAAATAAATGCCACTTTTCTTCTATCCCATCCCCATTGTACAGTGACTACACTTTCAGTTAGATATAACTGACTAGATGTGAATTCTGCTATTTGTGTGTGTGTGTGTGTGTGTGTGTGTGTGTGTTTAACAAAATAAAAAAGAGAATAGCATGAGCCCATCAGGAGCCTTATTAGATCATAAATTCTTCATCATGAAGAAAATGGTTCTCTTCATCTTTGTTTTATCCTCTGGGAATAATTTGGGATCTTGTACAAACCAGATGTTCAATAAGTACCTACTGATTATATAAACTATTCGTAATTTCTTGCTTCAAAAAGTTTAAATAGGGGTAAAAATATTTTGGCCTTTGTGGCTCTTTGACAAGCTATTTGATGGTTTATAAAATAAGCTTCAGATTTCATTGTCATGGAAAACTGATCCAAAAAGTTCAAATACCTATATTTAAGTATACAATTCAACTTGAAGCTTGCTTAAGAAAAATGAAAATTAGGAGAGCAATTGTCATGACCGTGTGTCTGGTCTGGCCAGCATATTGAATAGCACCCAAATACTTCCCTCTATAGATAAATCTATTTTCGATGAGCTATCTGAACATATGTTTGAGCTAATGTCTCCATTTAAATGAAAAAGTGCACCGCACAACCCAAGCCGTTTCAGAACAGGCTTAGGGTAGCTTGCTTCTGTGCTGTCTTTTCTGACTCAGCCGCTCAGAGAGAAACAGATTGAAATCAGCCTCATTACTTGTATATTTTATCGCCTGATTTTGAGATTCTCTGCTTTGATTACTTCGAAGATGGCCCAGTTCTAGGATGCTGTCAGTGGCTGATGTACAGATGTAAACCCTCAGATAAGAATGCAAGCTGATCAGATAACAAGGCCTGGGCTCCTTTGCAAAGTGCTAGTCATTTCCCAGCAGAAAGCCAGGCTTGCAGAAGCTGCCCAGAGAGGGGAAGAGCAGCTCACACCCGTGCCCTGTCCTTGGGAGAGCGCTGTGTCTGTAATCTCTCTACTCCCCCTCCACCTGCAAAGTGATCCCATGAGATTGCTCTCAGAAAATGTCTCTTAGCCTTTCTGGCCTTTGTTTTGTGTGGCTGCTGATTAGAGCTCAAGGATTCGGCTCTCCATCAAGCACATTCTCTGTCTGAGGAAAGATTATGGGGAATATATATATATATTTTTTTCTAAGTCCTCAATTAGTCCCTTATGATTAATTAGTATGTTAAATGTTAGCTAAGTTCTTAAGGATCCGAAGGATCTCTATCACTCTAAAAGTGACCTTGAACATTTCCTGCTTGTCTATTGCAGACACCAAAGATTTGAAAACAAAACAAAAAAACAAAGCAACCCGGTGATCTAAGAACCCATTCCGAGATGACAGGGGGCTCAGTGCAGGTTTCTCCAGCAGGATTATGTCCTGTTGCCAAAGATTGTAAAGGGCGTGTTTCTCTGATTATAGAGACGAAGCAAACCATCTAGGAGGGGCTGGAAGAGCCGCCTCATTGCTCTAGAAGACAGTCTTTGTGGAGAAGGATAAAGCACTTTGGATTGTAACCTGCACTTCAATGGAAACTGCAATCGAGGGTGGTTTCCAGTCTGTAAAGTGTGACCAACCAGTTTTGCAATAAATATATAGATGAAGATCGCCAGTTCTCCACGACCTAATTATAACTCTTTTATGGCTCTATGATGTTACATTGTGTTTTCCGAGGCCAGTAGGGCCATTGTGGAACTTTACAGAAAAGCCATAGGCAGTAGCATTTCAAATACTAGGCCAATAGAATGAGGAAAGGTGAAATATTTAAGGCAAAATAGCCCTTTATCTGTGAATTATTTTCCCTCCGTTGCATATAGTGAAAGTGTCCTTTTGAACCCAATTGTAAAGGCCTTTAAAGGGTGTTCAGTGTACCTCGTCAAACAGGAGCTTGTGGTGGGGGAAGGCAGAGAGCTATAATGCAAATTTTAAATTAGTATTAGAGCAAGCCCCTACAATGACTTTGATTATCAAGTCAGCTATGAATAGAATATTACACGTTGGCTTTTATCAGTGTGTTATTTTGTTACTGTATTAAATTATTCATAATGTATAGTAATAAACTTCCAGCCTTTGATATGCGGGGCATCTTTTTGTCTTCTGAAGACTGTGGGGCTTGAAGCAACGATTGATAAAAAAGAAAGGAACAAAATGGCCAGTTCACACCTCAGCAAACCTCCTCACCAGAGCCTGATGGCAATGCATTATGTATCTTTCAAATGCAATTACGGCACCTGAACTTTTTCAAAGAAACACTTCACTAAAGTGAGTCAAAGCATGACTTGGCTGAGATTGTGTCCAACCTCATGAATAATTCCCCGGGGACTCGCGCAGGCACACTCAGCCACCGCCGAGCTGTGGGTCTGGGCAGGGGGAAGGCACGGACGAGAGCCCACGGGACAGTCATTCCGTACCTGTGTCACTGCCGCCCTGGATGGAGCTGCTCCCTGTTTCGCATGAAGCAAGAGCAGGAGGGGCTCTTCTTAAGGCCGCCCAGCCAGACAGCACCTGCTCCCGCCAGCAGCACTGGCAAGTGTGAGCCAGCGGGCCATTTGTGTGGAGCTGGGTAAGGACAGGGACTCCTGTCCCTGAGCTGCCCAATAGCTGGGCGCTGGAAGGGGTCCATGTGTTCGCGGGAGAGGACTGGCGTTCACGGGGAAGGGGCCCAGGAGGGGATGGTGAAGCAGCAAGAGGGGCAGAAGGGAGACACAGTGGAAGTGGGAGTGAGGCCAGGGCAGGGCACGTCTGGATGATTCTGTTCTGAAGACTTTGTACTTTCTTCTATGGGCACCGTGTCGGGGAAAGTGGACTGCCAGCCACACACCCCGTGCTTTTGCTCTGCCGCCCCTTAGGCTTCGGCAGTTATCCCCAGAATTCTCTCTCCTCCTCTGCACCCCCTAGCCCAGTGGTCGGCAAACTGCAGCTCGCGAGCCACATGCGGCTTTTTGGCCCCTTGAGTGTGGCTCTTCCACAAAATACCGACTTCTGCACATGGGCCAGGAAGTTTCAATCGCACTGTACATGCATGCCCGCACGTGGTATTTTGTGGAAGAGCCACATTCAAAAGGCCAAAGAGCCGCATGTGGCTCGTGAGCCTCAGTTTGCTGACCACTGCTAGCCTAACCATCACTGACAAACTCACAACTCACCCCTCTCAACACCCCATTGAGAAGTCTTTATTAGGCTTGAATGACCACTTTACCTGGATTTTGGAGGTGTGGTCTGTCTGTGACAACAGATGCCCCTTGCAATGGGTTAGGTGAACTTCATGAGGTCATGGCCCCCGCCTAAGCTGCTGTTAGCTTGGTTGTGATGGTTACTCCATTCGTTTCTTCAGCTGGTCATGTGCCTTGTCAGCAGGAAGCATGGTAGGGGTGATTGTCATTTAGAATGCCTTTAAAGGACCACACGATAGACACCTCACACCTGAGCCACGCGGTACTGTGCCTGCAGGAGGCACAGAAACAGAGCAGAGGGCTGTGGAAGTGATGTTAGCGAAGCAAGTATTTCCAAGGAGCAATGAAGTGCTTTCCTGGACCACAGAGAGGAAAGCAGATGAGGCAGATGAAGCCGGGCTGCGTATTGTTGGATGTTTGCAGAAGATTGCTGTCACGTGCCAAGCCAGACCACTGGTGGCGGGAGCAGGACAAACCCTGCAGAAAGGATGAAAGAAACGCCAAAGCAACAGAATCTGCGAGGACCCATCCCCATCTTTGCAGGACTAACATTAAGGCATCTGACTTTTACTCAAGTTAGCATATTTCTCAACATAGTCTAGAGCAGCGGTTCTCAACCTGTGGGTCGCGACCCCTTTTGGGGGTCGAACGACCCTTTCACAGGGGTCGCCTAAATACATCCTGAATAGCAGATATTTACATTACAATTCATAACAGTAGCACAATTATAGTTATGAAGTAGCAATGAAAATAATTTTATGGTTGGGGGTCACCACAACATGAGGAATTGTATTAAAGGGTCGCGGCATTAGGAAGGTTGAGAACCACTGGTCTAGAGACTGATGGAGGGATCCTTGGAAATAGAAAGCTACCAGGTAGTCAGTTTCTCTGCATGAGCTGAGAAGGAGGTGCATCTGAGTTTGAATGCCATTCGTTGTATGAGGACTTGGAAGCTTTTCCCGGCACTTAATATATCAGGAACAGCAAGCGGTTCCTTAAGGGTCGTCTAGAAGGTTAAGGTGAATGTATGAAAAGACATCTCCTGCATTTATTTTTGTGTTTTTGCTTGTTTATTTTTTATTTGTATTTGTGTTGACCCTGGATCATGAAATTAATTCAACCTGATCTAAGACATCTATGATGTATGAAAAATTAGAATTTTAAGAAGTTACAGCTGTGCAGTTTGAACATCCTTACAAGGGCTGCCATTGTTCTCTGCTGGTTTGACTGAATTCCCACTTGTGTATGTCTGGCCTTGGATCACCTCCTCTCAGAAACCAGTGACTCAAGCTTTGAGTAGAAGGGCCGGGCTTGTACCTGCCTACCCTTTCTCTGAGAAATGGAGAAAACACCAATAGACCACGTCATTAATCTAAGACACCCGTTATTTTCAGAATACAGATGGAATCTTCAATGTAAATCATTACTGTTAAGAGAAAATAATGCATAAAGAGTGAACTCATTTTTAGTTATTGAGGAATTTAATTGCGACTCCACATCTTGATAGCTGAGTGACTGATCACTTAATTTCTGAACCTTGGTTGTTCTTATGTCTCTTCTCCTCCATGAGTTCCAAATATGGCAGCATTTTCTCAAAAGCTAAAAATACTTCACCATCTGGGTGTGCTGGTCCTTGAAGTAGAGGAGAGAGAGGTGACAGAGAAATAGAGAGTAGAAAAGTGAGAGGAAAGTGAGGCCAACATAGTTACATGGCAGTCTTTCTTTTTCTTTTTAAAAATTTTCCTATTACCATTGATCTGCTCTGTGTTCACATGCTGTAATCTTAAAAAAAAAAAGTCAACTTGAATGTATCTACACTCCCCAAATTAAAAAATGAATGAACTGTTCTAGGTAGAACTCCAATCTTCTACCCAAAATAAGATGATTTCAACACCTATCCTCCAAGAGTGTAGAAACTAATCAGGAACATAAGACAAAGTAGATTAGGACATAAATGACTATATAAGACTTTAATAGAAGTTACATATACATATATAAAATATTCTATATCACACATATATTCACTCTCATATGTTAAATGCTACCTTATATGTTGTATACATATTTAGATATTCTTCAGAAATATGGGAAGGAGTGGGCAGAGATATAAGGGGAAAATGGACATGAAAGCCTGGACCAATAGGAAGCCCAGACTCCTGATTTTATCCCAGTGGAAAATTAACACTCTCCCTCTGGACCCCACACACTGCTAATAGTACAACCTTTAGACGCGACTCCCACGGGCTGGGCCCTTTGCTAACCATTGCAGCATACTGTCTCACTAAAGGCTGATCACTACAGTAAGGGGCCAGCGCTTGTCTTACCTCCATGGTTCACGTAGGCACCTACTGCCATGGTACAGGTAAGCCCCCTTTTTTATTATTGTTTTATTGCCTAAAGTATTACAAAGAGTATTATATATGTCTCCTTTTTTCTCCCCTTGCAGGTAAGCCCCTTAAAGCTTGAGTAATACAACCAGGAAGGGGTGGACTGTAGCTGGCAATAAGACCCCACCGACTCCTGACCCCATGCTCCTAAACTCTACCTAACTCTCACCTCCCGGGTTAAAAACATTTTACAATACGTTAAATACATACATTTTGTAAAAGATCATATTCAATTTCACATGCAGAAATTAGGTTTGTTTTACTTTATTATTGCTTTTAGATGCCCTGACCAGGAATCGAACCTGCAACCTTCTGTGTAAGGGATGATGCTCAACCAACTGAGCCACACCAGCCAGGGCCAGAATAATCGTGGTGGAAAATAACATAGTGCCTTAAAGTTTTATACCTAGGACAATTTTACTTTACACTCAAAACTGAGTGTATGGATTTTGTCCTGTCTTTGTACCTCCAGAGTCTTTTGGCCTGAAAAAAAGTGACTTGCACTCAGCGAGTTCTTGTCAAATAATCAGTTTCACATCTGCCTTTGCTTTTATTTTCATTTGTCATATTTTCTATTGAAGATAAGATGCTGTTCTAGCATTACCATGCATTGATAAAATGTTCCTTTCCTATGAAATCTTGTAATTTGGGAATGAAAAGAAAGAAAGGAGGTCATTTTGATGCTTTTCTAGGACACTGATTTGGGATTAGGGGCATGAGTTGAAAGTTCAGTCCTTAAAATTGTGAACAGTAGAACCTAAAGCAAAGTACTGAAGCTCCTTGATCATGGGTTTCCTCCTCTGTATGATGGAAACCTTATCACTTAGACGTGTTCATTCAAAGCCCCGACATCCGTGTCATTCCCTGCATCCTGTCTGGTGCATGGCATGTGCTCAATATGGAACAGTTAACCTGTCTTTCTCACTCTCTCCCTTCTATTGCAAATAAATGTTAAGGAATTAAGAGAACGATTACTCTGATTTTTTTAAAAAAGCATTGGATTTCATAGATGGAAATATGACCTCCATGACAATTTATCACAAAAAGTTACAGTAATTTATTTTTCCTCTGCAAGAGTGAAAAGGTCCATTCTTCTATTCGACTACAGTTTGTCAGTAAAGCAAAGTCCCTTTCCTCATAAGGACAGAGTTAATCCTTTTAGTCTAATATGCTACATTGAGGTTCATAAAACTCGGAGCTTTAAAATGATTAATATGCCCACTAGAATGACCTCCTGCACATGCTCCTTGCCAAACATTGATTAAATCCACATTTTGCCCTTTATGTAACCCTTGAATGTAACAGGAATCATAAAAGAAAATAAAACCTCAATGTTCTGATTATCTTTTTATTTTATTTATTTATATTCTAACCACTTTATTAGGCAATTTCCTGGAGTTAAAAAACACACACGTAATCAGATAGAAACCAAGATTTTTTTTTTAAGTCTCAAAAATCATCTGCTTCAACTATAAATTGGTAAAGCCAACTTTAAAAATAAGTACAGCACTCAAAAATATTCTTTTTCCAGCCCGTTCTCTCTGTCATAACACAGGAATTCTGGCTTCCATTTATCCAATCCTCATGGCAATTAGAAGTTGTCAGCATGTTAAACTATTAAATTGAACAAAATTCTCTGTTTTTTTATAACTAATATTCTGTCTAAATTACTTCATAGCTTCAAACTCAACATGTTTGAAAGAAACCTCTCAGTCACTCAGTACTTCGCTTCCCGGGTAATTATCCTTCTCCAGAGAAGAAAAATCCGTCTCACACGCTGATCTGTTCCCTGCTTTGCACTGGCTGCCAGAAAACCCATTTGTGAGATAAATGGATAGGATCTGACGCACGCGTTTCGTTTATCACCTCACACTGGGCTTTGTGTTGTTTTTCTGATACTTATATTCCAATTATTCTAATTTGCTCACCTGTTTTACTTGGTAAATTTTATTTTATTATCCTTGATATTCATGGCACATTAAATCACTGTGTTTTTAAACACTTGGGTGTAGATAGCCTTAAAAATAAGTCCATAAATCCATCCCAAGAAGGCCCATGGTCTTCCCGCATTCTCCATCCAAATCAGTGACTGTGAAGATAAGATTCTCGGTCACCCGGGCCTTTCCTTTTCTCATTCCCACATTCAATGGCTCATAAAAAGCTGGAGTTTTTAACTCTGTCTCTCAAAGTCTCTATGCTTCTCGTTAATGGTGTCTCATTCTCTTTGTCTAGATATTCAAATAGTTTGCCATGTGGCCTGTCAGGTGTCTCATTTCTTCAAACAATCTTTGCGCTTCTTGCCAAAATGGCCTTTCGAAAAGACAAGTCCCACTACACATGGCACAGTTAGAACACAATGAAGTATTACTGACTCAAAGACGCTGTGCTCCTTGGGCCCTATTTGCCATGAATTTCTATCACTTGGAAGTTTATCATCCACATGTTCTCTTACAAGTAGGTATTTGTTAAGAACAAGGATTCATCATGCTGCTGTGAAAGATGAAATGCATCGGACAGTCAAGGAGATGATTTCATTCAGGCTATTGCAACAGGAAGAGAGCTGGGGTTTTATAGAGGTGGGTGGACAAGAAACTCCTCCATGTGCCTTCAGGGAACCACGGAGATGAGTCCTGTCCCCGTTGCTGAGGACAGAGGGATGGGCGGATGTGCGGCCAAAGTATCTCTGGAGGCAGACCGTTCCTGGGAACACCAAAGGGTGCGGGTATATTTTTGGGAAAAAGGATGGGGAGATATCTTAACCTTCACTAATTTCCAGGACTGCGGGGCTCAGATAAAGTTTCACATTGTCACTACTCACTGAGTCAGTAAAATTATGTCCTACGTTTATATTAAAATTAATCACACACATGAAAGGAGGACAAAATGCCCATTTCCCAAATATACTCTGTTGCTCTCTCTCTCTCTCTCTCTCTCTCTCTCTCTCTCTCTCTCTCTCTCTCTCTATATATATATATATATATATATATATATATATATATATATATATATAGGAATATATATATATTCCTAAAAGTTGTATACACACACTTTGAATAATTCTATAAGGCAGTGTTTATTAAATACATTTCATTTTCAAAATTGAGCTACCAGCTGTGGGAGTGTGTATACATTTTTAGGGGGCAGCCTGTATATATATATGTAATCACTTTCAGAAGGACAAGAATAGGGAGAAGCTGCATTATTCAACAGACACCCTCTCCATCCCAACTCCAGATGCTGCCAAAGCGAGTGGTTAGCGGGCTGCACTTTGAGACACCCTGGCCTGTAATACCATCCATCTAACCCTCTGAGTATAATTGGAATTTTTCCTTGGACCTCTCACTTAACAGCCCAGAGCACTATTACCCCTTCAAGTCAGGCAAGGAGACTGACTCCCCCACTGCTGATGTGACCATTGTTTGAGATCTACCAACTGATAAGGAGAAGGAGTCATTTCCTAAGCCTCGGGTTTCCAGGGGTAACTTCAGCTCTAATTTCCTAGACCTGAAATCACCCCACATCCCCCCCTCCCATGCATGTCGGGTAGCAGCTCACTAGAGAGCAGACCTGCCTCAGCTGTTCTCGCCCCAGCCAGGTGGTCAAAGGGAAAAATATTTGCTTACCTGTGAAAACAGGTTGCCTATAAATCAAAAGGGGTCAAGTTATGTCCACCAGATGGAGGTTTTAAAATCTTAATGTGTAAGTTAAGATATAATGGATGAGGGGAGGTGAAATTTTAGGAAGGTTGAATCATTTGGTTGCCTTCTGGGATTGAGGGGAAGCAAAAGGTTACTGTTACAGTGAACAAGAATGAAGTCATTTTCTTCTTGGTGACCTAATTACAAAGGATGGGATTCTGACTCATTAATTTTCAAAATCATATCCAATTATCTATTGGTATGGCTTACTCAGGCTCAAAAACACATGGACAAATAGATGTTGTTTGCTAAGTATATAGCTCCTTTCGCATGAGCGCTAGGTTTTGGCATATTATAATTTTACTCACGAAATTATTCTGGTTTTAGATCAGGAGTCTGAACAGCCAAGATCAATGTCCCTCTCCCTCCCTCCATCCACTTCTCCCCTTTCTCCCTTTATCGCTCACTCTCTTCTTTCTCTTTTTCTGTCTGCCGCTTCGTTAGCCCCCGGAATGTAATATGAACAGTGTTATGAAGAACAAACAGAATCCAAGTCAGCTTTCTCTTTTCCGTAGTCAGAAAGCTAAAATATTGATTAACCTAAAACTTTGGTATTGACTGTGGATTTCATGTATCCATGTTCTATCACTGGTCATAACTGTATGAACTTATTTAGCATTGAATGCTTTTTTTTATTATTATGAAAGGGACAGCCATAGGAAAAGCTGAAATAATCAATGAATGACAAAGGATATTATCAAGAATTAGAGGCCCTGTGCATGGGAATTGTGCACTGGTGGGAGGCATGGCCTCCAGGGATCAGCTGGCTGTGGGAGGACTGCTCATCCAGGTCAGCCTAATGGCTGTGAACCCACCCTCTGAGCCGCTGCTCCCACTATGGGAATGCACTGACCACCAGGGGGCAGCTCCTGCATTTAGCGTCTTCCCCCTGGTGGTCAGTGCATGTCATAGCGACTGGTTGACCCATCATTCTGGTTGTTCTGCCTTTCAGTCGCTGGGCTTTTATTATATAGGACTAGAGGCCCAGCACACGAAATTCATGCATGGATAGGGTCCCTAGGCCTCACCTGTGATCAGGGCCAATTTTCCACGGACACCAGTTGCCCTCTGTGTGTGGGGCAACTGGCGGGGCAATCAGGGTCCTACTCCCTCACACCCACCTTGGCCTGGTGCTGCCCCTGTCTGCTGCCACCCATCCCTGGTTCCCCATTCCAATTGGGTGATTACAGCCTGCCAGCCGGGGGTAGGGAATGAAAGGTGGGCTGGGGGCAGCTCCTGCATTGAGCCTCTGCCCCCTGGTGTTCAGTGTGTGTCATAGCAACTGGGCATTCCACCGTCTGGTCGATTTGCATATTATGCATATATATGTATGTATATATATATATATTTATATATATATGCATATATATGTGTGTGTATATATATATATACATATATACATATATATATATATATATATATATATATGCGCTTATTTAGTCATATATGATGAGCTTCAATTCACATCCTGCTGCTTTGGGACAGTAAGAGAACAGGATTGTTTTATAGAGAGGGCCTTTGGGCAAGTGGATTGTTCAGTGTGTCGACACTTCTTAGATGTCTTAATTTAAGTTCTCTCTCTCCCCCCCATCTTTAATCCTCAGCCACCTTAAATATATCACCACACTTATATTTCAGACCTTTGTTGAGACAGTTTTCTCTGACTTACAACTTTGAAGTACCTCTGCATTAAAAAGAAGAGTCTGTTTTAAAAGACCTAACTTTTTTGAAACATTTAAAAATCATTTGATAGATACCATTACCCTTAATGGAAAGGACTGAAATAATACACATCTTTAATTTCCTTTCATAAAGTGACTTTTAATAAGAACAATGGAAATGTGAATTGGGATTCTAGGTGTAACTCATGTTTTGACACAGGTTCCTGACTTGAAAGTCATTTAATCATATGTACTTTTGATTCATATGGGCCAGGTTTAAAGTCTTTAGTTTATTTTTAAGTAGTTATAAAAGGAAGATGAACTTTCCTTTTCATGTACAGTTAATTACTATTTCCCTTTTTGTTTGAAGACCTTTAAACTGTATAATATAAAGATGAACTTTCATTTTCATGCATAATTAATTATTTCCGTTTGTTTTTGAAGACCTTTAAATTGTACAATAACTCCCTCCATTCTTATTTATTATCTTCAGCTTAGGTCTATGGACATTAGAGCTAAATAGAATTTTAGTAAGTTCCTGAAACAAAGCATAATCATGTAGAGCCCAGATATTCCTGGAAAGTAAATTCACATTAATGTAGATAGTGAGGTTTGTCACTGAAGATGGTTGCAGTTCTCAGTATTATGCTTGAAGTGGATTGAATTTAGAAGAATTGGGTATGAATGCTTCACCTCAATGAGATTGTCCACTCAATATATGTATTTTTTTTAACTCAGCTATGCAGGTGTATACCTATGAACCAGATAAAACCACCTCTGAGCCAGATAATATAGATACTACCTCATTTGTCTGATTCTCTTATCTTCTCTGCGTATGTTGGAGGAAAGTTAAAGGCATCTTCTATCTGTCAGTCTACCAGCACATAGATGCATTGGTTTGTCCTTCAAAGGTGCCATTGTTGCTTGCTACCATGGGTAGACAGTTCCATTGCTAGAATAAGCCATTGACACTAAAGGTCACAGGCTTTGTACTGCCCTATATTCTCTTTCTATTGGAATTTAGAGAACGCTAGGGCTTCAAAGGATATAATTCCTCATTCAACAGCTTAAGAAAGCATTCGTCTCTAGACTATGTCTAGAAACTGAAGAGACAACATCAGCCACCAAGTTTATTTTTATGAATTATTTGTCAAAGTTTATAGAAAATAATTGGACAATCCAAGTGTAATACTTGCGTATTATCACTGAGGATACAACAATTGTCATTTCAACAGCTCCTGTTCTATTTTCAATCGCTCCAATTCTCCTTTCAACAGAGGACAAGCTCTGAAGGTGGTGATATTTTGATAAAGAAATTTGTGTGGTCCTTTGCCATGTCTAATGTCTACAACTCATCCTACCAGTAGCTTTTAGTGCTGTCTCTACTGTAAATGAACATTTCATTGTGGGTAAATAGAGAAAAATCACCAGACCTTAAAAGACAAATTCATGCCCTAACCGGTTTGGCTCAGTGGATAGAGTGTCGGCCTGCAGACTGAAGGGTCCCAGGTTCAATTCCGGCCAAGGGCATGTACCTTGGTCGCAGGCACATCCCCAGTGGGGAGTGTGCAGGAGGCAGCTGATCGATGTTTCTCTCTCATTAATGTGTCTAACTCTCTATCCCGCTCCCTTCCTCTCTGTAAAAAAACAATAAAATATTTTTTTTTTAAAAAAGACAAATCCATTTAGCAGCATTTTAACTAGCAGATCAACTTTCCATTGTAGAAATGGCCATTATTTTATTGTGGAAATGATAATAAATGATAAATTATTGTATGCCTTTCCCTGATGATAATATAAAGGGATACGATTAACGGACTTGCTAAAGTTAACCCATGGAGAAGTGTAGGTCAAAGCTCAAGTCTGTTGAGCTGCTGAATCAAATTCTGGAGATTATTTCACTTTAACTTTTGATGATGAAAATGTTAATGATAATAATGACAGCAAGTCCAAGTTGCCATTTACTAGGGACAGTTATAAGCATTTTTTTTTGTAAACTAATTCAGTTATCAACAATCCCATGAGGCAGGTACCTTTATATTTGTAGGGAGGAGGAGGCAACTGTAGTTGTTAATCAAGCAGCAGAATGAAGTTGTGAGAGGATCAGCTCCCATTTGGTGCTCCTCTATTTTGAAATCAATCTACCTCTAGACTTAATATAATAAAAAATCAGCACTTAGCAATGATGCCCATGGGTAGTAAAACTGAGAGTTGAAATGTATTTAACGTGTGACGTTGCTGGTTGACTAATAACAGATCATTACCAAACCTACCTTGAATATCTTTGAATAATCTGCTTTCCTTGTGTTATAACCCCAACTCAGGACCTCAAGGGTCCAAGCTTCTGAATTCCGTCGTGGTCACTACTAAGAGCATTGCTCTGATAAGAATAAATGTTTGACCAAAGTTCAGTCCACAAGCAGCTCAGTTCTACGTCCGCTTTGTTAGGCTTCCTTGCGTCTGTGCAGGAAGAACACACGTTTCAGAGACCATCCTTATAAAGAGCTGCTAGACAGGCGAACCAGTACATAATTATGTGCTTCAATTATGTAGTTTTCAAAAGTGACACCTTATCTAAAATGTAAATTTATTTATCTTTGAGATTTCCTTTTCTGGCTAAGATATATTAAGCTTGCACGACAACTAGGAAATACATGGACGCATTACAGTAAAATCATATTTTTAAAGAGAATGGGAAGCTATGGAAGCAATGAGGACTTAGGGGAAATGAAATCTCAGGAGGAGGAGGCTTTATTAGGTGAGCTGAGAGTTTATAGATATTTTCATTTTTCCTAAGGGCGTTTGCGGAATTAAGGTCTAGGGCAAGGATAGGGCTTGGCCTAGGCAAACATTCTCCACTGGGGGAAAGAGAAAACAATAGAGCTTCGGATGTGATGGCTAGGACTCTAAAGGACCTGCAAACACAAAGCCAGTTTCCCCAGGAAATAGTTACTGGGTCCTCGGGGTGGAATAGGAGGCTGAGGGATGGCCCTGCAGTGTTTCAGTGATTGGAAAATAAGATCCCAGTAAAGCTGACCTGCCACAAGTACACACCAGGCTCCCTGTCAAGATATTCCCCGTATCTGAAGCTGTGTGGAGTATGATGCTAAATTGCTAAACTAAAACCTCTGAAGGGCATAACAATCTCCTGTAGTCTTTCAGGGCTCAGTGGACAAAGATACACCAGACTCTCAATCAAAGACCCAGGAAGCCATATCTAAGGAATGGGGATGAAACAAATGGAAACTGAGTTTAATGAATCTTCAACTGATTCCAGACCAGACACAGTCTTTGGGACTGAAGGGTCTAAGTTCTGTATCTAACAGAGCAAAGCATAACTTCTTCTTGCAAAAAAATATCATCATGTAGACCGATAGTCAAGATTTTTTTAAAAAAAGCAAACCCACAGATTATATAGATATTGGAGTTAGCTGGCAGGAACATTAAAATAACCATTATTAATAGACAAAGATAAATGATATTAAGAGTTTCAAAAGAGAATTGGAATCTAGTTAAAATTTAATTGTCCCTGATGAGAAACATATTACCTACCATGAGATCTCTTGAAATTCTTCTAAACTTAATAATTCAATGGCAGGATATTGAAAAAATTGAGAAATAGGAATCAAAATCTATGCACCACCTACTATTTGCTAGATATACTAAGTACAATGCATAGATTAAGGTATATATTGAAGAGGGTAAATATATGAAGTAGTCATTGTTATTCCCAGTTCATAGATCAGAACTGCACAAAAGTGTTTACTATTTGAAAGCAGGGAACATAGCCACTCCTGTCTGCTGGTTTTCATTGTATACACAGCCTTCCCAACTGGGCAGAACTGTAAATCACACGCATCACCTGCACCACCTAAGGAAAGGCTCATGCTATCCTGAGCTTGAGACACCTATGTCCCAGGAGCCCCCGGAAAGCCTCTGGGTACACAAGCTAAGCTAGTGTGTCCCTCACCCAGAGATTTTGTTGTTGTTAATCCTCAACTGAGGACATTTTTTCCATTGATTCTTAAAGAGAGTGTACGGGAGGGGGAGAGAAAGAGAGAGAAACATGGATGTGAGAGAGAAGCATCAATTGGTTGTTTCCCGCAGGTGCCCCAACCTGGGCCAGGGATCAAATCTGCAACTAAGGTACATGCCCTTGAGCATAACTGAACCCGCAACCCTTCAGTCTGCGGGAGACATTCTATCCATTGAACCAAACTGTCTGGGGCCTCACACAGAGATGTTGCTGGGCTGTGTAAGGGGGCAAGAGAGTTTAAGCAGGAGGGGAAACGGCTAATTTTGTTTTATGCTTTTACTTTCTCATATTTACAAAAAGGAGCTGGGTCAGGAAGCATGAAGTGAACCACATGATGAGAAACACATCAGGGGCTGAAGGGGGTAAATCTTATTTTCCAGGACTTTGTGTGGAGACCTAACTTCTGTTATTGATGTTGGGCTTTGTATAACATGGTTGATCCTTGAATTACTAAAAACCCCCACTAGAAACTGCATTCCCAGGAACAATGGGATCCCTTGTGAGGTATCTCCTCCCTGAGGAATAGTAAAATGTCAAACAGACAAAAGTAGGAAAACTTATGTCTCCAGACAGCTGCCTTGCCGGTGGAACTTTGAAATGCTCTGCTTCGTGCTGTACACAGAGTCTGCTCTAAAACAATTATCCCACAAAAAATGCCATTTTGATCAAGGAAAATGATCTTAATTATTCACTGATATTTCATACCCAGAATAACTAATGACGATAATAAAAATTATGCCCATTTTGAGCCCTTTTATATCAGCCAGTTTACATACATAATTCTAGTACTATTCCCATATTAGAGTTTGTAAAAAAAACAGGTTTTTAAACAGAATCATAAAAAAGGCCTGGATTTAAACCTATTTTATCCAAGGCCAAAACCCTTTGCTTTTCACTAAGGTAGGCTGCTTGGCAATGCTAGTGCGTGATTATAATGAGAATGCCGTGTTTACCGACACCTTCTGCAAGGGCTGCCATGCTGAACAGGAGCAGGCCGCCGATTCTCTCTCTTGGCCCATGAGGTCAGTGCATGTGTGTCATTACTCACAGGCAGCCACATGCACACTTGCGTGGAAATGGGGCCTGCATCTTAAAACTCAATGCAAAACTACTCCTTACACTTGAGCAGACTTCCAAAACAACATAAATGCAAAGAACAGGACTCCAACAACCAGACTGCCTTCTAACCTCCTTTCTCATATGATTTTTTTGCCTTGCACCAGGTACTTTTTTTTTCATCTAGAAATAATTTCTCTGGAATATCTTCATATCTTCACAGCTGTGGTACCTTCCCCACCCTCTACTCCCATGTGTGAAACATAACAGCCCTTCACAGGACTTACCTGCCTGCAGAAGAAACACCTTTGTTTTGTAGGAAATAAAGCAACAGAAAGAGAATTTAAACCACCTACTTTTCTCTGCTCTAAGAGAAACCACTGTGAACATTTTTGCATCTGTTTCATATGTACAGCTATGCGTCTCCATCTCTGTCTCCATCTTTGTTATGTTGCTTCCTTTTGTTTCAAACATCAATTGTCCTGTGTGTGTTGTATTTTGAGCTGCTAAACTTCAACTGGTACACATCCTCCAAAGGATGAAGAACGCTGATAAAAGTGGAGCAAAATCTTTACTTTGAATAAAGTAAAGAGATGATGCTATTCTAAGAGTTCCAGAAGTCAGGGTGCCATTTCTGCTGGGCACAAGGCTCTCCCCAAAAGATCAAGAGATGTGAACCCTCCCCACAAGCTTACCCATTCTCCAGTTTCGGAGTTTAGCCTTTTACTTAGATGTGAGGAGCCTTGCAGAGAGGGACCTAGGAGAATAATCAGAAGTCCTGTGGTGAGAGGAAAAGGAGTAAAATATTTGGGATAGTGTAAGAAAGAGAAAAGGCAATGTTTACAATGTACTTCACATTAAATGGGGAGAATGTCTGACCTGTGAAAGCACACAATAACTGGTGTCTATGGGTATGTGTGTTTGGCCTTGGCAAAGAGACTATCTGGGATGGGAGTGGTGGTGATCCTGGGGCATGGTGGGGACAATAGCCAAGGATTTCCTGAGCTGAATATGTACCATTTACCCTCTTTTGGTAATTTGTCTACAATAATGTCTCTCAAACTTTCAGCCGGGACCAAACCTAAAACCTTCACAGAAGGAAGAAGAGAAGGCAATCCCCACCCATCTGATCCAAGCCTTTCCACCATTGTAAATATTTACACATGGGGCTCAACCACACCAACCACTATTCCATTGTGTATTTTATTACTTCCAGGAGGCCATGTGCATGCATAAGCCATGGTATCTCTTCTTTCATTGTATTAAAATATCATTTACTGAGGAGTTTCCTTAACACATTAGAAAGCTAAGACCTTTGTGCAAGGAGCATTGTTATTGGAAAACAAAGGAATCTAGAAAACACATTTTACAAAGATTCCAGGATGGAAATCTATTATGCTTCATGGTTCCATCAGAGTAGATGGGAATCCGTAATTGCAAACTATTAAAAAGGAACATGTCATCAAGGCATATTAATTTAGATCTTGACTAATAATCAGTAGGAGAGTCTTCATCTGTTTCTTAATTTAACATATCAACATTGGTATAAAGCTATTGACTGCTGGGGTCCAACCCCAGCAGGTCCAGGGGTCCCCAAAGGTGTGGACGGAGTCCGCGAAGAAGGAATGACACGGAGACAGCGTTCAGTTGATCAGCAGCCTAGCCAGGATCTCTAGCCAGGATCTCCAGCAAAGTTCTGGTTAGGATCTCCAGCCAGGTTCTGTGTCCATGTTCTCTTGCTAGGTTCTCCAGCCAGGTTCAGTCACCAGGTTCTAGTCAGGTTCTCTTGCCAATTTCTGTAGTCAGGTTCAGTCCAGGATCTTTTGCCATGTTCTCTCGCTAGGTTCTGTCTCTAGGTTCTGAGGCCAGTTTCTGTCCAGGATCTTTTGCCATGTTCTGTCTCTAGGTTCTTCTCTAGGTTCTGTGCCTCTTGGTTCTGTCTTCTAAGTTCTGTCTCTTTCTGTCTTGTTACATCTGTATTTATACCAGTTGATTCAATCCTATCAATCTCTATTACAAAGGTTAGGGCGTTTCTTATCTCCATTCCAGGGAGTAAAGATTATGTAGCTTAAGCATGGTTGTTCGTAGTTAAAGTGATTAATTACCCGCCTGGCACTTAGTTGAGGGGTTTTATTCTCTCCCTAACTTCAGGGGAAAATCCCTACCTGGGGAAACAACCTTTCTCAGAGAGGAGACCTTGGTTAAAACACATAGTGCCAAGAAGGTGAGCAAACATATTAAGAACAGTATGCCATATATGCCAGGTCCCTTGAAACAGCAAGCATGGACTGGCTCCTGGCAATTGACAGGTAGACTAAAAATGAATTTCTGGTCACTGAATTTTCTTTTTTATTTTAGTTCATTTAAGTTGTTTTGCCTTTTTTCTACTTGTACATTTTAACTTACATGTAAATTTTGTGAATCTCTGAGTCCCTACAGAATTCATTTACTATATCTAGAGTGAAATAGGGCCAATGTCGCTGTAGTATGTTTGGTGATTCTCATTTTGAGCAGAAATGTCTAATCAACACCTACAGTCTGGGCGTGCGCTCGTTAGTGTATTCTGCAGGCTGCCGGCCGGGCACCTAACAAAGCTCTGATAGACTAAACACTTGCAGATGAGCCCTCCGGTGCCCAAGTACTCCGTGCGCAGAAAGCAAGCGGGGCTCTTTGAAGTCGTTACCTTTCTCTCTTTATCGTGAGAAATAAGTTAGATAGATATTATTTCAACACATCCATTTGTCTATTATTTAAGATGCTACCTGTTCATAGGACTGAGAACAGAGGTGGCAGAACAGCACTATTTAAATTAGCTGACACTTTTAACTCTATTTTTTTACTTAATATAGACAATGTTTTCCATTAGTCTGAAGAATTTTCTAAATTGCTAAGAAATAGATTTCATTTTTTGAATTGGTATTTTGAAACAATAATATAGTAAAAAAAATTTTCATAGCATGAAACTTCATACATGACATGTTCATTGATATTAAAAATATAAACAGCCCTAGCCGGTTTGGCTCAGTGGATAGAGCTTAGGCCTGTGGACTGAAGGGTCCCAGGTTTGATTCCAGGCAAGGGAACATGCCCGGGTTGCAGCCTTGATTCTCAGTGTGGGAAGTGCAGGAGGCAGCCAATCAATGATTTTCTCTCATCATTGATGTTTCTACCACTCGCTCCTTCTCCCTTCCTCTCTGAAATCAATAAAAAAAATATATTAAAATATACATAAACATATTCTATTTTAAAACTAAAAGAAATTATGTATGTTTTGTTCTGAAGAATAAGCTCTAGACTGTTAATATTTAATTCTGAAATTCAGGGTACACTGTATAATAGCACAACTTTGTATGTATTCAGGCTCAAGTACAGAGGAAATGCCGAATTGTTTTACCACCAAAGTGATCATCACTGCGTGTTTATTTTTTTTTACAAGAGTAAAGGGCAGAATTCACAATATAGTTTTCCTGACTGTGACTAGCATATTTCTTTTCCTGCTTAGTGACTGGAATCTGTTCTCCATTGAGCAAGAGGAGTTGCATCTAATCTATGAAGACTGGGCTGGAGCAAGCTCAGAGCCTGAGCTACCTAGAGTTCACATGGAGGAGTAAAAATAACCTATCTCACCTTTAGTCTAAATACAGAGTGGATAATTCGCTTATTTATAGTTATTAATAGAGAAGCAATATTGTTTAGTTGAAGTTAAATAATTGTCCAGTGACCCAGAAATTCTCCCCAGGATCTAAGATAAGTAATGATACTTTTGCAGCTGAAGGTCAAATTGGGCTGACTTTGCTAATGAAAGAAACTCAGTAGACATCTATGATTTATTGCTTCACCCTCCTTATCAGCCATAAGTGTCCACTGGAATCAGGGCACTGTTCGAAAGTAGATTCAGAGTGGCTCCAACATGTTGGTATTCATGGAGTAACCAGCATTTCAGTCCTCACCTGGAGCAGGCGAGCTCGTGTGCACAGTTCTAATCAGGTGGAATGGTTACTCGTTCGATCATCCCAAGGGGCAGTCTGCCAGGCCAGTGGCTCAGGACTTGGCTTGTGCAGGCATAACTTTCTCCAACCCCCTTTATTATCCACTATGCCTGTGACTAGATCTTAACTATATCTAAATGCAGACAAAATATTAAACTTGCTAGCAAATTTAGCTCAAGATTATAGGAAAAAATGTTGAAAAAAATATATATATATTTCTGAATACTATATATATGGTGTGAAAATATATATACTATATATAGTCTGTATATATAGTGTGTATATATGCATATATACTAATATATATATATATTCAGAATAGTTTGCAAAATCCCCATTTTGTGGACTTCGTAAAAGCTGCATAAATAACAAGAGCATTTGGAGATAAAGTCAAAGGAGGAATGAGTATGACTCTAGGGCCTGTAGAAGCCAGAGACAGTGGGTGATTCTTGTTCAAGCCGCCCTTCATTCCAGGTACGGGCACTGTCTGTTTGCATTTGTGAACTTGCTCTTCCAGGATAGGCCTGACTCTTCCTAGAGGAAGATCTCAGTACTTCTTCTTTGAAAGCCAGCTTCGGCATCCGATCTCTCTCCTGGTACCTGTCTCTGGCCCCTCTCTATGTTCTGAATACCGTTCCCATCATAAACTGCACACATCCCTGTAGTTAGTCTATAGTTATGCCTTGAAAGTTTCCACTGCCACACTCCTCATTGGCACAGGGCTTTGCCCTTGTGTCCCTGAAGTCTAGCAGTGTGGCTTGCCCATGGCAGTACCAGTAATGTGTATTGAATGAGTGAATTGGAACTTTGGTGGCCCTGATCCCTGAGGTCTCAGACACAGCCACACTGGATCCCCTTTTCCTGGTAACTTGCACAGAAACATTGAACTCTATTTCCTTCAGCCAGTGGTTTCAGCCCTGATCATCCATCCTTGACATACACCTGTAGAGAGATAGGAACCTAAATTGTTTAAATTAATTTTAGAGAGAGAGATACAGATCGATCTGTTGTCCCTCTTATGCATTCATTGGTTAATTCTTATGTGCATCTTGATAAGGGATCAAACCTGCAACCTTGGTGTATCATAATGATACTACAAATAACTAAACCATCCGGCCAACATGGAACCTGAAATGTTAGTGGCCATGCTATTTTTTATTTCTGTTGTTACTTAGTGAATATGATTATTTCTATTGTTTTTGTTGTTAGCTACTTGGTGATTTTCTACATTTTTCATTCTCTAACATTCCCATCCCTCAAATCTTTTTAATTTTCTTCCGGTATAACAGCTCTAACTAGTCAGGATTTCTTATGTTTCTCCGTGCTGATTAAGTGACTTTTCACATCTCCTATTTCCATAGGAAAGGCCACTAATTGAGCTGAGAATATTAAGGAAACTTTTACCGATAAGAAAAATCTCATCCCTCTGACATTTACAGATCTCATATTAAAGATTGTAAGGTGTAAAGATTATATTTTAGTTATTTTTAAGTAGCATTTATGTCTAATCTGTCCCAAAGCAGAGAGGCACTGCTTAAAACAAAATCTAGAGGCACAGAAAAGAAGAATCAGGTATAACTCATCAACATCAAGTGGAATATACCCTGACAAGCAGGCACTTGCTAGGATCTACTTGCTTGGGCAGAATGCGTTCACTCCTAGCGGATCTGGACTCCCCTGAATAAGCCATAGGTTAGTGGGGGACAGGGGCAGAACAATCTTAGGAGCACCTGAGCTATGGAGAAGGTTCAGGATCACTGCTCTAGTCTGATAATGCCCAGGTTGACTCTGATCTATAAAACGAATTCTTGATCTTCCAAAGGAAACCTGGAATTTCCCCAACCTTCCTACGAGTTCAGTGGAAATTGAAGAACTACCTTTATTTTATTATTATTTTTAAAAATATATTTTTATTGATTTTAGAGAGGAAGAGAGAGGTAAAGAGAGAGATAGAGACATCAATGATGAGAGAAAATCATTGATCAGATGCCTCCTGCATGCCCCCAGATTGGAGGATAGAGCCTGCAACCCAGGGTATATGCCCTGACTGGGAATTGAACCGTGACCTCCTAGTTCAGAGGTAGATGCTCAACCAGTAAGCCACGCCAGCTGGGCTTGAAGCATTACCTTTAGACATGAAGACAATATTATTTATCTGTGTGGCTTGTTCCAGAGCTCCCAGAGCAACCTCTTACAAACAGAGAGGCATTGCAGGGCATGGGAAGGTAGGGGAGGCTTATGTAAAAAACCATTGAGGTACTGCCCCTGATAGCCTACTCAGCAAGAAGCACTACATTGGAGAGACTGTCAGAATTGGGAAAATTCAATGTTTTATTAATAACATTTTATGATTTTCAAAAGTGTTACAGTCTGAAAGCACATCACATACCTCATACAATGGTTATACTGTGTACCATACGAATGTTCAGCAAGAGTTCAAAAATGTACTCATTGATTGACAAGAAGAAAATATCAATAGTGTGTAATAGCTTTCTTACTTAGTTACTAAATAGTACTTGTAAAATCAGTTCCCTGAATTAAAACCTGTAATTTTAAAAGAACTGATTTTGAAGAGAACAGAAAATATAAGAATTTATAATACATAGTAAGAATAAGTATTGTTTTCTAAAAGTTTTGTTTGTGTTTTACATATGTGTATTCTGGGTTGTGCTAAATATATGTAAAATATAGAAATATAGGTATATTCCTAATATTCCTAATTTAATATAGAATTTCTGAGTCATAGGGCACAACCACATAAAGTTTCTAAGATAATACCCATTTTTTTTCCAGATTTGTTTTCAGAAAATTAGTATTTCCACAAGTTTCTATTTTGCCACCACTTTAGCAGAAGTGGCTTTAGCAGACTTGTAAATTTCTACTAATGTGGCAGAAAATAGCATGCCACTGTGATTTTAACATGCTTCCGAAGGTTAATGTTCATCTCATACCTAAGGGCATTGACACCTGGTGTAGAGAAGGGCTTCTTTGTGTATCATCCCATTTTTCTTCCTTGGATTGTTTGTCTTTTTTTTTTTTTTATAACTTTCATGTAATATATACTAGTATGTTTTGTGGTTATATACTTTAAAACTAAACTATGTCCTCCCAAACTATGGGTAGCCTTTTCACTTTGCCTCTGTTATCTTTAGTTAACAGAATTTTCATTTTTATGTAGTCAAATTAATCAACCCTTTCCTTTAATGATTTGTGAATTTTGTGTTGAAGAATTGTTTCCCTACCCCAAGTTATAAAGCTATCATTTGTTTCCCTCTATCTATTAGTTTTTAAGTTTGCCATTGGGATTTTTCAGTTCATCTGAAATTGATTTTGATGTGTGGTGTGAGGTAAGGATCTGATTTCTTTTGTTTTCTGTAGAGGTAGCTAGTTGTTCAAGCATCTTTTATTAACAATCTATCTTCCCACCCCTGATCTGCAATCAGTTATCTGCAGTCATTCCACACGTCAGTATGTTTCAGACTTTAGATTCGGTTCTGGCTGATCTATTTCTGAACTCATAGCCCACTCCCAAGTTTCAAATGCGTTTTGATGTCTCAGGGGAACTTCATTTTTTCTGCGAAAGTGTCTCGCTATTTGGAGACTTCAGTTCTCCCATATACATTTCGAAAGCATCTTGCCAAGTTTAACAAAAAAGACTTTTTAGATGTTGATCAGATATATTTCAAGATACTACTGCTATTTTGAGTGCTATTTTATAATTTATATGATTTCTTTGCTGGTAGCCTATAGAAATAAACTTGATTTTAATATTTTTACTTATTCTTCTACCAAGTCACTTTATTATACCCTCTCATCTGTTTTTTTTTCCTAGCAGATATTTATAGTTTAAGGGATTAGAGTTATTTTATCTGCAAATTGATAGTTTTATGTCTTTCTTTCTAACATACTAATTTCTTTTACTTACTTATTGCTACTTGACTGAGTAGAATACTCAGTGCAAGCAACTTTGTCTTACTCTTGACTTTAATGAAAATATTTTTCAACATTTTATTATTAAAATAATATTTGCTATGGGGTATTTGTAGATATCCTTTATCAACTTAAATAGGTACTCTTCTATTTTTAAACTTTTTAATAGATTTAGTCATGAATAGATATTGAATCCTATTAAATATATTCTGCATTTATTGACATAAGGCTATATTTTTTCCATCTTTAATCTATTTATATGTAATATAACAAATATATTTTTATATATAAAATATTAATATATTTTTGTATTTCTGTCTTTCTGAAAGGAAGGCAACTTGGTATGACATATTTTAATTGTCATAATAGTTTTATTAATATTTTATTTACAATGTTTGCATTTATATTCATGAGTGAGATTGGACTATTATTTTCAGTGAAAAATGAAACCTAAATTGAATTCTGAGGTCTTTTCATTTCATGCAGGAGAAGGGAGGGAAGTTTTGCCAGAATGAAGGAAATATTAGCTATGATTAGAATTGAAGTACCTATTTTTTTTGAAGTGCTGTTTTTAAGTGTCCTTACACTGAATATTCATTAACTGCTGAAATTTATGAGTGTTTAAAAATAATACAGTGGTTATAAGTTAGGAATTAGGCAAACTGATTTTGAATCCTAGTTCTATCACTTAGTGGCTCTATTTGCTTGATATATTGATTCTTTTATCTTAGCCTCAGTTACCTTATCTGAAATATGAGCATAATAATTATGCCTGCTTTATAAGAATGTTTTAAAATTGAATCACATCATACATAAAAAGACCTAACACAGTAGTTGACATGTAGTTAACACTCAGCAAGTGTTAGCTATTTGTATTATTTTAATTTCATTTGTGTAAATTATATTTGAATCATAAATTGATCAACACATTTATATTTCTAAATTTTAAATTAGGCGGTAAATTATGCTTTTCTAAACCTTAACTGATTGATCTATAATTTTTAAAGGGCATTTAGGGTATTCATCTTTATGTTCTAAATGACCATTCCTGAAAAGTTTTACTTTCTCAACCGCGGTACAGGAGCAGTTGGGGGTTTTATTTATTGGTCAGGCTGTTTTTAAATATTTCCATTTTTCTATCAAAACCTCTAATCCTCCCTAGAGAACGTGATCGCATCACTTGCTGAGGTCAAGAGGCGGAGGCATACACACCAGTAGAAACCATGTGGGGCTGGCCTGGCAGGTCCAAGGGGTCTCTGCGGAGAGTATCGCCAACTCTAAATGGTGCACACGACGCCAATTGCATTTATGTAGCTTGCTTTCCCCAAGAAGAAAGGAAGGACATCCTGTATCAGAGTTAGCAATTGCGCCCACTTTATATTAGTCTCTGCGCATCTTTCAATTTAAAAAATCTCCTTGGAGATGTGCTGACACCTTAAGCATATGATACAATTGTATAGAGAAGAGCAGGGTTAGGGATTGAGACTCCGGGAGGCAGGCTGCATGGGTTCACATCTTAGTCTGCCGTGTGTGCTGACAGATGGAACCTGGGCCTTGGGTTTTCTCATCTGGAAAGGTGGATGATAATTATTTTGGGGAAAAATAAGTTAACTGCTAAAAACCACACTAGTCCATCATCAGCACTATATGTTATATACTATTATATTGATACTATACTAGTGGGGAGAGGCTGTCTTTATTTTAGCTGAAGTAAATACCTAGAAACGTGTTTTGAATGTGCTTATAATGTTCTGATCATTTTTCTTTAGCCAATTCAAATCTTTTATAATATAACTTTAATCCGCATCCTTTACTTCAGTCTTAGGAAGTATATACAGTATACTTAAAGATCAAAGTATTAGGCTACCTCATAACCATCTAAACTTCTTTACTTTCCCTTATAGTAATTGCAATCTTAAAATATGATTTTTAAATGTAATGATTATACCAAAAATATTATTTATGGAATCCATAAATTGTATCTTTAATATTTTCAATCTAACAAATACCTCCCAACTTAGGAATTTGTACTCACAATATCCAAATGAGCTATATTGCATCTTGCTAGAAGCAGTGTATCTGTATCAGTGTCAAAAGTACTGTGGACAACACCGTCACTAGTCACTATTCCTAGTCAAATTTTTATCTCTCTAAATACACACATACACACACACACACACACACACACACACGTATTTCAAATCAATGCACTGCTTCAATCCCAGGAAATACATTTTTAGAGGAAATGAAAGTCCGTTCAGCAATATCTACGGGCACCTAATACCCTTGCATAATCATTCTGACTTGGTTGAGAAGAGTTGTTGTATGGACATTACCTACCTCATAGGAATGCTGTGAGGATTAGAGAAATCTCTGAAAAATGATTTGAGTTTCCTTGGGAGAGATGCTATTAATATGAGATGGTATTTTTATTTGAATGAGTAGGAGATTGAAAGAGGATTATTTCCTAAAGTGGAAGGGAGATCTGGTGGTGAAGAATTCAGATGTTCCACCTTGAGTCAGGCGGATTACAGTGAAATCAAAAGGACACTCGGCTGGTTCAGCCCCCCCTCCCCCTCCCCCAGGACTAGAAAGAAGGAGCAGTTTCTAATCCCCAACCCAGCCAGTTTGGCTTTTCCTGAATGCATTCACTCTTGAGGAGAGTAGGTAGCAGGGGAGAATGTTGGCGGTCTAGACAGTCAATCGTTGTTGAGCTAACTTGGCTTATTCTCCCCTACCCCACTCAAGATGTGATGGAGTATAATTTATGTGAAACCCTCCTGGGCATGAAAATGCTGGAAACTGTACATAATGTGGCTGAGCTGGATAGGTTTAAAGCAAATGTCATATATGGTTCCTAGGTGCCTGCATTCTCCCTGGGTAGAGGCCCACAGACATGGAATCTGGACATAGAAACCTAACTAGTTGATTTTAAAGCGAGTCAACCATCCCCACCACTGGCCCACATCAAATAAAGCAGCATCAAACTACACAATACTTACCCTGGATAGCTAAGCACAAAATAGGATATTACATCAAAATGCTGTTAATTGGTTTTTGTTAATTTGGTTGTTTTCCTAGGTTATTACTTCCACTACAATTTCACTGCCTTATTATATTTTACCATCATGTTTTTTCCCTGTAGAACGTATGTTCTAATTTTAAATTCTTTAATTCAAAAAATAAGCACCACAGAATATGTAGATGATATTTGTCATATAATTGGCAGTCTAGTCTATATTGGAAAAGAAAGTAAAACCAATCCTGTTTACATCATATGATATGGCTCTTAGAAAAATAATTCAAAAACTATATTAACAGTTATATTAATAGCACTTGAACTCCCAGAAACCTTTATTTAAAGATGAGCCTTGTAAAAACTTCAGAGAAATCTGAACTTCTTAAGGTTGAATGAGGGAAGTTGTATCAACAATGCATAGGGTACACAGCTTGGATCTGGGGCAAATTCTGAGCTGGCTGTATGATTTATCTAAACCTCCATTTCTTCATCTGTTCGATGGCAATAATGTAGTATCAGCTTTATGTTTCTTTGTGAAGGGTAAAGAGATTTTATATATATATATATATATATATATATATATATATATATATATATATATATATATATTAAGTGTGGGACTGGGTATACATAATATACTCAAATCAACACTTGTCACTGCTGCTACCAGGTGATCTTTAACGTCTCCTGTGAGATGTTAGGGTAACTGAGTCGCAGATTTACAGTGGCAGGTATCATAAATGCAGTGAGGAATTAAAGAGGGAAAACAAAGCAGGTGTGGGTAGAATGTTCTGAAGACATATTATCAGAAAAGACTAGGGGGTGTACCCAGTATCCAAAGCCTGTGTAAAGCAGACAAGCATCAAACCTGTGTTCTCATTCTTTGTCACTGTACCATTGTGTCAGACATCAGTCAGTCAGAAAAATACAACCCTTGCCATGTGATTCCATAGAAGAGACTGGGACAGTGATCAGAAGAGCTGGAAATCCAAGCAGGGGACACTGAGGCAAGCCAGAGACTTGTAGATACCAAGAAACAGGCTGCAGAGGCAAAGGAGGACGAGGGTGTCGCCTACGCCCATTTGCTGAGACATCACAGGGATGTGTTATCCCTGTTGTCCAGGACACACCTGAAGCAGAACCCAGGGGCGGGGGGTCTTCCTTCACTTCCTTCAGTGTACTAGTCACTGGCTAGTGCTCCTTCACTGGCTGAAAGTAATCAGCAGCTAAGTGGCGAGGGGCCTAGGAAATGCAGTTTGCGTGAATTCAACCCCTAAGGAAAACAGAAAAGTTAGTCCTGCTGCCTATTTTAGGAAAAAACTATTTTACTATCTTAAAGTGTTTATTACCTACTAAAAGTAGCACAAATATGAAAAAGTAAATTTATAGACTGTAGAACTCAAACTATACTCAGACTGATTATTAACTTTTGGGGGGGACTTACTACGTATAATGAATATATCCTATCTAATAATAGACAAACATGGTAATTAACCATACCTCCGCTACGCTTCCCATTGGCTAATCAGGGCGATTTGCAAATTAACTGCCAGTGAAGATGGCGGCCGGCAGCCAGGCAGCTGAAGGGAACATGAGGCTTGCTTGCTCCAGTGATGGAGGAAGCCAAGTTTCCCCGCCTGCCATGGCCTAGCTCTGAGCTGCACTCTAAGCAACAATGTTGCAATTATAGAAGCTAAACAAACCCCAGAAAGATACCTGCTTTCAGCCAGCCGGCCTCAGAGCTGGAGCCGCAACAAAGTTTCAATTACAGAAGGTAAATAAATCCCAGAATAAAAAAAAAAGAAAAGAAAAAAATGGAGAGACTGAGAGCTTCAGTTGCAGGCTTGGACCGCCTGAAAACGGCCCTCAGCCCCTCATCCAGGCTGGCCAGGCACCCCAGTGGGGACCCCCACCCTGAAGGGGGTGCAGGCAACCTGAAACAGCCATCAGCCCCTCATCCAGGCTGGCCAGGCACCCAAGCGGGACCCCCACCCTGATCTGGGTGCACCAGGCCTCTATCCTATATAGTAGAAGGGTAATATGCAAACTTACCCTAACAGCAGAAAGACTGGTCACTATGACACACACTGACCAACAGGGGGCAGATGCTCAATGAAGGAGTTGCCCTCTGGTGGTCAGTGAGCTCCCACATGGAGGAGCTCTGCTCAGCCACAAGCCAGGCTGATGGCTGCCAGCACAGCGGTGGTGATGGGAGCCTCTCCTGCCTCCTCAGCAGCGCTAAGGATGTCTGACTGCAGCTTAGGTCTGCTCCCCGCTGGCAAGTGGATGTCCCCCGAGGGCTGCCGGGCTGCCAGAGGGATGTCTGATTGCCAGCTTAGGACCAGCTTCTTTTTTTTAGGGGGAAGAACAGAAAGCAGAAATGAAGCACCCTTAGAATGTTACTTCTCCTCACTCACAATGTACCCAAGTAAAATCAGCAAAAAACAAAACAAAAGAAAAAGATCAACCAAAGGACTTGTATACATGCATATGAGCAAAACCAATGGACACAGACAGGAGTGGGGGCTGAGGGCTTGTGCTTGGGGGAGGAGGTGGCGGGGGAGAAGTCAATGGCGGGAAAAAGGAAGCTCATGTAATACTTTAAACAATAAAGAATTTAAAAAATTTTAAAAAAATACAACAGGAAGTCCAGGGAGAGATGTTCAAATGCCCTTTTATTCTGATTATGGACTGGAAGTGTCACCTCTGGTGATTTTTCAGGTTCTTAAACTCTTAGAGGTGGTTATCTCACAGGAACTAATACAAACGCATGCCTGTTAGTAAGTTTCACATACAATGTCCACTTATAGAAATGTGCCAGGGATATCCTGAATGGTTGGTAGGAAAAAACAAAATAACTAGTTAGAGACAGTTCTTCCTCTAGCTAGTTATGGACTTTAACTCCAAAACCTTTCATTTAAAAATACAAGGAGAGGAAGGACACATTTGTGTAAATATAAATATAAATATATAAAATTTGAGATTTGATTTTACAAGGCTCATCGTTGAAGAAAAATTTTTTGGGAGTTCAGACGCTATTAATATAACTGGTAATATAGTTTTTGAGTTATTTTCTAATAGCCATATCATAGTTGTATCTGTTGTAAACTGGGTTGGTTTTACTTTATTTTCTAATATAGATTAGACTGTCAATTATATAAACAAATATCATATTTATATTTTTAAAATATATGCATGTATAAAATCTTAGATAAATAGAAGTTTATGATAAGCTTTTGATTTAAAAAGTCTATATATTATTCTCACAAGAAGAAAACAGCATAAAAGTAGCCCGATTTTTTCTGATTTTTATACTTTTTTTTTCTTTACAAGTGAGCAGGTAAGTTTAAAAGTACATGTCAGAAATGCCCCCAGAATGTGTTGTAATTCCATTCAGGGTGACAGTACATTTCAGAAGGAACTACTTCCGAGGTGATCTGCACTGGGTTACAGTGCTAATCTCGCAGCTGTCTCGCAGCCATCGGTGCTCATAAATCATGTGGTCTGTAATAAGAGAAGTGAGTTTGAGAGGCTAGAGATTTAAGAAAATTGTGACAGAGGTGACAGATGCTGTGAAATGACTACATTCTAAAGATGTTCTATAAAAGGAAACGTGTTGCATTTGAGATAAGTACCTCCTGGGTTTTTCTCTAACCTGGAGAATGCTAGTAAAGTACCCCATGGCCTACTTTAGCAACATCATTGGATAAAAGTTAAGCATTTGTGTATTATATGGTTTCATATAAAATCAAGTTACATCTGAGTTTTCAGGAAGTCTTGGAGGCCACTCTAATTATTTTGGGATTTTTTGAAGACATCTCATGTTCTCAAGGGCGCCCTTTGCAGTTGTTGAAAGTCTGAATGCATTAACCAGACTGAAAGTATTTCACATACAGGGTTTGAAACAAGAATCCTGAAAAAATAACCATGGGGCTGAGATCTACTGATCTCTGTGCTGGACTGTGAGGTCCTCAGCTTGGTCACAATGAGCAAATAAACCTTGAATAGCATTATGGAAACACCAAGAAGCTTGGGTCTTTGTAAATGCTTGTGGCAAAAATATTGATGCAGTATTTCAATATTCAAAATGGTTATTTTGAAGTTACTTATAAATATTCTAATTATTTGCCAGGCTGGTATGGGTCAGTGCTTGAGCGTCCACCTATGAACCAGGAAGACACAGTTCTATTCCTGGTCAGGGCATGTGCCCACCCAGCTTCTCCTGTTATTAACATCTTTTGTTAGCATATTCATTGGCCACAATGAATGCCCAATATGGATCCACTATTATTGATTACACGCCATATGTCATTCAGATTTTCCTAGTTGTCACCCAATGTCCGTATTTCCATGACAGGATTCCATCCAATGCCCCACATCACATTTAGATGCCATGTCCTCCATGGTTCTTGAGGACTCTTCTTAGACTCCTCATTTTGGATGACCTTCACCGTTTGGATGACCTTCACTGTATGTCACCCCTTGACATACCTGGTTGGGCTACCTCTAAGCACAGACTAGAGATAAAATCTAGCAGTGGATGTTGAGACCATTGCAACTCCAAATTTTCTAAAAGTCTGATTTTTAGAATATTATTTTCCATAGGAAGTGAATGGGAGAATAAAGAAACCAGTGTTTGACGTACAATTGTGCAGTATACTAGCTATTTGACCTCGAGTAGACTATTTAACACCTGTGAGCGTCAGTTTGTTTATTGTTAATGCAAGAACACTTTTGGTCTGGACCACATGGAATTGCCAGCATTGTACAATGACCTACAACTAGTCAGGTATTTTGGAGAATGTCCTTCAGCTGGGATTTGTCTGTTTTTTCTCATGATTAGAATGGGGCCATACATTTCTGTGAGATGATCACAGCAATAAACTGCCATTCTCATCACATCATGTCAAAGGTATATCCTATCAGCATGACGTATCACCACTGATGTTAACCTTGGGCATGGGACTAGAGGTGGTGTTTGTTAGGTCTCTCCACTGTCCAGTTTCCTGATTTTCCCCTTTTCATATGGTTCTCTTGGAAAGGAAGTCACTGTACACAGCGCTCCTTTAAGGAGTCAGGAGATATGCTCTACCTCCTTGAAGTCAGAGTCGCCACATAAATTATTTAAAATTCCGTGCAGGAGATTTGTCTATTTTCTGTCCTCTGTTTATTTATTCAATCATTTATTTATACCCATATGACCAATGGGTACGGAGTTTATACTGTGGGTTATAATTCAGTGCTACTTTATTTATTTTGTTGCTTAAACTGTTCCAGCTTTGGCCTTTGTGAACTTTTTCAGTTTCTTCTTGTATCCCTTTGACATACCTGGTTGGGCTACCTCTAAGCACAGACTAGAGATAAAATCTAGCAGTGGATGTTGAGACCATTGCAACTCCAAATTTTCTAAAAATCTAATTTTTAGCATATTATTTTTCATAGGAAGTGAATGGGAGAGTAAAGAAACCAGTGTTTGATGTACAATTGTGCAGTATACTAGCTATTTGACCTCGAGTAGACTATTTAACACCTGTGAGTGTCAATTTGTTTATTGTTAAGGCAAGAACACTTTTGGTCTGGACCACATGGAATTGCCAGCATTGTACAATGTTTGACCTACAAAGCAGTCACTTCATATGGTCAAACTAGTTTTATTGAATTTGTGAGACTATTGTTAAGATACACTGAAATCACGCATGCAAAATTTTATGTTTTGGGTTTTTTGTTTTGTTTTGTTTTGGTCTGGTTTGGTTTGGTTGGTTTGTATAAAAGTCATTGCCTTTTACGTTGACCCTATCCTATCCCTTAGAAAAGACTGGGTTGGCTGTTGGCCATTGACATAAAGAAGCCATACCGGAAATAAGATGCTAATAGTTGTTCCAGGACAAGGAAGGGAAGGAACAGAAGGGCATCTAAAACACTAAAACCCACCTTCCCCCAATCTCTTGATCAGATGAAGGACAGATTTTGGCACTAAATTCTTCAGTATTGATTGGATCATATTTTTAACTCTGTTCCAAATCCATTTCAAAACCTGAAATCTCGTGAACTAGCATTTTATCAGATACTGAAAACAAATTGATACTAGTTTCCTTGTTGCATTGAAAGTCCTCATTCTCCTACTGAAAGCAAGGCACTGAAATGATTACATTCCCTCAATATAATGAGATCCATTAGATGAAGTGACCCCAAACCATTACACTGAATGGAGGTTCTTTAAATGCAGCAAAGCACCTGGCTGCCCAACTCAAGTGGAACAAGTGAGATTACTCCTCTGCTTCAAATTAGATGTGCTTTTGTCAGCCCCTGAAAGTTTATTTTGCAGCAACGATCAAATGTGTTATATTTTTATGAGATCCTACTGGGGGAGACTTTTTATGTTGTCCATACATTTATGGCATGAGAATCTGCACCTCAAACTATAGTTTCTTCCCCTGTTAGCCATGGTAAGGTTTTGAAAAAAACAAAACAGTACATGGGTCATATGACTTCTTTTATGACACAAGTCAGAGTGACTGACAATAGGAAAAAGATAGACTTGTCTATGGATTGTGCATCCTTGACATATTTTTCTTAATTTTAAGACCGGAATAGGTTTATCAAAAGAAAGAGTACTGACCTGGATGTGAAAAGCTAAGCATAGATCTCACAATTGACAATGTTTGCCCAGTCATCAAAATATTTCATTGCTATTTTTTTTGCATACTACCTGGCATTAACCTTCTAAAAAGTTTAGTACAAGGAGCTGTAAAATAAATGAGAATATTACTTTTAGTAAGAATTTTCTTATTAATGTTAAATGTTCTTTGTTAGAGATTACAGTATCAATCAATAAGGAGAAATAATTTGGTAAAAATAGTAAAAATTGCCCAATGCACTCTTATGGCCACCTTTTTCCCCATCTGCCTTGTTGAGGAGGCAGCTATCTAGGTGTTTTTTTTTTTTTATTGACATGAGCTCAATGCCATCCAAAATACGTCCTCCTCCCCCAAATTTCACTATTAGAGAATCATTGTTTAGGATGAGAATATCCTGTTTCTATGAATCCTGTTGCAATTACACCTAGAGTATGAATGTGTTGAGCTACAGTCACTCTTACTATTATTAGCCAAGTTTTTAATCATATCAAATTGATTTCCTTTCCAAGTCCTATTGAAAAAGCAAGTACCCTTCCCCCTTAATCTCCCTTTGGTCATCACTCTATGACTATATTCACTAGACGGATGATGTCTCCTGTATATCACTCTCAACTCTTTGGTTGGCTTTAGCAAAAAGACAGTTATTTTATCACAATGACTTCCTACTGCTTCTCCCTGTAGCATATTTCCAGTTCACACCTGCTTGTTTTATTCTTGAAATTCTTTCCTCTCTTAGCTTAATGAAGTGTCTTCTTCTTCTTCTCTCTCTCTCTTTCTCCTTCTGTCCTCTCTCACCCTCCCTTTCTTTCCCTCTCCTTTCTCAATTGTTCTATCTTCATGACTGAATCTCAGTTTCTGTGATGGTTACTTTTATATGTCAACTTGGCTAGGCCACGGTACCCTGATATTTGGTCAAACATTGTTCTAGGTGTTTCTGTGAAGATTTGCTTTAGAAAAGATTAATATTTAAATCAGTAGACATTGAATAAAGCATATTACCCTCTATCATCATCCCATCAGTTGAAGGCCTTCCTAGGAAGAACCACTGCTGTCTCCTGAGGAGAACTGAATTCTGCCAGCTGACTGCTTCTGCACTCCAACTGAAACTTCCCCCTGGGGCTCCAGGCTGCCAGCCTACCCTATGAATTTTGGTACTGGCCAGATATGCAGATATGTAGCTCTGTATGCATAGAGATATACATCTTGTTGGTTCTGTTCCTCTGGAGAACCCTGACGAGTACAGTTTCATTTACCAATTCCCATTTCTTTGCCCATCTCTTCAATAGCCGGGCCCCCTGTGGCTCTGTCTTCAGCTCTCTGCTCATCTCTTTCCACATAATTGAATTGACAGAATTTCCATCTTTTCCAAACCCAGGTGTCCAGCCCCTATCTCTGTTTTGAATTCCCAATGTCAAATCCCAATGCCCAGCCTCTGATTGGCAGCATCGTGTAGCTGTCGGCAGGAATCCAGTCTTTAGCAACCTTAGCCAGAAACCTGAGCCATCCTTCCCTTCCCTTGAACACCTGACCTTTCTACAGTCTCAAACCCCCACCCACACCACATTCTCCCTACTGGTAGAGCAATCTGTTACCAAGTCCTAATGCAGGCATGTCTCAAAACAGGTTCCCTTTGTCAATTTTCACTCTAGGGCCTTATTTCAAGATCTCCTTACATATGAGTTAAATCAAAATACAGCCTGAATCCTGTCTTCCCTTCAAATCTCATGGTTTTCCTCCCTACCTCCCACTGTGCTTAAATATTTGGAATTATTTACAATTCCCTGAACTTGCTTATTGTTTTATGCTACTATGATTTTCATATACCTTCATTATTCCTAAAACTCCTTTCTCCTCTATTTAAAATATACCTTCCTGTGGTTTGAGATGGTACATAAACATCTCTTTCATGAAGTCCTCATAATTCTATCCAATTCTTGAATTGGTTGTTCTGTATTTAGTGCTATTACTATACCTCTCTGCCTACATCTAATTCTGCTATGATTTCTTCTTATTTAAAAGCTGTTTGTCTGTCTGTATCTCTATTGCCCTGTAAGGCCTTTAAGGATAGAAATTGAGTTTTATTTATCATTGCATCCCCATGTCTAGCAGACAAGACATCCATGGTAGGCAACAGTGAGGGTTTGAGTGCATGAATAATCAAGGAAGAAAAAAGTGATATAAAAATCTTAGCTCTATAAAAAATAAATGGAATTGAAATGATTCTCATGTATTTTATAGATAACTAGAGGCCCAGTGCATGAAATTTGTGCACTCAGGAGCTCCCTCAGCCTGGCCTGTGCCCTCTCACAGTCCTGGAGCCCTCAGGGGATGTCCAACCACTGCAAAGGCGGGAGAGGCTCCTGCCACCACCTCTGCACTTGCCAGCTGTGAGCCCAGCTTCTGGCTGAGTGGCACTCCCGCTGTGGGAGTGCACTGACCACCAGGGGGCAGTTCCTGCATTGAGCATCTGCCCCCTTGTGACAGTGCAGGTCATAGTTACTGGTCGTTCTGCTGTTTGGTCAATTTGCATATTAGCCTTTTATCATATAGGATATTTCTTAATCAGAATGCAGAAATATTAGAAATGAAACAAAGTATTTAGCATTGTATAACTTTCTGAAATTTTTAGATTAAACAAAAAGGAAGTCAGAATTTCAATTAGGCTATATATAAAATGGTCAGAATGGAAAAAAGCAAGATATAATCCAGTGTACCCTCTAGAAGCCAATAGCAGATATATTTGTATGTAAGCATGTATGTAATTGTGTGTGTAAGCAATAGGCACAAACCTAACCAAAAATTATGTTATACAAGAAAAACAAGTATAATTTTCTCTAGGTAACTACATTTTGTACTTCTATTCTGTTACTCTGAAATGTAGCATTATCAAAGCCAATTCACTGTTTTTAATAAACTCAAGGTTTCTCCCTCCTACCATGCCCTGGAATTGCATGTAAGTGTGTAATAACTCATTTATTGCTCACAAATGCCTCAAACAGGAAGTACTATTATTATTCCAGTTTAGAGATGAGAAAACAGAGGCCCAGAGAAGTTAAACAGTTGTCTATAGTTCACACAGCAGTGAATTGTGAAATAGAGTTAACCTGCAGTTTTTCTCCATGGTCTGTGCCCTGCGATGCTGAGTGAAGCCAAGGCCGGTGCGGGGCTGGGTCTCCTCCTCGGCTGGGTCTAGTCCAGGGACCCAGCTGACCACTGCATCCCATTTCTGGGTTCATTTCAATCCTGGCTGTGTACTCTCTCTGCCGGCAAAGGATTCTTGTTTCACTTCTTGTTCTAAGTAGGCAGTTAACTTGTCTGGACTCCAACTTCAAATCTTGTTCCTTCTTTTGAGCCTGGTCCCCTCTGCCCCCCCTCCCCTCACACTTTGCTTATAGAATTTGGTGATCATTCAAGCATTTGAGCAAAGTTTATATTCAGGTTGTGTAGTTCATATAGTCTCTCTGGATTCCTTGCTTCTCAGAAACCCTCCTGAAACTTCATCTTCTCCACCAACTAGCAGCTCTGCCCCGGGAGCTGTGTGTAGACTCAGGAAATGCCTTCCCTTCAAAAAGCGGCAACCTCCCAACATGCCTCCCAGGGCAGCAATCCCTTCCAGGGACAAGTGTCTCTCTGGTGTCGGCCTGCCCTCTGCCCCAGGCCCCCAGGCCTTCCCTGCACATACCAGGCGTGGACGTCGGCCTGGGGTTTGACAGGGGCTTATACTCAGATTGGGGGCCTGTCCTTTCTCTTTTCCTCTCACTTGCAGATTTCCCCCTGACGTTTCCAGCCTCCCTCCTTGCCGTCTTTAGCTAAGGAGTAAGGCTGCACGTTTCTGTCCTCACAGCCAAGGTTGTCAGGGAGCTTGCAGGTCAAGAAAGCTAAGAGTTCCAGCGCTCTCCCGTCCACTGCTCCCGAGTAGACGCCTCCAGGGCTGCTCTCGGTGCTCCATACTGTTTTTCCAGACCTTTCAGCTGTCTCCAGCCCTCGCCTCCTTCTGCTCCCTCAAGCCAACACGGGGAGGCTGTCTGTGGTTCTCTATCCTGTGAGCTCGGGGTTTGGAAGTGTGCTCCAACCACCTCCTCCAGCGGCTGTGTTTCAAGAAACCATTCACTCGGCATGCGTGCCAAAGCCTTCAAGTGGTAGTTACAGTTGTGTGCAAATTTTATCATGTTATCTGTGAGAGGGTTTGCGTGACTGCTTCCCGCTGCTGCCATTCCTGGAAGCCCTCCCCCCCCCCCCCGATGTATGTTTATATTAATAAAAAGTCCTAGCCACAAAAATCTATATCCTGGGTGTGGACATCTGTGAGCGGAGAAGTGGGTGGATGGGCCTTCTCCGTTGCTGGGGGCGGGGGGAAGGTTTGGCATGCCGCTGGAATAAGCATGTTTGGAGGCCCTCACAGGAGAAGGAGATGTGGTAGGAAGCTTTACTTGTGTGGAATTAACATCCTCCAGTTTCCTAAGTCCCATTTCCCTGAATTCTGGGAGAGTTTCTGTTCCCTGGTGGAGCCGAGCCCCCTCCAGTGAGGCTGGGTACAGTCCTTCAGGCCACTGTGTGGGGCCCGCATGGCTGCGAACCACAGGGGCGGATGCAGGGAGCCAGGAGAGTGTGCCCCCCTGCAACAAGAGTCTGGTGCCAGAGCCAGGGATCAAACCTGCAACTGAGGCATGTGTCCTTGACCAGGAATTGAACCAATGACCCTTCCATCATGGGGCTACCCTCTAACCACTGTGCAACACTGGCAAGGGCCTTTTATTACTTTTTAAAAAAATATATATTTTATTGATTTTTTTACAGAGAGGAAAGGAGAGGGATAGAGAGTTAGAAACATCGATAAGAGAAACATCGATCAGCTGCTTCCTGCACACCTCCCACTGGGGATGTGCCCACAACCGAGGTACATGCCCTTGGCCGGAATTAAACCTGGGACCTTTCAGTCCACAGGCCGATGCTCTATCCACTGAGCCAAACCAGTTAGGGCTAGGACTATTTTTTAAATCCTCACCTGAGGATATGTTTTCATTGATTTTTGAGAGAGAGAAAAGGGAAAGAGAGAGAGAAAAACACTGGTGGGTTCTCTCCCCTACCCACTCCAACCAGGGGTCAAACCTGGAACCCAGATATGTGCCCTACCCAGGACTAGAACTTGCAACCTTTTGGTGCACGGACCACCCAGCCAGGGCTAATTGTCGGCATTTTTAAAGGGCTTCGAATGCTCCCGAGGCCGCTACAAGTATAATTCAGTGTACAGTTGAGTGTAGTCCACCATAGTGTCTGTGGACACTCTTGCACTGCACTTGAGGAAAGGGACAGCAAATGACTCGGGCAGAGTGGATGAGTCATTAAGATCTCCCTTCAGATGCTGCGGATGGTATTATAAGGCCAATCGTGATGTGTAGCTCAAGGTCCATAAGGACTTAGCATTAAATTTACTCACTCACTCACCGAGAGAGCACTGGGGCTCGGGCCCTGAAGGAAGCAGTGTTATTATAACCAGTTGCATGCCATTTGAAGAGTAAGTTTTCCCTTAAAGGAAAACATTTACATGCTAAACATATCTAAATAAACATTTTTAAAGGCAGATTTTCTGAAACACCATTTATTTGGGACTTAGGAAATGATATAAAATTTTGCACTTATGCATCCTGACTTTCAAGAAATATATTGCGCCTACCTAAATAACTGTGGCACTAGTGAAATCAGATTACTGCCCTGTAACAAGATAACGAAAATGCAATAATGACTGTAATTTAAAGGCTGACTTGAAAATGTTAGCATTTTTCCTTAAGTGAAATTGACCTTGTCGCACGGCATGTCACAATAGTCTCTTTTGGCCACAATGAAATATCACTGCAGGATTATTAACATTTATGTGGAAAGGTAAATGTTTTAAGGCCACTGCTTCTGTGATGCATGCGTGGAAGTTTGGGCTGATGTATATTATGGATATCCAATAATTATGATTGGATTAGGTCAATAAATTTGGAAAGATGGAACAGGATTACAGAAGGAGAGCACTTTATGTTTGAAAAAAATTGATCTAAAGCCCTCTTGGCTAATTCATCCATGACAACCAAGTTTGGCCCAGAGTTCCACACACACAGTTTCCAATGACATCCATAGGATTTGTGCATGAGTTACTGAGGTTGGAATTAAGCCCCAAGGAAATAACTAAAGATTTTTGGTGAGATATACTTGTGTGATTAAATAAAATCATTTTTATGGGCTTTGTTTTCTTGTTTTCAGACTGTTTCTTATGAAGATAAATAGCCGAAGCACATCAAGGTTAATATTGCTTTTAAGCTATTTGTCTCCATTTGGGAACTAAATGTAAAGAAAAATGAATGTTTTACCTCTCAGAAGCTCTCTTCAGTTAAATGTTTTCACTAAAAAATCCAGAATCCAGCAATCTTTACCAATTTCCCAGGAATAGGTGTTTATTCCCTCCAAATATTTTGGAAAATAGGGGAAACACCTATGCAGTTAGAAGAGTATTAACTAGGTAACTGTGTGTCCCCCTAGACTGCTGCTGGCCATAGTGAAACCTGCTTTCCTCTGGGAAAATTTGAAAAAAATTATAGGTTGACATATGCACCTTTAAAAAAGTACAAATTAAAGATGGAAGTCTTGAAATATTGTAGAAACAATTCCTTTAAAAAATAAATAAAAACCATGGTCCCTAGCCTCAAATAATTTGGAGGCTATTTGGAAGATAGTTAATCTTACATAGTTTATAGAGACAATATAAACATATTTATCAAAAGCTGTTAAAATATTTACATATTTTGACCTATAATTCTCTTCCAGGAATGAATCAGAAGAAACTAATTCACAAGGGAAAATGCATTAGCTTGTTTATGGCAACAAAATATTGCTTATAACATAAATAAGGAAATGTCAAGTCGATTTTGGCAAATCTACTTAAACATTATGCAACCTCTGAAAATATTTAAAACCTTTATGGCATATCCACCGATTAGAAAAATATTTTTAGGAATATATGGTAGACATAAGGCTAATATATGATCATTATATTGTTTACTGAAAAAGCAAAATATGGTTTCTCTATTTTTATGTTCCCATTCAAAAACTGTGGCTATATGGAGAAGAACCGGAAAACATCATGAAAAGGGATGAGTTAGATTTGTTGTGGCAGAAGTGCTTTGCCTGTGTTCTTTTTTTAAAAAATATTTTATTGATTTTTTTACAGAGAGGAAGGGAGAGAGACAGAGAGTTAGAACCATCGATGAGAGAGAAACATCGATCAGCTGCCTCCTGCACACTCCCTACTGGGTATGTGCCCGCAACTAAGGTACATGCCCTTGACTGGAATCGAACCTGGGACCCTTGAGTCCACAGGCCGACACTCTATCCACTGAGCCAATCCGGTTAGGGCTTGAGTGTGTTCTTTATGTTACCCAGACCTCTGTTACTCTTTGTCTAATATTGATTTGTATTTTGTAGCTCAACACAAAAATTTTCAAAGATGGAAGAAATGCATAACAATGGGAGTCATCTCCTAGAACAGTGGTCGGCAAACAGGCCCCTTGCATGTGGCTCTTCAACAAAATACCACCAGTGGGCGCGCACATACAGTGCGATTGAAACTTCCTGGCCACACTCAAGGGGCCAAAGAGCCGCACGTGGCTCGCGAGCCTCAGTTTGCCGACCACTGTCCTAGACTCTCCTTCAATTTTCTGTCTCCATCTGTTTCCTCTTCTTTTTTTTTAATCCTCACAGGATATTTTTTTATTGACTTGTAGAGAGAATGGAAGAGAGAGGGAAAGTCAGAGAGAAATATCAATGTGAGAGAAACACATTGATTGGTTGCCTCCTGCATGAGCCCAGACCAGGGCCCAGGCTGGGGAGGAGCCTACAACCGAGGTACTTGCCCTTGATCAGAATCGAACCTGGGACCCTTCAGTCCTCAGGCCAACACTCTATCCACTGGCCAAACTAGTTAGGGCCATCCTTTTCCCTTTTTATTTCTCTTTCTTATTCATGTGATGGTTGTTATTTTACCTCTTTATGCCAGAGTCTCCCTGTTTGAGATACCTATTTTTGTCTTCATATTCAAGCAGCTTACTAATAATCTTAGATATATTGCCCAATTCTGCATGTCTAGATCTTGCTTTCCTGGTAGAGACCCTAATGCCCTGTCCATTTGGCAAAGCCTTTTGCATCTTTCAGGACCCAAGTGGCTTTGGCTTTCACCTCTGTCCCCCTCCCTTCATCTCCAAGCAGAAGGCCCTCCTCCCGTGTGGCCACAGGTCTATGCTTTCCTCCTTCACAGCTCTTCTCTCAGCAGAGTTCACTGGTTTGTTACCCACAGCAGCAGCCTGGGAGCTCCTGAGAGCAAGGATGTACCCTCTTCCTTCTGTGCCCAGCACCTCGCCTGAGACTCGAGTTAAGAACCCAATAAACATGAAGCTCTGTGTGAACTTCCTTTGATTTAATGTGATCCAAAATTTCTAGTCATTGCAGACAAGGAGGAAAACTGGTTATAATTTGGGATATTGTGAAAAGATCCAAGTACTTGGAAGGGGGGAAAATGACCCTTTTCCCTTATTTTTTCCCCTATAACACATAATCTCATCTCTTCCCATTACTAGTCAATAACAAATTTGTGGTCAACATTAGCTAAAGATGTGATTACTTTTAAAGGAAATTATTTAACTAAAGTCAATAATACCAGATTTCTAAATAGCTAGAATATTACTGAATATAATTAGACCTTTATGTGTATAAATTGGGATTTTAGGTGAGAAATCCAAAAGTACTTTATGAGATTTTTAAGGTAATTAATTGCACATGTTTTACTTTTTAAAGTAACTTATTGAATATATTTTGTTTTAATTTAAATATTATTTCTATTGACAGCATAGCTAATACATTACAGCATAGGTTATGTATTAACAATGTAGACACTATAACCACTGGGCCACATGCCCAAAATAGCAGGAGAACATGTTTCCAAGGAAAGTTGAGTAAAAAAGGATTAAAATTACAAACGTTAGACCTAACCATTTTTGCTCAGTGGTTAGAGAGTCGGCCCTCGGACTGAAGGGTTGCAGGTTTGATTCAGGTCAAGGGGTACTTGTAGGTGGCAATCAATCAATGTTTCTCCCCCCCCCACTTCCACTCTCTCTAAAAATCAATGGGGAAAAATATCCTCAGATGAGGATTAACAAATAAAAACATAAATAAAAACTTTAACATATCAGTTAATTACCTTTTTTCAGTCTGTAAACATACGTTTTTATTTCTTCATCTGATTTCTCTTTTTCAGCCTTTGGAGAAAAAAGATAAGTTTATTGCTCACTGTACAAGCTGTTTGGCACTTAAATAACTTTTGCTATTTATGCCAATTTACAAGATTAGAGAGGTAATTGACTGGCAGCTGACTCTCCTCTAAGTTGATGGTTGCTTCCTCACTAATTGGCCCCTGAGCATACTCAGGGTTGATGGCAGTAAGAACCAAAGAGAAACCTGAGTATATTCCTCCAGGTACATTAGCCACCAATCTCAGGAACCAGAAAGTTCATAGCAAGTGAGCCTCCTTCCTTTCATCACCTTTATCCCATCATTTCAGATAAGAAATTGCCTTTTCTGAAAAGTTTTCTATCTGTGCTTAAGAAGAGCAATGAAGAGTTATGATAAATTTCCCAAGATGCCTCTGGATTGGTAGCTGGCTGGCCAAGCCTATTTAATGAGGCAGGAAGCAGTTTTCTAAGATGCATTCATCCATTGTTTACATCCACCTGGACCGCTGCATTCATGTGCCTTGTTGTCAAAGTTCTAATTATACTATTGAGTATACCATGTCTTTGGAATTTTGGAGGAATACATGTATGCAGAGAAAATGTAGCTCCCTTGTTGACTAGTGTATTCTCTTCTTAATCAGATAATACAACCCAGACTGTCAGGAAAACAGTTTGGAGTGTATATTCTGTGGCGAAGATAGAAACATTTTAAAGGCAGACACCATTCAGATGTTACTGTGGGGAGGAAGTATGTGTGTGACAGCAGAGAGAGGATTCACTTTGCCTTTTGAGGTGGGTTGAAAATCATTTCCAATTTATTACAAGGCTTAGTTCTGTCTTCGGGGTTTTTTGTTGTTGCTTTTTTTGCAGTAGGCATGCTTATTACCTTTTTTAACTGTCACTATTCAGGGGCCTTTTTGTTATGAATTATGCAATGTTACTTCACAATAAATTGTTCTAACAGGCTGTGAGAAGCTGCAGGCACTTTCTCCCAAGTTCAGCGCGCCTCCTTGCTCTAACCCGTCACCGTTCCTGGTGTTTACAAAGTAAGAAGGTTAGTTGTGACACGTCAACATTATGCCATCATTTGGGTTGCGGTAGATTATAAGCACGTAGCATCTGTTTATCCGTTTTCTCAAAGAACAGAGGAAATTTCCCCTCAACTGCACATATTCTCTAGAAAGGATATACTAGGATTAAGAAACCTATTTTAGGACCATCTATTGCCTCTCAGAAAGGAAGAGTTCCGCAGAAACACAAACAGACCTCAAATGGCTAGGCATAGGTCTGGTTATAGCCTCCGTGTGAGGAAACATCTCCAGTGGTGTTTAAAGGCACCGCTTGACATCTGGGTTGTGTTCTACCCTTTGGAATGACTTAGCTGTGTCTCTCCCCTGGAGAACGTCTCCCCTCACCCACCTGCGCCCCACGCCTTGGCTTGCTGGAAGCCCTACCTCAGGAATCCTGTTATCACGCACAGGTCTCAAGACAGGGTCTTCATGAACCTCTGTAACTCCTCACCTGATACTCTTAGTTTTATACGATTATTAATACAATTTAAAAGGCTGGCATTTTGCCCTAACCGGTTTGGCTCAGCGGATAGAGCATTGGCCTGCGGATTGAAGAGTCCCAGGTTCGATTCCAGTCAAGGGCATGTACCTTGGTTGTGGGCACATCCCCAGTAGGAGGTGTGCAGGAGGCAGCTGATTGATGTTTCTAACTCCATCTTTCTCCCTTCCTCTCTGTAAAAAAATCAATAAAATTTATTTTTTAAAAAAATAAATAAGAGGCTGACATTTCTAGAACTTTCTCATTTTTCCTGCAAGTGTGATTTTCTTACCCCTTTTCAATTTTGCATCCGGAGTCTTATTTCTCATTTTGCAAGCTCAGTCAAGATATTCTTGACTGGTCCTTTACGTTGGTTTAGTGTGTTTTAAGTGGAATTACAACTTATTTTAAATATAATCTTTAGCTGATTTCTGTAGACTATTCTATTGACTCATCATTCAGTAATATCTTTAATGCTTAAGGCCACCTTTTGTGTGAATATGGATTAAAAAATGGTGCGAATTTGCAGAATAAAATGGTTAGAGATGTTCTATACCAGCCGTGGGCAAACTACGGCCCGTGGGCCGGATCCGGCCCGTTTGAAATGAGTAAAACTAAAAAAAAAAAGACCGTACCCTTTTATGTAATGATGTTTAATTTGAATTTATATCAGTTCACACAAACACTCCATCCATGCTTTTGTTCCGGCCCTCCGGTCCAGTTTAAGAACCCATTGTGGCCCTCGAGTCAAAAAGTTTGCCCACCCCTGTCCTATACAAAGTTGAATCACAGATTAGGAAAACGTTGCACAGGCCAGGTGATCTGGCTTTCTCCTGTTTAAGTAAACCAGGATCCACAGAGTCCAAACGATTTATCCAAGGCTACCCAGGACAATCTTGGCACTGAATATTCAAATGTTGCAACTCCCCTTTTGATATTATAGCTGGCATTCCATACATTCTAAGTGTATTATTCACTAAAATAATGACTGTCTATAGATTGGCAGCATCAATGTAAGGAAAGCTTAGGACTTGCAGCAAATTAAGTATTTGTTCACAAAAAAAGCAGGGCATGTGGAATATTGAATTGTGTCTCTTTATTAGGATCAATGTACAGTCTGCATAGTTTTGAATGCTGGGATTCCAGTGCTCTAAGAACTTTGACTAGTTGACCAAGCTAAGCACCAGGTCAGGACTGGAGGCATTGGCCTCAGCACTTTCAGGCCTGGCTTGCACAGAGATGACTTGCAGTGGTTATAGCAAGCTTCTACTCGTGGCCACTGACATGGACAGTCGTCCAGGGGCAGTGCTACTGACAGATGAACGCAAGGGGTGTTTTCTGAAGGCTAAGGGGATGTCACATTGGGCTCAGCAAGGAAGTCATTTCTCTTTTCATAGATGCTCTTGATCAACTCATCAAAACAGAGGAAAGTTCATGTAGAACAAATCTCTGATCTTTGTGAAAATATAGTCATTCACCTTCTGGCCAGCTGTGTTGAACTCTAACCTTAGAAACTAGAGAATGAATGCAGTCAGGGAAAAAAATCGGAGAAAAACTTGCCTTTCCCAGTCATGGATTACAAAGGATTCTGGGCAGTTCATTTAGTTCTCTCAAAATGATCAATGAACTGCTAGCTTGCTCAGGCCTTCCATGGAGACCTGAGGTTTCATTCTCACCCTCTCATCTCTGCCTTTGGAAAGTGGAGCTCATCTGTTTGAGTCGGTGGTTTTGTTAAAGCTTAACACTTCTAAAAGGACAAAGGATTGCCACTAATTATTTAACCTAAAATAGATGGTTTATAAAGTTGTTTTGCCAAATAATACTTAAAGGTGATTGAACTGACAAACAATTTTTGCAGATAATTACAATTTTCAAGATAATATATTTCAGCATTTACAATAATGAAACAAATGTTTTTGTTCTCTTACTTCAGAGTGGTTCAAATGTGAATGGAACTGATAAAATACGGGAAGTTTATAAAGTCCTCATGCTATGTTAAAATGTAACCGATTTGAATAAAGATTTGACAGAAGAAAACTGAAAGCAAAATATTGATACCCATGTTTCCTTAGTTTTGATACTGGCATTGATTTTTTATTTTAAAAATGATTTTATTCAGGGCCGGCTGAAGTGGCTCAGTGGTTGATTATCCACCCATGAAACAAGAGGTTGCCAGTTTGATTCCTGGTCAGGGCACATGCCCCAGTTGTGGGATTGATCCCCGGTGGGGGCATGCAGAAGGCAGCTGATCAATGATTCTCATTCAGCAATGTTTCTATGTCTCTCTCCCTCTCCTTCCTCTCTCTGTAAAAATCAATTACAAATCTTAAAAGAAAAATTTTATTCAGGGTTTCTCATTTCAGGATGGTATCTGCTGATCTTCTTTGGTAAGCATGTTGAGAAATATGTGAAGACACTTAATATATTGCTAATTATATCCTATTGGCATATATATATATATATCCTAGTATATATATATATGTCAATTTATAAACAATGTAGATACAAAATTAAATACTGGGGATTGGAATTATTCAAAAACAGTATATTAATGACAGCAAGCCATTGCTGCCAGTGGCTTTACACTTCTTTGTGCCATTTAATCTTTGGAACTCTAGGAGGTAGATACTGTTATTTCCCCCTTTACACAGATAAGAAAACTGGAGCACAAAATGGTTACCCAGTTAGCAAGTTGAGGACCTAGATTTAAGCCGAGGCATCTTGGCTCTGAAGCCCATGCCCTTCGTTTCTTCTTTCAGCCCCGAGTCCATAGTATTCTTGTGACAGCTGCCCCAATGGACTGAGACACTATGCCAATGGAAAACACAACACACAGAACTTCCCTAGAAATTTCAAATAAACATATATTATTAGTATATTAGTTTTCTTTGGCTGCTGTCACAAATTACCACCAGCTGGTTGGCTTAAAACAACATAAACTTATTCACTCACTTACGGAGACTGGACAACTGAAGTCAAGGTGTTGTCAGGACCATGTTCCCTCACCAGACTCTAGAGCAGTGGTTCTCAACCTTCCTAATGCTGCGACTCTTTAATACAGTTCCTCATGTTGTGGTGACCCCAGATTTCATTGTTACAAATTGAACATAATTAAAGCATAGTGATTAATCACAAAAACAATATGTAATTATATATGTGTTTTCCGATGGTCTTAGGAGACCCCTGGGAAAGGGTCGTTCAACCCCCAAAGGTGTTGCAACCCACAGGTTGAGAACAGCTGCTCTAGAGAATCCTCCCCTGCCTCTTCCTAGTTCCTGGTGCTTGTTGGTGCTCCTTGACATTCCTGATATGTAGATGCATCACTCTCCCCCCTGTCTCCATCTTCACCTAAGGTTCTCCTTATTTTTCTGTTTCTGTGCCCAATTTTTCCTCTTCTTAAAGTGATACCAACAAATGGGTGTAATGGTGTTCCAATAAAACTTTATTTACAAAGCAGGCAGCAGGCTGGATTTGGCCAATCAGCAATAGTTTGTTGACTCCTGGTCTAGAAATACCTTAATAGCAGCCTTTGTCATTTCTATCATATCTAACAAATGCATATATACCATAGAAAGAACAACAAGATTTGGAAGTGAACATTTTCTTCATTTTGGGATCAATTCACTGATTATGAACATTATCATAATGCCAAGGTTAAGAAGAAAAGTTACTACATTACTCTGATAAAAATGTTACATATGTTACTTTAACTAACTTTTTCCAAGAAGCCATGAAGTAGCTATTATTATTTCTATCTAACATAAAGAGATCTATAACAGTTATCTAAGCTTATCTAAGTCTATTCAGGGATTAAATGATAGGATTCAAGCCTATGTTTATCTGACTCCATATATATTATTTCTATAGTTTATATTATAATACATGCACTCCTATAATTTTCCTACCTTATGTTCTATCACTAGAATATTGAAATTAAAATCAAAATATGATATTATGCACATATTTATATACATACTAGAGGGGTCCCTTGGCCTGGTCTGCGCCCTCTTGCAATCCGGGACCCCTGGGGGGGTATTGGATAGCTGATTTAGGCCTGATCCCTGCAAGCCAGGCTGAGGGACCCCATTGCGCACAAATCCGTGTACCGTGCCTCTAGTATGTATATAAGATCTTTGGTTAATCTCTACCTGCCCTCTCCCCTCCCTGCTTCCCTCTGAGATTCATCAGTCTGTCCCATGTTTCCATGCCTGTGGTTTCTGCTCCTGCATTGAGCATCTGCCCCCTGGTGGTCAGTGCACATCATAGTTACCAGCCAGTCGCTGATTGCTTAGGCTTTTATATATATATATACACACACACACACACACACACACACACAGTCAATTAGAAGAAGATATTTGGGTCAGCTCCACAAAAAAAACAAACAAACAAAAAAAAAACTATCGTTTAACCAAACTTATTAGAGAAGGCTCTGTATGAAGCAGGGACAGTTCTAATTATATTGAGAAATCATGGAGAGATGAAAGTTTTAGGCATAAGGCAGAACCCTGCCCTGAATGCCACCTATATCCTGGTTTCCTACAAATTGCAAGTCCTTGCTGGACCTCAGTCCCTAGATGTCTGGCTATTTTCTCTGATCGCCAGCCACTGGCCAGTCTCTTGATTCAAACTCCAAAATTCAGAATCATCTGACTCTGTGAGCCACTCTTGCCCTGAAATGTTTGTGCTTTTCCCTTGCTTTGTGAATTTGATTTGACCTGTGTGTGTGTCCTTGAGGACCATGTTTTCTATGAACTACCTTAGCTCCAAACTGCTGGGCTGTTATGCAGGGCTAGTGTTACAGCCTCCTGTTTAATATTATGTATCTGAGGTGATGCCCTGAATGGGAGAGTCACAGGCCTTTAGAATTCATGGCAGGATTGGCCACACATGGATGAACTGGTCCATAGAGCCATATTGGGATTTTAATACCTGGGACATTTAGCTGGGAGACAGCACAGAAGGGAGCCTACAGTTCTGCAATCAGGAAATTTGGCCTCTGAGTGCAGGATGTTGAGCCACCCTAAAGGACTTCTCTACCCTGTGGGGCCACTACCCAGGAGAGTAATTGCAGAATAAGAGAGCAGCTCTAGGACTCTGGCCCACACATGTACATGCACTCTTTACTAAGCTGTTTAAGTCCTGGAGAGTGGAGGAGCTGCCTGTTGAAATGTTCATACTTCATGATTCTTTGGGACACCGATTCCCACCATTTCTAATCAAACAGGAAGAGAGTTCCTATTCCAGATCCTAAGGCATGTATTGTCCTGGCCCCCTTACCTACCTGGTCACTTTGAGAGCTCTTTCCGGTTATGCTGGGTTTTGAGTTATATACTGCGTCCAAGAGGCCACATATGCATGGATGGATAGACAGTGGAAGTTTACTTACAAAACTTACTATGGGGATATGAAGGATAGGTTAATGCTCTTTAATCCTTCCAGGGGCCCGGGAAATATCTCTGAAGCTTGTGAATAGGGTTGGTCTAATGAACTCAATATTAAAAGTACCTAAGCTAACAGCAATAGGTAGCCAAAGTGGAGAAATCAAAGGGTCTTTGAACATTCTAGTCCTACCTTCTAAGCCTCATTTGGAGTCCAAGAGATTCTGAACAAGGTAATGACATGAGAGCACAGTTCAACTACTCTCATGAAGGACACACAAAAAATCCTTGGCATTATGAAGTTTATTCCTTGATTTATAGCACTGGCATTTTCATACTTCTCCTCAGAGAGTTTCTAGAAAAAGAATGGCTATTTCAGCCAAGGAAATTTCCCAGAGCCCGTGATGGCATTCGACTTGGGCTCTGCACACTTTCCCTGGACTAACACCAACGATCTGCATTTGGAGCAGATTTATTGATGCCGGCTCTTCCTAATATCTAGTCATAGAGGAGCGTGAAGCTGGATCCCCCTTCTGTTTGTGTACATCTCAGTGCGGTCCTCCCTAACGAGATGCACTGACCCTCTCAGAGGAGACCAAGAATCCTAGATATGAAGTTAGAGTCGAAGGGCAGGCATTGTATCAGGCGGGGTCTTCCAGGCTACCGAGGACAGAATAGAATTACACGTGCAAAAGATTTATTGAGGAAAACCTCTGTGAAAAATAAAGTGGAGAGAAAGCAAGTGTGAGCAGGGAGAAGCGTGACCTGCATGAAAGGCAAACAGTGTGGAGACAGGATTGGGTAGGAGGAGCCTCCACATCCAAGTGGCTCTGAGGCTGACCCAGCTGGGTTGATGGAGGGCTGCAGGGCAAAGGGTGCTCCTCTGGAGGACTCCCCATTGGGTAGAGAGCCAGGCTCTGGTTCCCCTGTGGTCAGGCCCCAGCCGAGAGCAGTTCTCCCTGGGCCTGAGCATGAAGGCCATAAGAATCCAGGGTGGCAACAGATGGAGGCGTGCTAGCCACACTTCCCTCTCGGCAGTGGGGTCTCCCTGCCATGGAGATTTGCATGGTGCCCTCCATGGCTGCCATGAATGTGCGATGTTGTTGGCCCCTATTGGGGTCTCTTCCACCAAAACTTGTAAAATAGAAAATGTCCCAAGCATTCAGAAACAGTTCAAAGCCGAGGTGCCTAACAGTAATGGTAAATGTCCACCCGCGTAATTCCAGACACAGACATTGAAATAGAGATAAAGTTAGTCCGAAGTTCAATGTTAAGTTACTTAAGATGAGACACTATCTTTGCATTTCCCAATGACCTGCTGGAATGAAGACCAGATCATAGTAATCCCTACTCCATTTTGGAGGGAGTCAAATGTTTCAAAATCTTGCTCACTGCAACAGTAGTGAAATAATCACTTCTTTCTTTAAACACCATCAAGTTGTTTATATATATATATATATATATATATATATATATATATATATATATATATATATATCATACATTTAGATCAAAACCAGCTCCAAGTGTTAGCAGTATGACTAAAGTACATAGTTTGAGAAATGGAATGCAACGTAGCCCACAAATTATGTTATGATTATCACTATTAGGGCTAATTCCCCCATCCTTGATTCACTACAAAGGCTTTTGTACTGTTATTTGTTCTAATCAAACTTGTCCCAAACTCAAGCATTAACGAAGAAATGGAGGTAAATAAAATCAAGTGAGATCGTTATTATCCGCTGGGTGTTATAGCTATGGCTCCCGTAGCTAAGTCAATTTCAATTCTGCTTGCTTCTCCCGGAATCCCTTTACAAAGAAAGGATTTCACATAATGTAACCTACAGGGCTGCACTTACATTTTACTGCAATATCAGAAAATGAGATCCTCTTTGTTCTGACCGAAGAACACACATGTGGAGACAAGAGCTTCTGGGGAAGTCTTCTGAAATGACTTAAGACGTGGGATGTATCAACAAGGTCTTCTGAGTAGATTACAGTCGTCCTTTCAATAGATATCTAGACGTTATGTTTCTTATTTGATCTTTTCAAAGCAAAATAATGTTTGTTATGGTTTTAACATGCATGGATCCTTTAAAGTGAAAATGAAACTAAAACTACTTTAAATGTATAGGTTCAGAGCATTAAAAGAGCTTAGAATAAATGAAGGGCAGAAATAACCCAAATACTATGAAAGAAAGTTTTAAATTAACTTATGTTCCATGACTGGAATGTTTCAATCATTGCCAATAATTGACCTTGAAAGATGTGACAGTGCTTATTTATATTTTTTTATGCTAAGGAAATCTCCCTGTCCATCTCTAATATCTACTGCGGTCCAATTGATCAACTGATATTATTTAAAACTCAATTGAAATAACAAATATGCGTTGTATGGTCAAAAGTAAAGTTACTTATTACACACATTTATGTCACAATTTACTTGAACTATTGCTCAAGGTACTTAACTCAATGCTTTTGCTTCAGTTTAGTGTGCTATTTTCGCATTAGACTAAAGTGAAACCAAAAGACACCTTTCCCTCTTCACAAAGTTACTGGGTCCCAGAATCTCTGCCCCTGGGTCCTCCAACGGATCCCCTCCTTCCCTAGGACCTTCGCCTCCACTCACATCCTCTGGAATCTGTGTCCTCATTTACCTCCTTCCCATCTGGAATCTGTTTGAAAACAAAGACAAGGCTTCCCACTAAATCCCATTGTCTCTCTACTTAAAAAAAATACCCCAAATGAATGTAATCTCCTAATTATTTGCATTTTAAAACATATTTTTCTTAGTTCCTTGTTAATAAAATGTTTTCCTCTTTAAGCAAGAAGATGCTGCTAATCAATAGATGCCGCAACCTTCTCCTTAATCTCCTTCTCATGAGCTTCTCTTCAGTATCTCACACTACTGAGGCCCCTTCCTTCTTCACAAGCTTGCTGTCACTTCCGGGACTCCATGCTGGTTACTCCCCACCTTTTCTTTCTTCCTTTATAACATCTCTCCCGGGCCCCACTCCTCTCTGTTTGAACACTTTCTACTTTAAACATCTCCTTGCAGTCAAAGTAACTCAAGCAGTAGTGCTCCACAAAATGTGTTTGTTCCCCTGAGTGCGTTACTTCTGTTCCTGGAAACAACATACTACAAAATATTCAGGTTCATTGACTGACTGTCCCCTTGACCAACCGTCTCAATTTGGAAAGAAGATCAGCCCTACAAAGTAGGCTTTAAGCCCGGCCAGTGTTGCTCAGTGGTTGAGCATCGACCTATGAATCAGGAGGTCATGGTTCTATTCGCTTGCCCAGTTGCAGGCTCATCCCCCAGTAGGGGGTATGCAGGAGGTGGCTGATCAGTGGTTCTCTCTCATTATTGATCTATTTCTCTCTTCCTCTCCCTTCTTCTCTGAAATCAATGAAAACATTTTTTTAAGTAAGCTTTAAAAAAAATCACACACACACACATGCACATGCACACGGACACACACACACACACACACACACACACTTTCAACCTCTGCTTCATGGGGTAATGATACAGTGTTCAACATTGACACCCTTCTCATATCTACCATCAAGATTCTGTTTCAGACATGGAGAGTATGAACTACACCAATGGGAGAACTCAGGAAGATATGGACAAAGGGACACATGACCATTAGAGATGCTCCCCCAAGACTTCATGCAACACTCAGCCTTTTCAAAACGAATACTTTTTTTCGTGGACACTAGGAACTGATAAATCATTTCCATTCTGGTTTTCTACGGGAAAAGCACTCGAAATGCTTTCCTCATTCCTGCTAATGAACAAAGGACTTTTCAAACTGTTTGTTGCTGTGTTTGCTCATAGTAGTCAGGACCCACCAATTCAATGCTAGCGAAATTACCAAATTATTACAATGGTGCTCGTGTAATGAACACACCATAGGGGAGTAAACGAGACCGTGCAGCGTGGTGCCTAAGAATGCAAACACCAATTAGACTTCTTTAATTTGTGTGTGTGTGTGGGGGTGGGGGGGACGCACATAATGATTTGCAGCAACCAGGGGTCTCCTATGGCTTTGTGCATATTTTACGAGGGTGCCCCTCTTTGCGGTCTGAGTAATTAAGTCTTATGACATTCCAGAAGCCATAAATCCCGCTGAGCTGTTTAAGTTGAGAAGAGCCTCTTGATGTACAATCAAAATAATAAAAATAAAAAAGGACACTTCTCCGGGTCCTTAACAAGCTGTTCTTCTCTTTTACCTTTTGGGGCTCAATTGAATGTGGCCCATTCAAACTGTTTGGTCTCATTGTTCAGTGGAAGTTCCTTTTGAAACGCCTTGCCTTCAATTACAGTTTTTGAAAGAATTTTAATTGCCTGGCTGCAAAGAATAAAGATGCTGTAGGCTCCATTTGTTTATCATGGAGGGGCCTCAAAAAAAAATGAGGACAGAGCTTCCCAGCTTGCGCCCGGGCTGCAGAGAAGGGGAGATGACTTTTAATTCCACAAGTTCAGAGAGATTTCTTAGTTTGACGCGCTCGGCGGGGGGTCTTTGAGCGCCTGGCAATGCTTCAGCTTTCCGAGCTTTGAAAGTCTCTCCCTGCAGCAGAAATTGTATCAAAAGCCAATGATAATATTCCCTGCAAGGTAAAGCAGCCTATTGAAGATTTCGAGAGCTGTTTATTTATTCATCACAGTTTTTCTTCTAGGACATATCCATCTAGGTAATAATTCACATAGATGATAGAAAATGCAAAAAAAAAAAATCCTCATTAATCTTTCACCTTTTCCTTCTACTTCTCTGTAGGCTGCGTGTAGATATTAAGTGTGCTTTCTGCTTGTCCCAAACATATATATATATATTTATTCCAAATCTCAGTCTCTCTCCCCCTCTCTTTCTAATTTTAAACACAATTGTCATTTCAGCCTACCTTCTACCACCCGCCAAGCGTATAAGATGTTTATGGCTATTTCCTCCTGCTAAATCCTCGGAGTGATTAATTAATTTTCGAGGAGTCTGTTCCGTTTCTAAGGCTCTTTGGGAAAGTTGGTCTTTTAAGGATGTTTCAGAAAGCTGTTTTCAAAGCAAATGTTAACAATCGGGCTGCTCTCCTGAAGGATATCGTATTTTAATATTTTGTATTATATTCGGTACACGTGGTGGGAAGGAACATGTTTGTTTCTCCCTCTTTCACTGTTTCTAGGGCAGAGCTGGGAATAAGGGACCGTGACAGCCCTTCCCTCTTGTAACATCAATGTCTGCGATCCCTTCGGCAGAATCCGTGAAGACAAAAACCCTTTCCCCTCACCCCCCGCCTCCATTTGCAATGGCATTAAAAGTGACCTTGCCTTGCAGATATCAGTGAGTGACCACAGGGAAAGTGGAGCCATTTAAAGGGAAGTGTTCTTGATGTATTTCTTTTTTAACTATGGAAACTTAAGCATAGTGTGGTGCTTACAGCTGCAGTTTTTGTTTTCTGTTGTTTTTTTTTCTTAATGGAATCAATGAAGGAAAACTCTGCGGGCAAAAGCAACTTGGAAAAAATCCAGTACCTCATCAGACTTGGGCATATAAGGATATTTCACGTTACACACATAAACTAGGCTGGGGCTGTATTTAAATATCAAAAGTCTGAGAGGAAATCACCAGGCCGGGTAACAGCTTCCCTCACCAAATATCCATAGAATAGCATCAGCAGATATGCCGTCCGCTCATTCATATTAATTGAACTTCCATGAAGTGCAAGCAAGGCACAAGGCTGTTCACAAACGCAGACGTGGCTTTGGGATTTCACACTTTGTGGGTGATTCATGATCACTTTTACACGCAGAGAAGAGCAAGAGCAGTCATCGTCCAACACTGAACAAAGTGCAAAGCAGCCATTCATCATCATTTTTTTTTTCCAGAGAGGAAGGAAGAGGGAAAGAGAGAGAGAAACATCAGTGAGAGGGAATCATTGATCGGCTGCCTCCTGCACGCCCCATACTGGGGATCAAACCGGCAACCTGGGCATGTTCCTGACCAGGAATTTAACTGTGACCTCCTGGTTCATAGGTCTATGCTCAACCACTCGCCTTCATCAGTGTAGAGGTGGCTGTATCCTTATGGAACTATTTGTGTCCTTTAGACACAATAATTTAATCACACTATGTAGACCTGGCAGGGCAAGTTCAGCATACTTGCTTCCACCCACCACTGCCACCACAGCACCGTTATAACTACCACAGCGGACAACAGCACCATGGGGAGATCGTCCAGTTCTTTTCCTTAGACTGAATCTATGTTTCACTCTCTCTAACTTTCCCTGGGGTAGGAGAGTTATTTGTTGGACTGTCTCAGCATGCAAAATTAACACAATTATTCTGACTTTCACACACACTAGTAATACATTTGAATAAGCTTTATACATTTGAAAGTGATATAATTGTAAAGTTGATATGTAATTGACAATGTACCATACCTTTATTTCACTATATATATATCAATGAAACCACTGCTGAGATCTATGGATTGTTCATTTTTGAGCAATCTCTATTTAAAATTCAATGAACAATAGAGACAAGAGAATATTCAGGAGTATTATAGAAGTATGAGTAATCTCCATCATGGGTATCTTAAAATCATATTTTGACTTCTAATGATTAGGAAATGCTTAGTGCTTTTTCCTGTTTCATCAGAATTTCCAGAATTGCCATGGGTTTGCCATTCACAGTAGTGGCCCCATAAAAGGAAATATAGGAACATTCATTTTTGGTCCTGTCAAAGTTTGCATCCCGTACCTGTCAATCAATACTAGTGTCTGTAAATATTTGCGTAGTGCATTTAGACCCCAGTTTATGTGATTCATTCCATTCACTTGGAATTTCTTTCTCTTTTTTTTAGATATATTTTATTGATTTTTTACAGAAAAGAAGGGAGATGGATAGAGTTAGAATCATCGATGAGAGAGAAACATCTATCAGCTGCCTCCTACTGGGGATGTGCCTGCAACCAAGGTACATGCCCCCTGACAGGAACTGAACTTGGGACCCTTCAGTCCGCAGGCCAACCCTCTATCCACTGAGCCAAACCAGTTAGGGCACTTGGAATTTCTTTAAAGTAATATGACGGCAATCAGATCATTCACATGACCAGCAGATGACTGGATTCAATAGTTAAATTAAATTATATCTTAAGTCATTCAAATATCTTATACCAAAATTCTGAGCTCAGTAGGTATTTTTTTATTTTGTTTTTATCATATGTTCATAAAAGAAAATGTTTTCTCCTTGTTAGTTATGGAAGAAAATTCTTAAGTAATTATACTGAAAACATACCATCATTTTCTCTTCACAATAGTGTCAAATAGTGACTTGAGCACCCGAGTTAGCTCCTAATTTGTTGGTGAGGGACAGTTTTTATTTGAAGCTGGATTGATGTCATTTGATATGCTTATATTTTAAATTTCTTGGAATTTAATATCCTAGCATTCTTCATGAGTGATCTAAATATGCCTAAGGCATCTACAGTTGTGGCATTATTTTGAATTAGGGGAACTGGTTGGAAATATGCAAATAGTCTATATGCCAAAATAGTAAAATAAAATAATAAATCAAGTTGAACAACCCCAGCATGGTAAATAAAGTTAGTTTGCTTAATATCTATAGCTGTTCATGTCAGAGGGGAAAATCAAGTTGCAATTGCCTAGGTTGTTTGAAAGTCAACATTTTGGGGAGAGGCATTGAGTCTCATGTAACAAAATTGAAAACTCAATATGCAAAGGGATGAAAAACAGCCATTGTACTTCTTGGATGTATCTAGTTTTTGTTTCTGCATTATTGACTACAAGGACACTTGACAGTGATTTGTACGATGGGACCAGAATGCCAATGAAGGCATTTTCTAGGTTGCCTGTTCTCCTGTTTGCAAAAGAGGATTCTTTCTTTGTCTCCTCCGTTTATGCTGCTCCCTCATTCTAAGGAGGTACTTGCTACATCATGTTGGGGAGCTTTCAGATTGCAGAATCTAGAGCAGCGGTTCTCAACCTGTGGGTCGCAACCCCTTTGGGGGGTGAAAGACCTTTCACAGGGGTCGCCTAAGACCATCGGAAAACACATATATAATTACATATTGTTTTTGTGATTAGTCACTATGCTTTAATTATGTTCAATTTGTAACAATGAAATTGGGGGTCACCACAACATGAGGAACTGTATTAAAGGGTCGCGGTATTATGAAGGTTGAGAACCACTGATCTAGAGGAAAAGCGGAGAGGGATGCGGAACAAGGCAATCAGCATTGCTGGGAGCTGGGTTTCTGCAGGTATGGGGGAGTCTATTGCCGAGGCAAATGGGATGGAAGAGAAATGGGGATTTCAGAAGCAGCACTGGGACTTATCCATCCTCGTTGCTTTGCTGAGAAAGCCAGGTGCAGCACTTTGGAAGCGAATTTTGGCTATTGCATTGCGTTCCTTTGCAATGGACTGCGTGAGTCACCATTGTGTAAGGGTCACATCCTAATGTGCGTGATGAGCCATCACGCGAGTGAATATATCGCTTGAGCCCTTGTTTCAGAGAAGGTGAGCTGAGGATCAGAACTGCGCTCCTGGGCACATAGGAGTGTAATCCCACCGCAACTTGGCTTTTTACAAGCTTGGCGGAAGCCTAAAACACCATTTATTCCTCTTCACCTTACGAGGCCTTTGCATCTTCCCAGACACTGAGCACCCTAATGGTGCTCACCAGAATGACAGATCAGTGTGTAGTAGATGGAAACATTAAGACCAAAGGTAAAAGTACAGCTTGGTGATTTTTGTGGGTCTGTTGTTGCTGTTGGGACAGTCGGAGGAGAGGGTTACAAATGATGTCTCTGGTAAAGCAAGGAGATAAACCCACGGAGTCACCTCAGAGAGCATCAAGGAACAGGCTGCGGTGGGGGCCGGACCACCTCAGACCGTGGAGGAAGAAGGAGGTTTCCCCGGACAGAGTCACAGATGAGTGCAGCGTCCAAGCAAGTGACAGTGACGTCTGGCAGCACAAACCAAGGCTCTCAGTGCGATGCCTCCGGCCTCTCTGGAAACAGAACAGAAGGAGCACTGCAAGTTTGAAAATGGATTTCTTACCGATAAATAGCTCCTACTTGACCATTCTCTTCCACACACTTCACCCCATAAACGACAATGCATTACCTCCATTTCAATGAAGAGCCTATCAGAGGCTGAGGAGGTGACACATACAGTGCCTTGTCTGAGATTTCAAAGCTTGCTTGTGTCTCGGGTCAATATTCTGAGACTTATTTGTTATCGTGAAGCTTATAGAAGAAAATGAGGAGAGGGCAAAGGCTTACTAATTCCTGCAAGATTAATGGGAATCTGGGGAACCTATTGTGTTTTTCACCATACAGAATTCTTTAGAAAAGGGGCCATGCAAAGTGGTTATAGAGGAGAACCAAGAAATATTTTTGGAATAAACGAAAGCAGCAAATCAGTCATTGACTATAACAGTTTTTTCCACACTTGATCCATGCTTCGATACCCATTTTCCTCATTTCCTAAATGTTTTCCTTTCTTACCTTCTATTGCTTCCTTGTCTTCACAAACTTTGTTGTTTTACTACCTCTCTTTCTCCACCCCCCACGGCATTCTTTTTAAACTAAATATATATATATATATATATATATATATATATATATATATATATATATATATATATATATATATATATATATATAGAGTAGAAAATGGAAGGCTCCCAAGAGAAAAAGAAAGGTAGGCAATGCCAGGTCAACAGTGGGGCTTCACATAACAGGGGGATAATTTGTTAACTAGATTGAATGAGCCATGAGTCTGACCAATATGGAAATCCTTGGCTTCTTAAAATGCAGCACCTCATGTGGGGACATTGATTTATAACGGAAAGCCTGGAAAATGGAGGCTACATTTTCCTGGCCAAAAATATAGAAAATTGTGAAATGGATATGTACACACATAGGAAGGGGACCGCGGCTTTTCTCTGCAATCCACACTCCAAAAATGAACGCGCAAACAACATATTTTGTTTATATCCATGAGCTGAGTGATGTCTCTAAAGTCTAAAAGTGATTATGAAAATCATCTGCAACTGTTGTAGGGGCTGCATAATTTTTTTTCATGAACCCGTTATTAGAAATGGGGTTCCAGTCCTCAGGCTGGTCTATCAGTTTATACTAAAGAAAGTGGAACCAGAGATGTCAACCCTTACTTATAACATGATTTCTCATTGAAGTCAACAGTGTGGGGTGTGAATAGCACCTTTGCCTTTTACCAGGTGGTTGGCCTGGATTTCCTCCATATAGAACCAAAATGATGATTCAAACCTTCCAGATTTGTCATGAGGAAAAGCACCTAGCTCACAGCCTAGATACTCCACCCCATGGTAACGGGTATTGTTCTACAACAGGTGACAGATCAAGGGGAAATTTCTAATGTGCCCCCTACATCTTCAGCTGCAGCTCCAAAGCTCCAACTAAAATAGATGACCAGTTTGGGCTAGAAGAGCTCTACACTGGCTGAAAAAGTACACACATACACTCATTGTCAAGAATATCCATCAGGACAATGGCAGGAAGGGACAGAGAAGAATAGTATGCTTATTCTCTGTGTCCGGGGACAATGACAGCCACAGGCTGGCCCTGGGAGGCTGGTCAGAGCCTCCTTCCAGCACTCAGCAAAATGGAAGTCTATGTGTGACCACAGTCCTTTGATATAAAATTTTAATAATATGTGTGTTACCCATAAATCCAGGGGTAAGGAGCTGACGGTCAGGCATAAGGGGGCAATTAAATGTAGTTATCAAGGAATTAGAGGTTAGGATCAGCTGTCTCAGAAAGGCAGCGTCTGTTTATAAACAGAAAGTCTCAAGTTACACTGTCCCTCCCTCATCCCTAAACTATTCATGGGCACATGTATTTCCTTCTGTCAAGCTAAGAGCCATCAGCAGCCAGTAAATTATATAATTTACATTTTGCTGCATTCCATCTTATGCCCCTTTAAATTCCCAATGTATTTTATATTTTATTTCAATTTTGTATTTGACTTTGATGTGGGTTCGATTTTTATATTTTGTATTGATCAGAAATCAGGAAAGCACCTGATAAAATGACCAGGTGCTGAATTCCAAGGTGCTGATTCCTGAATCGCTGCACAGGCTTTCTAGTCAGTCTTCCCTCCAATACATACGAAAATGGCTGCTTTGTTTCTGTTTTCATTGTTAAAATAAAATCTATACGCTCGTGCTTTCAGAGCCTCCCTTTATCTAACGTGTCATTGTCTGAGTCCGGAGGAGAGCGGCTCGCATCTTCAATGCTCATGATTACCTGCAATTTCTCATGGCATTCAAAGTAGAAATTTTACCGTATCTCATTTTTGCTAAATAATTATAAAAATGCTTTTTCAAGCAAAAAGGTAGCTTTTAGAATACGTGAAAGTATAAAAATAATGTCATTATAAAGCTTCATAACTATGTGGTCATCTTGGAAGCCAAATAGAGAAAAACATTCAACTCAACTTCAACCTTTCAAATCATAAGAAGCAGCTCTTCTGTCATTCCAGACAATGTGTGATGGCTTCTTGTGTCTGATTACCCAAGAAAATCTAAAATGAGTTTTATGCAAATTGTTCTACGATGAAACATTTTGTAAGTCATTATTCTAAAAAGAACTTTCACAAAGCACTTGCAAAATAAAGTGAGCTGATAATTCAACAATATCTAAACAAAGTATGATACAATTAAACTTTCTCACGAATGACAAGATTTCTATTTAGACATTCTTAGATCATCACTGATGTGGAGATGGAGTTGTCCCTTGATTTCCCTTCCTCAGTTGCCATTTCCCCACCTACCAGTGATTTTTAGGGTCATTTTTGGTCTGTTGCCTGTCACTATTGAGACATTTAGGTTAGAGAGCTTGATTTTTATTTTAGTGTTATGAGAAATGTCTTAACTGAGGGAAGCCCAAACTTCAAATATCCATGTAAGTAAGATTAATGTAGCTTGAATTTTGCAGGAAAATAACTTCAAAGTTGACATTTTTTGGAGGTACTGAAATATCTACAGCAATACGTTTAACAAGGGTTAAATCTAGAGCCATGGAAGGCAAACCGCGGCTCGCAAGCCATATGAGGCTCTTTGGCCCCTTGAGCGTGGCTCTTCCACAAAATACCGACTTCTGCACATGGGCCACGAAGTTTCAATCACACTGTACGTGCACGCTCTCACGTGGTATTTTGTGGAAGAGCCACACTCAAGGGGCCAAAGAGCCGCATGTGGCTCTTGAGCCGTGGTTTGCCGACCACGGGTCTAGAGCAATGATTGGAACAAAGAAACCTACCACATCCTATAACTGTCTAAAGGTAAGCCAGAGATGGATTTATGGGCCATGCTTAGCACTATCTCCTTGAAATGAAGCCCTCTTTGGGGGGAAGATAGACCATTTATGTCTTACTAGAGGCCCGATGCACAAAATTCTTACATGGGGCGGGGGGCGGGGTCTCTCAGCCCAGCCTGTGCCCTCTCACAATCTTGGACCCCTCGCTCCTTACTGCCCGCCTGCTCTCTCCTTTACCGCTTGGCTCGCTGCTCCTTAACGCTGCCGCAGAGGCGGGAGAGGCTCCCATCACCCCCACTGCACTCGCAAGTGGTGAGTCTGGCCTCTGGCTGAGTGGTGCTCCTGCTGTGGGAGCACACTGACCACCAGGGGGCAGCTCCTGAGTTGAGTGTCTGCCCCCTGGTGGTCAGAGTGTGTCATAGCAACCGGTCATTCTGGTCATTCCACCGTAAAGGTCACTGGGCTTTTATATATAGATAGATAGATAGATAGATAGATAGATAGATAGATAGATAGATAGGATAGATAGATTAGATAGATAGATAGATAGATAGATAGATAGATAGACAGATAGATTAGTTTTAAGAGTAATACCATATCATGTCATTGAACAGGTCCAATGAGAATCTCTAGTGTGCTTAGCAAAGTATCCTTTCTTCACTTCTTTCCTCCACTGGGAAAGTGCTCCAGGTGAGGGGAGAGCCACCAAAGGAAATGGGACCTATCTGGAGCTCTTATGGAAGCTTCAGAAGATGCCAACCAACCCGGCGTATTCTTCCTGCCTGTCCTTTCCACCTATTTTCTCCTTTTCTTCTCTTTTTGTTTTCTATCACTATTCAAAAGCTGAAGTACCAGGTGTATAAGGAGGCTCTGCTTTGCATAGCTGAGGTGAGACATACAATTTCATTACCCTTTAAAGGCACATGATACTGTGTCAGAGCCTAGTGAAATTTAGACCATCAAAAATAACATGAAGCCTGAAAGATTTTGACATGACCTTAATGTTAAAATGGTATAATCTTTTGTGAGTAGAAGTAAAATTAAGTTCTGGAGATCTAATGCACAGTATAGTGAACTTAGACAACAATATTGTATCATAATCATCAAACTTGCTAAGAGACTAGATATTCATTATTTTCTACAATGACAATCATATTACAATACTACATGTAAACGCATTACATCAACATGTTGTACACCTTATTTTTACACAATGTTATATGCAAATTACATTTCGATTTAAAAAAGTGTAAAATAGTATAACCGCTACTTAATTATAATGTGTGTACACCTTATATAATTGTTATTCTTTTGAGGGACAGGGTAGAAAATTCCTATTGAAAACATATTTTATTTAACAAGAAGTTTTTTAAAGTTAGATTTACTATAATGCCAATGATGTTAATGTCTGTCAATGACAGCATAATCCTGCAAACAGGGCCAGCCACGCAGATATGCTGCCTGTGCATCTCATGGGGCCAGGCATGAGAAGGGCCCACATGTGGTTTGTTGCACTGCTCTTCTTGCTGTCTTCTAATTCTTCAAAAGTTTGAACTAAGATTTCCCCCATTTTCATTTTACATGGGGCCCAGTGTTATGCAGTCTGTCCTGATAGTAAAGCACAATGAACAACTGACTGATGAAATTTTAATTAAGTAGAAGATTTGGTATCAAATTCTGAGGATGAGAAAATGGCTAAAGACTGGAGTTAAGAGGAATGACTTCTCAGTGAATGTGGAGCTAACGCTGATCTTTGAATAATGTGGAGAATTTAGATAGATGGCTAGAAGGAAGGGGAGTCTCTCAGGTGGGAAGAACTGGGAGCGAGTTTCAGGGACAGGGATGAGAAAGGAAGGCTGCTAATCTGAATGCCTGGGCTAAAGGTTTTGTACCGCGATTGTGAGAGATGAGGCTCCACCAGGGTGCAGACACCCGTCACTGGTAGGGTGAGAAATATGTGTTTCATACTATAGAATTCTGGCAGCATGTGAAGACAGCTTCAGACGGAGTGGCTCAGAGGCAGAATTAAAGCTTGTGCTTTAATAATGATCAAGGAAATAGAAAGAAGTGACAGACGCAAAATATGTGTGGGAGAAAGATGTATAGGATGTGGGCCACTTGATCACTATGATGAATCTCCTGACATAAATAAGTCAGAGTGGCAGACATAAGGACTGATCTCATCATAAATAATTTGAGGATGGAGTGAATTAGCCAACACCTGAGAGGGTCATGTGGCTTCTAGAAGTATCTAAACTAAATCCATTTATTGACTTTGACACTCTACAAACATTTGCAGACTGTAGTCTATTGAGGACAAGTGCTTTCAATATACAAACATGTCTGCTTTGTGAAACTGACGCGCAGAAAGTTACAAAGACTAGCTCCCTGATATTACAACCAAATATCATAATACTTGAATATTTTTAAAAAGAGTTTTGGAGAAAAATCATTCGAATATGCACAGCCATCAGACTTGCCCACTAACAAAGAAACCTTCTAAATTCCTATTTTTATGTGAAGGCAAGTGATTCCATACCCCACACAGCCATGAGTTTTGATTTCCATCAGCTCTTTCTACGCATACATATGCAAAAATGAAACGTTTATTGTGCAACAAAAGTAAACCAGCAATGCCATGCAAATGTGAGGCCAAGCTCCCTGGGATCTCAGGCGTGTAAGTGTATGCATCAGTGGCTCTCCACCGGCTCCTCCTGATAGCATCTGATTGACACCCCCACAGCAGCACTTTTAAGGAAACCCGAATGAATCTGCACCCTCATGCAGCTGGGCCTTAAACTGTCAGTGCCTATGACCACTGAGGCCTGACTGATGCCACCAGCCCCGGCTGAAAGGCTATCCATCACTTGGAAATCCATAGTGCGCTGTATTAACTTGCATAATTAGTTATGGTAAAGGAAAGTGAGCTCTGAGTGTGTGCTCTTGCTCTCTCCTCAGGTACTTTTCACATGCTTACAGAGCCAGTCCTCATGGAAATTAGTTACCCCCGCCTTTTGTCTGTGTTGCTCCAGGCCAAGGATTGTGACTCTGTATTGATTAGCCAAGCTGCTCTCACTGATTCCCTTTGTAATTTATCCAGCACCCTTTATCCTTTTTCATCGTTCTGCTCCCTGTACCCACTGGACTGCCTTTCAAAGGGTACATAGACGTGGGGAGAGAAGGGATGCTCAAATCATCCCATTTTACCATGTTTTAAAAAAACTCTAATCCTTCTCTGTTCAAAGGCACATATAGGTGAAGAAGATCTAAGCTATGAGCTAGCACAAGCCACCAGATCCAGTTAGAATCAAGCTGTGTATGCTCTCTCTTCCCTCATGATCATGGAGAGCTAGAGTGAGTTATATAAATACATATCTTGTATAGTTCTCTCTTTTTTCATCTTTATTGTTGAAAGTATTACATATGTTCTCTTTTCCCCCCCATTGACCTGTTCTGGCCCACCCCTGCCCCCTGCCCCAGGTCGCTACCACCATATTGGCAGTGTCCATGGGTTATATGCATGCATGCAAACAAGTTCTCTTTCAATGTTATTGTATTGTAAATTAGGAGGCTACTATGTGAATTTAAATAACACTTAAGAGGAGGCCAAAAATTCGAAATTCTACAAAGCCAGGAAAGATCAAATGTAAAGACGGATCCTATATGTAATACATATACATATAAATTTGGAGTAATTTTAGATAGCATGGACTAAAGCTTTCTACTGCATTGAGACTAAACACTCTGACTGTCCTCAAATGAAGTTTGATTGAAGACAAACCTCACTTTTAGTTGTTAAAGGAGTGTATAGCCAGAGAACAGTGAGGAGAGCTGGTCCCAGCAAGGAGAAAGTGTGCGGCCAACAGGAGAGAACTGTACATGGAACTCACTAGGCTTGCCTAAAATTAAGGGCTTGGTGACTTGTTAGGAAAATTGCTTTGAGGGCTGGGTCCTTGAAAGCTGGCCAAAGTGGTGACACCCAATCTCCATCTCTGGGGAGGCATGTGGCAAAGACCAAAGGAAGCCATGATGCGTATGGTCTACTAACATAGGCAAATGAGAGCCTAACAGAGAAGATGGTGAAAATGGTGAAGAGTTTTCAATTTAAGTGTGAGGCCCTAAACAGTCTATCAGGTGAGGAGAGAAAAGAGAGTTGTGGACTTTGCTGCTTTTACCCGAGTTAGTGGGAAGAAGGACTGAAGTAAACAAATTGCAGATGAGGAAGAAAACCAGACTCCACTAAGTAGGAGTCAGGAGCTGAGATCAGAAAGCATTTTGAGAAGCAGGAGATGGTTGAATGTGACAAATGCTGCGAAGAGGTTGAGGAAAGACGCGGTTTGAAAATTGGACTGGCCCTTGGGCTTAGTTGTAATGAGGTCGTCAGAGACCTCCCGGGAGGTCAGTGTCTCCCAGTGACAAGGGCACAGGCTGGACTAGTTGAAGTTGAAAAATGAGTCTTGGGAGAAGCAATGGAGGCAGCGCAAGGAAACCTCATTTAGGACCCCATGTGTGGCACGGGATTAAGATCAAGAATCTACTGATCAGATAATTGTATGGTGCTTGTAAAAATTTAACAAGGCTTTTAGGTTATGCTAAATAAACCACTGGACTTCAATTAACTTCATTTGTGTTCAAGATATACCTTCTCCCAGGTATATTCTTTCCACTGCAGTCCTTTTAATTTTGTATTTGTCTGTTGATCATTAGACTAAGAAGACATGAGTACTGCCTCCAGGAAATCTCAAAGTGGCCCACATACACAGGAGCAGAGAGAAATTAAAGAGGGTGAGAGAGCAACAATGTGAGAGAGAAAAAGAAAAGGAGAGAGGGAGATTAATAAGTAGACAGATGTGCGTATTTGCACTCACAGAGATGCACATGATGATATATACCCATAAGCACACAGGGGTGCAGATGACAGCACACATGCACACACACACACACAGATGCACACAAAAGACACACAAAGATGCACATGACCACATACACACAGACACACAGAGACACACATAGATACACATGACCATACAGATACACACATACATACACACACAGATACAGATGACCACACACATGCACACAGATGGACATGACCACAAACCACACCCACACTCACATCAGTAGGAAGAAAGGCAGATAATAATAATAGGGCCAATGAGTTTGCTTTCCTAGAAACCATGCTTACATTCATAACTATTTTCTAATTAAAAATCCTCCGTTTGGGACATGGGAATTTGCTGGTTAGTCAGAAGAAACGTGTATTTGCTCACTTCATAATTTGTAATGTGCCATAACATATTTGTGAAAGCAAGCATTTGTAATTGCAATAACATTAATAATGAATAGAGGGTAGTAATCCAGCCTTGCCAGGGTTAATAATAAAAGAGGGCTACATTCTTCAAAAGTGTGTCAGCAGCTGTTAAGTCTGAAATCCAACAACTTGAGCCTCTCCCCGTGGGCAGACGCTGTTATGGGTAAACCTGTGGTCCCCCCGGGTAGGAGGCCCTGCGGCTGAGCCCACACTGTCAGGGCAGAGCTGTTTCAGGAGGCTGTGCGGGCCGGGCTGGCACCGGGCACTGATAAGTGTGAAATGATCAGCAACCGAACACTGGGGGACACAGTTTTGCATCAAAGGTGCCCTTTACTCCGCAACCGAACTGCTGATTCAAATGAGCCGACCACTTAGAATGAAGGGCTTCCTCATCTGCGAACTCCATATGCTGCCTTCACCTATTTCCGGGGATTTGCCCTTTTTGAGTGGAAATCACTTTGAATGTCCTAGGGAAATTTTAGTGTTAAAGGTTTACATTAAACAAAAAAGCAACTCTTGGATGTCGATATGATTTGGAAACTAGGTTTAATGCAAATCTACAAAAAGGATATATGCTGCCGTGGGGGGGGGGGGGGCAGGAGGGTGACTCCCGAATATTTGAGGGGTGGGGAGCTTTCTCGGTGGGATATGCAATCTCAGCTAAATGTTTTGAAGAGGAGGCATCAAATAAATTGCCCTATTTTGGGTCTTTCTCATCTGTATACAGTTGTGCAGCTCTACTAGACCTGAAAATTGCCCAGAGACAAACTTTAAAAAAATAGAGTGCTTTTGAGGCAGAAAATTGCTTTTCTGCAGTCTGGTCTAAAGGACAGGCAGTGACAGGAGGACAAGAAGTTGTCACCATGCAGTGATATTGTAAAGCATCTTCTCCATACCAAAGAGGCCAATTTGTTTTTATTTTCTCCCTTATTAGACCACAAAGGAATCTGGCAGCAACAACACCAGCCTTCGCTTAAACCCTGGAAGCAGGTGCGCATTCAATGTGTGCAAGTCCATCCTTACCGCCATACGTGGTGCTTACTTACTATGGAGAGCAGATAGTTTAATATACTAGGTCATTTCGTATTCCCCAACATCTTCTATATCCTAAATGTTTGGGCTTTGGGATAAAATAGAAACTAATTTCAGATTGGCTTGGTTTTTGTAAATGTAAGTCAGTTCCATAGTAGCATTCCAAACTAGGCTTTAGTAGTTTAACATATTTTTTTTTTTAAAAAAGTATATTTTATGTATTTGGATTGGCCCCTTGATATTTTTGGAAGATTTTTTATGTGGTTTAATTTCCATTTTTATGGTGGTATGAAGAAAAAATGGGGGAAAATATGCCTTTTGTGTGTTAAGGGATTTGAAACTCCTTTGGGCCTGTTATCATGTTAATGAGACAGTTGAGAGATACCAGGATTTTGTGTATTAATCTTAGCAGGCATTTGCTTGCAAGAACTGCTCATTTAGAGTTTTAATGGCATTAGCTGTGAATTTGCACAAAATTAACAGAAAATAGCTACACGTTGTGGATCCATAATACCAAATGTTTATTAAAACCTATTTAAAGTATAGTACAGGGTGGGACAAAATTAGGTTTACAGTTGTGAGTCTGAAAAACAGTGTATTCTTGTTTTATTATTTAGTAATTATTGTATTATTTTTCATAGGAACAACTAGAAACCTACTTTTACCCCACCCTAAATATATACACAGTGAATCTTACCTACAAATTAAATATTTCATTTTTAAAAAATATTTATTTTAGTTTTGAAATAGTTTATTCAAAGGCTCCCACAAATGATTTTCTAAATAGTTTTATTCCTGATCAAGATATCCATTTCCATATTACTATCCTTTGATTATAGTATTTTTTTTTTAAGTTTAACAAAGAGCTCTCATTCCCTTTAAGACCTGTTTCTCTCACACCACACAGATCCACAGATGTGTGCAGAGCAATCACACCAGTAGGTGGACTAAGTGGAAACGAAGACCAGCTGGTCATTCTCGCTTTTCCACTTTTACTACATCACTGAGCTATGAATTCAGAGAGTGGAAGGGCCTGCACTCACATCCCCAGTGAAGAATCACTCCCAGATCAGTAAAGAGACTTATCTAGAGTTAACTCTTATTTTCATGCACTATATTATATTAGAGGTACCAAGGGTTCTATTTTTTTATTTTTATTTCTTCTAAAATATCTATCATTTTTGCAACAGAAAATATCAATACTAATAAAAGGGTACAATGCTAATTAGACCAGGCTGACTGGCCATCTTCCAGATGTCCGATTTCCTTCCGGACAAAGCCCTGGTGGTGGGGGCCGAAGCAGAGGCCATTAGGGGTGATCAGGCCAGCAGGGGAGACCAGTTGGGGGCAAGATCAGGCTGGCGGGGGAGGGCCTTTGGGGGTGAGATCAGGCTGGCAGGGGAGGGCAGTTGGGGATGAGATCAGGCCAGCAGGGGAGGGCAGTTGGGGGCAATAAGGCCGGCAGGGAAGCAGTTAGGCATCTATCAGGCTGGCAGGAGAGTGGTTAGGGGGTGATCAGACTGGCAGGCAGAAGCGGTTAGGGGCAATCAGGCAGGCAGGCGAGTGGTTGGGAGCCAGCAATCCCAGATTGTGAGAGGGATGTCCGACTGCTGGTTTAGGCCCCTGTGGGATTGGGCCTAAACTAACAGTCGGACATCCTCGAGGGGTCCCAGATTGGAGAGAGTCCAGGCTGGGCTGAGGGACACCCCCCTCCCCCAGTGCACAAATTTCATGCACTGGGCCTCTAGTCTGTTTTTATAAAACTCATTGTTCTTTCATTCAACAAATATTTCTTTTTTGAAATATACTTTTATTGATTTCAGAGAAGAAGGGAGAGGGAGAGAGAAATCAATGAAAAGAGAGAATCATGGTTAGTTTGCCTCCTGCACACCCCACACTGGGGATCAAGCCCACAACCTGGTATGTGCCAGAACCAGGAATCAACCATGACCTTCTGGTTCATAGATTGATACACAATCACTGAGCCACACAGACTGGACAAACAACAAAATTTTTCTTGAGTATCTGCAGGGGGTAGTAGTAACTAGGCACCGTGGATACTCTGAAGACCCAGTCTATGTGCTCCTGGAGTGTACAATTTAGAAGAGGATGGTATTAGAGCCCTTAATTGTTGGCTTGGTTCAACATATTCCTCAGAAGTGAGACTGCAGCTGAGATGGTTCATGGTGATGCATGGGTACAGAGTAGCAAACACGTAGTCATAGTTCTCGACCCCTTTGTCCAGATCTTATTCCTACCCACCCTCATTTTTCTGTTCCAATAATCCAAGACTTATATCCTCAAATGGGTATAGATTTGTGTCATTTTCTTCCATTCAACTTGCATTGAACTACACCCAGCCACTCTTCTGGGATCGAAAAGCTTCTGCAGCTCATCAGTGCCTACACCATAGCCCTCACCAACAGGCACTGGACACACTTTTGGGGGAGGATAGCGGTCTTGTTTCGATCCTGACTCTGGAATGAAGGCGCCTGAGAGATCACTACTTGTCAGCGGTGCATATACTGTAATTCTCAATGATGTATCCATTGTTTTCAATGAGTCCACCTTTCGGATGACAACCTCGATTTTTCCTATAGGATGGGACGTTTACATTATTTCTCCTGAAATGTTAACCAGCATCATCCAAATAGATTTTGCCCCTGAGTTTCACAGGGAACGTAATTAGACCGTCCTGTAAATGGCCTGCCCGGTGACATCCAGCAGGTGGCCCGTCTTCATTAGCGTGAGCCAGCCGAGCCGAGCTGTCCCCAGCCTCGCTGACAGGCCGCTGCCTCCAGCCGCTGACCTTCCCCTCGCCGCCCACTGTACTCCTCGCCCTCCGACTCCTTTGGTGCAAAATGCTCCATTATTTTCAATTTGTGCTCTGCCCATCTCCTGCCTCGGCCTATTAATCCATGCCGAGCGCAGGGACTAATGGGGGCAGGTGATTGCACACTCAGCACCGCGTCGCGGAATTTCCATCACAGACTCGTTCCCAGGACGTGGCCAGCCGGGCGCTCTGCGGGCTCTCAGCTCCCAGATGGGCCTGTGTTTCCCATCAACCTCCATGTAACAGTCACAGGAAAGACACACGCTGGCTCTCGGGGATACATGAACTGGGCACATGTACAGCGTATTTTAAACCTTTGTTCAAGCGAAGGTTCTCTCTTTCTAAAGGACTTACTAGGTAGGATAAACATCTAGAAATCTTTACTTTGTTGTATCTATCCTTAACCATATAAATCTGCCAATAGAAAATATATATTTAAACGGAAAAAGTTTATCTTTGAATTTTAGTCCCCAAAAAAGGAGAGAAGGAGGAACATTTTATTTCAAATCTCACCATCTTGCCCTGTTGATATTCTAGCTTGTGGTTTTACATAAAGCATACAAATAGTAAGTTAATTGTGTCATGCTGATAAAAGCAAATTAGAGAAAAATCAGTGCCAGTTCAGAGATGGTAGTTTCCAGTTGGTGTCCGGAGACTCCTGTGAACACCCCGCAGAGAGAGGTCCTCAGCCCGCCTCACTCTAAACTCTGTGGGGTATGTTTAAAAATGTGTTTTATGTGATCAGTGTCCTCACAATATTGTGTTTGGGGGAACGGTGTTGTTGCAAAATTAAGTTTGAAATTCAGTGTAAAGTTGTAGGGCAGAAAATGACTTGGCTACAGATAGAGTCTCAGGGTGCCTGTGAAACCATCAGCAAAATCAAACACACTTATTTAATAGGAAAATCAGGTAAGATTAATCTTTTCTGTTACAAATATGATACTACAATGTAAGTAGAAAGTATTTTAAAGTTCACGTTTTAATATAAAGTCATGTGTACAATACATAGCAATTACCTTTAATCAAACTATTCAGTTATTAAGATTATTATTTCACAATTCTGAATAAATGAAGGTAACCATATATTTAAAATCTTCTGTAACTTACTTACAGATAGATTAAAAAAAACATAAATGGGGACATGATTGTCTCTCTTATTAATGTACTCTACACATTAATTTAGTGACATCTTTCAAATTATGCTTTACAAGTACTATGATCTTTGCATTAATTGTTTGAGGCATTTTTGAGGTATTTACTTGAGCGAATCTAGAAAGTTGGGCAAAAGCTTAATTAGGTTGCCCACAAACATTAGCCCAGTCTACCTAAACTTGGTATCCCAAAAGATTTGGTGGAGAAAGTGAGAAGGATACTCCCCACTAGTTGGTGACTGAACTTCGGTTGGCAAATAGGGGTGGGCACAGTTTGGCTGCCTTCCTTCCCAGTTGGTCTTTGCACAGGTGCCAGGTAGAACCTAGACCTACTAGCTTTGGCAGCAGATCATGTAGCTTAGACCAAACCATTTGTGTCTGGTTTGGAGGATTTCCCACAACCTGCATAAATGCCAAATAGTATGTAAATAGGTAGGCTATTTTTATTTTTTATATTTTAAGATGAATTAAAATTAATTCCTTAAACATGTTTACCCTATTGGAGAGTGATTTTTGAGAAGTCTCCTGTTAAATAGATCCTGTGATTGATACTTTAGCCTCACTCTTATTTGTCTCAAGCCTCCAGATTCTTCTCTTGGCTTCTTCCTGCATGAGGGATGACTTGGTCTCCTACATGAAAAATTAAGACTGGTCAAATGAGACACTTTAACTATCTTCTCATTAGTTTATGTGCCTTTCCAAAATGATTTGTATTTTCAGCTCCTTTCTTTTCTCTCCCACCCCTTCCCATTCTCTCTCTCTCTCTCTCTCTGTCTCTCTCTCTCTCTCTCTCTCTGTAAAATTGCTCCCATCCGTCCCATATTTTCAATATTTTCTTTCTTTTTTACTTTAGGATCTTATTCTACCAATCGGTTCCCTCTACTACCCACAATCTCCCTCCGATGACCCTAAACCCTACATTATTAAAAGTAATTCCAGATCATTAGGATCAACAGTAAATCATTCCAATTTAATGGTTTTATAGCAGCAGACCCTCCCTGTATGTTTGGATTTTCTTGAACATTGACACTCACTCTTTCCTTACAGTTTATGGAGACTAGATCTTTTCCAATCTGAAGGAAAATCATTACATTCCAAATTTGCACACTTGTTGGTAATTTTGATTTAGATGATTTAATATTTTCTGCCTTAATATAAATCCTTCACCTAAAAATCATGAAACTGAGTAAATGAATCTAATTTTAAAAAGAAATCAGTTAAGATTATTTCAAAGATTAAAAGAACACAAACAAAATTTAGGAAAAAAATAAAAGGACCATGTCTTTAAAATGGCCAAGTGGGTAATCAGCATTTTCACTGAAAACTTCCTTTATAACTTTATTCCATGCAGGATCTGCAATTTTAAACAACACTGTATTCTATCAGATCTAACAGAGTGCCTGTGTACATGCTGTAATGTCCCTCTGAATTTAATTAAGATAAAACAAACAAAAGCAACATGCTACCTCCTTGAGTATCTACTTGTTGGAATACTCTCTAGCCTTCAGTCATTGCTACTGTGTGACTATTTAAATTTAAGTTAATTAAAATAAAATAAAATTTAATATTCATTTCCTCTGGTGTCCTAGCCACACTGCAGGTGCTCAACAGCCATACTGCAAAGTCTGAGGTTTGAGGCTACCATACTGCAAAGTAGAGATTTAGATTGCATTTGCATCATTACAAAAAAATTCTACTGGATAGTTTTGCTTTTAATCTGTCAGAACCTCAATTACCTCTCCTATGTAAAGTGATTATAAAGACTGGCTCAGAACGTTGCTAGGGAGGTTATATGAAAGCATATACCTGAAGACACATTGTGAACTACTACGTATGTAGTCTTTATGCTTTCCTCAGCCTTTTCTTAGTCTGGAGCCTCTCCCATGATTATTCATTGAATTGAGAAGCAGTCCATGGGATACAAAATTGTCCATCTTCTGAGTTTTAAAGTATTTATAGATGCTTTTTTTGACAATTTCAATGATCTTAATCAATTTATTTATTTGCTATCCTCTTTCTCAAGGTGGTAGTGGTTACTATATTTTTTTTCTACATGAAGGGTAGCAGAAATATCTAGAATAAGCCACAAGGAGCAGGGGTCATGATTTTTCTGAAGTTTCTAATATGATGTTTTGACATTGCTTTTCCTGAAAGTAAAGACTTAGGTACCATGCCCTATACAACTAATAAGGTTTTAATATATAAGTGTGGTATCAGTTACCACTGGACATTTATTCTCTAGGCCAACTTATCAAGTTTTACTCTCTTCCCGACTTTTGCCAGAGATGAAGAGGAGCAATCAATGTTTAGAGTTCTTCCTCACCAACACAGAGAAGCCAAATACAAAGAACAAAAGGTCAACCAAAAACAGCACAAATAAATAAATAAATAAATGAACATAGAAGCAAAAAACCACAACTATTTACCTTTTTATAGAGTCAATGATTTGAACCTAGTTGGGAATTTCTGTGGCTAAATAAATAGACTCTAAACTACTGAGGCTTGACTTGGAAATGCTATATTTTCCATCATTAATAGAATTTTTACCACAGTAAATGAAATAGAGAGAGAGAAAGAGAGAGAGAGAGAGAGAGAGAGAGAGAGAGAGAGAGAGAGAGAGAGGAGGGAGGGGGAAAGGGAGAGGAAGGGAGGAGGGAGGCGAGGGAGGAAGGGAGGGAGGAAGGAAGGAAGGAGGGAAGGGAAGAAGAGAGGGAGGGAGGGAGGGATGGAAGAAGGAAGGGGAAGATGATAGTAAAAGGACCTATAGTCATTAGCCAGAAGCATCAGGCTTTAAAAGGGTCCTAGTCAATCTCTGTCATGCAGGAAGTAGAATTACATTGTCAGGAGAATGAACCTGGTTATTCTTCAAGTCTCTTCATCTCTCATTTCCACAGCTCTCTGGGTTAAGCTCTCAGGGTCAAGTACTTCTAAGAAAAGCCAGGCAATTCATAGCCCTTGCCATCAAAGAGCCCAGGAACACCTCATAGGCTAACACAGCCCAAAATTAGCCTACAGGTACCAAATATCCTATCTTGGGCAGCAGCTTCTGCAAGTAGAAAACAAACATTGATTAAAGAACCTAATAGAATATTTTGCCTAATAATTGTAGAAGCTGTGAGAAAGAATACACATTCTCCAAATAAAACTTTGCTAAATGAGGGTCAGTAGCTTTAAGTGTTTTATAGTAGAAGCTCAAGCCTGCAGTAAGTGAATATTTTAACCACAGGAACACTGAAAATTCAATGATATTTTCATAATTGCAATTCAGATAGTCAATAAACACTATAACCTGAAGTTGCTCACTTTGAAGAAAACATGATTGCCTGAAAACATTGCACCACATAATATTAATAAACCTAACTACTAAACTCTGAATATAATAGGACAATTACCTCCAGGAAGCATTAGCATTCATTATACCCAAAACATTAGTTTGTATAGACAGCTGCAGACATAATGCATGTAGTCCAATTATAGTGCATCAGAGATGTTCCATGGAATGTTACTTGAAATTTTCTGCACATCTCTGTTTTGTATCTCAGATAGTCTCTTTTGATAATGCCCTTTCAAAATAAGAATATGTATATTTCCATATGTATAGGTAACTATAGATGAGAAAACATAATTATTGAACTCTTAATGAAAAATGGTAATCTAGAGGATATGAGTTCACACATAGTTTTTTTCTTTTGTAGCCCAAATAATGTTGCAGGGAAATAATATTGCATTGTAAAATAAATGTTAACATTGGGAAAGCTTCTACTTGTCACTAAAACTTGAAGCATCTTCTTCAGCCCTGGCTTGTTTGGCTCAGTTGGTTGGGCATCATCCTGATCGCCTAAAGGTTGCTGGTTCAATTCCTGATCAGGGCACAAGCCCAGGTTGCAGACCCAGTCCCCAGTAGGGGGTGTGCAGGAGTCAGCCAATTGATGTACTCTCACACTGATGCTTCTCTCTCTCTCCCTCCCTCTCCCTTCCTCTCTAAAAATCAATACAGACTTAACCACAACAAGTATCTTCTTTAATTCTTAGTCTTCAATTTGGACTATCAGTTGTTTCTGTTAACTTAGTTATTGGCACTAATTTTAAGATATCATAAAATAATAATAATAGAGAGAACCATTAAAACGAATCTTCTACAACAGAATACAGTTTTAGAAGTAAAATTTTGATCAAGGAACTAATAAATGTCACCTCAAATTTCTCAAATATGCATATTGGTTTTTAGAAACCAAATACATGCTAGTTTAGAAAGTCACATGCTGAACTGACTCTCAAAAATTCTAAATAGTTGGTGAAACCACAAAGTACCCCAGATGAGTAAAGGGTTTTTTAAAATAGGTTCATTCAGAGCATATTGAAGGAAGATTGTAAACAAAGACCATTAATTTATCAGAAAGATTAAAGTTTTATAGATCCCCTCCCTGACCTTTGTATTGCTTAGTGCTAAGGTATTGTGTGGTGACCAGAATCTAATTGAGGTAGCGTGCATTTTATCACCAGAATGATTCCAGAATCTAGAATTTTTAAAGTTCATAGAATGGACCTTCAATCAGTCCAGCAGCAATGATGCAGAGAATAAATGACATAGAGAAATGAGACAAAAATCAAGTTTACTGTCAAAGTTATTGGGGAAATAATATATATATATATATATATATATATATATATATATATATATATTACATTTCTGTTTGTTTGGTTTTCTTTTTAATATATTTTTATTGATTTCAGAGAGGAGAGAGAGATAGAAACATCAATGATGAGAGATTCATTGATTAGCTGCCCCCTGCACACCTCCTACTGGGGATGTGCCCACAACCCAGGTACATGCCCTTGAATGGAATCGAACCTGGGACCTTTCAGTCCACAGGCCAACGCTCTAGCCACTGAGCCAAACCAGTTAGGGCTGCCAGGTTATTATTATTTTTTTTTTAATGAAGAAAAAAATGAAGAGGAAGATTAAGTAGATCTCATCATTACTTAAAGATACAATTATAGCCCTAACCGGTTTGGCTCAGTGGATAGAGCGTAGGGCTGCAGACTGAAGGGTCCCAGGTTCGATTCTGGTCAAGGGCACGTACCTTGGTTGCAGGCACATTCCCCAGTAGGGTGCGTGCAGGAGGCAACTGATCAATGTTTCTCTCTCATCAATGTTTCTAACTCTCTTCCTCTCTGTAAAAAATCAATAAAATATATTTTTTTAAAAAATACAATTATATACAAAATAAGTAAATACATGCCACTGGATTTTGTACACATTACTAGAAGAGGAAAAAATTATTTATCATCTTCTAATTGACCTCAACACTTTTTATTTAAAGATGAAAGTATTTGTTTATTGAACCCCATCCTTTCTTCTTGTTGTTACCTGTAGTCACGCCCTTGAATTGTTGAGTAGTATTTCATTGTATAGTACAAATTGTATAGTAGTATTGCATTGTATAGTACAATATAGTATATATTCTTTATGGCTGGACATTGATTGTCTCCAGTTTGGGACTATTATGAATATAGGTGCCATGGATATCCACTAACAAGTCTATTTATGGACATATGTTTCATTCCTCTGGGATAAATACCTAGATGTGGAATTGTTTGGTCTTATGATAAGTACACATTTAGCTTGATAAGACATGCCAAGCAATTTTTTAAAGTGGTTGTCCCATTTTACAGACTTGCTGAAGCTGTTACACATATTGGCCAAGGTCTGTGTACTCAGACATATGTAAATCAGGGGACTGGGTAACAAGTTATCACTGCCAACATTCAGGCATCTATTTTCCAACTGAGGGCGCATCATTGACTTTTACACATTGAAACCAAGTCCAACCAGACTTGAAACATGGTATAGTCCTTTAAAATTAAAGTCAAAAGAGAAAGGGAAAGGAATTTATGCAATTCCAACTTCATATTTGGTTTGGCTTAAATGGAAGTATCTTCAAAATATTTTTTCCATTGAGAATTTATTTAAAATTAGTTTAAGCAGAGTATTTTGAACCCCATAAGAATTTTGCGAGGAAAACCAAGATGGCGGTATAGGTAAACACTGGAGTTAGCTGCCTCGAACAACCACTTCAAAAATACAACTAAAAGACGGAATGGACATCGCCCAGAACCACAGGAAGACTGGCTGAGGGGAAATTCTTCAACTAGAAGGAAAGAGAACAGCATACGAGACTCAGAGGGGGCGCAGTGCGGAAAATACAAAGGTGCGGAGGTGCACGAGGAGCTGGCTGGTAGCTGAGGGCAGGGTTGTCGTTTTCAATCAGGAGGGAGTCTCAGATTCGGAGCTCCAGTTCTGGGCAAGTCTCTAGGGACCCAGACTCAAACGGGAGAAGCGGGACTGTCTGGCATTGGTCGGAACGCGAGGGCAGCTTTCTCTCCGAGGTTTGCAGCAGTTTCTGGGACTCTGAGAGACAGAGCCTCGGGGGACGGGACTGAGAGCAGCCATAACTGCTCCCTCTGCCCGCCCTGTTGATCCTGTGCGACCCGCCCCACCCAAGCCCTGCGCAGAGCCATTTGCCAGATAGCCTCAGGCAAAGGCTAGATTAGCACCTCCCTAGAGGACAGAAGTTTCCCCACTGCAGACACAGCTGATTCTCACAGCCAATTGGCCTGGAGGTCAATTCCTTGAAGTGATAACTACAACAATCAAGGCTTAACTACAACAAGACTGCGCACAAACACCACTAGGGGGTGCACCAAGAAAGCATAAAAAATGCAGAGACAAAGAAACAGGACAAAACTGTCAATGGAGGATATTGAGTTCAGAACCACACTTTTGAGGTCTCTCAAGAACTGTCTAGAAGCCGCTGATAAAGTTATTGAGATCTACAAGAAATCTAATGAGACCCTCAATGTTATGATAAAGAACCAAGTAGAAATTAAGCATACACGGACTGAAATAACGAATATAATACAGACTCCCAACAGCAGACCAGAGGAGTGCAAGAATCAAGGCAAAGATTTGAAATGCGAAGAAGCAAAAAACACCCAACCAGAAAAGCAAAATGAAAAAAGAATCCGAAAATACGAACATAGTGTAAGGAGCCTCTGGGATAGCTTCAAGCGTACCAACATCAGAATTATAGGGGTGCCAGAAGATGAGAGAGAGCAAGATATTGAAAACCTATTTAAAGAAATAATGACAGAAAACTTCCCCTACCTGGTGAAAGAAATAGACTTACAAGTCCAGGAAGCGCAGAGAATCCCAAACAAAAGGAATCCAAAGAGGACCACACCAAGACACATCATAATTGAAATGCCAAGAGCTCCAGAACCGGTTTGGCTCAGTGGATAGAGCGTCGGCCCGCGGACTCAAGGGTCCCAGGTTTGGTTCCAGTCAGGGGCATGTGCCTTGGTTGCGGGCACATCCCCAGTGGGGGGCGTGCAGGAGGCGGCTGATCGATGTTTCTCTCTCATTGATGTTTCTGGCTCTCTATCCCTCTCCCTTCCTCTCTGTAAAAAATCAATAAAATATATTTAAAAAAATAAAATAAAATGCCAAGAGCAAAAGACAAAGAGAGAATCTTAAAAACAGCAAGAGAAAGAAACTCAGTTACCTACAAGGGAATACCCATACGACTGTCAGCTGATTTCTCAACAGAAACTTTGCAGGCCAGAAGGGAGTGGCAAGAAATATTCAAAGTGATGAATGCCAAGAACCTATTACCAAGATTACTTTATCCAGCAAAGCTATCATTCAGAATTGAAGGTCAGATAAAGAGCTTCACAGATAAGGAAAAGCTAAAGGAGTTCATCACCACCAAACCAGTATTATATGAAATGCTGAAAGGTATCCTTTAAGAAGAGGTAGAAGAAGAAAAAGGTAAAGATACTAATTATGAACAACAAATATGCATCTATCAACAAGTGAATCTAAGAATCAAGTGAATAAATAATCTGATGAACAGAATGAACTGGTGATTATAATAGAATCAGGGACATAGAAAGGGAATGGACTCACTATTCTTGGGGGGGGGGCAAGGGGTGTGGGAGATGCGGGAAGAGACTGGACAAAAATCGTGCACCTATGGATGAGGACAGTGGGGGGGTAAGGGCAGAGGGTAGGGTGGGAACTGGGTGGAGGGGAGCTATGGGGGGGGGAAGAGGAACAAATGTAATAATCTGAACAATAAAGATTTAAAATAAAATAAAAATTAAAATTAAAAAAAAAGAATTTTGCATGTCTGTCTCTCCATATAAGGAGAGCACTGGAAAGAAACAAGGAGTTTGGATTCTAATTAATTTTCTTGACTATCTGTGTGGCTTTTGATTAAGCAGAAGAAATGATCAGGAGTCTGTCTCTATTGTTGGACCAATCATTTAACCTCTCTGACCTTCTGTACTGTTTGTAGGATGAGAACATCCCTTCAACTGATTTTAATTTTTATCGATTTTTAAGTGTGTTTCTAATTTAAATCAAATTCATTATTTTAATTGACTCTTTATTATTTCTTTACAAAAAATAAACGGAGATTTCAATAGAGCAGCTTGGTAGTAAACTCATGCCCCATGTATACATTGTGAAAATGAATAACTGAATTTTTCATTATATTATACCTTTGGTTTTCAAGTTGAACAAGTAAAGCAGAAGTCACAGCATAAACTTCTCAACAATATTTTTGTTAGGCTTACTACTGGTTTTCCAGTGAACTTAAAATGGCGTTTTACCTTCTTTCAGTTACTTGGAACTTGAAAGGAAAACAATATATACTTCAATCTGTTCATCAAAACATATAGAGAATGTTATCTTCTCTGATATTTTATATTTGTGATCTTGCAGTTCTTCTGTGTCTAACAATGGAAATATGACTAATCTGTATAAATTTCATTATAGATTTTATAATAGCTCCTTCATCTTCATTTACATTTCTTGGAAATGTCTGCATTTCACTTTAGAGTATAAGGACATTATAAACATGATTAATATGTAGATACAAAGATGCATGCAAGATTATTGCTTCACTCTCCTCCATTAAATTAGAGGGAATACTGAATAATAGATTAGAAAAGTAAACTAATGAAAATTTGCTTCAAAATACTTGAAGATAAAAATAGGTCTCTTACAAAGGATATAAACCAGAAGATAAACATTGTGTTCTATGAGGTACTTTTTTTTTGGTATGTATGCTCTGTATTTTCTACATGTATCCAGAAAATCACATGTTCTAGGTTTCAGGTTTTTCAATTATAAATAGGTTTATTACACTTCACACAAGAAGATGCTGTAATGACTAAAGTGACATTATATAATTGTACTTTCTAATAAAGTACTTGAAGTAATTGTAGGGACTACATAAAATTTAGATCCCATATACTGTAGTTCAACTATGCATCTGGAGCAAGGATTCCCTCTCAAATGTTACAGCACTGTGGGTGTGTAATCTCCATCCAGAATACTTTCATATCTATTTATGTTTAAGTTAGCATCTACTCTGCATTTAACAGTGTCCTCAAAGGAACACCAAAGAATCTTCAACACTTACTTGTATGTGCATGTTTCTTACCATCTTTTTGAGCAGGCAAGGTTAACACACATGAAAAAAGTAGAAGAGATTAGTAATAGATGTAACCAGATGCTTCATCTTCTCTAAAACACCGAGGATGGTGAAGGGGAGGCCACTGAGGACGGGAGTCAGGAGGCTTCGGGGAGAAGGCGGGCTTGAGGCAGGACTTCAAGGAAGCCTTTTCCTATTGAAAGAGGTCCAGAGAGACAGGGGGATAAGGTAAATACAGTAGGAAATATCAAGTATTCTGGCTAAAAATGGGTTTTTATATCAGCAAAAAGGTAACAATCCAGTGGCATATTTTTAATGGGACCACATTGAGACTGCAATATATACATTGAAATGTACTTTCAGCCATTAAGAATCCGTAAGGCAATGGGAATTTCCCTGTCGTAGGGAGTTTCCTTGGACTTAGTAACTCTGAGAAAACTCGTTTAAATGGTCTATTAGAAAGTATTATATCTATTTTCCATGGACAGCATTGTTCAAAAATGTTCCCAGGAGTGAATGCTGCATATTTTTCCTAGTGAATATGGACATTTGTATTTTTCTAAAAAGCCCCCAAAAGATAGTAGTATGAATGCTAGGGTATAATTAATTTCTATGCATCCAAAGTGAATGTTTTTATTAAATGAAAACATGAAGAATTAGCCATTTCAACGAGATTATATACAACATGATATTCACAGGGTAGAGTAGGGATAATTCACAAGAAACAGGAACTTATATTCTGCTTGGTGTTAAAGCTCCCAGCATCAGAGGGAGTTAGTTTATTAACTATCCAAGAGGAACAGAAGGTGCTAGACATGTGGTATAAGGGAACAAAATACCAAGGTGATTTTTCCTCCTCCTTTTCTTTGTGTAAGTATTGGTAATGAACTGGAGACAGAGCCAAACAACCCCAATTAATCCAGCACCGGTTGGCACAATTGGCACCCCCTGCTGAGAAGAGCCCCAGATCTGAGCTAAGCAAAAGGTCTGAATTGTTTCTTCCTAGTGAGAAAGACGTGCTTCCCCAGATGAGTGTTGCCAACGTTACCTGCATTGCATTCTGGGGGCAGCTAAGTTTGCAAGTTGCTGGTTTCATTCTCAGCCAGTCAGTAAAGACCAGTGGGCAGCCTTTCCCTTAAATTTAAGAAGAATCTGGCCATCACAGACTATCCCTGGATGGATTTTGTGTGTGCGCACATATGCGCCTGTATGTTTATATATGGGGTTTATTTGCTAAAGTGCTGAGTCTGGTCCAAAAAATTCCATGAATCTTCAATTTTGCTTTTCTGGGAATGTGCACACTATTAAGGTTTGTGGCCAAAGGCATGCTTTTCTACTATCCATTTGGAAATTAAAATCTATTAAACTTGCTCTCATATCTCTGAAGGCCTTCCTTTTTTTCTAATCCTTGGCAATTCAGTGTCGACTATTTTGGAACCAAATCTATAAGGGATTAAAAAAGTAATCTTGAGTTTTATTCAAAGAAAGGCAAATTCTTAATGAGAAGCTAAGAAATAAGCAGGTCTGCTTCCTATTTGAAGACAAGGCTGACAGCTCATTTTATGTTACTATCATATTGAAATAATAATTTGTTGAAATTTATTATAAAAATGGATTTCATTAGTAATCAGGAATCTAATAGATTGCTCTTTGATGAGGAAGTCATCAAACTTTGCAAGCTGTTTATCTTTTTGTTATGGAAGTAATATTGCATTAGTATGGATATTTGAAAGTTATTTAAGAAGTTTTTGAGTAAAAAAGTTTTGAGGGTAAAGAAATACTAGTGTAAATAAGGTTTTTGTTTTATTAAATATGGGAATTTTTTCTTTAAATGAATTCTGCTAGTGCTTCATGCTTTAATAATCTTAAGAATTGTTGTATGTCTGAGAAGCGTTAGAATTTTACCTGGAATTTTTTTCCGTGCGATACAATGGAGTGTTTCCTTTCCAGTTCCTACAATTGAATATCAGATTGGAAACTTTCTCTGCTCTTCCATAGCCCTTCAGGCAACATATGTTATTAAAGCACAGGCAGTCACCGGGGAAAGCTGTGAGCATGTGGGAAATTAGGGTTCCTAAGTAGAGAGAAGTTGGTAAATCTATAAAACTGTGGATAATCTCTCTCCTGGGCCATCATTCTCCTTTAAATTATCCCTGTTAACCACCATAAACTTAAGGAATCGTTCCATGGTTAATGTGCTTTGATATATTTTGCTCTGCGAGGTCAGGAGGTCTGTCTCATATTTCTATAACAAATGTTTTCTCTTGGCACTCAATGCTATTGATTTTGTAGACAAAAGGACGTGATCAATGAAGTGACAGTTGCAGCCAAAAAATGATCGGGGCAGGAAATGTAGTAATGACCAGATAACCTCCAAAGGCTGAGCTTTGAGATGCTTCTCTGGACCTCTAGCCTTCTCAAAATTAGGAGGGAATCCTAGGAGAGCTACTTTTTGCAAAGATTCAGTTGACACACACTTCATATCAGGCCAAAAATGCCATAAGAGCATCATCGCTGTATTTTAGCCTAGGGGCTATAGCTCTTAAAGGGCACTCTTAAAATAATAAAATAAACGTATATTTGTTATATAATGGAGAGAGGTAACACTAAGAGTTCTTAACTCAAATTCAAGATCTGAGAAAGAACCAAGTTACATTTTTCACACTTTTTTCAGGAGTGAAAATGGCCATCCAAGATCTAAATTTTCTCTATTGTGGGAACATTGGTTGACAAATATATTTCATTTGTATCTGTACTTACAGTAAAGTTTTCGCAATGCCCATTTTGTGTTGATATAATTATTTACTGTGTTTTATGCTCATTGGATTAGTACAGCTATTTATTAAACAAGTAGATACTGGCATGCTACTGTTAGGTAGGTACTTTGTTAGGTGCTTAGGATTAAACTATAATGATTTATATATAATCCATTCCTTTAAGAGGTCCCATAGTCTATTTATTCATATTCACTACATTGTGATCAAAACAAATGTAATCTGTGCAAGAAGAGGGGAGGCCATGAGGGAAACTTACTGAGGACAGAATGTGAGATGAACAGGCAAAATTGAATAGAAACTTATTAGATAGGTAAAAGCTAAAGGTGACACCTATGGAAAAGGTCCAAAGAAGAGAAATATCTTGGCAATTTAACCAAAGGGAGCTCAGTAATCCCAGATCATATAGGGTCACTTGAGAAAGTAGAGATAAATCAGCCTGAAACTGAGCCCAAGTAAGCTCATGAATGGTGTGAAAAGTCCTGCTATGTAAGGAATTTGACTTTACCTGCAGGCAATGGCCATCACTAAAGCATTTTAGGCAAAGGGGGAAGAGAGCCAGACTAGTATCCATAATTGAGCTGATCTGAGCAAACGTTCAAAGAGGTGATGACGGGGGTCTTACTGTATATGTCTGTCTGTTCCAGTTGGCCCCAAGGTATACTTGGAGTAGCTCTGAGAACTATTGGACTTCTAAGGGAAGTGATATATTAATAACCATCTTCCTTCCAGTGATACGTTTGCATGTTTTGGGAAAATATGAGCAATTTGATAGATTACATAAATGCCTCCTACACATGCTTATTGGATTAGAAAGCTTATCATGAAGGTTTACGTATTTCTCTCACACTAATCAACTTTATTTAATTCAAACATTGGGGGCATTTATAACTTATCAGATGATACCCGGATAGCATGAAAATATGTTAATGTATTATCAGAGTACACTGAACATCCTAGAAAGTTAGGCTTAGCACAGGCATGGTATCTGTATCACAGCATTAAAGAAGACGGCAAGAAGAAAGGACTGTTTCAGTAGCATGTATTTATTTCAAGCTATAATACAGGTATCTTTGGATATATGTCTTCTAAATTGGCCTTGCTAATACATATGATTTGGTAGTATTTTTAAAAGCAGGGTATTGATTAGCTTAACTAAAAAACAAACAAACAAAAAAAAACCTTCCACTCATGAGCTGTATGTCTGATATCTCATTTTGAAATTAAGGATATTTTGAGTGTTATTTAGATATTTCGTTGATATGAAAACTGAACACTTGAGACCACAGGCAGCAGAATGCCTTAGGCAACCAGGCATATCAAAATACAGTGCATGGAGAGATTTTTACTACTCCTGCTATTTAAAGACCTATTTTCACGAGCTTATTAGCTGCTAGTGATCCCGAAGGAGAAATACAATTAAAACTTAATCATACCAAAAGCTGGGATTCTTCTGATTCAGCGAACTTGTAATCTATTATATTTAGTCGTTTGCTTGTAAATGCCTGAACACTGAGAATGAGAACCATATAAACGGACTTCATGCTGTAGTGGTTCAGCTCCTTTGAATTCACACCACAGGGTTTGCCTTGTCTATGTTCACATTATTCTATGTGCCCCCGCCTTTTTTTTTTTTTTACACTTTTCAGGGTTTCTAAATGTGGCATCTCTCTTTTCTTTTGTGAAAGCAAAATAGCTTCCGTTCCCTCTAACAATCATATGATACCATTTCCTAGATATTAGATAGGAAATCAAATCCTTACAAAAGAGATGATGCTGAAGAATTTGAGCCCACATTAGCAAGCCCAGTAAAGAGTTGAGAGATAAAATCCACACTCCGGTGAGCCTCTATTTGCCCAAGAGCTTGAGGTGAACCAGGAGATTTTATTTCTCAGGGCACCCAGCTGACGACACTCTTCATTTACAAATATTGATTCTCTGGCGTGTCCCTACCCTACCTCCCTACCCTCACCACCACCTTTTGTTATGGGATCATTTGAGCTTCCTGAAAGCCCTGTGAAACAGAGACAAGCAATGAGAGGAAAAAGGAGAATTGGCAAAGCACCCCATTTGAGTCCACCCTTGCCTTTCTATTGGGAAAAGGCAGAAAAAACCCTGGAGCAGAGGGTTCTCTCCACCAACTGAAGATTCTCATAATTTTGGCTAAATTAAGTAAAGAGAAAAGACCACATTTTGTGGCCATAAAAAAGGAACTGTAGCTAAGACTGTACAAGCCACATATAGTACTGATGGATGTAAGGATCTCATTAGTGCTTGGTTTGTAGGTGGGGTCTACCAGAAGTCCTCCTAATAATTAATTTTATTGGGCAGAATTTGGCACCAATGAGTCTGCTAGGAATCTCTTGCTTTCCTCCCATTCCTAATTTCTACCTCTCATTTTTTTTTAATCCTCTCCTGAGGATATTTTTCTATTGATGTTTGGAGAGAATGGAATTGAGAGTGGAGCGGGGGGAGAGAGAAACCTATACAGAGCTAGAGAGAGAAGTATCTATGTGAGAGAAATACATCAATTGATTGCCTTCCCCACGCGCCCTGACTAGGGCCTGGGATCAAGCCTTCAACCATAGTATGTGGCCTTGACTGGGAATCAACCTGCAACCCTTATGTTCCTGGGCTGACTCTCCAACCACTGAGTGACAACATAAGAAATGACTTGCATAGAAAGATTTAATTGTTGTTCCAAACATAAATGGAGAAGAAACTGTGTAGACAAGTAGTTAAGACTGGTGTGTGTCTACTCAATGATACCCACAGAGTAACTATCAACAACTAGGTGATGTTCTAAGCATCATTTCTTACACAAACTTATTTCTTGCCCAAAATAATTTTTATTTACTACTGTCATCTGCATTCTGCAGGGGAAGGATTTGTGGGTGAAGCATTGATGTTAAGCTGCTTGTTCTTGATCATTGATTATAGAAATCATGAGTTTGCCTTTTTTATGTTTAAAATGAGACCAATAGTACTTTCCTCATATATTTTATGAGGATTAAATCACTTCCTTATTTAAATAGCCTAGTGTATTGCCTGAAATATGGCTATTGTCTCCAAAATTTTCTCCCTTTACCTGTTTATGGAATATTCAGGTTACACGATAGAATTAGACTCTTTTATTTCCCTGTGCTATAGTTATGCCAATTTCCAATTTATGATGTATGTAATTTACTCCAGTTTCCCTTATTAATTAATGATTAGGAATCAATGTCCCAATTTATAAGAAATTAAACATAATAGAAAATATTCACACAACTTTTACTATATTACAGGTACTATTGTAAAATCTTTACATGTATTAACTCATTTCAGTCTTTTTTATAGGCAATACTATTAGGGGCCATATTATGCAGACAGAGAAACTGAGGCACAGAGAAATCAGAGCACTAGCCCAAGGTCTTATTTCGTGAATGTAGAGCCCAAATTTAAATGCAGGACATTTGGGTCCAGAGTGCTAGGTATCTTCGTACCATATGCACTTGCTTACATTTATTTATGCCATTAAAAAACAAACAGAAACAGCTTATAGCAAAGCTGGTGTGGCTCAGTGGTTGAGCATTGATCCATGAACCAAGGAGTCCCCTGTTCAATTCCCAATCAGGACAAATGCCCTGGTTTTCGGATCCCTTCCCTGCAGGGGGCATGCAGGAGGCAGCCAATTAATATCTCTTTCTCATCTATGTTCATATCTCTCTATCCCTTTCCGTTCCTTTCTCTCTAAAAATCAATAAAAACATACATATTTTTAAGAGAAATTTTATAAAATTAAGCTTATTATGGCGAGAATTTTAAGATCTATTCCATGATTTTGGATATTTGGGGAGCTTTGTACTATACCCTAGCAATGCTGAGGCCAAGAGCAATGTCAAGTACATACAGATATTTTCTTGTCAGCTTCCTCTTCTTTCCAATTCAAAATGCTGCTTGGTACCACATTTTAGAATTGATAGAACCATATGTCAAACACATGTCAAAATGGAGAATTTTTGTAATCATGTGTCAAGAATTGACCTTAAAATCCCACAAGTTATAAAGGGCCATAGTTGTGAGAACAGGCTAATTAGCCAGGATTCAGTTCTGAAGTCCACTAACGTAATGATGGATTATAAACCTATTTAGGTGTATTTCTTTCTATAAATCAAAACTCAACTGTCTAAATCATATCAACATTTGTGAAAAACTTGATCTCAGGTTATTATTGGTGACATGCTATGAGTTTGAAAATTATACCAAACTGCTCCTGGAAATCAATATAATTAAAAGGCTTGGCATAGGCATTGCACCTAGTGATACGTTTCTAGCAAGCTGTTTAGAAACATTTACTGAGACACACTTCCTTCTGATTTTATTTTCTCTTTTAACCCTATAGAAACAGAATGTATTCTGCTAGTGGGAAGAAATTTATTAACAGGAATTTTACAGATGTAAAAGATAGTTTATTATCTCTTTCTTGCCTTCAGACATTTGAAAAGTACATACATAAATATTGACAATGGTCAAGTGCCCATTTAGGCATTATTACTGAACACTTAGTGTTGGCAACTATTCTAGGCACTGTATCCTATATTTAACAACATTCCTAAATTTCAGGTTTGCAGGTAAACTGCGAGGGCAGAGGAAGAGGTTGGTATTTTCCTGAGTTTGCCTGATCTTAACTGAGAAGAACAACAAGAAGGTGATATTTTCATTTGAACAATAAAAAGTATGTTATCCAGCCAGTGTTGCTCAATGGTTGAGTGTCAACCCATGAACCAGAAGGTCTTGGTTCCATCCCTGGTCAGGTCACATGTCCTGGTTGTGCGCTCAATCCAAATAAGGCACATGTAGAAGGCAACTGATCAATTATTCTCTCGCATTATTGTTTTTTTTTTAATGTATTTTATTGATTTTTTTACAAAGAAGAAGGGAGAGGGATAGAGAGTTTGAAACATCAATGAGAGAGAAACATTGATCAGCTGCCTCCTGTACACCCCCTACTGGGAATGTGCCTGCAACCAAGGTACATGCCCTTGACTGCAATCAAACCCAGGACCCTTCAATCCATAGGCTGACGCTCCATCCACTGAGCCAAACCGGTTAGGGCCTCTCTCATTATTGTTATTCCTATCTATCCCTCTCTGTTCCTCTCTAAAATCAATAAAAATATATTTTTAAAAAAGAAAAATAATGTTCAATAGGTTATGGTGTTTCTATGAAGTAATTATAAATTAGTTAGTAAGCTATTTTTATTACCTCTGTTTGAATATGAAGTAAGCTGTTGTAGACAAGAGCTTATCTGACAATAACACCCTAAATTAGCCAATGAATAAATATATTTCGTTGTAAACCAGATTTTATTTTGGCTGATTGGCCGTAAGGAGTGCAAAGGTGTATTCATTTCCTAGGGCTGCCGTAACAAATTACCACAGACGTGGTAGCTGCAAACAACAGAAACTTATTCTCTCTCAATTCTGGAAACCAGAAGTCAGAATCAGGGTGTCGACAAGGTCATACTCCCTCCCTCTTCTGCTCTCCAAGGCTCTAGGGGAGAATCCTTCCTTGCTTCCTCACTTTCTTGCTTTGTGAATGAATAACTTCAATGTCTGCCTCTGTCTTCTCACAACCTTTTCCTTCTTCCTGGTCTCCTCTTCTCTGTGTGTCTTTTCTAAGGACACTTGTCATTGGATTAAGGACATTCAGATAATCCAGATGATCTCATTGTGAGATCCTCAAATGAATTACTAGTACATCTGCAAAGACACTTTTCCCCAAATGAAATCACATTCATGAGTTCTGAGAATGAGAACTTGGACATAACTTTATAGAGGGCTATGATGTACCCCCAGGTGCCGTGGAATATGAAATATGAAACAGTCCTTAGATTTCTAGACTGTGGACTAGAAGTTAAGTTGGGCCATTAACCAAAGCCAAGAACATAGAAAGAGAGACATGTGGGAAGAAAAAGAAAGGAAGTGATATATTTTATTGTTGACCTCTTGATATTGGCATGCTAGTGTTTATGTGTATTCAAATTTTTAGTTTGATGCTTAATGAATGAAGTCAGGACTGGAAATAGTGATTTTTGAAACAGTTGGGCATTATAAGATGAAGTTCTGGGAATGTTTCAGTTGGGTTAAGAGGAGCTTAGAAATCACCACTGTGGGGTGAGAAAGTCAAAGAGAGAAACCACTGGGCTTACTTTCATTTGATAAATAGGCAGGAGAGCTCTCAAGATAAAGTGAAAGGGAGTGCTTAGTCTGTGCCAGTCAGAAATAATGGATTGTGGCCCTAGCCAGATTGGCTCAGTGGATAGAGTGTTGGCCTGCAGACTGAAGGGTCGCAGATTCAATTCCCGGTCAAGGGCATGGACCTTGGTTGCAGACTCAATCCTAATGTGTCTCTCTCACAACAATGTTTCTGTCTCTGTGTGTCTCCCCCCCCCCCCCTTCCACTCTCTCTAAGAATCAATGGGAAAATATCCTCAGGTGAGCATTAACAGAAAAGAAAAGAAATGATGTATTGTGCTACCTATCTGGGGGTACAAGAAGGGAACCCAGGAAATGCAGGAAGATGCCAAACATAAGCTGCCTATTTTGTAATATTACCACCAATCAGCTCAGTGCCATGTTAATAGGAGGAATCACAGTGACCATCCACTGCTGTCTTCTTCACCGGTTCGATGTTAATTTGTCTAGGAATGTGTGGGTTTCATCCCTTTTCGTTTCTCTCTAGCTCTTTGTTTGGCTCTCCTTGTGGACAATGAGAATCTAGTATAATTTTACTATATTGGAAACTGACCCATATGATACATATCTGTGGTTGTCACTGTTAGACCTGGCCCATGGTCTCGGTAGACCAGAAGGTTCTGCGTGACTGATTTTTCCCTCTCTCTTGCGCACATGAGGGTAGTTAGTGATTCTGTCTGTTAGACTAAGCCGGTAAACAAGGCTGGCCCTCTGGGCCGCCGGGATGACAGTGGCAGTAGATTCAAGTTGTTTCCTGTCATTGTGTCTGCTTTTACTTTTGTTTAGTTTGGTTTTGATGAAAACACACACTTTGTATTTATAGCTTAAAAAAAGTACTCAGCTCTATAAACCTTGCACCTAAACTTAGTATTACAGTGTTTCCCAAACATTTTTTTTTTTTATGATTGTCCTCCTAAGAGTTCTTTTAGACTTTTTTCGTTTCCTAATTACCACCCACATATTAGATTTCAGTGCCACTGTATATCTGTGTATTGTACCCTTTTAAGGGACAGAAATGATAAGTTTTGTGCAACCCTTTATTCTTAAGCATTTTTTTCCCATTCGAGAACAGTAATATCCTATTGAAAATGTATGGATGAGGGTCTTTATGTTAATGTTCATTTTAGTACCTAAAATAGTAAATGACCATCTAGTATGTGGAAGAAGGTGCTTTACTTCAAATTGGGATCATTTTGTGACCAAGGGAGAGTGCATTTCCCTTGCTTTTCTCAGTTGGAGATTTGGGCACATTATTAATAAAGCTAATGAAATTTTACCTTCACATGTACTTATTGCTGAAGTTAAATTTTTATCACTATTACTTATGATTTAATTTTAATCAAGTGTCACAGTGTAGTGGGTGTCTCCATAGTCCATTCCTTGACGCAGTAATTGCTCCTGAATGGCCTGTGTAATATCACCTGCTGACCTGAGTCACACAGAAAAGAAATTCAAGAGCATCCCCATCTATTAGTATCAATCTTTGCTTCTTAAGCTGCCATAATGGGACCTCATTTTGGACTATATTCTCAGTACATTAAAAACATGTACCAATTTTCTACCTGCACACTTGCTTCTCCAGAAAGATTCAATAAATGAAAATGACTTTTTTGGGGATTGCTCAAGCCAAAATTTTTGGAGGTATGCTTTTCACTGCCAGCTCAGTCTACACAGCAAGTTTTCTCTGCCTTCAACATAAAACCAGAATCCAACCACTTGTCACCACCCTCAGCATGGAGGTCACGTTGTCTCCCATCTCAATGACCATCGCCCAGCCTCGCCCTCTGCAGACTCCTCTGGACAGCAGCCAGAGGCTCTGTTGAAACAACACATTTCATGACCCTCTTCCGCTCCCTACCCACTGCTAGCTCTGTCTCATGAAGAGGAAAAGCCACACCCTTCCCATGGCCTCAAAGGCCCGGGGGGATGTGACCGCCATTGCGTTTCAACTTTCTCTCTTTTGCTCACTCTCCTGGCCACACTGACCTCATTGCTCCTTCTTGAATCATCTAAAAACATTCCCACCTCAGGGCCTTTGCATTACCATTCCCTTCACCCAGCCTGTTTCTTCCTTATATGGTCTCACAGTTTGCATCCTCACTTTCAGATCAAATATCTGCCAATTAGGGAGGTTTTTCTCTTCAATAGCCAAGATGAAAACGAACTCCTTTTTGAAACTCCTTATCTCTTTTACGCTGTTTTATTTTTCTCTCAGCATCTTAAGTATTTATAAAGTGTTAGCATCTTAAATATTTATAAAAGCTCTGAAGATTTGTCTGTCTCTACACACTGTAAATTGTACCTTCATGTTCATGATTGTGAGTCCAAGGTCTGGCAAATAATAGGTGCTCAAAAATATTCCTTCAGCCCTAGCTGGTATGGCTCACTGGATAGACCATCCTCCTGTGGACTGAAGGGCACTTGCCTGGGTTGCTGGCTCGATCCCCAGTAGGGGGCGTGCAGGAGGTAGCTGATCAATCTGTCATCACTGACGTTTCTATCACTCCCTCTCCCTTCCTCTCTGAAGTCAATAAAAATACATTTTTAAAAAATATTTCTTCAGTGAAATCCTTCAATTACATTTTCTCATTATAAAATTAGCTCATACAAAAGAGAAAAAGAAGAAAGAACTCATGGACACGGACAACAGGGTGGTGATTGCAAAGGGAGGGGGTGAGTGGAGGTGGAAGAGGGTATGGGGGGGGAAAATGGTGATAGAAAAAATAAATTAAAATAAAGGAAAAAATAAAATTCCTTTACCTTTGTCCAGTCTCTGGAATTTACAACAGAGTTAAGAGATTTGGTTTAAAGAACTATTATTAGAAGCAAACATTTAAAAAAGAGCAAAAGCCAAAAGAAATCCTTAAAGATTAAATATATATTAAAATTAAGGGTAATTTTTAAAAAATATGTGGAGTTTTTTCTTTGTTTGTTTGTTTGTTTTGTTTTTGTCTTTAAAGAGCGAGGAAGGAAGAGGAGGGACAGAAATAGAGACATAGAAACACCGATGAGAGAGAAACATTGACAGGCTGCCTCCTGCACACTCCGCACTGGGTATCAAGCTTAAAACCCAGGGATGTGGCTGCCCTGAGCGGGAATCGAACCAATGACTTCTTGGTTCATGGGTCAATGCTCAATCACTGAGCCACACTAGCAGGGCAAGGCTTAGTTTGTTTAAAGTATATTTTTATTGATTGCAGAGAAAGGGAGAGAGAGAGAGAGATAGAAACATCAATGATGAGAGAGAATCATTGATCACTGCCTCCTGCACGCCCACTACTGGGGATTGAGCCCACAACCCAGGCATGTGCCCTTGACCCAAATCAAACCTGGGACCCGTCAGTCCACAGGCCGACGCTCTATCCACTGAGCCAAATTGGGTAGGGCAAGGCTTATTTTTTTTGAAATGTACACATTTGTCAAATCTCCTTGAAGAGATTAAAAAATAACTTTAATTCAGTCCATTAAAAAAAAAACACCCGACTTTTTAATAGAAGGAACTTTCTCAGAATTCCTTTCTTCATTCTGAGAAAGGAATGAATTAGTCATAAGGGCCATTAAATTTCTTAAAATGAATAAAGGGTTCCACAGGAAATTATATAAAATATTAATAAAATATTACTTTTACTGAAAAAAATAAGTAAATTAGCTCATGTATTATCTATTTAATTGATATTAGATACTGTTTTCAATGAACTTCAAAATCACTCGGTCTTATGGTCGTCAGTGCTTGTCCCCTTGCAACCCCTCTTATGCAAACCCGAGGAGCTGCTTGCCAGGAGCTGTCCTAGGCTTAGAGGCTGGAAGAGCCAGGGAAACAGACTAGCTCCCTGCCCTATAGTTTGCGGTCTTGTGTTGTTTGCTTCTGGTCCACACACTTAATTCATGCTTTCAGTTCATAGAGCGAGCTTCAAACCATGTAGATCAGTTATCTTATATAGACTAATGTCCCTAGATACAACTAATACCTTTCTTTTTAAATAAGTATTACATCGTAAATGTATTCCATATCCAAATAATAAGAACTATTTCATCCCGTAATAATGAACTCATAGTTTATTTGGTGAAATACAATGTATTATGGAATAAGTAGGCATGTGTGTCACTGAGGCCAAATCATTTCTTAAATCACTGATAGGGAAAATAAACTTCTCAAAATATAAGTCACTAAGTGGTAAAGACCCAGATGAGAACACTAGTTTACCAGGTTCCAGTGTTTATTTCTGATACCCTAACATGAGCAATCGTTGCCTGAACCTTGATTTTTCAGCAATGTGGCTTATTGACAGTACAAGCATGTGAATTCTTCACTTCTTTATTAGGTACAAAGGTGTCTGACTTTGGAAGTGTCTTAGTTTGCATGTTTAGTACTATGTTAGTAGCATTATGATAATTTCTATGGGGAGGGTAGAAGGGACAGGATGAGATTAACCAATGAGCATATATGCATATATGCATGACCCATGGACACAGGCAATAGTGGGGAGGGCCTTAGGGGGGCATCTATAATACTACCAACAAGAAATTATTTTTTAAAAAACTTCCATATTAAGTATTTTTTTCTTTTAAGTCAACTATTTCCATACAATTATATGTGAAAGTATTGGACAAAAGTCATACCAAGTACATTGCATACATAGAATGGTAATAACAGAAAAATTTCCAGTGGCATCCCATCTTCAAAAATGCTACCTTAACCACTATGTGTAGCCCATCTCCTGTGCCTTGAGTCTTTCTGTGGATGTGATTCAAATTCTCGATGACACATACAATTGTTCATTATATTTATGCAAAGCAAATGTGGAACATAATACCAGTAGATAGTAAAACTTGGTATTTTAAGAGCCCATTACTGTCCGTTTTTGGATTTCTCTGTTAAAAATATCTGGATTAAACCTTCAATTCCATAAATGATGTTGATTGTGATGCTTACCTTCCTGTTGTTTTAGTTACACTTCTTTTGAATCCTTTGTTTTACTGCTAAAACAGAATAAAAAAGCAAAGACAAAAACAACTGAGAAGCATCTATGAACCAATGTTATCTTCTGTGAAAATCTGAAATAGAGATTTTTTTAGATAAAAATTATTTTTTTAAATAATCGATTTGAGAGAAATAGCCTATCAGAAACTCAACATACATTTACTCTTTATAAAGTTAAAGTTGCTAAAGTATAGCCATGAGATAATGTAAACATTTATTTCATACAAATTGCTACATTGATTTGGAAACCCCCAAGCACAAAAATGTAAAAATTAATTAGACCTGCACTAAATTTGTTTTATTGTTTTATGTGCACTTCTTGTTTTGCCCAAACCAGGTAATTTAGTATAGTAAATGTAGTGTCCTAATGTTAGAGTCTGGGGGCTAAGAAACAGAATTATTCCTCTAAATATTCTTCTCATGTTGACAGAACAATGTAAGGAAATGAACACTAAGGAAATGAAGAGCCTATTTCTATAATTAATGTAATTAATTTTTAAAGCATTAAAGATTTAAAGTGACTCAACAAAATAAGACATGCATTTCATTTTCCCATGGTTGCATCCTCTTTTTCCAATTACACCTTTATGTTGAGTTTAGGAATGTTAGATTGATTTTTTAATTACCTCTCCAATGACCACCGATGTGGCCGACCTTGAAGGCAATATTAATTACCTGATCTAATATCTTGCAGGTGCATATTATTAAAAACAGACCCAAAGAGATGGTATAACAGTGATTTTTAAAAAAACACAATCAGGATTTGGGGTACTCGCAGAAACTCCTTGGTCAGTTTGGAATGAAGGTCAAAAGACTTAATTCATTCTTCTTTTAATCTCATCTAAACTTCCCACAAAAGGACATTTATGGTCACAGGTCTGAGAACAAACTCTTGAACTGCTTGAAAAGTGTCTTTAGCTTCTAGAATAATTTTTAAAATTTATTTTTATTGTTGAGAGTATTAGAGATACCCCCCTTTTTCCCACCAGGTCCCCACCCACCCCAGGCCTTCAACACCCCATTGTCTGCATTCATGGGCTATGCACAATGGCCACAACCTTGGAAGTGTCACCTGCTCCTCGCCCAAAACCTGCTCCCCTCCAAAAACCTGCTCCTCGCTCTTGTTCTCTCTCTCCCTCTTTCTCTCCCTCTCTCCCTCTCTCTCCTGGAACTGAACCTGTGACCCTTCAGTCTGCAAGCCAACGCTCTATCCTCTGAGCCAAACCAATCTGTGCTCTTCTCCTCTCATTTTTTTCCCCTTAGGGCATAAAGCAGAGGGTTTTCAATCCGTACCAAAAGGAGGGATAAAGAACTCTACTTAGACACAGAGCAGTCCAAGTAAGACCCCAGAGACTTGACATAGTGTACAAGTTGGGGAATTATGATGTGTTCCAACCATAAAGTGAAAGAAAGGATGGAAGGAGATGAGGTTGGAGAAAGGGCTCACAGGCTGTCCTCACATGGAAGTCATTACAAAGCCTCATTCCCACACTCCCTCTTCACTCTCTTTCTCCCTTTCACCAGGTTCACCTATTTGCTTTAAAATAACTCCTCAATTGAAAATTGAAAACAATTCAGGCCTTACTCAGGATTTTCACCTTTATCCTGAGAACAATAGGAAACCATTTGGCAGACTTAATTAAATGAGTGGCCAGAGCAGGTTTTCTTTTTAAGTTTATTCTCATTGCTGCATTGAGAATGGTCTGAAAAGGAATGGACAGGAAAGATTTGGACAGAGCAGTCAGGTGGTGATAGGTAAGAGAGATCATGGTGAACTGAAGTGGTGGTAGCAATAAGATAGAAGGAGTATTGGACAGGTGTGCAAAGTATTTCCAAGGTAGAATTGATAGGTCTTGCTGATGGGTTGAATGATCTTTTACCCTCTCTGCACCCACCCCCTTGGGCATTTAACTTTGAAGTGTCCTCTGCCTCTGTCTCCTGACTTGACCATGTGCCTGGCTTTGGGTAATAGAATGAAGCAGAAGTACAAGTATGCTGCTTCTAAGTCTATAACTCAAGAGGCCTTGCTCTTTCTTGTGTTTCTGTCATGTCCATGAGGACATTCCTGAGGTAGCCTACTGGCATAGAACAGATACGTGGCAGAGACTTGGAGTGCCCAGTCATCCCAGTTGAGACTTGGCTAGATCAGTGGTCGGCAAACTCATTAGTCAACAGAGCCAAATATCAACAGTACAACGATTGAAATTTCTTTCTTTTTTTAAAAAATATATTTTATTGATTTTTTACAGAGAGAAGGGAGAGAGATAGAGAGTTAGAAACATCGATAAGAGAGAAACATCGATCAGCTGCCTCCTGCACATCCCCCACTGGGGAAGTGCCCGCAACCCAGGTACATGCCCCTGACCGGAATCAAACCCGGGACCCTTCAGTCTGCAGGCCGACGCTCTATCCACTGAGCCAAACCGGTTTCGGCTGAAATTTCTTTTGAGAGCCAAATTTTTTAAACTTAAACTATATAGGTAGTAGGTACATTGTTATTAACTTAATTAGGGTACTCCTAACGCTTAGGAAGAGCCACACTCAAGGGGCCAAAGAGCCGCATGTGGCTTGCTAGCCACAGTTTGCCAACCACGGGTTAGGCCATCTTTAAAGCACATTTCTTACTAAAGTAGGAGAAAACAGATAAAGAAGTGTTCAAAATTTAAAAAAACATTCTGAATTCTAATTCATATAAGTAAAGTATCAGAAATAGTACAATGCAGTAAAGGGGTATCTAGAAAAGCAATACATAGGGTTTAAAGCCAAACATGTTTGAATTAAATGGATAATCGGTACAGCTCTCTCTTGGTCAATCAATGGCATGACGGAATGTACGGTAAAACAGGCATGTTTGACCTGTTCCTGGTATTGTCACCCCATTACTTACCAGGAATATGATTTGACCTGTGACCTAATCACTTTCTGTGGCCTCACTAATTTGATGGTTTCTTTAAAATGTAGGAATGTGAATCTGGTGATGTTTTGTTCAACCCCCTATGATCCTATAATCTTGTTTCCTGGATTATGATCCTATAATCTTATGAAGGCTTAGTTAGGGAACATAATTAATACAGGAGTCCAGAGCTACATTGAATGGCAAATCTACATAGAACAATGAAAACATCCATATTCACTGATATAAAATTGGAGATGTCAGACACAGGGGACTTTGAGCTGAGGAGGGAGGCAAGTATAGGCAGGAGAATGACCATAAGAAAGGTTTGCAAGCACCTGGAGGTATGTAAACTCGGAGGAAGTGAACCAGATTAGAAATGAAGTAAAACAAAGGAGTTTAGATTCGATGATGTAATCAGAGAGACATTTCTTTTTTTTTTTTTTTTTTTTAATATATTTTATTGATTTTTTACAGAGAGGAAGGGAGAGAGATAGAGAGTTAGAAACATCGATGAGAGAGAAACATCGATCAGCTGCCTCCTGCACACTCCCCACTGGGGATGTGCCCGCAACCCAGGTACATGCCCTTGACCGGAATCGAACCCGGGACCCTCCAGTCCGCAGGCCGACGCTCTATCCACTGAGCCAAACCGGTTTCGGCGAGAGAGACGTTTCTTAAATAAAACAGTAACACAATGAAAGCCATGTTTAAGAAATAGTAGTGGAACAGTGGTGAAGATTTGTTCTTTCTATGAATATTTATTGAATGCACATTATATGCAAGCACTGAAAATTTGTATGTGAACATGTAGTTACACCTGTGCCACCATCCTAAGGCCCAGAATATAGCAGTGGTTAGAGTCAGATGCAATAAACTCCATGTTTTAGGGTGACACCTACCCCAATCTTAGAGATAGGGTCAGAGAGACTTCAAGAAAATAGTGGCCTTTGTTTTCAAACTGGAAAATTGAAATTAACCAGAAAAGGTAGATGATCGAAGGGTGGTGGTGGTGCTGGTGATGGTGGTGTGTGTGTGTATGGGGCTGGGGGAGGGTCTAGAGAGAAGGACCAGTGTCTGCTGTAGTTCCAAAGAGAAAGGGAGATGAGACAGGGACACAAAACAGTATGCTATTATAATTATCTATAATAATAAAAGGGCAATATGCTAATTAGACCAGACATTTTCCAGATGTCATTTCAGATGTCCTTCCTGATGAAGCTGGGGCCAGAGGGAAGCCAGCACGGGTCCTGGGTGCCTGCTGGGGGCTGGAAGAGGGAAGCCAGTGTCTGTAGCTGGGGGAAGGAAGGCCTACTCTTGCACGGATTTTCATGCATCAGGCCTCTAGTGAGCTAATAATAGTCTAAGACAAATTGGTAGCAACAAGAAGGGAAACTAAAATATAAATCTGAAAGCTATTTTATTATAATATTAAGTTACAAATATACATTCAGAAATATCCAGTATTAAAATGTAAGTGGTTACAGGTAAATCATTTTCCACAATTTTGTTATTCAAGTATGCTAACGAAAAACATGCAAAATTCCTTTCCTTCTGCCTTTATTTGAATATACACATCAGGATGAATTGGAGATTATAAAATATTTACTTGCCATCTTGAATATATAGGCAAAATCTTTATAATTTAGACCATTTAATTATCTTGGAATGCCATTGACCAGAGTTTGGAATCTTGATTTAGTTTTCTACATTTTTTATTTCTTAGCTAATTATTGGAGATAAACTATTTCATTTGTGTCATATTTTGTCTCTCTGAGAAGAGACACTTGTCATTTCCATAGGGCAGTTGTTATGTGGTTAACCAGGCCCTGTAAAGTGGTAGGCTGAATATACTGAGCAAGACCTACTAGATTTTGTATATGCTTTTGCTCTCTATGTATCCGATGACTACTCCTAAATCTGGAAAGAGTTCAACTCATGATTTTTTTTTTTTTTTAAGTTTGTTTATAGACTTTTACTGCAGTTGAGTTCAAAAACAAAGAAGTTAATTTTAAAAGCTCATTTTATTGAGTTAACAGTGAATTAAAAAACCAATGAAATTAATTTTAGAGTCATTTAATTTAGTTCAGAAAAGAGTGAAACTCTTTTATTAACTTAATTATTTTGGAATTCACTGTTTTAAAGTCCAATAAATGTTACGCATTTTACTTCCCATTAACTTCATCGTGCTCTGAATCCTGTTTGCTTTCTCCGAGTGGCTAAACCTCCCATCTCACTTTGCACATAGGTGACCCTTCACAAAGGGGCTGGTCTCAGGATAAGCATGTTAGCTCTTTGTGTACAGCATCTGAAAGCAGTGAGCTTTTTGTTGAGCCTTATTTTAATTGTCAGGGTTGACCTATTCCTGGGCAGTAGAGGTGAAGCAAGTCATCAGTTTCCTAACTGCCAATGGCCAACAACATAACCTTCTGTGTGGTCATTGTCTGTTCTGTCCTACCTGCCCCATTGCTCATGTACAGGAATTCATTTAAAATAAAGATGTTGTATTGAGTTGTAGAGTGGAGGTAATATGGCAATAAGCCTTCAATGCCTCATCAGATTTGAAGAAAGGAAAGTCTGAAAAAGGTAAAATAATGTTATCTGTACATCCTTGTTTCATTTGCTTATCAACTACCCAAAGGGGTAGTTTCTACCTTGACTTTTTCATTTAAATGAAACTGCTAAGAGCCTCGGAATATGCAAATCTTAAGTTTTATGTTTCTCCTCCTCCTTTTTTTTTTTTTTCTCTGCAAAAAGCTTTATTGTTTCCATTTGGCCCAATGCATGGGAGAGGGCTCCAGGGTGGTTAAAATAATGGCTAGTAGTTTCAGGAGAGGCTCAGGCAAAAGCCAGACACCAGGGGCTGCAGAGGGGCCCCTCAGACGCCTCTGGGCTCAAAGGCTGCTTTGTGCCTTTGGAAGAGATACTGGCCCCGCCCAGCTGCGGAGGTGAGCCAGGTGTGGCCCATCTTCTTGATGAGCTTCGCCTCCTCACCCAGGAAGCAGTTCTCCAGGAAGCCACAGCACCAAGGGCCTGCAAGGGCAGGATCTAGGGCCTGCAGCTCCAGAAGGGCCTGGTTCAGGTTCCCCAGGACCATGGCGGCTTCCATGGCGTCCTGAGTGTCACCGCACTCACCTTGGGAAGGCTTCAGCATGTCCTGGAAGAGAATGCGGCCACCAGGCTGGTTTTGCACCTTTAAGATGCTCAGCGCCCTCCAGCTTCTTCTCTGCCAACTCTCAGAAGGAGTGGCTCCTGCCCTCCAGCACCACGAGGTCACCATTGAAATAGAAGCCCAGAGAGAGGTAGGTGTGGGAGGCCTGCAGATGCAGGCTGGCCAGGCGGTTGGTGCAGCCTCCACCTCGGTGGAATAATTATGACACATTTTTGAGCTCATGGTTGTTTGGCAATAAGGAGTTAAAGTCAAAAACAGTGTTAGCCCTTCTCAGAGGCCGAGGATGGCTGACGTGGTTCTGAAGGTGGTGACTGGAAAAGAGTTTGGAGGTGGTCAGAGGCTGGAAGAAGGGGTGTCCTTGAACCTGTTCCATCCGCATGCTATTGAAGCAAGAGACAGATCCAGGGTCCGGCAAGGGCACTGCAAATTTCTCCATCTTTAATCCATTATATGAAGGCAGAGGAACAAAATCCCTTATACACTCTGTCCAGGGAGATGAGTAGTCTGTTAGCTGACATTTAGTTAAAGATAAAATTAACCTCAAACATCTAATACTAGTATTATTGGTCATGTGTTGTGTTGTATTGTTTCGGGTGAGCTATTCTCTGAAGAAAACTCAACATCTTTTATCTGCTGGTTTTACTTCAGGTAAAATAAAGAAGAAATAATAAAATTAAAGAAAATCTACCCTCTTTAGTTGAGGCTAAAAATGGAGCCGTCAGACGGGAAGACTGGTTAGGGCAGCAGCCACGTCAAATTTCTCCACTAATTGGCTGACATTCAGAGCTTGAGGATCAGCAGCTGTGGAAGCAAATTTAGTCTGGATATAAGGCAGATTTTTCATTTATTTCAATTAATTACCACACACATCAAAAATCTCTCCTAAACAAATTCTCCAGTGAATACCTATAAGGGAAAAAGAGTGCTTAGGTGTGCATAGCGTTGTACCGCCTCTTTCCCTGCTTGCTACCATCAACTCATTTTCCTTCCTATAGAAACTTGCTTGACCTTTAGTAGAATTATAGAAATAACACAGCTTTGCATCCCAAACAATTTTGATGTGATTTCAAGGAGAAATTGCTGATGGTAGAATGTACGTTTTGTAAAGCATATGGAGTAGGTGGGTAATTGTATGTATTTAGTGTATATGTCTCTGCATGTGGAAATAATGCTACTGTAAGGCAATGGGAAATTGTCATTGTTGCATGCTTATAATAACTATAAAGTATGCACCATGCATATTGCAGAACCTGTGCACTTTATAGAAAGTTCTTTGTCTGAAAGCAGCATAATTCTGTATGAGGCAGTGCTCTAATTAGAACAGTGCTTTATTGGAGAGAAAAGTAAATGGGCCACCCCCACCTACATACTGTAATCGGTTACTATAGAATGTGTAATGCATGTAACACGCACACAATGGACATGCTCATTACTTTTACTCTAATATTTTCTTATGTATATGAATCAAAAAATAGTCATTTGTAGTTTGCCAAACAATTGCTTTAAATGAGTAGGAGAGGGGCTTGTTTATGCAATACCAGATCATCTGTGTACCTTTTAGCTTTAAGAAAACATGAGTACATTGTTATTGCAATTAGGTCATTATTTATTGTTGTGATTCCTAAATCAGAATACTTAATCATGCTTTAGTCCAGTCCACCCTTGTAGATTAAATATTTATGAAATAGCTTTTAATTCTGATGATATAGAGATTATAAGCTCCCTAATAAATGTAACTAAAACACCCATGCTAAATACACATGTTGCCACTGATTTTAGGCAGAGCAAAATAGAACAAACATGTACCCATTTATTCCAGCAAATTTTTGCTCTTTGTTTGAATTCCAGAAAAAGCAACATTACTGCACTGAGAGAAGAAAATTGGAAAATTAATAATTAACTCCTCCCATATTCTCCCTTTGTAAAACTTTTGACATAAACTCTTAAAAATATTTTTAGAATTTTTAATATAATCATGCAGCATTTTAGACATACAAAAAAATAAAGTGCAATGACATATATACACCCGCCACACCACTTAAAATCAAACTCTGTCACTGATTCAATTTCCATTTGAACCCTTTCAAGTCACTTCCTATATCCTCCACCACGGGATTGCGTTAGGTATCATAAAAGTACATGTTTTAAATGACTAATTTCAGTTTTCTTAAAGCAATCAACTAGCTAATTACATACAGGATGGGGAAAAATAGTTTACAGTTGTGAGTATGCACAACACAGACTTTATATGATTATTTATTAATTATTGTATTTTTCATAGGAACAAATTGTAAACCTACATTTGCCCCCCATACATTAAATGGCTAAGAGCAACCTAGATATTTTCAGAGACACTAAAGTTGGACAATCTTAGTTCCAGAATGTTTTGCTTAGGTACCTACAACTCCATAGACATCTAACAGAACCAAACCTCTGGCAATTATTCATTCATTCTTTCCTTCATTTTAAAGCATTCCCAAGGGAGCTGAGCAATATCCCAGGGGGCCCTGAAACACCTGGGAATATGCTTTCAGTTCCTGCCCCTTTAGTCTTCACGGTGCCGGGTGAGGGGGACTTGCATGTGAAGTTCTTTGAAACAGTGTTTAGCCAATGACTCAGGACTCCGCAGAACTATTGAGAGCACCTTAAACACAGGCGCTCAGTGGACTCCTGTCAGGTTCTGCTGCTGGAGCCATCGGCAGCACACCAAGTTGAAATAAACTGAATTGAAATCAACAAAGCAGCATCATGCTGTTCATGAAGAATATGGAATCAACTTGCCGTTCCCACTGGGATTGAAAGACAGTATTTCATGGGGGAGTGAGGACTTCCGGAGGCCCAGTGCATTTCCCAAGCCCAGTGGAGGGTGTAGGGATGACATAATTCAGGTCTTCCTCCTTTAAAAATGTCATTACGGGCATACGATCCAGTTATTGTTTTAGTTGATTAATTGTCATCATGATCTCATAATTTGTATTGCCTATATCGATCAGTTGTATTATGTTAAACAGATCCATAAAAAGAAATGTTTTTATTGGGGGAGGCGGTGAGGAAACAGGAGCATCTGGCATCCACACCTTGACTCATTTTAGCCCCGGGAGCCATGGTATGGTGCATTAATTTCTCAGTTTGTAATTTGCCAGCTGCATTTAATGGAACCAATTTTCATTACATCTGTTCTATGGTTCAAAGAGCCCTTTTAGTTTCCAAAGGAGGGCAGCTTCACACAGATTCTGCGAGGGCTAATACCGTTTCTTGAAGAATTAGCCAAAGATGAGTTCTAATTTCACAGCAAACAATTTATTGTTACAGAGGCAAGTTTTATATTCATGACTTACCATTGGTAGATTTCAAATTAAAAGTATAGCATGCCCTTTTCCCAGGAATTACATATTGATTTTCATGTCATTTTCTTCATAATACCCACTGATCGCCTGCCTTTGCAATTGGTGGTAGATTTATTGTCTCCTAGTTAAAGGAAACATAATTATGCTTAAGTAAATCTTCTTTGTAAATTGAAGGTGGTTAGAAGATGAATATTTCGTAGGCAAGTATGGAATTTATAAATGGTTTTAAAATTTATTATGCTAAGCCTTATTTATGGACAAGAGAAGGTCATAGCTCTTCATAGTGTGTAGTGGAGCATTTTTAATAGTAGAAATGGTTTTGCTTGGGCAACTTTACATTCTTGGTGTGTAATTTTAATCTCCATTTAAATATGTTGCTGTTGTGTAATACCAAATGTAGGATTCCAGTTGAAAGCAACTTTCAATGCAAAGGGTTTTCTCATGGGCAGAAGAGAAATTTGAAATGTTCTATAGTGCTTTGAAGTTCTAAAGCTTCAGCTGGGAGAGTTATAAGCATTAAACCTGGAAGGTTTCCACCTGATGGTCATGAAATAGCATGCCTCTATGAAAACCGATTCTACTTCACTTCCTCCGGCAATTTTTTGCCTTTTCAAGTTTCAAAAATATCATGCATCATGTATATTGAGAAGATAACCTTAGACTATATATCCCTTTGAAATCATTAAAGTACATAATATAATTGTGTTTATATAGAAAGGTTCAATGACATACTACTCCATTTGTACTCAGAGCTTCACCATACCCAGAGAAGTGAATTATGTACCCAAATTAGAGGTGACTTTGTATGTTGTACCAGATTAAAATGATCGTTTTGTTCTTGCCTAAGAGTAGAAAAATGAGCAGTTTATTGCTCACTGTATTCCAAATGCATCGTTCTATTTTCAACCTCACAGGTTACCTAACAGTTTTACCTGCACCTCACTCAAGTCTTGCCACCGTTGAGTGACCTGGTTTAGATCACAGAGCAAGAAGGTGACAAAAATTCATTGTAAGGCTATGACGCCAAATACCCACTATCTTATATATAAATTATCCCCTGCTATTACTGTCTTCTTATCAGATACTAATTTCAGGTTTGATTTTAGAGAGAGGGGATGAAAGAGAAACATTGATGTGAGAGAGAAACATCAATCTGTTGTAACTGAGTTGGGTGATAAGGATAACTTTTAAACACAATGAAAATTTGGCATTATGATACTACTTTTCTTCCATCAAGCTAAAAGTATAATTAAAAAATCCAGTATCATTAAAACCTATCTACTTGATCCCCCGCCCCCAAATCCAGCAGCCATTGAGAGCTGTATAATTACAATGAAGACAAAGGCTCAACATCCTAAGGAACTAGGTAAAAATAGGAAATAAGGTGTTAGGTGTTATTTTTATGGCCTACTTAGGCAGTGCTTGACATTACATCTGACTTCCAATAGACACAGATACATCCTACACTAAAGAATAATGTGTTTATCCATAGAAGGACATTTATCACATTCCTGTAATCACCAAGTGCCTCATTTACTCCAGGAACTAGAAATGAATAGATCCCAGTGTATGACACTGACATTGAGTCTTAATAGAGAGAGATGTTGTCTCATGTACATTATAAAGTGGGGTGAAAAAAAATTAAAGAAATAAAAACACCCACCTTGAGATGATTCAATCCCTCTCAAATGGCTAGAATTTCTGCATTTTCATACTTACAATATATCAATTTAAAAGTATGTATTGGATACATATTATGGATGAGTCCTATTGTTTAATGATAGAATATTTGGAAATTTATAATAGGGTTTTTCCCTTAAAAATTTTGCATACACTTCAAAAAGTGAAGAGAACAAATCTGCGACTTGACAAACATCACAGTAGGACAGCACCATTTCTATTAAAGTTACAGTCTGACCATTCCTTTTTTTAATACTTCAGCCATTTTAGCATAACACAGAATATATCTTCATATAGGTGGTCTAAGAACGCAATAGCAACTTTACATAAAAGTTATTCTACATAGAGTTTAAAATGAGAACCCCTAGAATTACTGCATATTATTATTCTAAGATCATTTCTCAAATTCTAGCATTTGAAATTTGGATTCATCTTACATATGATAGTATCTTAGCATTGCATTATAGTTAGCAGATATTTTTATTTTTTATTTTTTCCTGGTGATATGTAAAATAATTGTGAACTTTACAATCAACAATAATTTTGATGTGAAATATAGTATATAATGAAATATAGTATATAATAAAAATTACGGTCCAGGACACCTAAATGTGACATCAATTTCCTATTTTAATAAACTGTTTTAAAATTTTAACACATAATATTAAAATACTTAACACTAATTAAGAATTAATGCTCTTGTCACTCTGCTAATCACTTTGCAGACACCATTGAATTTCCAGAAAATCTTTATGAAACAAGTCTTGTTGCTTTATAGGTGAGTAGACTGAGGGCCAAAAATTATAGCAGCCTCAGAATTCAAAATTGTATATAGCCAATGCGTGCATTTTTAAAAATATTTAAAACAAAATATGTTCAATAATCAACTATAATGAAGTGGTTAACTTACTTATTATTTTATTTATCTTTTTAAAATGTAGGGTTCTTTGGCAATGATTTAGAAGATATGGGTCTTTAAAAAATAGGTTTTCACAGTAAGTGTGAAATGATACCTTCCATTCCTTTTTCTCAGTGAATTTTCTCTAGTAGGCAAGAGCAATCAAAATCATCCCACTAACTCCTGAACTCATAAAATTGGGTAATATTAGATCTGAAAGGCCCTTACAAATCATCTCAACCACCATTAAGCAGCTGATGCTCAGAGTGCTTCCGTCAAGGTGGCCAGCCAGTCACAGGCAAGGCAAGGACTTCAGCTGAGTGCTGGTTGTGAGCACTACCCCATTTCGCTCTTGCCTTGATCGCTCTCTGAATGGGTTATCTAAACGTCACGGAAGAGGTGTTCAGGCAGTGCTTGTCACCAGTGATGAAAACCATGTTGTTCTCTGTGTCATAGAAAATTACATTTACAACTTGGTACTGACCCTGCATTTCTTTCATCTCTTGCTTTCTCCGTGGTGCCTTTGAACCAATAAAGCTACCCAAGTGTTCATCCTAAAAAGTAACAGCAGGGAGCAATAAGTGTCTTTTGATCTTCCTTCTCCATCTTTCATTGCCACACCATGACTATACCAGTCACTATGCTCAGTGGGGCTTCCTGTCCCAGAGCTTCGAGCAAACACCAAAGGATTTCCTACATGTGACATGCTTAGCCCTCTGACCCCTCTAAAATATGATCCTCAAATGTCTCCCCTACATCAATTCTTCTATAAATCTTCATTTAAAAAGCCAAAACTATTTCATAGAGCTATTGCTTCACCAGAATCATCTGCCCTAATCTATCTTTTGGTACAGGAGTCATAATTCTTGTTATGGGAAACCTAAACCTTCCGGGCACACAGACTATGACGATATCTCAAATTGCACTTGACAGTGTGTTGATGTGCTTTGAGGACTTCACCTTCCTTGAAAAGCCAGAAGAATTATAAGGTCATTAGCACTAGCATTTGAACAGAAACGAAAGGAAGGCCCACCAGCACGAAGCGTGCCCTGAGGACACATATGTGAGTACTTGTTAGACACAGACAGAAGCTGCCCGAGGAGTTAGGAAAACGAAATAAATCACTGAGGACGGAAAGGTATGGGCTTCCCTTGGACGGGCACATGGAGAAAAGGGCTAAAGAGCCAGAGGAACGGGAGGCTCCCTGGACTCAGGACACTGATCACTATTTCAGGGTGCTTTGTTCTTTCTCCCCTAATTTCCTCTAGGCTCGCCGGGTTTCTTTAGCATCAGGCCCGGGATCCTTTCCTAATGTGCTTTGCTCAAGTAAAGCTACCTTTAGGATTGAAGCCAGAGCAGGGGCCAGCTGCTAGCACACCGCTCGCACCTGTCTCCAGCCCGCCCTGCACATTTGCCTGTGAAGAAGACGTGGGAACACACCCACACACACGTGGACTCCGACCATATGCTTCCATCTGCACGGAGCTCTAGGAAACATGTCTTCTCTTTGTACTCAGCCTCCAAACGATTTGCTGAAGGACAAAAGAACACAGATACGGAGCCCTCCTTCCTCTATCTTAAAAAATATATATTTATCGCCATAGTCCGTATTTCATATAATCATAGGAGGGCAGGCACACTTGTAGTCACTAGAAAGCCAGGCTGTAGTGCAAATTGCTTTGCCACCTAAAAAGACCCCTGAAAGAACAAAATAATTTTCTCAGCCTGGTCTCCAGACGATTTGATTTGCCTCCGAAGCAAAAACAATCAAGGTAATTCATCTCATTCCTCTTCAAGGTAGAAGGCCGCAGAGAAGTTTGTTATAAAGTGATTGTGTGAAGGTTCACATAGTAAGTTCTACTCCGTGTGTTTTCAGTGCTGTGCTCGCAGCAGCCTAAGACTGTTCCCCACTCGGAGCAAGGACAACAGCAGGGGTGCAGGGTACACCACCTCTGGCTTTAGACTGGCCCCTTTGTTCAGAATGAACCAGGGTCCATATTGTCAGCTTTCTAACTTGTCAGCTTTGGATGCTAAAAATGCACTATTCTCTCCCAAATAAGAAAAAAACAAAAAACACAGCCCTCTGAGGCTCCTAATCTCTTGTCTTTTTCCATTACATGGAATCAAAAGAAGAAAGGAAATGCTGGCAGTTTTTAAACATCCTGGCAAACAGCAGGTCGGTCATGGCCTGGATTGTTTTCAGAATTTATTTTTTATGTTTTTATTCTTTTAGATGGTAAGTTAATGATCACATTTACAATTTTTAGAGGTAAAATACATCTTATTCTGGAAGTAACACATTTATGGTAGAGCCTGGAGGAATTAAAATTCAACTCTTAAAATCATAGGGTAATGCCACAATGATTTCTAGGTTGATTAACAAAAGAAAGATCCCCCCAAGCTCTACTACTGTGGTAATTTTAAACAAGATATAATGACACAAAAGAAGCACAGCCTCCAGACTGGCATTCATACTTGATAATCCCCTTTGTTTTATTTTAAGGCCCAGGAACACAAGCTAAGACAATGGAAGTTTTCAACTGATTTTGAAATGTAGAAGCATCATAAAAGGAACACATGGAAATGCGTAATAAGCAAGAAACTGTAGGCATCTGAAACAGAAAAAGCATCCCTTTCATGATTAGTTGGGTAAAAGATATAATTGTTCCAGGAAACAATGCACTCCTAGGATCACCCTTTTGAAAGCTAACTACATTGTCTTGCTTAAAGGACTCTTCTTCTTAATAATTTGTAGCCCTCAATGTTGATATTCATTTCCAAGACAGTATCTAAATTCTGCATCCCAATATCTTACAAAACTTGTATTTTATAGCTACTACTGTTCAGTATTCAGTTATGTTGATAAGAATATAAAAATTGAAGAACTTCCCCCACTACTCCAGAATGATGGAGAAAACACATTTCAGAAGCTTCAGGGCATGACTCATGGGCAATGACAATCCCCTGACATCCGTTTAATACAATATATTTACCTTGTGATCAGAAGATGTTTCAATTCATTCAACTTACTTCAATTAAACCTATCATAGGTACCGTACTACGGCAGGCACTGTACATGATTCTAAAGAATTGTAAAACATGACTTTTCCCCAAAGTGAACTGGTAGTCTGATCATAAAAGAAAACTTAAAACATTAAATAGTGACACAGTAAATCTCTGACTGCTTGCGAGGTAGTGTAAACATTTAAAAGCAGAGACACATGATAGGAGTTGCTACTTCCAGCTCTTTTACTAATTCTCTAAGTAATGTACATTTTCTTGGCCTCAGTCAAATGAAGAAGTTGGGACTTGAATGATTTTAAGTGCCCTTCACATGCAAGAAAAAAAAAATATATATATAGTTGCATAAGAGAAGAAAAGGGACAATCAAGAAAAGATGAAAGGATAGGTAGATACAGAGAACATTTTGACAGTTGTCAGATGGGATGGGGGTTAAGGGATGGGTAAAAAAAAGGTGAAGGAATTAAGAAATACAAATTGGTTGTTACAGAATAGTCATGAGAATGTCAAGTATAGCACAGGAAATATAGTCACTAATATTCTAATAATCATGTATAGTGTCAGATGGGTACAAGACTTATTGAAATGATGATCTAGTAAGTTATTTAATGTCTAATCACTGTGGTATACACTTGAAACTCATATAATATTGTTTGTCAACTGTAATTAAAAAATAAAAATGATTTAGAAAAAATTAAATATTTTCATAAGAACAGAAAAGGGACATTCAAGAAAAGCTGAAATTAAGTTGGGCTGGGATTCTAGGGAGGACTTCATGGTAGAGGTGAGGCAATTAGCCTCTTTGAAGAGTAGGGTTTATAATGATGCTCTTTTTCATTGAGCATTTGTTCCTGTAGCAAGCAAAGTGTCTGTTGCATGTCTGGATAGTCAATGTTCCTAAAAGCTTTAGTGGGGAAAAAAGATGAAGGGCTTCATTTAGAAGAAAACCTGGCCATCTTCCTGTCTTTGTTTCCATGACATTTTCAAAGGGCATGTGTGAACACAGAAAGTGTCTCATAAGGGTAACCTGCTAGGTAACATATAGGAAATGCATCTATGCCACGAACACTCACTCATATCACTATCAAATCTATCACGTATAAGTTCCTTTCTTTAAGCTTCTAATCATTTTATTTTAAAGTTTTGGTGTTTTTTTGTGTTTTTTTCCCCCCTCATCATAAGTTCCCCAATGTGTATTATTGCCACTATCTTGGAATATTGCATTGGGAGATTTCGATAACTCTTCTAATCAACAAACACTGTAAAGTAAACTATCAGCCAAAATGTACAAAGCATTCTTTATAATACTGGCCAAATATATCTAACTAGAGGCCTGGTGCATGAATATCATGCATGGGTAGGGTCCCTAGGCCTGGATAGGGATCAGGGCCGATTTGTGGGGCAACTGATGGGGTGATCAGGGGGCCCTGCTGGCACCCACCTTGGCTGGCCTGGGGTCTGCAGGCTGGGGGCAGCTCCTGCATTGAGCACCTACTCCCTGGTGGTCAGTGTGTGTCATAGCAACTGGTTGTTCCCCTGGTTGTTCCACTGTTTGGTCAATTTGCATATTAGGCTTTTATTATATAGGATGACACATGTCCTGAAAAGCATTTGCTAACAATAGAATAGCTTCAATACTCACAAGGCTTGATTCAAAAAAGCCAAAACCACCAAGGAGAGTGGCTGCCTCTGGGAGGCTTTGGGATTTCTTGGGCAAACCACTCTACTCAAGTCATAGCTGGAACACCTGGTGACTGTGTCCTTGGTTCTATCCCCTTGATGCTCAATCATCTCAATCACCTCACTATCCAGAGAGCATGTTGGAGGAGCTCTGCCATCAGTGAGAGTCTAGCATCTCCTGAGAACTTCCCATGATCCTAAAAATATACCTACTTCTTTTCCTCTTTTTCCCTTTGTAATACTAAGTTGCCAAATATATCATCAAGAATCCTCAGGAAATGTATTGCCTGAAAGAATATTAGATTAAGCAAACATATTGGGAAAATCCATGTATAAGAATAAGCCCTTATACGTATATTTTTAAACCTGAAAAAACATTTCTATCTTATCAAGAATGTTCTAAAATCTATGGACTATTAATAGATCTGAGGCTTCAATTGATTCTTTAGTTCCTTTCAGGAACATTGTGTTAAGCTTTGCAAAGATGAGGATATTTAAAGTGTGGAGATATTATTTAATATACTCCTCTCTGATTCAGCCTGAGGATTTTTATATTTGCTTATTCTCATTTTATTAAATATTATTTTCTATCAATTATTAACAACAAAAGAATACAAAGCCACTGATCAACTTGAACATTTCTATGTTTAAAAAAATTAAATAGTAAATGAAAAGTTATTGTCCTGGGGTTTATTGCTTATGGAGAGTACTTCAGTGTGTTTAACGTGTAGTTCTGAATACCTGATAAAAACATAAACCAAAATTTTCACAATGTTTTCGGCACTTTCATGTCCTGTGGTAACCATCATTTTAACTTTTGTTCTGAATACTATACATTAAACTCATCTATTCATTCTTCCTCTTCATAATCTGATGACCTTAATATTTTTGTTTTGCATATTATATTTTAATTTAATTATTGTGTTATATAACTATATAATCCACTATATGATATCAAAATGTTCAAAATAGCCCCCAATTTTACCACCTCTATTTTTCTAATGGAGTAATCCATTATTAATAACATATTTATTGAAAAATATCTTAATATTATGAATAGATGTGAGTAGCCAATTTAAAATATCTAAATATCTAAAATAGGACTGACTTACTTTTTAGAGAAGAGTGAAAATTTTAGAAAGGAGAAATTACAGTGATAAATGTAATAAAATTACCTCCTCACTTGTTATAAAAGAGAGTCTAGTATTGCATCTTTTTGTTTTTTTCTTTTTCCTTTTAGGACATAGAATTTTCTAGAATTCTTTAAAAATTAATTTTCTAACATCCCATAAGGACACTATACTTAATTTTTGTAAATAGCTAATTGATAAATTTTGACAATGTGACATATATAACAGGAATCAATAGATAGAAAGTATCTGGTTTATAATCAACTTATATTTGTTTCATAAAATAAAATATATAACCCATGAAACTAACTTTTTTTTTCTTACCACTGAAACCTTAGGAAGTTATAACATACCTTGAAAATAAATAGTCCTTTTCTATAATTATTATAATTGTCAAGTTCTGTATGGTCAAGACAATAACCTGCATGAAGAAAACATTAGGTAAGGAATGTTGGTATAAATGTCTAATGTGTTTTCAAGATTGAAAATAACAATACAGTGGAAAATACACCGCACCATATGTAGTTGAACCATTTATTTCAACATCTTGCAAAATCAGCTATTCTTCCCATGCACAAATGTGCTACAGCTGATTTTACAAAATAGGCAGCAATGTTTGCCCAAATACCTGATTCAGCAGCTGGCCCACATTTTTTATTATGAAAAATGAGGATTAATTGATGAGAATGTTGACCTTCCTTCTAAAGAATCACACTTCTTAAAATTAGCATCTTTGGTTTGGCAACTGAATATTGTTAGATTTAAGTGCTGCTAGTTTAAAACTAAAGGGTAGATAGAAAATATAACAACATGTACATAAATTTGCCACCCCCCCCAAAAAAAAAAACACACAACACACATGAATAATACAGTCAATTTTTTTACTAGTAGTATTTGAAGCTGCTGTTCACTGTTCTGTTTTCAGCTATGAATTGAAAAATAATTTTGGCCAACTACATTGTTTGTTTTGAAAGTTATTTGATTTTATTCATTTCTCTACACTGATGGAAATTAGATATGTTCTGTGTAAAATGATTTGGAATGCAGATAAAATTATTCTATAAACAAATTATTGATGTATTGTAAATCCAAGGATGTATACCAGGCAATGAAAAAATGATAGAGATTAATTAGGTGTGAATTTATTCTCAAGGAAATATTGTTCATCAAGAGAAAAAGACATATTCAAACTTCTATTGTTTCTGCAAATTACCTGCTTTGTCATGTTAGGCAAATCAATGCAATTCTGTGGCCATCAATTTCTAAACATATGAAATATTCTAAGTATCCTTCTAGTGTGCAAATTCTGTGATTTTTGGGATTTATCTCATAAATACAAAATGAAATACTTTAGGCTTACAAAAAGACAATTCCAATAAGTTCTTCTGGGCCCATGTGATGTTTTTAATTTTGAATTATAACAGCTTTTTAAGTATACAGAAAAGTAGAGAGAATAATGAATATATACCTCAATACCACATACACCAGATTTAATACTTATTGGTGTTTTTTTCCTGAAACATTTTAGTGTAGATTCATGACAATATATTTCATTATATAATGGCATCACTAATCCACTAGCATGCCTATCATAATTTTCCAAATTAACAAGGTTTCCTTAATACCAACTGATATTCAGATTATGTTCATGACATCCTACTCATCCCTAAATCTCCCTTACAGAAGGACCCATTCTGTGTCCATGCACCACATTTGGAGTTATATCTCTTTTAGTCCAGGAGGGTCCTTCTGCCTCTCTCACCTTGTTTTCTTGTTCTTCTTGCTTGTTCGTTCATGACATTGACATGTCCAAGACAGCATCAGATCCATTGTTGGCCTGTATTGTGTTTTATGATCTGCATTTGTCTTTTTTTTTTTCCTGGAAGTGTTTTATTTCTCTTGTCCTTTCTACTCTGTAAACTTAAAGTTCAGCTCGCAGGTTTGACCAAATACAACTTAGATAGTTTGAGGACTTTATGGGTAGGCTGTATATTTGCTATTGTCTCACACAGGGTGTTTCACTGAGTTAATAAGAGGGGCTTACCCTATATTTTCCATGGTAAAATCTCCCATTGCATGTGTCCTTGTAATTTTAATTTATCTTTTTTTTTAAGCTGGTATCTATGCTAAATGATTGGGAGTTCTCTAAAGAGTTTGGGTAAATGTGTTATCTCATCAATCTTACTAAAACAATAAAGTAAAATGGGCATAATCAACACCTTTGCTCTCTGATAATGTCTTCTTTTAAGGGGTAGAATGATGGAGAATAGGATAATCTTTTCATATCAAATAACGCCTGTTCTTAGAGTATGGGTATTTATCTTTATTTACAAGGGGTTGTCATCCTCAGGTGATTGTCATATTGTATTACAGGAATACTTTTGAATGCTGGCTTGAAAACAGTGTGAGAAGAAAAAGAGTTTAGGTGCTTGTTACCTGCTGATGGTAGTAAAAATAAAGGGGTGTCAGAGCACTTTCTGGTTTGAGAGACTATAATTTCCGCATCCATACACCACTTTGCTAAATTTAATTTTCTATTTTTTCTGTTCTTTTCCTTTCCAAGTAGAAGAAGAAAATGGAAATAATAGTTGAAAATTAACTGTATATATTTCATTGTTGACTACTCCTCACCAAAGGGGATATTTATTTGTTTTAACTAAAGTTCCTGGAGAATGTGCAGAACCTCTAACATATTGCTTGGAGGTTAAAGAATGTGTTCCCTTCACCACCTTGAATTAATGCGCTGTTTTCCGTATTTCCTCTATCAGAGCAGTATCCATCTCCTGAACATCTAAGAAAGAAAACTCCCCTAAGAAAACTGTTTCATAAATATCTGACAACGCTACACTTGATCTTTGATGTAAAAACTTCACAGGAAGCACTTTTTGGTGATGGAGGTTTCAGAAAATTTGTAGGCAAGGCTCTTAGATTGTTCATTTCGGGAATATTATTCATCACTTTTAGGTCTTCATGTAACCAACACGTTCCACCTTGGGCATCAATTCTGGGAGACATCGTTACCTAAGCAGAGATGAAGGAAAACACAGTCTAGAATTTTCCTCATCGGGGCAATATTTCTTAGCCCATTCTATTCGGGAGGAATAGAGTCAGGATGTCATTGGGCAGGATGACTGAGCTGTGGATGTGCAGCCACCTGGAGTGATGCAGGTGGTGACATGTGACACAGGCATAGGACCGTGCACTCTGCACTGTTCCTGAAAGGGAATCTTGGTCTAGGGACTCTGGAAACAAAGGAATTATCATGAAATAACCACCTATCTTGAAATAAATTGGGAATAATTTGTAAAAATTTGCTGCATAATGGCATTGGCTTGGCAACTGATGCAGACTCCTCATCAGAAAGGCTATGTGTCTGTGTCCCAGGAGTATGTCGGGTTTTGGGTTTATAGCTAAGCCTCTGGGGTGGCCCCTTTGTTTAATTTTTCTTTCCTTGAGGGTTGACATTTAATTTAACATCTACTCAGTGTCTGGTGGAATTTTAAGGGTAAATAGTACTGCCACCTCTGTTCTTGGTCTGCCCAGTGGACATTCTGGGTACTGCACTAGGTTCCTCCCATTGGCTCCCTCTCTACACTGTGTTCTTTTTGCTTTGTTCATCCTGTCATTGATTTTATTTTTAACAAAATGTTTATTTCTTGTTACAATTCAGATTTTTTGTAGGATGAGTGATAGCACCAATAAGCATCAAAAGGGCATTCATTCTGTGCCACAATCTGTGGAAACACATGCGTGATCTTAAGGTACTTCTAAAACAACCCTTCTGTCTTCAGAGGTTGTTTCTCATTTTATAATAAGAAAGGGGTGAGCTTCACCAGGTGTGGGATCTGTCTCAAGGTCACGCAGCTAGAAGGTTCTGGAACTGGGGTCAGAATCTAAGTCCACTTCCATATCATAGCAGAGTCATCAAAATGAATCAGTAAATAAAAGCTTGCAAAAACTGGAGGTGTTGTTATAATTCTGCTTTGGAAGTAACTGGTCCATGAGTCAGTCATTTACATTTGGCTATATTTCTTTGGTGATCAGCAAACATTGGGAAAAGTCATTAAAAAGTGAAAAAAATCTACCGGGCAAATTGTTTTCAAAAGCCATGTAATTATTACAATTTTTTCAGCTCTTGGGATGTTTCACATACATTTTATTAGTTTTATGTTTGCATTTTAAGATTCTATTTTTAGGCTTCAAGTATTTTTTTAGGTGCATACAGTTTTATAAACCCAAGGTCCGCTGCTTTGAGTGAGAGGATAGGCTTCAATCTGCAGCCAGGCCTGTGGGAGCTGGGGCACTGACCACACACAGCCTGCTTCCTGGCTGTCCCCTCCCTGCAAACATGCTCTGCTCCAGGTTCCAGGTCTCCCCGTTTGCAGCGAAAGGCTAACTCTGAGTTTACCATCTTACATGACTTTCTTTCCTTTTTACCTCTTAAGTTTAAATTTCTGAAAAAAAGAACTTGGTTGATTGCACTGGTCCAGTATTGAACACCATGGTATCCAAGGTCTCCTCGCAGGCCCCACCCAGGCATTGTTTTAAGAAGTTGGTCTCATTGTTGTTAGAATTAATTGGTGTATGTGAGAACTCAGAGAGATAAACTTTTAAAAATAGAATGAACAAAAAGGAATAAATGTGAGGAACACTGCATATTAGAATGGTGATGGGAAGCCAGGAAGACAAAGGGTTGACAGAAGACTGGATGTCTTAGAAAAATGATGCTGTCATCAATGGGAAGAGCTAAATCCAGAGGAGGAGGCATTGGGTGGGATCAGATTTAGAGATATATATTAAAGTTTTACTTATGATCTAAGGCAGAGTCATGATGAAATACCTGTTATCACATGAAACCACACTGTATTAGACAGTCACATGGGTAACTGACATTAAAAAAAACAACCTGAAAGAAGTCTTCACAAAATTGCAAAGTGGACAGAAAGTGGCAGATGAATGATGCTATGGTCACACAAGATAATGCATTCGGGTGAAAGAGAACAAAACTATAATTTTAGCCGGATGAGTTCTCTCATGAAGCTGTCACTTTTGCTAATAAATGTGTAGTGTCAATATTCAAGGGGTTAATTGTACAAAGCCATTGTTGCCACCTAGGCAAAGGATTTAGGAATTATTGCAGGCTGCTTCCTAAAGACCTTAACACATTCAACTAATACTGAAGATTGGGGCTGAGGCTATGAGACACACTGTCATCTTTGTGGCAAATAAGAAATATCACAAATCAGGCACTGGGAACTCATTGAACTGAATCATGTATTTATTTATTTATCTATCTATCTATCTATCTATCTATCTATCTATCTATCTGTCTGTTTGTTTGTTTGCTTCTTTGCTTATTTACGTTTTACTAGTATTAGCCAAAGCAAGTACATGTGTACACTTAACTTTGAAAGAGAAGGAAAGTGTAACTCTCCCATATGCCCTAAAGGAAAACTGAAAATGTTGGTAAATAGAACTATTGACCACAACATAACCTTGCTGGAGATTCAGGCCTAATATTACAGGTAATCCGGAGATGTGAATCTTGAATGGAAGAAATGACATGCAATTAGATTCCTGACACAGGAAACTATTTGTCTAGCAGAACAGACATCAACTAAGTCAATGATTCTCAAGTTCAGCATTCTTCTGAATCACCTGGAGGGCTTGTTAAAAACAAAACACAATACAACAAAACAAACAAACAAACAAACAGATTGCTGCTCCCCACACCCAGAGTTTCTTATTCTGTAGATTTTTTGGGAGGGCGCGGGGCACTTGGAGACTTGGATTTTGTATTTAACAAGTGTGAACCTGATACCTCTTGTCTTGAGATCACATTTTGAGAAACACTGAACTTGTGGAATGAGACACTGGAGTTATTGCAAAAGGTTGATGGGAAGATGATGATTAAAACTGAAGCAAAATGGCAAGAGAAGCAGTGAAAGACCAAGAAACATTTTTGAAGTTGAAGTGACAAGATTTTATGATATTGGATGTTAAGATGAGAGAATATTTGAAAATGGAAACAACATATATATTTTGGGTAGATAATTGCCTCATTAACTAAGATTGAGACTAGAGGACAGAGCACCCAGATTTTACATGTCCATTCAGCCAATGAAATGCGGCCCTGGATCTCAGATGATTGATATTTGGGATCAACAGGATGTAATAAAGTTGAAACTGTTTGATAAAATGAGAACATCTGGGAAGAGTATTTTCATAAGAAAGACAAGGAACCCAGAGCAGAATCCTGAAATAACTCAATCTATACATATAAAGAGGTAATATGCAAATTAGCCAGGGCGCTGTAACAGTCACGACTAGTTCAGGAGGAGGCTGCATGCACAGATGGGTGGGAGGGGACTGCGTGCATGGTGAGGCAAGCCACGGATGGCACAGGCCCTGAGAAAACACACACACACACACACACACACAGGGGGGCCTGCCCAAGCTGCCGTGGCACGGCTGGAGCAGGCCTGGAGCAGACACACTGCGACGCAGTCCCGCCTCTGGGAGTGAGCTGCAGAGGAAACACCTTCTCAGACCGCTCATTGGCTAAGTTCCCTGTATGCCACTCAGAGTGTTCTTGGTAACTGGGGTAATAAGAATCCAAGAAGGTGATCTAGGGTTTTTCCACCTCACTCCTGGAAGAAAAATGTAGGTCCACTGCTGGAGAGGATAAGAAATGTCATATCCTGCCCTAGCTGATTTGGCTCAGTGGATAGAGCCTGAGCCTGCAGACTGCAGGGTCTGGGTTTGATTCTGATCAAGGGCATGTACCTAGGTTGCAGGCTTCACCCTGGCCAAGGCCCAGGTTAGGGCTCATGCAGTAGGAAACCAATCAAAGTGTCCCTCTCACTTTGATGTTCTCTCTGTCTTTCCTTCTCTCTTCCATGCTCTCTAAAAACAATTGGAAAAATATCCTCAGGTGAGGATAAAAAATAAATAAATAAATAAATAAATGTCATATCCTATGAAAGAGACATCTTGAAAATACTTAAAGAATGTTGTCATTTTTTTTGTGGCGAAGGGACTGGAATCTGTGTTGATGAAAACACCTTGGCGGCTGCGGCGGCTGGCAGTGGTAGCAGCAGTGGGGTGATGGGGGTGGCACCTTCCCCTGATCAACCCGGTTGACTCCCGCAGAAGGAGGCCAGACTGCGGCATAGGCCCACTGTCATCAGCAGGACATCCCCTGAGGGCTCCTGGACTGTGAGAGGGGGCAAGGCTGGACTGAGGGACCCCCTCCCCACAGTGCACAAATTTTGTGCACTGGGCCTCTAGTAATTAGATAAACAAAGGGGATATTGAGAAGCCAGAACAGGGCAATATAAAGGAATAACCTGAAGCTGAAGCATAGAAGAACTAGCAGAAGGTTGCGTTCCAGAAATAAGAAAGGAAGGAGATTTAAAAATCAGAGAGTAATCTATGGTGTCAAGTATTTTAGAGAGATCAACCATGACATGAACCAAAAGCAGGCCTGCGATAATTGACTGGACTCCATTACTTATTAAGTCAGACCCTAATCCAACTAACTGCTGACACTTTGGCAGCACAAGTCCTTTGTCCTTATCCTTGAATTAATTATGGAAACCTTCATAGCCAGGTTCATCTCCTTAAAGGTGAAACTGCCCCTGAGAAATTAGTCCACTTGGAACACTAGAAGAAGGTTGTCTTATTCCCAGGGCAAAGGGAGGGATGGCGAAAAACAAGGTTATTCTAAGCCTCTACTTGGCAACACCTCAAAGACCACGAGACTCTGGAATTGAAAGCATACTGTCCCTGGGACCATAGTCGCCTGTGTGCAATGGTTTCACCAGTCTCTCTTTCAAGGTTCTGAAACTCCTCCCAATCACCTTATGAAAACATTTATATCCCTATTTATATTCTTAGGGCCAGTTTAAATTCTAAACTCTCAACTGGGTCTTGACTTCTCTTCTTTCTTGACTCAGATCTTTATGTATCTACCTGAGTCTGTATTCCCAGATATATCTCTATGGGCCTCCCGCCTGGCCTGACCAATCCATGTGGCTTTTTAGTTCACTCTGGGAATTGCTAAGGTCATGTCAGGTCACCTACATTCTGTCCATCCTGTGTGTGTCTCTGGCACCTTTCCCTAGATCACCCATTCTAAGCCTAAGACCTGCCTCTTCCTTACTTTCACTAGATTATGCTGGCGTCCTTGCCCAGACAGTTGAAGCTCCAAGTATGGATGCTCCAACCATGTCATATAGTTCCATTGATGAAAGAAGCCAAAATAGACACCAATAGATCAAACTGAGTCTCAGTGACCATGAATGAGAGATGCCATGTCTTTCTTGCTCTGTGATTTCCAAAAGCACTCATGTGGAAAACCTCTTTTTAAAAGAAAAAAAAATTTAATAAGTGTCAGGCACTACTATAATCACTTCACAGAAATTACTTCATTATTTATCATTACCCTGTGAGATAGTTACCATTTATTAACTCACTTTAAAGATGAGAAAACTTACAGATAAAGTCACTTGCCCAAGGTCAAATAGGCATCTGACCCCAGAACCCATTATTTCTGAGATTATATAGCAAGTACATGACAAAACTATTACCCAGGTTTTTGAATTCTTTTAAAATTTCTTTATTGATTAAGTTATTACATATGTGTCCTTATCCCCACATTACCCCCATCCCCCCACTCAAAACCTCTTTTTAATTGATCTTCATTTTAATTGAAAAAGAAAAATTTTTATCTCTTGGACCATTATCAAAATATTGCAGTTGGAATTATATCCATGTTTTCTTGGTTTAAAAAATGTACAAAACATAAATGAAAATTGGGAAGGCATAGACTGCTGTGAAGTTATTGTAGGTCTTTATAATTTTAAACCAAATGACACAAATTTAAAGGCAACAGCTCCCCAAGTAGTCACTGATTACAAAAGAGCAAAGAAAGATTAAGTGATGGGAGAGTCAAGACTATTGTTCCAGCCCAGCTGGTGTTGTTCAGTGGTTGAGCATTGACCCATGCACCAGGAGGTCGCCAGTTTGATTCCCCGTCAGGGCACATGCCCAGGCTTGTTACCCAGTAAGGGGAATGCAGGAGGCAGCATATCGGGGTTTCTATTTCTCTCTCCCTCTTCCTTCCTCTGTCTCTAAAATCAATAAAAACCTAGTTTTTTTTAAAAAAGAGATTCTTGATCCTGGTATCCTGGAGACCCTGCACTGTCTATACCTTTCCTTTCTCATATCCACAGTGGAAAGAAATGTATGTAGAATAGTTGATACTATTTTTCAACCATACTTTAATTTATAAATGTTCAATGATTATTTTCTGAAAGAGAATATACAAATAAATTTTGAACTCTATTTTTATTTTATTTTGATATCATATGTTAGAGACTGAATGTGAGCAACACCTGCTCCAAAAATTACTCACTGATTCATCAGAACAAAAAAAGTTCAGCAAAAACAGTCGACTGCTTTATGATACAGATGGCATCTGTCATTTTAATAACTTAAGTTATTTAAATTGAGTAGCGAAATATTTGACAAAACTTCTTCAGACAAATGCAGCAAAAAAATCTGAAGTAACAGTCATGGCCTCAAGTTGTTTTAAGGCCTTCGAGATTTTCTTTTATGGAGGGGTCAACTGTTGTGTCTGCCCCTCTCCTCTTTCTCTTTTCTGCTGAATTTCATCTGCTTGTAAGTGTCATTGCTGGAGCCAGCAAGGAAATACAGTGGGGCCTTGACTTACTAGTGTCCCGACTAACGAGTTTTTCGAGATACGAGCCATCGGCCGATTTTTTGCTTTGAGTTGCGAGCTAAAATTCGGGTTACAAGCCAGCTTCAGATACCCCACCGCTAGTTGGTGCAGCGAACGTCACAGTGAACACCACCACATCAGCCCAGCATCACGTGTCTCACTGGTTCACTTTTTGATTTGACATACGAGAAATTTGAGTTACGAGCTCCGTCATGGAACAAATTAAACTCCTAAGTCAAGGCCCCACTGTACTTTTGATTAGCATAGCAATGTCTAAAGTTGGAGACTTTGAATGCAAAAATCCTGATAAAAATGAACTTCAAGGTCTCAGAATACTCTGCTCAGGTCTGCTGTAGGTCCCAGATAGGTGGCTTCCGTCTTCTTGACTAAACTTGAGGGTGCAAAGCCTAACACCCACAGGCGTGCGGTCTTTGTGAACACGATTATAATTCAGCACCAGCTTTGCAACCCCGAGAAAGGTTCCCCTTGGACACAAAGCATGTTCCATGCGTGCGTGCTAGTGATCAAATTACCTGGAGGATTGTGGCATTTGCTGTCCTTAAACTGCCAAAATTGTGTAGAAATGCTACCTCCAATCAGCTAAGCTGTAAGTTAAATTTTTGTAGATTGAAGACATAATTTTATTTCATATGCCAGGAACTCATTTCAACCCTAGCATTTCTGTTAGCACGTCGCATTGAGCTGCATAACTCAAGAGGTTTAATGAAAGTTTAAAAACAATCTGTTGCAGATTTTGTGCCTAATTTATTTTTAATTGCAAATTGTACAACACATTATTGCCTGTGAAAATAGAAATTTAATTTCCTTCCTGTTTGTTCGCCTTTTTTTTTTTCTTTTTCTTTTTTATAACTCTAATGCAACCCCAGAAAGGAAATACGGTTTAACATTCTGTTTTCTGGATTTTATTTCTTTATTCTTAGATCCTCGATGTCACTCCTCGGAAAATATAGCTCATGTTGCTTAGCATTAGTCTTCAAACGCACTTTCATGCTTTGAGAATGAGCTGTTTGAATGTCTATAAGAAGTTTGCATTTCACAATGGTTGTGAGTGTAAAAAGGACTAGCCATGCTTGTGGTTTTGCTCCCTGCCCCATGATCAATCTCCTGCATCTGACAGTTTACCCCTGATAATCTGACAGCTAACAGTGTGGGTCTTCATCTGTCGAGTTCCTTTATGGCTGGTGAAGCTTCATTAGTGATGGAGAAAAAGCCCACGCCAAGATAACTTCAATTATAAGAATCATGGAGAGCCAGATCCATCAACCTATGAACGAGGAGGTCAAGGTTCGATTCCCAGTCAGGGCACATGCCCAGGTTGCAGACTGGATCCCCAGTTGGGTTGTGCAGGAGGCAGCTGATCAATGATTCTCTCTCATCATTGATGTTTCTATTTCTCTCTCCCTCACCCTCCCTATCTCTCTGAAATCAATAAAAACATATTAAAAAAAAAAGAATCATGGAGAGTTTGTAAAAATTGGATATTCTATCCCATATTTTCATAATAGTAGAAAAAGTACTTTATTAGGATAAAGTTTGCTTTTAATGTGACCTTTAAAGTTTTAATTGGTCTTTTCTGGGATGCAGCGAATGAAACATGGTCAGAGGTACTCACTCCGCGCTTTTCTCAGAAAGTTTTGTCACACTCGGCTGCCTCCCAAGGCTGACGTGGGCTGGGAATCTGGAATGAAGCTTAATGCGAGGGCTATCGAGTGATTCTAGGCAAACGTCAAAATAGGAGAGAAAGAAACAGAGGTCTTCTGGGCTGGATTTGCATTCCCTTCGGAGCTCCTTGGCACTTTACATCAGAGAGTGAGTTGTATTCTTTCCTTTCCATTTCCTCATTTTCTATTCCTCCCCAGTCCTTGGAGAGTGGCCATCAGCGGGCTCCCTGCAGCCTCTCCCTCGCCTTGCTGGGCATCGTGTCAGCCGACAGCTGCCTTCAGAGCTGTGACAGGAGAGGGCTGCCTCCTGCTAGACAGGGGTGTGAAGGGACAGGGACATGAGGCCGAGGTCCCCCTTCCTGCCACCGTTCGCTCTGCCTGAACAAGGCTGGGCTTGCAGTCATGGCTGGGTGAATGGGATCGCTTGTTCAAGCTCGCTGTTTGCAGCAGGGACATTAGATAGCATCACAGTCTCCGTAAAAACACTTGTTGCCAGTGAGTGCCTTGACCTCCTGCAAGACATAGTTCAAGTTCAGCCCAAGTAGGACTTGGGCCTGGGATGGGGGAGATAGACTTAACCTGCAATAGTCTGAGCACTTGAACTGCAATTAAACAGGACAAAGGTTGGGACCATTACTAGGTATTTTTAAATAACCATTATGTACAAAATACAACAGGTCTTTTAAACCTGAGAGTTTTGATCATTTAAAAATTGTATACTCATGTAGAATATGTCTGGCTGGTTTCAAAAGTTGCCATTTATAGCTGTTATTTTTTCTGACATATTTATGGGGTGGGGGGAGGCAAAAGTAGGCTTAGGATGGTGAATATGCAAAACAGTTTATTCTTGTATCATTATTTATTCTTATAATATATTTTTTTTCTATATGAACAACTATAAACCTAATTTGCCTACCCCTGTAGGTTTCTATTTCAATTTGTTTTGAATAGGTGAGTGTGAAATCCGATGACTTTCCTCCCTTCCTGCAGCACACAGCCTTAAAGGGAAATAGTACTGTTCAAGTGGTTATTTCTTATGCTATTTGCGTGTTTCCACCTTTGCCATATTGGTCCTGATTATAGAAAAACATGATCATAAATTATTCTTAATGAAGTAGATAAACATGAAACTTTCAAATAGATAAACTGCATCTCTGTGTTATTCAACAGAAACTGATTATCTTTTGTATTTGTGTAGAAGTGTATATAAAAGAGATTTAATGAACCTGCATACCTCGAATAAACCTGCGTAGAGGATGGTACAGCCCTCCCAAAGAAAGTTCAGCTGGATGCTGTTAACCAAATCAACGGGGAAGGCTTAAATGGACAGCATTAGAAGCAGGAAGCATATACAGAACATGATATATAATAATAGGTCAGGCTGATAGAACCAGTAGGCTCTCATATAGAAAGCATTAGGGCAAAACCCTGTTACTATTGGTAGAACATGAACTTGTAATAGCTGTTGTCAATTCCGGTCAGAGACTGAAGGGCAAATTTCTGGAAGTCAAGTGCCTACCCCCCTTTCTCTCCTTCCCCTCTGCATTTCTAGAGAGCTGTGGATAAAGACAGCAACATGGGTAAGAGCCTTCAGAGGGAAGTTGCGCTGATGAGTTCAAAGGCAGGTTGAATTTTCATCAGTCTCAGCTCTTTCCAGCTGGGTTTATGTTCCCTAATTCTTAATTCTTTGCTTATTAAAGGGATGGCTGTCTCTTTTCTCTAAACATATACATAAGCTCAGTGTAGCCTAGAAATACTCAATGAATGTGACTGGGCACGTAGACAACACATGCCGGGACAGACACACTCACCCTTACTGACACACTCAACCTTACTGGGTGGAATTTCCACAAGTGCATCTATTAGCTTTGAAGTTTTGTTATCTGCTGAAGAGAGATATATCTTCCTTTTAATCTGAATCTTCAAACTGTGGTAAACCTTTACCCAGGTCAGAGGATGGACTTGAATATACCTACAACCTGTTTTATGATTTTACAACTTGAATTCATTCCTGGACACCTTCCACTAAGTAAAAAATAAACAGGCAAGAACTGTGAAATTAAAATAATAATTTCTCTTAATTTGTATGGGTAAATTTATGATCCATTTTGTCCCAAGCCAACACACTCCAAAATATGTTCACAGGGTTTTTTTTTAAAAAATAATTGAAGTGAAAACATGTTTTACAAGTAAAATATTTGAACATGAATATAACTTGTGTGTAAAAGTTAATATAATAACATATTTCTTATTTACTAATTTTAAACTATTTTCAAGCTCATGTATTTCTTGCATTCAAACTGAACTTAAAAACAAAGTTATAGTCATGAAGCAGTTAGTTGATTTATTGATATCATAAAGTTAGTGTGGCTTAAACCGAGTGATTCTCATTTGAAAATTTTGTTTTTATACAAGGTTTATGTGGTTCCATGTCGAACATATTACCAATATGTACTTCTGAGTGTGTCATAGGACACACGCACACAGAGCACAAAGCTGTAGTCTGGGGAGACACCATCAGGACAAAATAAGGGCAAATATGAGAGCCCCTTAGAAACTTGGAAATAGCATATGCAAATCAGACCAAAGAGCTGGAAAATTATTATTCCTCGTCTTCTTCCTAAAATGACCTATGCAAAGCAAGACATCCTAGGTTCATTTAAACATCGTGTATGATTCAAATTAATTTTCTGATTAGCAATTTTTGTGTTGAGAAAATTGGTAAATATGTCCTTGCCTGAACCCCTAATTCCAAATATCACTTCTTTTAATGTGTGTTTATTTTGTTTGGGTTTTGTTTTGTTTTGCTATTGGTTAAAAAAATAGTTATACTGAAAAAAACACACACAAAAAAACACACAAAAAACCCCACCAAACTAGCAATCAAAAAAAGGGATAACTTTTCATAATGTATTATAGAAAAATAAACAAATTAAGGACCATTAACTGATAGCACTGTGTGCCCTAAAGCTTTTAAATCCCTTACAACCTAATTTATATACCAACGCAAATTTTGGAGCAGTCAGATTTCTAGTCTCCTATGCCACAATTGGAAGCTTCTACAATGAAACATTAGGTCCAGAACTCAACTTGGAGACAAATAGTCTAAGATGAGAAAACTGACAGAGAAATTAAATGACTAGGCCAAGGTCATAGACCTAAATGGGGCAAAGCCAGACCTCCTGACTTCCTGTCCAGTAGTCGTTCCATTTTCTCTCCTGCTGTAACTGAATTGACTCCCAGGAATGATGGCATCACCATCCTAATCACCAAGTCCTGGGATTTAATAGGTGAAAACTATAAGGCATAATAGTTCATGTTAATGTATAACTTGGGCTCGGGGTGAGGTTGGGAGGGGACAGATTGGAACTTAAAATTCTGAAAGGTATAATGTTGTTTCAGCACTTGAACAGTATTATAGCTAAAACATTAATAGTTAAAAGCCAAAAAGATGATTTGGGGAAAAAAATTAGATGAACACAAGCTTTCCCACTGAGCAACAAAATCAAATTGGCCTGTTGTGAGGAATGGAACACATTGAAGCATATGCCATGTCTACTGTTGGGTTTGAGTCAAGTGTAAGTGCTCAGCTGTGGTCTGCTCTGCATTCTGCATCCTGAAAAATAATTAGAAATATGCACAGTTATCAGATGAGAAGGGCACAAATGAGGTTTTAGTGGCAATGCAGGATATACAAACATGGCTCAAACTGGAGGTCCAAATTGGACATTTTACTCTGTCTTCCCCCTCTGCCCCCAAATCTAGACTTTTCCATCTGTGACTGCAGATAGTTGCAAGTACAGTGCATACCCTTGACCAATGTGGAGGTGTGTGGCCCTCACTAAGACCTGGAAAGTCATGCCCTGGGCGGTAGGAGTGGAAACTGAGGCCAGACAGAATTGAAGAGAATAAGTGAGGTTGGTCTACGTGTGTGCCTGCTAGATAAATGAGTTAGGGAAAAGGCAGGGCTTCCTCTCAGTTATTTGATGCCTGTTCTGTGTGGCTCAGTGATTGAGCACCAACCTATGAACCCGATGTCACATTTTGATTCCTGGTCAGGGCACATGCCCAGGTTGCAGTCTCAATCCCCAGTGTGGAGTGTGCAGGAGGTAGCCCATCGATGATTCTCTCACATCATTGATATGTCTCTCTCTCCCTCTCTCTTCCTCTCTGAACTCAATAAGAATATATTAAAGGAAAAAAAGAACTGAGAAATAAGCTAAAAAATATTGTCCATGAATTGACTCCTGGAATACAGGCTACTTGTGAGGGAGGAGCTTTCAAGAATACAATACATATGCATAGAATGTCTAACATGGGTCCAGTATGTTGCCTGATGCTAGTGTATAGACATGAGAGAGTCAGATATTTTCTGTGACCTTATAGCAGCGGTTCTCAACTCGTGGGTCGCGAACAATGAAAATACATCCTGCATATCAGATATTTATGTTACGATTCATAACAGTAGCAAAATTACAATTATGAAGTAGCAATGAAAATAATTTTATGGTTGGGGGTCATCACAACATGAGGAACTGTATTAAAGGGCCATGGCATTAGGAAGGTTGAGAACCACTGCCTTATAGACTTTAGCCATGGGCTCTTTGGGCTAATGATATATTTATTCTTTTTTAAAAAATATATTTTATTGATTTTTTACAGAGAGGAAGGGAGAGGGACAGAGAGCTAGAAACATCGATAAGAGAGAAACATCGATCAGCTGCCTATTGCACACACCCCACTGGGGATGTGCCTACAACCAAGGTATAGGGAGTCCCAAAATTCACGCAAGAAGTAATTTTGATAGAAAACACAGTTTATAATTAAAAATTGTAAATTTTTTATTGATTCATAAAGTACACAGTATAGGGTTATGTATGGAATAGCACATCAGGTAAATGGCCTCCACGGCTTTGCTGGCACTTACGCAAAGCCGTGATCTTCATTGGTCTTCATTGTCCCTGCTCCTGGGCCATAATTGGTACTTGGGAATGCTTATCAAATTGAAGGGATTGAAATCAAAGGGCAACAGATATTAGAATCTGCTTCAATAAACTAAGTAAAATTAGGCTTTTATTTTTTGTTGTTGTTGTTAATGCTCATGCAAAATTCAAATCTTGCGTGAATTTTGGGACACCCTATACATGCCCTTGACCAGAATCGAACCTGGGACCCTTGAGTCTGCAGGCCAACTCCCTATCCACTGAGCCAAACTGGTTAGGGCTATATTTATTCTTCACAATTCCTTTCATCATGTTGTACATTATGCAATGATCGGTTTAACCAATAACATCAAACTACCTGGCTCATTTACTTATTCAAAAGCATTTATTATTTGTCTATTATATGCCATGTGCTGTGGGACAGCTGGCCTTCATCTGTTTTTCCCAACATTATCTTTTATGCAAAACAACTGTATGGGGGATGCAGAAAGAAATGAAGTTATATCCATGAACAAATCTGATTTGTAGTAATACTTTTAAAATATATTCATTCATTTATAAAGACATGCATATGCACAGACTAAACCCATGAGAAAAAATGGTTATATCTTTCCTGAATCTAACTCATGAATCTTAAATATTCCTTACTGTTCTAACTAATCAATATTCAATTGACGTGTCATTGATAACCAAGTTGACATTATTTTTTTAATTCATATATCATCATGATATGTTGGTTGTTTACTATGTAAATTTTATGTCATAAATATTGAAGTGTATGCTTCTAGATCTATGATAAAGATCACAACTACAAACACTAGTTCATACTAGTTTTACTACTTACTTGTCCAAACCTTGGACAAGGTGTTTTAGACTCACTGAGCCTCAGAGGTCATAGGATAATATGAGTTCAGTTATGACTCTCCAAATAGTTCATCAAGGAGTAAGTACGCAGGCCTGAGTGGGTTTCTAGGACAGAACAGTACAAGAGCACAATTGGTTGAGATGTAGTTGCTGGGTGAATGAATAAAAGTAGAAGCAAAAAAAAAAAAGCCTTCTTTGATTTTCAGGCCACATTCAAATCACAGGTATTTGAATTAACTTGACCTTTTAACCATCATTTAAAGGGTACGTGCTGTGAGTAATTCAGAGAAAATAAAACACAGTTCTTTTCATAAACAAAATGAAAACCGGTGTAGAGAAACAAGACTCTTACCTGAGCAAGAGATACTGAATAACAAGGCCATTATGTAAGCATTGAATGAATGCCTTCCCATGAACTTGAAGTACAAAGAAAAGAGGATTGTCTTGGAGAGACATGACTTCCAGTCCTGGTTCTAGCTCCTTTTACAAGCTGTTAACTAAGCTCTTTGAACTCTTGCTTTCTGTGAAGTGTGGTTAACTACATGAAACCCTTAGGGGAAGTATGAGAATTCAAAGGAAGAATTTCGATGACTTACTTAGAATAATGCACCCAACTAGTTGATGCTGAGTAAAGGTTCATTTCTCTTCCATTCTTTCTCTTAATCTTTTTTTTTTTTGGGGGGGGGAGAATGGGATAACCTATGGGTTTTGCCTAACTTAGCCACTTCTAAAATAAACCAAGGTCATATTTATGAAAACAGTGAATGTTGTGAAGATTGATATAATTATATGGTATTATTACTGATAATGGATTTCTTGAACTTATTATGCCAAAAGACTTTACCAAGAAATATAATTCTATTTCAAAAGACTTTAGGTAATCATATAAGTGACAGGAGCATAAGGAGCTACTACTGGAATATGGGCTCCAGCACTTTCACATTTATATGGGGGGAACAAGAGCCCCTTGAATACACCCTGGGGGTGGATGCTGTTTGCAAAGACAGATGTACTACACATCAGAGCTCTAAGTCTTCTGGTATTAGACACCCTGACACAGATGACAGCATGTGTCAGAAGCTAGAATGAGTTATAAAGAACATGGGTCTGACAGCGACTCTGTGTTTATCATAGACTAGAGGCCCAATGCACGAAATTCATGCAAGAGCAGGCCTTCCTTTCCCTGGCTGCTGGCACTGGCTTCCCTCTGGCACCTGGGACAGGGCTTCCCTCGCAGCCCTGGCTTAGTCTGGAAGGACATCTGGTCTAATTAGCATATTACACTTTTATTATTATAGATAGAGGATTGATGTTGGAGTCATGCCTGCATTCCAGTTGTGTCCACCACATACTACATGATCTTGGTCTGGGACCTAAATTCTCTAAGCCTTATTGTCCTCATCTATAGAGTGGAGCTAATACTGATGGACTGCTTGGATTTTTTGGAGGATAAAATGAGTGTCAGTGAATTTTAGCCATTTTTATTAACTCTAAATAAGTAAAAGTATGATATCATCTTTTGTGTATTTATTAGGGAGAGAAATAAGTAATTGTAATGAAAGGGATAGGAGTGATGGTATGTGCTTGCTGACTCCTGGTACCTTGTGAAGGGGGTCTCTAAAGAAGACCATGGCAAGACTGTGAGAGAGGACTCAAGGTCATCCTTGAGATGTCACCAAGGTGAAAAGTGGAAGGTATAGCCACCAGACTATGGCAAGACAAGAAAAGCTGTGCAAGACGTAGGGAGGCAGGTAGTAGAATTTTAGTTCTCAGCAAAGAAAGGCGGCGAGGCAGCATGCAGACCATAGAAACACATGCCCGGTTCACAGTTCCCTCTCAGCTGATCTGTCCTGTGTATAAAGCAACTGTCTTCCATCAAAATACATGGCATTAGACAGCTATGTAACACCCGAGCAGCTCTGTTATTTTAACCCAGAACATCCTAGTAACTGCTGTCACCTCCTTCACTTATCCTTTACTAAAACTTGTGAGAACATCTTTTCTTTTCCTGTAAAACTTTAGTAGGCAGCATATACCTATTTATTTTTTAAATTTCTTTTTATTGATTTGAGAGAGAGAGGGAGAAACATTTATTCGCTGCTCCATTCATCTATGTATTCATTGGTTGATGACTGTATATGCCCTGACTAGAGAATAGAATCCACAACCTAAACATATGTGGAGGTTACTCAAACAAACTGAGCTACCCAGCCAGGACAGCATAATTTAAATTAGGTACTTTTGTGAAGAATTTAGCTTCACAATCTCTTTCTCTTCATGTATAGATATAATGAAGCAATAAAGTTTATTCTGAAAGAAAAAGTGACACACATCCATTTTCTAACTTAGACTTAGGGTAAATATAAAAGGCTTCATTTTGCAAAGATCCATTCAGGTAAAGGTATGAAGGGAGCAGGCCAGCACTACCACGGGTATTTTAAAAAGAGTTCCTTTTCTTTGGGGGCCACACTATGGGTTGTTGCCTACAATTCAAAGAAAGCTATTCTAATGTGTGTGTGTTTTTTTATCATCAACAACTTCATTCGTTTATCCTTAAGCCCAACACAGAAATAGACCACAAGATGACAGTGGGCTGATTTTACTTTTAGATTTGTAAGCTCGTTAAATATAGGTAGCTGCTGTAATTGCATATTTACTATTTCACTTTTGCAGCTTCTAGAGCATGACAAAAATGCATCCCCCTGTCTGGAGTTTGATTTGTTAAACTGTCCTAAACAGTGGCAACGCTGTGATAGACTAACACAGCCCACAGACACTTCGCGCATCCTCGCACGAGGCTAATTTAGACTGCTGCAAATGAGTGGTTTGAAGAAGAGAGACCAGTGTGGTAAACGGAAGGGGTGTGAAACTTCCCCATGACAGTCACACTCTGTGAAGTGGCGCTGTTTTAAGAGCGTCTCCTAAGATGTGAACAGTCTTGCCTTCCTTCCACATTGGATCATTTAGCTGTGTAAGCTGCCCGCAGAACAGTGCCCTGCGCAACAGCATGGTTTGCATAGCATTTGTTCTGAAAATATGGATTAGTAACGAGCATTACAAATAGAACTTGTCGGAAGAGAACCAGAGAAACTTTTTGCTAAATTAAAGATCTATCTTCACCAAACATAGACATATTCTGTGGCTAACAATTTGGCCCAAGATCTGATATGTATCCTTCACTTATACAATTGATTTTAAAGGAGAGCTGTGGAAAAGCTCTCTGTACCTAGCGACTCTACCCACTGTGAAACGTGTCCAGGTTGACTGTACAACTTATAACCTAAAATATTATAGAAAAAAATTGGGTAACTTTAAATATACATTTCAGCATGCAACTTATTCTATTATTTTAAGCAGAATTAGTTTTGAGAAGTATTTTAGTCCATTTATTATTGGAAAAGACCCTATTAGCTTATTCAAGCAAGAAAATTACCCCAAAAGCTTGCAAGATTGATAATGCTTAGGGAAAAAAAGGCAATTCAAAACCTAATGAGACATGTTAGGCCTCATTTACATCTCTAACCTGACCCATTTTCTGCAAAATGTTTTTTGTTGGTAATTTACATACTAAAAGCTAGTTATTTATCCATCCCTAACCAAAAAGTTGATGAGATTACTAATACCACAGTGAAGTTAACATTGCCTCCAAAGCTACATATAGCCCTTTCTAGGAAGTTGAGTAAGGAGCCATTTATTTAGCTATGGTCTCCATAGTATGCTGGCGACACATCCAAATTCTTAGAGGATGACATGAAATCTCGTGAGTCTCACAGCCAAGCTCACTTTCCTGGACGGGAATCTTTCCAGGAGCGCGAATGTTGTCAATGAAGCACATTGAGGTGCTCTGTGTGTGTGTGCACACATGTGTCTACCCAGGAAAACAGTGTATTAAAGCATTGTCTCTAAAACTGTCTCCAATAGCGTATATTTCTGAATACCCTAATGATTTGCATATGTTTGGTGCTTACCATTGCATTCATGTAGTTATATTTTTAAATATTTTCAATTTCTGTTATTTAGAGGAAAAAAGATACAATGAAGAGCTGAAGTGACAGAGTAATTTCATTATGAAAAAATGTATATCCATGAATATATATATACATATATATACCTATATTTAGTTTATAAAATATGTTTATGTTTATATATCATATTTGTATGATAAGTATAATTTATATACTTATATTTTTGTACTTTAGTGTATGTTATAGATATTGTCACATCATCTATCCTATTAGTTATTATGAAGTACATAATATATATATTACCATCTGTTGATAATTATTACCACCATAGTTTACTCTCAGAAAACATTGAGTTTACAGTAACATGGCTAAGGTTCATAATATAAGCATCTATACAGCATGAATTGCTGTTAGATCTGAAATTTAGTTGGACATCATTTGGACATATATTGAGAGCTGCACTCCAAGGCCTTCAAGACTTTCCTGAGGGATAATGTGCCTGCCTCCTAGCTTGAACCCCCTCCAAGTGACGTATACCAAATCCCACCTGAATCCAGAGCCCTAGAGAGCATAACACATCTGCTTGGATTCTTTTCCAAAGAACTGCAGGGTTAGTCCCTTTATAAATTCTGAGCCCTTGGCACTGTGTTCAACCCGATTTTAATTTGTTCAGCATCTCCTGTAGGCCTTCCTGCTCAGATTCATCCAGAATTTCATTGTGGTCATAGAGAGTCTGGTACCAAAGGAGGTCCCAAATTCCACCCCTGCCAAATGGCCTTGGGTAACCCAGAGTCTGAGGTGGGGTGGTCTGAGACAGCTACAGATCCATGCCCTCAATGGACAGACATGGCTCTGCCCTTCCCTATGTAACTGTAGTTTACTCTGTAATGAGATTCAGATTGTGTTTGCTTTCAAAAAGTGTTTGCTGTTGTACTCTTCCTGCGAGTAGAGGATTTGTAAAAGGATACACTATCAATGATAAACAGAGAAAACAGTTCTTGGTAAACTCAACTGCAGAGCAAATTGCCATCAGGCCATTCAGCAAATGTATTATCTTGTGACATACTACACATTGTGTTTTTGTTCCCCACTTTGAGGCTGTCAGGTGCTGTTGGCCCTGCAGCCACCATCTTCATGGCTGTTTCCACCATCACAGTCATGGCTACCACTAAAGTGGGCTCATGAGGACAACCATGTGAAAGGCTTGATTTCTCAACCCTTCTGAGTGGACTGAAAACATAGGTTGTGTTGCCTATAAGGCTGCTTATTAGTCTTCCAAAGAATTAGTCTTCAGTTTTCTATTTAGCCACATAGAATATCTTTGGCCAGTGTCTCTAGTGCAGGAATTTGTTGATAATAGTCAATGGGCAATATATCATTTGTGGAACGTTTTCCTTTGGACAAAGCTCCCCAAGTATGTGCTGGAAAATGATATACACCCTCTGGTTGTCTTACTGTTTGCTAGCAAATATGACACAGCAAAGACCTCTCTTTGTTTCCCCTGGGCATTTTTATGGTTGCTCTGTGAAGATGGTATCCCTGGAACACCGCAGTTCCTGTATGATCATTTCAAATATATTTCATAGTGATTTTGAACACTGGTGTCTAGCTTGCTATTTCCCAGGAGTTAATTATATTTTAAGATTCTGTGTCAATCATTTATTCTAGAAATGTTGGGTAAATACTTCCTATGTAGTTGAAATGAATGAGACAACTATGATCCCTGCCCTCATGGAGCTTGGGGTCCAGAGGAGGAAGCCAAACTAAAAGATCAAATCTAAAGACACATTGAGTTAAATTAGAAGTAAATGAACAGAGGGACTGTAATAGTCAGTAATGGAGAGAGAGTTGGTGTCTAGATAAGGTGGCCAAGAAGGGAGGCTGAGCAGGAGACATTCAAATTAGGACTGAAAGGTGATTAGGAGCCAGCTATATGAAAATCAACGGGAACTGTATTCCAGGAAGATGGCCCTAGGACAGTGATGGCGAACCTATGACACGTGTGTCAGAGGTGACACGCGAACTCATTTTTTTGGTTGATTTTTCTTTGTTAAATGGCATTTAAATATATAAAATAAATATCAAAAATATAAGTCTTTGTTTTACTATGGTTGCAAATATCAAAAAATTTCTATATGTGACACAGCACCAGAGTTAAGTTAGGGTTTTTCAAAATGCTGACACGCCGAGCTCAAAAGGTTCGCCATCACTGCCCTAGGACAAAGATCCGAATGCAGTAAAGAGTACAGCATAACTAGAAACTGGATGAAGCCCCTTCTGGTTGGAGGGAGATGGTGTATGTTAGGAGAGGTAGGCAAGGGAGACCTTGACCGTGGTATCAAATGTTGGAAGCTGTTATCACTCCCCAAAATTGAATTTACAAACCCAACTGTGGTCACCACCACCATCCCTCCCCGCATCATGAATAGTGCCTGCTCCTGCAGAAGCTTAGGGAATATAGGAAAGGAGCAGACAATGTGTGTTTTCTGCTGAGAGGCCAGCTCCCACAAGAAAGAGATGGGAAGATTCTAGACTAAATTGGCCCAGGTTTTTTTCTGAACTCACCAATCAGAGAAGGCCCTTCTCCTTTCCTGTGGCAGAGAAGTGAGGTGGCAGAAGGCGCCTGGACTATTGTATTAATGAAATGCCTGTGAATTGGAAAGAAGCCAAGGAGTGGGGAAGGAGCTTCCATGACCGTTATGTTGTCTCCCTCAATGCCTGGAAGTCATAATATCACCTATCATTTTATAAAGGAAAGTTATTGTCAAAATTTGAGGGTTTTTTGTTACTACCAGAAACCATAATGCGTGTCATAAAGTGAAAAGGCTAGATATGCCCAAATACATGATTCACTAGAGTTGAATACTATAACCTGGATATTTCATGAAAATTAAAACCAGAGCCCAGAAGATCAGAACCAGCGCCTTGATGGATCTGCTATTTAATTGTAAACAGCCTTATACTTTCAGTGTTTTACTTATATCTTTAGTGACTATTGTGTAGGTACAAATGCACAATTATATCAGTTTTAGCTATTTATTCCTCTTTTCCAGAGAAAAGGCTTAACAACTCGTGTAATTATAAATGTTAAAATGTAGGAATTACAATAGCAATCGAGTTTATATGTGTGAATAATGCAAGTGCAATCAGAGTGGCTTTTGGTCCCTGTGTAAGGAATGCCCTTCTCTCTCCAGGCCAAAAGCTGTTTCCTAAGAAGAGCTGCTCCCTAAGAAGGCTGGGTGGCCATCACTCTCCACGTAGGCAGAGCCAGGGGGCCTATCGCGGTGCCCGGCGTTGGCTGGCAGCCTGCTGGTGGGAGGTCAGGAACGCCTCCTGGGAAGACTCAGCAATGGTGAGTGCCCATGCGAGACCAGGCGCTTTGATAGCCCTGTCTTCTGGAGAAACTTGTTTTTTGATTTTCTAGTCAACCCCGTCATTCTTTCAGACATAACTTCTAAGGAACTGTCACGCACCTACCTTTCCTCTTTCTACTTTTTATGCACTCTGCCTAGAGTTGTACTTCTGTAAATCAATGACATCTCACTTTCTTTTTGTGCACAAGTGTTCAATGCCACAAATGCCAACTCACAAGCAGAAAGTAAGAAGGAAGGAAGGAAGGAAGGAAGGAAGGAAGGAAGGAAGGAAGGAAGGAAGGAAGGAAGGAAGGAAGGAAGGAAGTTGGTTAAAAGGCTATTTTGTAAGTCTTTAACCCGCTATCATATTTATTTGAACATCAGTTGGAAAGAGCTATCATAAAGTGACCAGCTGCTAGAAACCTTTAAAATCCAGTAATTATTTATGAGATTTTGTATAAAAGAGATAGCAAATATAAAATAGCTTTGGTTCATAAAACAAGAAAGGTAAATCTCGCCAGAAAAAAAAGTCTGTAATAAGCATGTAGTGAACTATGTGAGTGAAAATCTGTTGTATGCTAGTGACATCATTAAGTGGGAATCCAAGGTAGTGGCTGTGTTGATGAGCAGATCCTAGCAACCTACATAAAAGCAAGTGTATTTCTGAAGCTATGACATGGAAACATAACATTTATTGTTAGTATATTGTTAGTCCTGGTAATTATGACTATATTGTAAAGTAAACATTTTATAAAGTTGCAGTTTTCCTTTTATGGTCATTTATAGATTTTGGTTTAAAATGTCCAGGTTTTTCTAAACATATTTATTATTTTTATTAACAGCTTTATGAAAAAGAATTATAAAAAGTAGAAAAGCATAAAAATGTACTATTTGCAGCACCATATATTTTCTGAGTGCTCAACTACTTTAAGGTCTCTGACTATATTTAGAGAGAACTCATACTGGCACATAATTTGGGCAAAGATTGGATGCAGGAATTCTATAGAATATCCAAATGTCACAGGTGTTATTGGAATGCAAATGTGCTTTGCTATACATTTGTAGGTGTTATATATAGCTGGAGTTCTACACCATATTTTTACACTTTATTTCCTATTACCTTTTTCCAAATTACTAGAAACTAAAAATACCCTCATGAAATTAAGAGCATGAATACTTTGGCAAATAAAGAGTGTAGGTTTTCTGCTGTTATTAACATTTATGTTATATATCATTCTTCAACATTGCTGATGGGTTCCGCTGAACTGACTAAGCATTGTGAGAACTCTTTCTGAGATGGAGCTCCTATCTGTCAACATGGGATAGATCTTACTTTGGAGATAAGTAATTTGGACAATCTAATTATTTGAAGGAGGAAGATAAAAATGAGTAATAAAGTCATAGGAAAATCATATTTCAATGAAAGTAGAATTGACAGTTAGAAAGCATACATGATTCATGTATAAGTGAATATTATTTGGTATTTTAACCATAAAATCAAAGTCTGTACATTCTTAAATTGACAAAACTCATCATTATGTTTTGCGTGGACAACTTACTTTCAGGGAAAAAAATGAGATGATGTATTTTTAGTTAAATTCAATTGTATAAAAATGTAATGAAAATGAAACCTATCACTTATGCCATTCTGTGTATTTTTAAGTCAAACAGTTCATTATCCCACTCCTAATTAATATTTAGGAAAAATGTTCTTGTGAAAGGATATCCTCATTTGCTTACCAGATATTATATTAATAGGTAAAAATAAAAAATTGGCATTCTTTTATGGGGACAATACTTTAGCCCTTAAACATGGTAAATGGCCAAACTATGTTTTATCTGATGATATCTCCTCAACAACATTTAAAATCAAATGTGCATTTTTATAAGTACTATAATTCATAAACACATTGAGTTCTATTCTTTACCATAACAATTTTGGAGTTAAGCTACCTGAGCAATATTTATTGCAAATGCTTTCAGAGTAATTTTGTAGAAATAAAACAACCCTTGAAGGAACACAATTACTTTCTTCCTAGAGACAAAAGTTTTAACAATATATATATATTTTATTTACTTCAGAGAGGAAGAGAGAGATAGAAACATCAATGATGAGAGGGAATCATTGATTGGCTGCCTCCTGCATATTGGACCTAGCCCACAACCCAGGCATGTGCCCTTGACCAGTATCGAACATGGGGCCCTTTGGTCTGCAGGCCAACACTCTATCTACCAAGCCAAACTGTCTAGGGCTTAAGACAAAAATGTTTTAAGAAAAAAGAGCATTTGATCTTGTCCCTTCCCAATTATTTTAATGTCTTCATAATCATGGAAATTTTCTATGGGAAAAGAGAAGTATGTTGTGATTTAGAATCACTTTGCCTACTACCTGGAAGCTTGAGCATTCAATTCTGAATGTGATCTGACTTCTTTAAATGACGTCAGTCTCTCATATTCTATTATCACTTAAATTTCTGTTCATGTTTTGACAATTTTCTTTAGTAGAAAGCATAGAAAACACTAAAATGCACCTCTTGAATCTTCATTCATAAGCCCCGATGCATTATTATATAACCAATGATTCCATAATATGTGGTGTCACTAAGGAGAATGAAAATCTCACTTTGGATATGCCACTGTAATAATTTTCAGTTCTAGACTATAATTAATCTGAATAATGGCAACAAAAGAAAACACTCAAGGAAAGTAATTTCAGTCTTTATCTAAAGAAGTTTAATGTAAGCAGCATTCTTCCACTTAACAAATATTTATGTGCCAGGACTTGAAATGGGGATCATGAAACTTACACCTGCACTGTGCTAGCATTACACGTTTTTCTGGGTGATGTAAAAAAATAAATACATAAGCACAACATTTTCCCTTGTGTTGCATGTGTCAGGCAAAGCTTTCATCACAGGAGGGAAGAGGGGGCTCACAGGAGATTAATATTTAGCGTACTTGAAACATGAAGTAGCAAGGAAGAGAGAGCTATATTCAGAAGTGGGAAGAACAGGGACAGCATTCTTGAGATGGGGACCTGCTTGGCACACTTGATGAACTGAAGGAGCCCAGTGTGTATGGAGCATAGAGAGCAGAGCCGGGAAGAGAGAGAGATCGTACCTGTGTTATGAGTGAAGGGCAGGCCACACGGAGTCTTGCATTAAAGATCATTGACCTTTAATCGAAGTGCAGTGAGAAACTATTGGGAAACTTGAGGCAGGAGAGTGATAAGGTCAAATTTCTATGGGGAAAAAATCATCACTCTGGTTGATGTGTGGCAAATAGAACAGACATGGCCAGGGGAAGCTATGGGAAGACCCATTTGGAAGGTTTTACACCAGTTCGTGAAAGAGGGGTGCAGTTGCAGGGGTCTGAGGAGAAGATGGAGACACATACCTGGGTGCCATCGCTGGTTAAGAGACAACAGACTGAATGGATCAGGGATGAGAAAAGGTGGGCCTAAAAGACTCTCCTGTTTTGAGCTGAAGAAACATGGCGATGATTTAATTTCTGTTATGTCTGCTTTGAACAAGCTACAAGATATCTAAAATGAGTATATCCCAAAGGAAACTCTATCTGTACTTTGGGAGCTCAGAGGTCTAAATTTGGAGTAGTTAGCTTTAATTTTTATTTTTATATTTTTTATTGATTAAGTTATTACATATGTGACCTATCCCCATGTTACCCTCTATCCCCCCCACTCATTCCCTCACCCCCTTATTGTCTGTGTCCATTGGTTAGGCCTATATGCTTGTATATAAGTCCTTTGGTTGATCATTAGCTTTTAAATGGTTATGGAAGCCATGATAGAGGATCAATTGCTTGCAGAGAGAACATAGAGAGATACAAAAAAAAAGAAAGAAAAGACCCTGAAGAGAGAAAACATGGAGGAGTCCAAACTTTAGTGATTAGGAAAGGAGACAGAGAAGCAATAAACAGAGAAATAAGATAAAAACACAGAGAGTGAGGCATCATAGAAGCCAAGGTAAGGAGAGAGAATTTCAACAAAGTGCTATAAAGGTCAGTCAGATGTGGATTATGACATATCCCTTGAATCAAACAGCAGGAATATCATCGGTGGCCTTTGCAACAGAGTTCTGAGAAAGGATGGGGCAGAATCCAGAATAAAGAAGATTGTTCAGTGAATGATGCAGGAAGAAATAGGATCAACTAATGCAGAAAATCTTTCCAAATTAGGCTGTGAAATTGAGCAGATAAATAGGAATGCATAAGGGGAAAGTTATGAAAGAGAGAGTGTGGTGTTGTTTTTTTAATGAAAGCCCAAAATTCTAGAGAAAATAGGCAAAGATGGGATCCAGCAATCTAGTCTAGGAAATGGTCTTAAAAAGGAAAAGGAGTAACTTTCACTGGATTAGGAAAGAAAGAGGAGAGGATGGAAACGAATGCTAAAAGGCTTTATCGGTTTGGTGGCAGGAGATTGAAGTGTTGGCTACATGAAGGAGGATAGTATTGGCGTAATACACAAAGACAAAGCCACAGGGTTGAGGAGTGTAAAAAATGTTTGAAATAATAATTGAATTGAATGGAAAAGAGTAATAAGAGAAATTCAGGAGGGTTGTCCAGCATTGCTGAGGGGTTATTAAGATTGATGATGATGAATATTCAGAGGGCTGCATGATTTTCCCCAGAAGCTCTCGAGCTGGAAAAGACATTCAGGTGACATTAATTCCCCAATAGATGTGTAAGCAATGAAAAAGCACAAGGATGCATGATAATGGCAAGAGAGTGATTGATATGGGAGACCATGGACACTAACCAGGACAGGAAATGAAGCAAAGACAGAAAGAATTTGCTGCAATGGCCCTAGTGCAGTCAGATAGATTTAGTGAGAGTAACTGAGCAAACAGGGTAGGTGGAGAGAAGCTGGGGTGAGAGCAGGATGCCTTCATGTACCACTCCAAAGCCGAGGTGCAGGTATGGATATCCTGTTTTCTGGCCCTGAGAGTGGGTGGCTGAGGTGGAGAGGAGGAAAAGGTCACTGGAAATGTGACTATCAAGAAACAAAGAGGCCAGATCATGTTATCTAACCTGGTGGTGGCTGGGATGGGGAGAGCCAGTTGCCAAAACTCTTAAATTAATGAAGAACCATATGCAGAAGTTTAGCAGTTGACAGACAAGAGAGGAGGTTAAAGGATGCTTAACTAAGTAACATGCAATCAAAGAGTAGTTTTTACCTCCCCAAAAAATACTACAAAAAGGTGGTGTCTTGCAAATGGTGTATAGCAGCAAGCAGATTACTAATCTTTCATCAGAGCGCCGTTCTGTCCTGACTTTATATATATTTGTTTATGTTTCATGGTTTGACAGGAAAAGCAAGTCTTAGTCCAACTAACTACCCCATAAGTCACTGAGACACCTGAATTTTTTATGAGTTAAGTCCTGAGCTAATCTCCTTCTCCAAAATAGAAATGTTCTAAGTCTTAGCAGAATTGCACCATAGTCTCTTTTTTAACATTATAGTTGACATGCAATATTATATTAGTTTCAGGTGTTCACCTTAGTAGTTCAACATTGATATATCTTACGATGTGATCACCGCAATAAATGTAGCACCAGCTGTTACCTTACGAAGTCATTGCTCTGTATGTAAGACTATATCCCTTGCTCTGTACATCACACTCTAGGCACAGTGACCAGAGGACCCTGGGTTTGAAATGTGGCGCTGCCACTTGTTACTTCCTCCCTCCAGATTGCAGGCACGTTAACGAATACCTTTGCTCTTCAAAGTACTCTCCTGTGTAATGGGAATAAAACTAAATTACAGTGTGGGATTGTGAAGATTAATGCAAGTAATGTGTATAAAACCGGCTGGTATTACCTGTTACACATGAGGTATTTAATACCTATGTTGGCAGATGACAATGGCAAGTGCTGCGTCCTGGTGCAGTTGACTTGAAGGGCAGATATTAGGAGATACAATAATTCGCTTTAGAAATGATGACATTTCTAACATCCCAACATCATACCTGCTAAGCCACAGTCTTAATCTGGCAATATTTCAAATTTGATAAAAAGATGCCTGAGTAACATTTGGCAAAGGTTTATAAAGAATTAAATCCCATAGAAACATATTTTAAGACCCACTATTTCAAAGTTTAACTGGGACTATTAGATAAAGAAGTTACTTTTTACCAACAAGAAATTTCAGTCTTTTCAAATTATAATGAAATTAAATATTATCTGGCTGCCTACATATAACATAGGTTATGTTCTTTCAATATATATTTATTGACATTTTTTAATTAACAGAATAAATTTTATACTAATGATCAGGTTTCTCAAGAAGAGAATCTGATAAAAAAAAAAAGGAGTATAAAATGGAGGTATTCTCAACAGTTGAAATCAGATGTAGAATCAAATAGTGGAATGATCTTTCTTATTATGGCAAGGAGTAAAGTAACTCATGTTCACTGGGCACTTCTCTACCAGAAAAATCTTACGGACACTGTGTGTGGTATATTTTCTTTAATCATCATTCACTAACTATCCTTCCTAATTTTCATGTTGTAAAAACTGACACCAAGAAAGATTGACAGAATGAAAACACAGCTAATAAGTGACAGAGCTGAGGTCAGAACCCTGTCAGATGCCAAGACCAGTTTTGTGATCACTGATGTACGAAACCTCAGTCCATCCCTAGATCCTCTTGAGAGCCCTGGACCATTCACCTGTTCATTACAAGTTTTACTGATTTGTTTTGATCTTGACATAACATAGATAAGGCACTTAAGACTTTAAAACTGAGGAGTGAACTAGTGATTAATGAGGTCTTAGAAAAGCAGCAGAACTGCTAGAACAAATTTTGTTAGAATTTGTAAGTTTTTTTTAAATAGTTTTTAGACTGACAAAGCAGCAGTCTGGATTGTAAGCTAAAATAATAGAGGTTTATTATAATAACCTTGTGAGCAAGATGAAATGATGGAATCTAGATGAAAGAACAGATATGTAATACTGGTACTGAGGTTATATGTTGTCAATTATATTAACAAATGACAGTCATAGTTATAATTATGGAAATTGTAGATCTTAATTTGGTATTTAAAATGTATAAAACAGAGTGTTCAAAACTGATTAAAATGATTTAGAAAATATTTTGAATGAGTAACATATTAAGAATTTTTAAGTTTACATAAACTGCTTAAAACATTTTAATCATAACACTGCATTCTTTGCATAATTAAGGAATTTAATTCAAGACTATCAATAGGATGGTATAGAAATTTTGAAAAGAATATAACTCTATATAGCTCACCTCTTGCTTTGGAGTAATTCATTTTTTACCTGGACATTTAATAGAGAAATGATATCTATCTAATAGACATCAAACAGGGATATTCTTTCTCTAGAGAAAGTCTTTAAAAGTGTTGGAATCTCTCAATAACTGAGTTGGTGATGAACAAGAGAGTGTGAATTATACCTAATAGAAAGAATTTATTCAAAGTTTACATGTTATAATAGAAAATAATTTTTAAATAGAGGAAGTGGCATTTCAAAATTATTTCTATTCATTTTTTATTTCTTAATATTGGATAGCACGTAGGAAGGTAAATGTCAATGGGCTCTGTGGAGGCTTAAACTCGGTGAAGTAATAATCCCTCCCTTAAGCAGCTTATTATGAAAGATACAAGTCAAAAGAAGGCAGAGCAAACACAGATGTCAATATGTCTTGCTCAAGTTTAGAATTGTTATTTATTTTTGGAAGTTTGAGTCAATTTTATTATTCTGTCTCCTTCTTGGTAGTAAATTTATTGTTTAGGGCTCCCTCGATTAAACCCTTCACTTCAGGGGAAGTTCAAGGGAATAGTGCATTATTGATATTACAGAAACAGTTGTCAGTAATCAATACATTTTGAACCATATACAGGGTATATCTTTGAGGACATAATTCATCAAAAACAGGCTTACTCGGTCTCTTCATGCTATTTTCATTGATTTCCTCTTTGTAGGAAGACATGGTAGGTATTCTATATGTGACATGAGTTGTATTTAAAATAAAGATGTCAGTTGCTCAAAGCATGCTCAGTTACAAATTAAAAATAAGTGTAAGGATTCTAAAAGAGAACATTAAATTTAAGTTATTATTCTCACATTTTAATAGCCTGTGCAGAAGAACGTAATTGAATGTAAAAGATTACACATAAGAAATATCAGATTCTAGGTGTGAATTTTATTTTTTACTTACTGGATGAAGTAGAGGTAGAAAATTACTTTTATTTAGTTTTCTTACTACAACTGCATAGCTTTCTTTTAGATTTAAAATAACTATAGCTATACATTGCTTCAAACTGTATTTGTGGGGGGGGTATTTTGAATAAAGATACTGTGGCGATTTTGAGAACAAATATTTGTATAGACATATCTTTTTATTTCCTTGGGTAAATATCTTGAAGGTAAGATTTCTGTGTCTTATAGTAAATATATATTTACTTTTAAGAAATTGCCCAGTTGTTTCCCATAGTGCTTATACCATTTTTTATTTGAATGAACTCCACATTTTCATTTGGTCCACATTTTTACCAAAAGTTGGTATTGTCAGTCTTTGTAATTTTAGTCATTCTGGGAGTTCTATAGTGGTATCTCATTATGGTTTTAATTCCCATATCCCTAATGACTAATGAAATTGAATATTGTATGTGCTTAATGGATATTGGGATATCTTCTTTAATAAAGGATCTGTTCAAATACTTTGCCCATTTAAAAGTACAGTTATTTATCTTCTTATTATTGCCTTTTCACTTACTTATTATCTTTGAAGAGCACAAGTTTTACATTTTTATTAAGTAGTTTATCAATTTTCTAATGACTTAGGCATTGCAAATCATATTGAAGATATCTTTGTCTAATCTAAGGTCATAAATATTTATGTTTTCTTTTAGAAGTTATATAATTTTATATTTATATTTGATTCAAATCAAATTACTTGATGTATATGGTATGAAGTTAAGAGTCAGTGTTTTTATATAAAGATTTCCAATTGTTTCTCTACCATATGTTGAAAAATATATTCTATCCTTACTGAATTCCCTGGAACTCTGCCAAAAACCAGTTGGTTTTATCAGAGTGGGTCTTTCCATAAATTATCTATTCCGTTCCATTGATCTTTGTATCTATCTTTATGCCAATGGCACATATTTGTCATAATTACTGTAGCTTTAAGGTAAGTCTTGAAATCAGGTAATAGAGATCTTCCAATTTTGTTTTCCTTTTTGAAAATTATATTGGCAAGTTTCCTTGCCTTGCCATATAAACTTTAGAATCAGACTTTTACCCTTGAAAACCTGTTGGTATTTTGATTGAAATTTCATTGAAAATATCAATCAATCTGGGAAGAATGGAAACCATACGATATTGAGTCTTCTGACCTCTATTTGGGTCTTGTGTTCAGCAAAATCCTTTCGTTTTTAGTATAAAGTTCTTAGACGTATTTTTTAAAAATTTATCTCTACATGTTTCATGATATTGATGTTAATTTATATGGCATCACGTTATAAATTTTATTTTCCAATTTGTTGCTAACACATAGACATACAATTGATATAGATACATTGATACTATATTCTGTGACATTGGAAAATTCATTATTTCTTGAAATTATTTTGTATATTCCATAGGATAATTGAATACATAAGCATTTTATCTGTAAATAAACATAGTTTTACTTCTTGTCCTAATCTAGGACTCCCCACTACAAATTTGAATAGAGCTGGAGAAAGTAACAACCATGCCCTATTTATCTTAGGAAGAAAGCATTCAGCCCTTCACCATGGATATGATTTATCTGTAGGCTTCTTATAAAAACCATTATTGCTTTTTTATACAATTTAATTATCTCTGGCTTTTGATCAAAGTCTACTTTTATTTATATATTTATATTTTATAAAAGTATATATTTCTATTCAATGTTATTGTTGAAAACGGTTGAGTAAAAAAAAATCTTATTTTAGCACATATTTCCATTTGACCAGATGTTCTTAGTTTTCTCTTATCTTTTTTTCTCTGTCTAAATTTGGATTAGTGGGCATTTTAGTATTGCATATTATCTCTATCACTGGCTTAGTAGTTTCAGTTCATTTCTTTTTGTTTTAATAATTGTTTAGGGCTTGCAATATATACCTTTTAAATGATCAGCAACTACGTATAGCAACATTACACAGCTTCACACATTGCTGGGAGACATAACACTGTCCCTTCACTTTCTATCCTATTCTTTGTGCTAATGCTGCCTTACATTTGACTTTTGCATGTGTTGTAAACACCACAATACATCATTAATACATTTATTTTAAATAGCTATCTTCTATAGAGGTTAAATAAAGAAAAAATATTTTCTGTTTGACCATGTAATATTTCCACTGCTCTTCATTTCTCTGTACACTCCAATTTCTGGATCGTTTCCATTTTCCTTTTGCTTGATAAGCTTCTTTCATTGTAGTTTGTATATCTGCTGGTGATGAATTGTCTCAGGTTGTGTTTACTTAGAAAAAATGACTTTATTTATCCATGTAAGGAAAACACTTTCACTGGATTAGAAGTCGTCGTTGACACGCTTGCCTGTAATGTAAAGATGTCGCTCGTCCTTTGACCTTCAGCATTTCTGTTACAGAGGCCACTGCCATTCTCACCTCTCTTCTTCTACCCCCAATGAGTCTCTTTCTCTGGTTTTGGGGCTTTTATCTTTCCCATTGTAATTTGGCAATTTGATCAGTTGTCCCTTGGCAGTGTTCTATTTGCATTTATTCTTTTTTTTTAGGGCTAAATTATTACCATATTTTAAATATACACAACATAAAATTTACTATTTTAACCACTTTTAAGTTTATAATTCAGTGGCATTAAGTACGCTCACAGTTATTTGCATTTATTATGTTTGAAATTTATTTAGCTCCTATAATTTGGGAGATTATGGGTTTTTTCAAATTTGGGAAAATGTCAGCCACAGTCTCATGAGATTGTTTGTGTGCCTCCCGCCCGCTTTTCTAGAGCTCTATGACTCATACGCTAAGCGGTTTGATGCTATTCCACAGGTCATGGGTGCTCTGTTGATTTTTTTCTCCCTCAGTCTTTTTCCTCCACTTTATTTTTCTTTTCTTCACTATATTCTCAGTATCATTAATCTATTGCAGTAAGATTTTGTTATTGTTAATCTTATCCAATTTATTTTTTATTTCAGATATTTTACCTTTCACCTTTAGAAGTCCCATTTCAGTTTCTTTTTAAGTTTCTCACATTTCTCCTTGTATTTGTATTTTTCTCAATATCTTTCAGTATATGGAGCATAATAGTTACTTTAATGTTCTTTCTTGCTAATTCTATCTTTCTTGCCTGAATCTGTTGACTCAGTTGCTTGATTTTTCTCCTACTTATGACAAATGTTTTCCTGTTTCTTTGCATGCCTACTAATTATGGACTGGATGCTAGACATTAAAAATATTACAATTTTTGGATTCTTGGTTTTGTGGTATTCCTTTAGAACAGAAGTGATGGCCTTTGTTTTGACACAGTTGTGTGTCTTGGAGTAGGTTTGATCCTTTCTATATTAGTTTTTAAACTTCGTTAGAGAGAGCCCAAAGTAATTTTAATCTAAGACTACCAGCCTCAACATTAAAATGAAACCTCATTTAAGAAATTCTCCATGTTTTATGATACCTTTCCATCTAGCTGTTGGTAACACAAGCTCTTCTTCCCCCTGAGTGATCTCTTGGAAGGTCCAGTGGTAATACTCTTACCCTGGAGTAGGTTTTTTTTGTTTTTGTTTTTCTGGCTTATGGTAGTTTTTCTTAAGAATAAACAGATTAAAACTTCATTCAAGAGGAAGGGGCTCGCTCTGACCGGTTTGGCTCAGTGGATAGAGCATCCACCTGTGGACTGAAAGGTCCCAGGTTTGAATCTGGCCAAGGGCATGCACCTTGCTTGCAGGCACATCCCCAGTAGGGGGGGGTATGCAAGAGGCAGCAGATCAATGTTTCTCTCTCATTGATGTTTCTAACTCTATCCCTCTCTCTTCCTCTCTGTAAAAAAATCAATAAGAAACATTTTTTAAAAAAGAGGAAGGGGCTCAACTGCAGATCCCCAGGGTCCTCTCCTGGACTCTGCCCTGCATGTTACAGCTGCCCTTGACTCTGACGTAATTTCTTGGTTCCTCTTCTCAGTGAGAAGGTGGGCCTCTTTTTGGATTCCTCCTTCTGTGCTGTGAATTGGAAACAGGCATCAAATTGGGATAATCTTCATATTCACCTCGTCATTTTGTTTGTTTCAGGGATCAGAATGTTATGCTAAAAAAATGTCTGAAATTCTTGTTTCAAATATTGTGCCTGGTTTTACAGCTGTTTAAGACAGAATGGTATATGTGATCCCTGTAACTCAAATATTCCCAGAAGCAGACAGTTGTTCTTCAGTGGTTTTCTATTTTCTTTTTTGAGACATATTTCAGCTGGCATCCTCACTGGGAAACTACCACTGACCTCATTTTCCAAGCGGAGTCAAGTTCTCATTCAGCGTATCTCTGTTCAGTGATTCTGTCATTATGACATTCATTTTACATTGCACAGCTCCTATTGGTTCCTTTTTTTGCCTCATGAGCTGGAATTACACTTGAAGGCAGGAACTGGATCTTATTTATGTCTATGCTCCCAGTACTAGCAATTTCTATGTATTGGATTACATTAATCAAACTTCTATTCCATATTAAGCAAACATTTTGCATTATTCTGCCTTGTCTACATATTAAGCATACATAGCTCATCTTGGTTGAGCTGTACAAATACTTTACATATGCTAGATAAAATTCCTTAGCAGATATCTGATTTGCAAATATTTTCTGTAATTCCTTGGGTTGTCTTTTCATTTCCTTGATATTTTTATTTAAAGTATAAGTGTTTGAATTTTGACAAAATCCATTTACAAAGTCACTGGTACTTTGATGCTCTAAGAAACTATTGTCTAGCTCAAGAAAATCCACCCCCCTTTTTAAGTTTTATAGCTTTAATACTTACATTTGTGACTGTGATCCACTTTAAGTTTATTTTTATACATGATCTAAAATATGAATTCAACTTCATTTCTTTAATAATATTTTTATGGGGAAAAAGGAGGACTTATATAATACTTTCAGCAATAAATGTATTTTTTTAAAAACTCAGTTTAAAGGTTAAAAAAGTAAATGAAAATTTTGCATCCTTTTTAAAAATAATTTTCCATTATCATATTATTTAATTGGGTAAACATTAAATGTATTGAGAGAAAAAGAAAACTATAAAAACTTGTTGACTTCATATACTTATTGTAAATGTTAATTTTTTGCTTAGATATATTAGATTGACTAATATAATCCTCAGAGAGTGACCCACTAAATATGTTGTTGCATAAGAGTCCTAGAAAACAAGAGTATGTCTCCTTAGCAATTATATTTTTATCAATTCTTCTTAAATTTCTTTACTCCAAAGATTTAAAATTAAAGTCATTCCAAAAAGGTAGTCAGATGAAGCCAAGCCCTTCCAATGAATAATTTTAGTATTACACAAAATACAGAAATATATATATATATATATATATATATATATGTTTTATTTCTTTCCCACCAGAATTCTAGATTCCATAGAAGTTTTGCTTTAAAAAGTAAGATTTTATAGGCGTCAACATGATTGAATATGCTGAAAGCCTTAGGATGGTCCTGAAGTTATGATTTTTTTCCACCACCTCATAGTAACATTCTCAGTGAGCACCAGACAGAAGTTCATGTGAGGAATCTACTAGGTGTGCACGTCACATCACAGAGTGTCAGGCTGGGCCACAGAAGATGGCTTTAAGCTCTTTTGTGACACTGAGCCTCTTGCTTTGCGTTGGGGGATGACCCTTTCCCCTTATGAAATGCCTTTTCTGAAACTCCATAGTTGACTCCACACCTTACCTGTACTACTAGACGCTGAATCAGACACAGCCTACATGCTACATGCCGTGGCTTATTCCAAGCAATCATGTTCTTCATCTCCACTTAACCACACGAGAGGACCATGCCCATATGCAAGAAGGCTGAGTCTCGTGGAGTTTAAGGGCAATGTTGTTGCAAGGAGCTATATGCCAGTGTGCTTGCATCACGCTGTGTGTGAACCACCTACACTTTTCAGGAGCCGATTGTGTGTATGCAATTTATTCCTTGAGAATCCATTATTCTAATACTAGAATTTCTTGGGAATGTAGGAGGAAGAACAGTTCACAGTCAGATTGTAATTGTAATAACTATTTAAAATCACTCAGCTTGTTCTATATCAGAAAACAAGCCATCTGCAATTATGTAGTTTATGCATTTTATAAGGCTTTCTGATTTCATACTTGAGACAGAACATGCTGTTACACATTCTAATATTGATGTTTAGGAAACAGTTGATCATGATGTGAAATACTTGTCCCAAACACATGCAGGTTGAAGTAAAATATTCCTCTCAAATTTCTGTCCAGTTGTTTTTCTTTTTTATAAAAATGTTGGCCGTGTATCACAATACTTTTATTTTATTTAATTCTTTTGTTATATCCCTGATTCATATAATAAGAACTCCTGGTACCGCTCCCCAAAACTTTTATTGGTGCCATTTTAAGGAAAAATAATAGATCTTGCTTTATTTGAATTAACTTTAGATAGGTTCAGAATTTTCCTCCCTTCTATTTTATATAAAAACTGAAAAATTGTTCTATTCTATGTGACAACTGGGAACTAAATAATGTTTCTACAAGTATAGGTTTACTGATGTAAACTTTAGTTCAGTTTTATACTATTTATGGTATAAACCAAGTTATTCAAGGTATACATTTCTTTGATGTAGTATGATAGATGTCTATTACACTGATAGTCTTGGTTCAATGGATAAAAAAAAGGTAATGGAATACAAAAAATAATTACATTGAGTGAAAAAATACTTCAAGTTGCAAATGCCTTCCTTTAAAAATACTTAAGTGTGAATGAATGAGGGATCACAGAAATGAGCATAGAGTAACACAGGAGATATGATCCTGGGTCTGAAACAAAAGGAACAGGGTAGAAATAAATAAGTTGAAGACTCATTAGCATCAATATGTATATTTTAAATGTTTGTGATACAAGTGATTTTAGTCTAACAAAACAAGTTAGTGATCTCTGTGTCATTGGATTATAACACTTACTTTCAGTACTTTTATCATGTTCAAGGAGCCTTATATTGTAAAGATTTTCTGGGGTAAATAATTTAGACTTTACAATCAATAACATTATTTGTTTCTATATCAAGTTGTAGTCTATCATCACATTTATTTTTTTAAATGTAATGTGAAATTATTTTATATATATATATATATATATATATATATATATATATATATATATATATATATGATCACTTCTTGCCCTAGCCGGTTTGGTTCAGTGGATAGAGCATCAGCCTGTGGACTGAAGGGTCCCGGGTTGGATTTGATCAAGGGTATGTACCTCGGTTGCAGGCTCCTTGCCCTGGTCAGGAGCATGCAGGAGGCAACTGATCGATGTGTCTCTCTCACATCAGTGTTTCTCTCTTCTACTCTCTAAAAATCAATGGAAAAATATCCTTGGGTCAGGATTTTTAAAAAAAAGAAGAAAAGAAAATACATTATTTATGTATATAAGCATAACCAATGGACACAGACAGTAGGGATGTTAGGGCATGTGCTTGGGGATGGGAGCAGCTGGGGAAAAAGGAGACATGTGTAATACTTTCAACAAAAAACTTAAATAAATAAAACACTTTTTTTAGTTAGAACACTGCTTTTATTCTTCTTATTTCCCTCATCCATCCTGTCTCTATCTATTGTAAATGTGCTTAAATTATCTGCATTTCCTTTTACACAATAGAGGACAAGCAGGGCAGTTTTTATTTCTGTGTGTATCATCACAGATGGGAATTCCATCAACTTAAGCTGCAACAACGGATCCCGGGATCCCGCGTAGTGGGCCACCATCTGTGTCGCGCTCTCCTCACCCTCTCCTTTGCAGTTCCCTTGCTTTCTTTAGCAACTCATTTGTGTAGCATGACACATTAGCAGTAGAGTTTTTCTCCAACCAGCCTGCTGAGGATCTAGAGCAGATAAATGAAATCGTAGATCTGCTTCTCACTCCGTCTTGCTGCCAAGTCCGTATGTGGCTGCCTATCTTTGTATCATTCCAACCTGACTTTCAGCTTCTTACAAGTGGTGTATTTTTGCCAGCATTTTGCCTGTGCACTCATTGATGCGACGTGCTCTTCACGTGGTATCCTCAGCTTTCCTTACAAATATAGTTTTTGGATATGTCACTGCATTTTACTAACCTCTTTTGATTCCAATGAACCCATTTGCCTCCTCTATGCAAATTTGCCTTTTGCTTCCTTTTGGTATCTCAGTTTGTAAATCTAAGATGTCATGTTGGATGTCATAATTTTTAAGTACATTTATAAATTAGTCACTATCTTTATAAAATTAATAAATGATTGAGCTACAGGTGTTAGATCCAAACAGCTAAAAAGTTTTGTTTGTTTTTTTTTCCCAGTCAAATGGCTCTATTGTCACTCTCAAATGTCACACAAAAATCTTTCATTGGTTTGCTCTCTGTGTTCATAATTTTTGATTTGGAGTGATAGTGTTATGTGTACTGACATGATGGTAAAATATAATCTTGCTTATATTTGAACTGAAATATGCTGTATTACAACCTCAGAGTCAGAACCACTCAATCTTCTCTTTCTCTTCATGTATATAAAATGACTTGTGATCATCCTACTTTTATATGTTATTAAACAACAATATTCAGCTTTGGCTTAAATGCCTGATGATGTTGCTATTCAGACAGAAATATAGTTTATTTATAATAAATAATCTTAAAGTTACTTGTTCATTAATTATTTTATTTAAAAACAACAACACTTGCATATTTTCGTTCTGAGACATTGGATCCAGGCACAATCATGAACAGTATTTGAGTTGAGTAGTTGGCCCTTGTTCATGTCCAGAACAGTAAAGGTGATGGGAAAATTGTAAGCCGTTTCTAAATGTCTCTAGTCTTGCAAGAGTACAACTAAATACCAACTCCAGAAAATCCTTCTGAGTAATTAAGTGGAGAGCTATTTTGTCTGTTTCTTTTCTTGTTACTTTTAAATTTCCCTTAAAGTGAACAGTTCATCCAAAATTGAACAGTTCATAAAATTCTACTTAACTAAATTGTTATACCTGGGACTTGCTATCTTTATACTTGTACCCTTAAAACACCACTTATTAGCTCCAGAGTTATTTCATGCACACATACAGTACAAGAAAACAGCAGAACCTTCCTGTTTTATAGTTAAATCTAATTACAATACACAGTGTATACTGTGTAGATATGGTTCATCTCAGAACATAGCACAGGGGGTAATGAAATGTTTTTCTTCAAACATGTGACTGTCTCCTTTCTAGCAATTCACAGTGTAAGACTCATTAGCAGAGAAAATGAAAGAAGTTTCAATGTTGAGAGACTCTAAAAATCATTGAAAAGGAACTATTCTATATAGTGTTGTTTAATTTTTTTACATTATTTTATTTTTTTATCACCATTTATCCCCTCTGTGCCTCTTCTACCTCGCTCACCCCCGCAATCACCACACGGTTGTCCATGTCCATGAGTTCTCTCTCTATATATATATTTTTTTTCTTTGCTCAATAAATTATTTAGAGATCAAGTCTGAAATTTCCAACTATATAATAAATTAGCTCACATATTGAGAAAATGTTTTAAAATATGTTTTGTCATTTTCAGTTTGCTGGGTCTTTGCAGATAATAAATTTGGAGGATAAAGAACATTTAGGCTTTTATTGTTTCAAAGCTCTCTTTGTAAATGTCCCCAGCCTTTCTACACACAAATATATATCAAACTGGTGTACGTGTTTCCCACCACACACTTGAGGATAAGCTGTTTTAACTTGTGAAGCACACTTTTGTTGTCACTGTGAAAGGGAAGACTGGGCATTGAAATTAGCCTTAGGAGATTTCTTGTGAGTCAGTAACAAACTCTCCACCTCCCTCTAACCCCTAAAAAATGACTCCTAATTTTTTTAACTCCTAGAAGAGTAGAGACATATGACTCCATAGTGATGGGGGGGATGGAAGCATTTGCCTTTCCAGGTTTCCATTTGAAGTACCAAGAATTTCCCTCTCCAAAATCTTAGACTTAAACTTCTTTAACCTTGCTCTCTTTAGAAATATATCAACATTAATCATAACAAAGTAATATGGTTTGATAAAGTCTCTGCTATTGCTACTTTGTGTTCTTTTAATATTGTGTAATAATTGTCTTAGAAAAAAACCTGCATGTTTTACCAGCCTGTATACAGAGCACACCTAACAAAGAGCAACACTAGACGTGATAAGGTTAAAAGTTGTATCCAATACCATAAATTTTGCCTCTTAGACATGAAATAACTGTTTTCCCCAGTTATTATCATATCTTTTGACACCATTGATTTCTTTTCATTTACTGCATAATTTGCTTAGTTTTCCTTTTTTAAAAAAATTGACATAATTTTAGCAAGGTCCGGTTAGCACCGACTGCTGGGAACTAAGGCAGAGCAGGCATTGCATATTGATTTCTCAGCATCACTCCTGGACCGGCATGATAAATTGCCTGATGAGCTTCCATATTGTAAACTTAGGAGGACTTGAAGCAATGCTTTTTGTGCGTGTAATAATTCATAAAAATACTATCTCTAAAAGAAAAAGAAAGCTGGAGTCTAAGTTTATCAACCTAGTTGAAGTGCATAAATTTAGACAGTACAGGATGCAGTATAGACAAATGGACAATTCGGTTCAAATCTCAAATCCCACGTCTACTTTGTTAGAGATTACCACATTTCTGGGTTAATTTTTTTGTTATTATTGTTAGAATGTGGCTTTATTGTTTTATTTGGAGCGTTATTATGCAGCAGTCTCTGAAAATTCAGGACCTAAGAGTCATTCATCCTTCCCTTCAGCCACAGAACTGGTATTTGTATGGGCTGCTGTGCTGGGTATTAAAATGCAGCTGTGGTGAAGTCAAGGCAAATACACAAACAAAGAAACAAACCAACAAAACTTAGAGTTTGGTTTGTAAAGACCTGGTTTCATATCTTGCTAATGACCTTAATCTCACTTAACTTCAAGCCCTTGTAAGGGGAGGTGCCTGCTAAGCCTGCAATGCTTTTGGATGTATGAGGCCCTTGGCTGCCTGCCCAGGCATCTGTCCAAAAATCTGACACACACAAGGGTTGGTTTATTTACTTACATAGCCATCGATTTAGGAGAGGAGGTAGGAGACTGTTGGACAAGGGCTTGAGAAAGATGAGAGTAGAGATAAGAAGAGACATGATCGGGCAGTAGTACTATGGCAGAGGGTGAAAGGGCCCCTCAGAGAAGAAAGCCAGGTGATGGAGAACTTGACCTGGGGGCAAAGTATGACGCCAACAGAACAGGGTGCTTTCCTTGGTTTCACACAGAACACAGGGCGAGTTTGCAGGAAGTAGAGAGCAGGAATGGAAGAGCCTGAAGGAGCCCCCACCTCACCCCAATGGCAAGACATTTCTCCAGGCTCCTCCCTGGTTGAGGAGGTCAGAACAGATGCTGTTGAGCAGACAGGCCCTGAGTTCAGGAGGGGTGACCTGTGGTGGCCGGAGAAGGGGCAGGAAATCCTCCAGATACAGAAGTAGAAGAGGCATGTTCTTGTTCTTGAAGTGATTAGGAGTAGGGAGCTGTTTGGATTCACTATGTTTTTGGTGGTCGTGCCCCATAACGGCTAAGAGCATGGGCCTTGGAGTCAGCCTGCCTGGGTTGGATCTGAGCTCTTAAACCTACTCATTGTATCTGTTCTGGAAATTTAGCTATACTCTATGCCTCAGTTTCTTGCAGAAAAAAAATTGAATAATAGTACCTATTTCACAGACTTGTTATGAGAATTAGATGAGTTAATACATGTTAGAAAGAGCCTGCACAAACCCTGGTTGTAATAGAAGAGAGAGATAGTTATGTATTTGTCTGATCTAGACGTAACTTTGCTTAATCCTACGTATAATTGAGACAATATGTAAGGGGCAGGTGCCAAAAATTCAGTCACTGAGATGAACAATATTTAAATAAAATAATTTAAAATCAAGACTAATGCAAAATATGTTATGAATAAAAGGTCAAAGTTTCAAATAAAAGCAAGGATCCATCAGCATATTCATATAAATGCTTGTCACAGCCTCCAACTGACTGAGATCATGGTTGAGTAACAAAGCAATTGTTATTTTTAATTTTTCACTTACTCTTGAAATTCAGTATTATATTACTTTCAGGTGTTCAGCACAGTGGTTAGACATTTATATAATTTATGAAGTGATCCCCCTGATAAGTCTAATACCTACCTGGCACCAACAAAGCCATTGTTCTTGAGTCCATTGGAATGTTGTGGTTAATATTCACCAATAGGACAACACATGCCTACTGTTGTTTATTTTCAACTTATCGTTACTGCCATTTACCCACTGTCACAAGTGTAATTATATAATTGCATGTGTGTATACAAATATATATGTACAGGTGGCCCAGTGCACGGATTCATGCACATTGAAAGGAAATTAATTAGAGGAAATATTTTAATATCACTATTCGCCCTTTCTCTATAATAGAAGTGTCAACCAAATTCATGATCGACAATGACAGATGGAAACACACACGTGCAGTTGGCGCCAGTGAGAGCTTTATATGTATCATGCATGCACGAGTCAACTTAGCCTTTTATATAGAGAGAGTAAATTTGCTTAATTAGACCTGCTTTCTGATTTAGCTAAACTTTTTCCAGCCCAGTGAAGCAACTCAACTTCTCTTTCAGGTAATTGTCAGCAACACAGCAGTAAATATCAACACGAAGCAGATTATTATTGTAGATCACACCGGGAGAACAAAGGGTAAAATATTTAACTGCAGCAGTGTTTGACTATATTCTGCACAGTGAGAAAACCTGAAGTCTTTTCAAGGTCCACCATTTCTTACTTCTTTTCAGTAGGGTCAAGTTTCTAAACTTTCTAAATCTCAGTTTTCTGGCTAATGAGAAGAAAATAAGATTCTACTGAGTCTCCTATCTACCTACTCCAGGACTTCTGTGAGGATCAAATGAGATGAGGCATGGGAAAACACTTCACAGACATTTGGTTAAAGTGTGAAATGTTTGCACCTAGCTATAAAGCAAGTCATGTTCCTGGGCTGAAGAAACTGCATTGAGGCTAGTGGCCACTAGGGAGAGGAAGCCAGTTGCTACGTGATGTCATTACCAGTGCCCACAACAACCATTTCTGGGCTGGGCTGTGGGCTGTATTTTGTGCCATGGGGGTCTCAGCAGCGTTGGCTGCACTTTGGTGGACTGTCACTCCAGGGTGGTGGTGGGGCCTGTGTCCCACTTGGGGGCAGCCGAGTGTTGCTTTGTGGGTGCCAGGTCTGCGGTGCTGTTTCTCTGTAAATGGCCAGTGCACCTCAAGGCAGCTCCTGCATTAAGCGTCTGCCCCCTGGTGGTCAGCTAGCATCATAGTGACCAGTCAGACAGTTGGACACTTAGCATATTAGCCTTTGATATAGATAGATAGATAGATAGATAGATAGATAGATAGATAGATAGATAGAATATGGTTATATGCTCCATTTAAAAATACAGTGCACAAAACATTTTGGCAGTTAATACTGATACACCCTGAAAGACTAGAAGATAACCATAAGAAATAGGTCACTTACACACCAAATCATTTTCTTCATCTACCCAGTGAATACATTGACTGGTTACCCGATGCCATACTCCAAATATGATCGTGAGGATTTCCATCTTTCTGGCCACTGATTTCCCACTTTTCTTCATTACCTGGAAATCTGATATGCAAAACAGAACACATTTGACTTTCTCTGGTCCAATTGGAGTCAGGGCACCCCTGCCCCTGCCTAACTAACATGCTCCTCCACCTACAACCTTGGCCACTGAAGAGACTCTAGACTCCAAGGGCTGAGAAAACACCGTTTTAAACAAATTATTGTGCAATTAATATCTTAACATGGATAACAATGTAATCCTCAAAAAGAAACCATACACCCACCTCGGTTCAATTCTGTATGAGAACATATGGATTTTTACCCTAATGTGTCCGTGTACCCACGCCTGCCCTCCTCTCCGGAGCTTTGCGAGGAAGCAGGCACCTGCTCTTCCTGGAAAAAGCCCCTGTGCCAGGGAACCGCAGCTTCTGCCCCGCCCTGGGCACTCAGAAGGGTTGTGTCTTTATTTGGGCCCATGCAGACCCTCAGAAGAGCCTACAGTCATTTGGATGCGTTCTCCATCTCTGTATTGATTAGCTGGTGCTGTTCATAAAAATGCAGGGAAGAAAAAAGCAGAGTTGCGTGCTGGGGTTTTATTGAGCAATTGCTGTGCATTGATTGAAAGCCTAAAGATCAAGAATGCCCAAGCCCGTCCTTTTGCTAGCTGGAGACGGTGGCAATGCCTGTGGAATATTTTTGCTCCTATGGCATGTGTGAGATGGGAGACACATTAATACTGAGAGGGGTTTTAGGTCAGAATCACTCTGCATCATAGATGCCATTATCTGCTGATTTAGCTGGGGTGGAAACTGCTGAAAAATAATCCTTTTTGTGCCCTTGTCAGTGGCGTCAGCCCAGAGCTATAGAAAATCAGCTCTCCCCGAGTCAGATAATCATTACAAAGTGAATTTGGTTCCTGACTCAATCTAAGTAATTGGAGGGAGATACTTGATAGGTATGATGAGGATTATCTTAAGTTAAAGCTCTCTAGTATATAAAAAAGCACTAAGTGCCACTAGTAATTGAGCGAGTGTAGGCATCGGTGAATGACCCTTCAAAGGGAATGTAGGTGATCACTTAAAACCCAAACTACCTCCAGAGCTTGATGTCTCCTTTTCCTGGGCTCTGACGAGGGGCGCGGGTTCAGCCCTCTGGGTCTCTCCTCGCAGCTCACAATGCTGATGACCCAGCAGGCGGTGGAGTCCTGGTGGGGAAGAAGCCAGGATGGTGCCGGCTGCTCCCTGGGGAGGGACATCCTGTAAAAACACCAAGGTTGAAGACTGTCATCTTCACAGCAGGGGGTGCATTTTCCGCAGAAATTAATGGAGCAAGCCTGGCAAAAATGTTTGTAAGCTACATCTCCCCGAGAGGAAGATGCAAATTCAAAAGGCTTTTGAAGCCCCGCAATGAAAGTTGAAGAAGAGAAGACTTTTTAGTTTTTTGACACGGATAATATAGGCAACCCCAGCACCACGCATATTCGATTGAAATGCTGGAGGAGTGGGGTGGGTGTCACTCCACTGGCTCAGCGGCAGCCACAGGTTTTCTGCAGCCTGCCTACCCAGGCCCGGGCCCTGTTCACACAGGAAGCTTACAGCACACTCCTTCCTCCAGCGAGGTAGGGGCAAGAGAATGGAGGGAGCTAGGGTGGTCTGTTTTAGGGTGTGAGAAACCTATTCACTGAGTGGCTTTGATCTTGACAGAAGTGTCTGGGCGAGAAGTAGAAGTAGAGTGTCTCTGGACGTTCTCTATGAGGTGTTCTGCTGAACAGGAGGGGTGGGGACAGAATTGGATTCTCTGCACAGCATGCAATTGTCTTAAATTAGGCAGCCACTCCAGAGAGGTAGGAGAGAAGGATGTGCTAACCTTACAAGAATGCACAGCTCCTTCTGGAGAACTGTGTTACACTTTCTTAGAGGATGTGCCCGTAGGTATTTTGAAGGAGATGGTGATGGCCACGGTAAACGTTGCTGAGGATTCACAATGACCTTCTCTAGACATGGAATTAAGTGGAGGAAAAGTCTGACACAGAACCCCTTTCTCCCTCAGATGTATTTTCATGCAGACAGCTCGCTGAGTAGGTCTTTGGCCCTCATTTCCAAAAGAGTGCAGTAATCATAACAGCTCCTGTGCATGCAGAACCGTCCAGACACACACACACACACACACACACACACACACACACACACACACACTCTTTGTGCACCCACATGAACACTTTGATCTGAAGGCTGCAGAGCTCCTGTGTAATTTGCCTTTTTATCAACCAAGGGATGTGACTTTCAGAAGTTAGGCAATTTGCCCAAGAGAAAACAGAAAAATCTAACTATTTTGTTGCTTCGTCTATTCATTCATTGATTCCTTTGATCATTCATTTATTCATTCATTCATCCATTTACTTACTCCAAGAAGATTTCTGGAGTTTCCACCATGTGTCAGTTGTATCCTCCTTCCCACCTCACCTCTGCTTCGGTGGCCCTGAGCAAGTCCCCGTCCTCCTTGGCCTTCTGCTTACCTCAAACAAGGACAGCGGAGGAGAGAGCGGTCTGGAGATTGGGGGCTTGACTAAGTGGTCTTTTCAGCTCCCTTCTAGCTGCAAGATTTATGCTTCCATTAAGCTCTTCCATAGCCCTTCTTCCCATCGACTTACTAACATCTACACTTGCAGGATCTGTTCCTCACTTTTGTTTATTTTGCATTTGAACGTTTGGGGAAAATGCAAAGTAAAATAGGTCAATTTGTTTTGTGTTTTTTCTAGTAAAATATTTGGAATACACATGCACTCACAGGCTGTCTATGTACCTATTTATCTAAAGGATTTTTTTCATGTCAAATATTCAAGGTCACCCAAAGTCTGACCGGACTGTTGCTCCCAGATGGAGCTTTAAAACACACAACATACACACACACACGTGTCATATATATATATATATATATATATATATATATATATATATATATATATATATATATATATATATATATATTATTGTTATCAGGACTTGAAGTCTTCAGTCACCAAATTGCTGCTAGCAGCAACAACAAAAGATTTGGATCCAGCTAATTGAAACGCATCGGGGCATGAGCAGGTGGGTGTGAATCATTCTCGCTGATGATGTTCCCAATTACCCGTAGGCATTTATACATTCCTCCTTTATACCAGGAGGAAAACTGGAGTCCACAATTTTGGTTTTATGTCTGAGTGCGGGTTGAGAGATTTTTTAATAAACTAACCATCTCTCTGCCCCTTGCAGAAAGACAGGGAGCCTATTTAAATCATAAATGATGGGGGAAATATTCTTGTACATGAGAAACACACTGGTTATAGTAAAAGTTGTCTTCAAACATTCCATAAAAATTATAATCATATCAATTAAATGCTAGTGGCAAATATTTCAATTATCCTTAATGGGACGGAGCTTACAAAGGGGCCTATTGGGAGGCGACTGGTACTTTATGGGTAGCCATTCTCTTGAAAAAGCAGCAATTACAGTTTTAGTCATGAAAATCATTCCATAAAATGCAAATGTGCTACCAGCTTGGAGTTTATTTTAACGTAACATTATCATGCCGTATTATAATAACCTTACTATTTCCTTCTGAAAAAAAAAAAAGCTATAAAAACACAAATTTAAAGACTCCCATTAGTGCGGACTTCTATTAAAATGTCATCTTCAAGTGGACTCAGGATTTCTTTTGTAATTCCCCTGCCTCTCTTTGACTCCTATTAGATGTAGCTACTCGATTATGTACCTGCTGTGGCCACACAACATGTTGGCCAGCTGCACAGATCAGGGTGGAAATCCGGACTTCCGGGCAGCCCAGGCACATGTGCCAGTTTCAGGCTATCATTGTCTTTAACTGTAATCGTTGCTTTAGAAGCTACACTGGCCATTCCCAATCCTTTACTTTCACTGAAGATAGATATGTATATTAATGTTCTCGGTAAAAGAGCATTCTTTCTCTTGCACAGACTTTAAGGACATCAAGAGATGTAAGTGTAGGTATCTGAGGCTCTCACTAGAGGACAGGCTATGAAAACATCTGCCTTCCCAGCAGCCGCTCTGTTCCTGGCCATGCCACATGGCCTTTTCTACTTCGCCAGGCAGAATTGCCCAATCTAAATTTCTGCTCAAGTGTTTGATGGCTTTCACGCTGAGCTCAAACTGTTAATGCTTCCCTGAGAGAATAGAATTGAAAGGGGACTTAATCTAAAATAACAAAATAGAATAAAGTTTTTACATATAAATAAGTAATGCCCTGCACATTCTTATGCTCGTTTTCTTTTCTGGATTTTGTGTGTCCTCAAGTGCAGTGGCAAATTGCAGACATTCAGAATTGGAGCTGATAGCAGAAAAACATTCTAAATAAATGAATACTCCCTGTCCTCTGCCACCCAATGAATGCATTGTTGAACCACAGGGAGAAGTGTTTTATAAAGCTGTTCCTAATATTAACTTTTAATTTCGTATTGTTATTTTAAACAGTGGCATTTTCAAATGTCATGTTAGGTGACCATTATGAATATGCTGGAAAGTGCTAATTGGAATAGAGGAGCTACAGAAAGCTTAGATTTGCACCTCTGCTTTCTCTTGTAGAGCCTGATGCTGCATTTGACTACACATTGCAAAGCAAATAACAAATTGCCTCTGCATATCATGGCTGTGAAAACTAGGGATCATTTGCAGAGAAAGCCTGTGGTTTTTGCCAAAAAGAAATATAAAAAACTTTATAAAATGGGTATTATAGTACTTTCTAAAATAGTGATTATGTCTGTCTGTCCAGTGCTCCTATCTTCATTTGCCTAAAAATTGGTCCTCTATTTCACTTTCCAAAATGTTCTCTTTCTCAGTTAAAGAAACATGGGAGGAATTGCAGTGCTTTGTGAAAATCTTAATAGGACTCATTGTAACCTAAAATCTTCATTTATCCTAATTTGTTGATGCTGAAAAGGTGAATATCTTTTGACCTGTTCTCTATGTATATATTTTTCTTTATATAAACAGATTTTAAATGGAACAATAAATTTACATGTCAAGATGTAAGTTCAGTATCTTCGCTGATAATGTGAGAAGAATAGCACTGCTTTAACTCCCCTCACAGGATGGGTGTTGGGTGGGAGAGAGAGAACATTTTGAAAGTGTGGTGTAAAGTTTTAAGCTCCAAATCACCATGTTTTCAATAATTAGAAATCACAGTGACCAATAGCATATATATTTGTATCTTGTTAATATCATTTTGTGATCATAGAAATAAAATTATTATAGCTAACTTTAATATTCCTGCAGGTCCAGCTGTGAGTTTATCCAGCTATGAAGTCAGTACCTATCAACTAAATTGCTAAGAAACATACCATATTTATTGTAAAAATGTTTGTTTTCTCTTCTCCTCTCTACTATTCATATTAAGTAAAAACACATATGTTTTACCACCTAGAAACAGTTGCTCAGGCAGCAGATCACAAAAAGTGTGAGTTTGAGAACATAAAGCTTATATTTATGTCTCTGTTAATAAATAATAGAAAAGTGTCTAACAAACTAGCTTTAAGTTGGGCAAGATTAAAATCAATAATTCAATTGAGGAAGAGATTCATTTTTTATTGACACTTGCTACTGAAGTTTGATGTTAACCAAACATAAAATTCTCTGTGAATTTAAGTGTATTGGACATTTTAATGTGGGCCGTGTTATTAAAATATACATAAATAAAACACTATACTTGTGAATTAATTGGTGATATTCTAGAATAGATGTCCTTTATGGATGAATTGGCTATGTTATTTAAGTAGTAGGCTTTTTTTTTCTGCCAAAATTAACAAACGTGTATTAAAAAGATGGAGAAATCCCCAAGCTCTCTGGTATAATTTTAAAAAATTAAATTTAAATGAATGGCAAGGTTGGTAAGGTTGATAGATGTTAGCAGCATTATACCAAAAATAAAGCTCGAAAAAATAGTTATGATTCACAATGGAAAATTCATATTCAAAGCTATAGATTTTTCATATCATGTCATGTAGTTGTCATGAAACCACTAGAATAAAACTGACTTTTAGAAATTCTCCCAGACAAGTCAAAATTAAGTAGCTAGATAAAGTCTACCAACTTTAGGATAAGGCTTTAAGAATGTTATAATTAAGAGTTTTAAGAAAAAAACAACCTAAACATAATCTGTGTTTTTCCTCTCCTAGGCTCAAATAAATAAATGAATAAATAAACCTCATTGTTTTGCATAAATGTCAGGAGAAATACAATCTACCTGTAACACATTCACACCAGGCAGAAATGTACCAACTTAAAACTTCCTACCACTACCATCTCCCCTCCTCAAAGGTAACACTTCCAAACAGTTTGGTGCCGTTCCTCACGGCTGTGTCTCCTGTAGATACATGGCTGAATGTGACAATACCTAGAGATCTTTTTTTTTACGTTTTCATCTTTTCCCGGGGGGGAGGGGCGCGGAGAGGGGGGTTAGGTTGTTTATACATTTTTGCAGACATGTTTCAGTAAATGGCCTCTATGAACTGAGGGAAGGAATAAGTGTGATTCTTTCAAAAGTTCAACAGTCCTATGAAGTATTGATTATCATCTCAATTTTTATGCTGATGAGCCTAAGGCACAGCGGGTACTTAATTAACTTGAATAAAGCTACAGAACCAGAAAATGGCAAATTAGGCAATCTGGCTCGGAATCCATGCTCCCAATGACTGCCTTCCAGCTGCCTGCACAGACCTCAGCTGTACCACAGCCCTGCTGTGAGGTGCTAGGCCTCTTCTCTCTCAATCTCAGCTCATCTTTTGCAAAAAAAGAGAGGTATCATCCTATGTATCTAGCAGAGAGGATGTGCTCAGTGAAGGTGGGCTAGCATTATTCTTATGCATTTAATAGTTATGTTCACACCTTCTTGCTGAAATGTCTAAAAGGCAGATCCCTAGAAATGTTGTTGATCAATGTCGCTGATCAATGTTTCAGATTGGTTCTTTCTTATGACGTTTGTTAGCAGTGAAAAGGCATCAAGCCCGCTTCCATAGAGATGAATGTCAATGCAATTAGGAAGTATTGATCAATAATCAATCGTCCAGAAAGTCAAATTGACTGCCCTCCCCTGAAAGAAAACGTTGGGACTAATCTCTTTTTTAAAAAGCAAGTGAATTTCTCCCTCCTTTTTACAATCTAAGCTGAAACTCATTCTACATATTGCTCCTCCCTCCTACCCCTTCCTTCACTAGCATAAAATACTATTTGCTTTAACTTCCGGATCCTGTAAGTAGCTTGCTCTTCAATTGTGCTTCGCGGTAGTCCCCGTGCATGTGTTCATTCTCATCATTGAAACCAGGAGGGAGATGAGTAGTGGCGGTTGAAAGTTTCAGTGCACAGCTATAGACTGCAGATACATGCGGAAATAAAATGTGTGATTATTTCAGACAGTGAATTCCTAAATGTAAGACAATGGTCTGTTTTGTTATATACATGATCCCTGAAACTGAAGCATTAAATAGATGCTTTGTTGACAACTGAAGAAAATTCTTCTTCTCTCTCCTTTTGCACTAGGAAAAAGGGGGCTATTTTACATGAAACATGTTCTCACGTTTCCTTTCTGTTACTTTTGATTTAATTAGCTTCTAGAAGATCTATTGGAGTTTTGTGTCTGTATCTTTTTACCAGCTTTTTGTTTTATATGTCTATACAATTACCATTGTTTAAATATATTCACATTCAGGGACTAAAATCCCGTGGAAGCAGGCATAAATACGAAGAAAGAAACAGGCCATGCATAGGCAATGATTCTCTCTGAAAAATGATGTTCAAGTACTGAGAGTCTGATAGGAACGATCCACCTTCTGTACCACAGAACAGAGGGCACTCTGGGTGCTAAGAAGAATCAGCTTGTGTGTGTGTATATGTGTGTGTGTGTGTGCATGTGTCTGTGCGTGTGTGTGTGTGCACGCATAGTACTGCCTTTTTCAGGCAAAAAGAAAAAAATATTTTACAAAAATATAAAAAGACCACTGTAAGTGACTATGTCTGAGTTGTTGTTTTTTTTGACAGCGTGTAAAGCAAATTTGTCTTAATTTCAACTGTCAGGTTGACACTGGACAAATATTTCCCCAGTAGTTTCCCAGTGAACTGTCCAGAATCTGTATCTTTCTTGCCAGTTGATATTGCTTTTTGTAAAGGCGTTTCTGTAATTACTGTTTTTACAGCTCAGGACTGCTGGGGCACTTTATCTATGGTGAGCGGCATAATGTCACCTTTTGTTGTCACAGATAGAGTGCTGGCACTATGATGCTAATTGAGTGAACCTGCTTGGAGCTGCGGGCAGGCAGGCGCAGTCAGGATCATTCTGAGGATAAATCCTTGGCTTCAACAAAGTGGGCTCTCTCACACCTGCCCACGGGCCTGAGACACCCCTCTGAGACAAGGCTTTACAGACAACAACTTAAGAATGAAAAACAAAAGATGTGGACTCTCCCACGCTATTGCCAGATAATTTTGTTAGGACAGATACTTTTTTTCAGAACTAATTTCAAGTTGCACTGTAAGCTAATTGCTTTTCAACTTATGGAGATTTTTCCTTCAGTTTTCTCAGATATGTGTTTATTACATGCATAATGTTAATAATTTGTACTTGATTTGGCTCTTCAGCCGCTCAGGTCACCAAAAATGCCAGTTGGTAAAGAAAGGTGATGGTGGTGGTATTCATGGAGGTCTCAGCTGTGTTGTTCGCCTTATTATAAAAATCCTTGCCCCGCTGGTGTGTCCCAGTGGTTAATCGTTGACCTAAGAACCAAAAGGTTATGGTTCAATTCCCGGTCAGGACACAGGCCCAGGTGGGGGGCTTGATTCCCAGTAGGAGGCATGCAGGAGGCAGGCAATCAATGATTCTCTCTCTTCACTGATGTTCCTATCTCTCTCTCCCTCTCCCCTCCTCTCTGAAATCAATAAAAAAAATTTAAAAACATTCCTTCAATCTTCTCTTTCAAAGGGCCATGCAGGAATTGGTCCGTGTTAGGCGTGGTTCTCCACCAGCAGACCTCCCTCCTTGGGCATTCTTTCCTGAGTAGTCAGAGCTGGTGGGGATCCGTGAGTTCTTTGTTTATGTCCTGTGCATAGAATACGTATTTACAGCAAAATGAAAGGTTCAGAACCTTCACCTGTTTCCAGTGCTGTCCCTTTGATCAATGAGAGGTCGGTGCCTGTACATTTTCAGTTGTTTGTTGTTGTTGTTTTGTGTGTGTTTGTAATTGAAAGGGTCTGGCCTGTGCTTGGCACCAGCTGGCTCTGCCTCCCCAGCTCCGTCGCGCGGGCCTGGCGCCTGCCTGTCCGCCGAGCTGGTTATAACCCCAAACCCGACTCACAGCTTTCACACAATAGAGTCATCAAGCGCACGCGACACAGTGAGCGCTCACGTTAACCGTCATTTGCCTGCTCACTCGGGAGAGATTAAGTGTATTAATTTTTACTCGAGATCATCAAATATTAAAACACGCGGCAGCGCGCGGAGGCAGAGGCACGCGCTCCTGGCCCAAACCGCGTCCTGCGTGTGTGCTGCCCGAGAAGCATCCCGGCCAAACGTCAGTACCAGCGGGCGTTTGTCTTCTCATTGGCAATCGGTTTATCTAAAGCGAGATCCATCCGCTTTTATTGAACTGTAATTCTAGCAATTTACAATATTTACATGCCGCGGTTAGATTGAAATCAGTCCTTAATTCAAATTCAATCTAAATTTACTGCATAGTAATTAGGGCTTTGGAACTGACACGGGGGACCTATTGATTTAATGAAAAACTTAACCTTACAGTAAGTGTTTAATTAGTTGCTGCAGTAGATTCTGTTCTGTCCTAAATTGTGGACTTTGGAGAATCGGGTACTAATTTAAATTACACAACTATATAAAGATCAGAACTGATTTTTTTTTTTTTTTTTTTACGTGTAGCCTAACAGCTGAATTAATTTCTTCCTCTTGGAGAGGACAGGGGAGAGAGGCTGTAATGAAAGCAATTTCCTACCTTGCCTGATTTCACGTAAGGCTGGGTGCACTATCCTGAAAATGATTACCTACCTCGGTTAAATATTGATACAAAGAGTTATGAAAATTAGAAGTCAATGAGATCTTTGTAAATGGAAAACTGCAACAGGATACATATCGACTTAAGAGCACAAAGGCTCTTGGTGCCGAAAGAAAAATAAGTTCATCGAAAATAAAACAAAAGATGTTTCTCTTGAGATTATATTAATTGGCAGAGCCCAGAGTTTCATTTTTCGCAAGCACATTAGTTTATTTTCTCCGTGAGAACCTAAAGCAGAGGTTTACATCCATTGAGTGGATTTTAAATGATAGTCAGGGACAGTCTCTGTTGAAATGAACCCAAATCAACACAAACAATTGCAACTGTAGTAAATATTTTCCCTCATTATTTTAAGAGTTACAATAAAGTATTAAAATAAGGATACCTTTAAACTGAATTCCCACCTGTCTTAAATCTGTCAGATCTATAACTCATCCCTCTTCGTACACATGTGTGTTCTCAAAGCTAGAAATAGGAATGTTTCTATATAAAACTAAGAGATTAATGTCAAAGGAAAGAAGACTTCTGCTAGCTCATTAGTCATTCCTTGTCTAATTCATATTAAATGGACGAAGGGTACAGTGAGTGAAGGAGACTTTTTTTTCAATCTCAGAATTTTTGGTGCCAAAAAATAAAATAAAATATTTTTAAAGTGAAAACTTTAAATACTTGGATGTATATTTTCAAATACTAAAGTGATTATTAAAAGCAACCTAGGTAGGAAACATGGATAGCATCATTAATATATGGATATTAATAGTGGCATGTATTAATAGTGATGTAGTTAATTCATTAATGCTACATTGATGTCTGATACAGCGTGTGAACCAAGGATTTTAATGAAATGCTTGATCAACATTGAATTAGTCCTCAAGTATGTAAGCTATAACTGCTAAGTAGGCAATATAAAATAAAATCTGGTTTATGCCTCCAAATCACTGGAACACCTGCATCAAATGAACCAATTCTTACTAAAATTAAGAATGTGTAATTCAAAAATATCTCATTTTAGGTGTTTTATATAAAGCTCTGAATGAAGAATTTTTATTATAAATTTAAAACCCCCTGTGAATAGAGACATTACCATGACACTCAGAAACCTGGAAAACATTGCAATGAGCTTGTGTTTGTCTCAGACTTTCTTTGTGAGCACACTTTGCAGCAGTATCTGTCTTTTCTTGACAAAACACCAGATTCAGACCTCACCACCTGATACCAGATCAGATGAAGACTTCACTGCACCCCCCCCCCCACAGACACAGACTCACACTCACACCTCGGTATGAACGCGATGCACACCAGGTACAGAAAGTTGAAAATCACACACACTGCAGTTTTTAATGCTTCTCTGATGCGTGGCGCACAAAGAAGCCACGTTGCCATCACTCAGATGGCCTTGTCTGGGAGCGTAGCTGAAATCTGGAGGCTCAGGGCAGTCCCACTGTCAGCTTAAACACCCAGGAAGGACTCAAACTGGGAACAAGACAAAGTACCATTGCATGTTGATCCACTTCACTGGCCCCACCAATTAGCTGTGAAGAATATGGCTCATTTAGAGAAGTGTACATGATAATACTGAAGCATAACTGGAAATTAGATATATAAAAAAGGAGGTCATTAGCTTGCACTTGTCTTATCTTCAGCTAAATGAATCTCAGACAAAATCAAATGGGGTAAGTTAAGTCTTCCGAAGCTTTTGAGCCCTTTCGTATGTACTTACATTGCATGAATCTCTATAAAGAAAGTTTAGAGCCTTGCTATTTACAACATCATAGTTAATGTTGTGTTACAGTTTTCATTGCCAACCTCTATTTTCCAAGGTGCATAGCTTTAACATAAAAATTTATTCTGGGTTTAAAAGAAAAACTGTGCAGTAGATTACATCAAGAAAATAACCCTGTTGTCTTTAGAACAAAGACAATATCTATGCAATTTTCCAAGTAGTTGAATTCCAAGATAATGTGCAATTACAGTGGCATCTGGAATGTGCTAATAAATTCCTATAGATTAAAAATATATTCTCTTAGTAGAAAATTCAATGTATTTTATCTAAAATATAAACTCTAGAGTTATTTTTGTTTGTGAGCAAAGCATTTAAATGTGACTCATTATTGATGGAATTTAGCTAAGTAAAGTTTGCAATTGTTTAAAATCACAATTATAAATTACCTTCAGTTTCATGGATTATGCACTGATCATAAAAATATCATGAGGAATATAAAGATGTATAATATGTTGTCTTTGTTCTAAAATAATGTTTTATTATCAATTGGAAAATGTAACTGTTTTTAACCAGATGACATGGAGGCCATGGCTGAGTTGTGACAGAATTCCAATTAATACACATGGTTGGGTAGGGTGAGAGTCTGGCAGTGGTTTTATTTTGATTTTTGACTATTTATTTTTCATTTCTTGACATTGGCATTGGTATGAACACACCTGACCACGGTAACTTGAAACACCTTGATATATATGATCTCCCACACATCTTGCACCCAAGGTACAGGGTCCAGGAAGTCAAATCTGGGAGACCTCTCTCAACATGAATGTACCCCAGTGAACTCTGGCCCTATATCCAGACCCCTGTGTGTCCTTGAGGACATTAGAGGAAGGGAAATACGGTGTCTAGGCTTTGACGAATACCTCTTCCTGGCAGGACCTACCTCTGGGGGCCAACGTGGACATGATGAAACCTGCTACTCTCATAGTGTGCCTCCTCAACTCTAGAGATAATGCTGAAAGTCACGGGAACATGGGGCTCCAACTCAACAGCATGGAATCTCCCGGTGGGCTGGCTGAGCCGAGGAAGGCATCAGATAGGGCTGTCTCTGATGGAGTGTCCGGAGGAGGCTGTGGACAAACCAACCTGGGCTGTGCAGTCCGCCAGCCAGTGGGACTATCCCATTTCCCATTGAGCATCTCATGGACTTCCTGGGGTACATTTCCTCTAAATGGGAAAATGATACTCTCCGTATGTGGTAATTTTGAGGACTGAATGAGATTTATACATACCATATAGTAAGTACTCTAGAGATGGAGTTGATGGTGGTGGTCATTAATACAGCCCTTGTCAGGGCAGTCGGTGAGTGGCAGCAAGCATGTTTCACCTGGCCATCTCCAGACTTCCTTATCTCTGACCTCCTGGATCCTCTCGTCTCTGGGATTTTCAAGATGACAAGGCGGCAAATTCAAGAGAAGCTGAAAGTTGAACGTCACTGTTTTTCTCTCTAAGGGTTTCATTGTTTGATTCAGCAAGGCAGCCGTATCAGAAATTTGATTTGGAACTGGGATGGGGAGAGATGTAGGGAATATTATTCCATGTTTACCATGCTTTGGACTGATTTCCAAAACTTTCTTTAAATAATGTTGACATTTAGCCACCTGAGTGATCATTGTAAAAGAACTGCTTGTTTGGCCCTCTTGAATATGTAACCGATTCAACTGGAATTGATACAATTGACCAATAAGTTGGCCCAAGGCACCAGCTTGCCCATTGTCTTGTGTACTTACTAGTATACCTGTTTATATATATTAGAACAAGTGTAAACACGTTGCAGGAATTAGTGCTCTTACTTATTCGGTTGAATGCACACAGTTGAGAGTGTTCCAGCCACCAAGTCACACGAATGACAAATTTGTCAGAAAGAAATAGGTGCCAACCCCCCACCCCCACCCCCGGGGAATGATGGATGCTCATCTCATCAGAACCCTGGCCGAACTTCCTGCCTCCTTCTGTACCAGGCAGTTTGCTTCTTTCCAGAGCTGCTGCCCTTGAGACCAAGGCCCTCAAAGCCTTGCAGGAACATCCTCTCAGGGACGCGGCTGGACCCTGAGGCCCTCTGAGTGAGGCGGTGAGTCACTCCCTGCAGGCAAGGGCACTGCAATCCTGCAAATACCCAGGTTCCTTCCCCAGCGGCCTCTGCCTGAGAACCCCATTTGCTCTGGGAACAACAGAGTTGGAGGACTTCACTGTCTCTAGAAGAATCGCAGCAGTGCACTTCCCGGGTCCTCTCTTTAGACAAAGCTGTACTTGGCAATGGCTCTCAGAAAGCTCCAGAATAAACTACTGAAGCAAATTTAAAAATAGCCAGAGAAACCAGGGTGGGGGATTTAAAAGGGCCAGTGGTGTGTGTGTGTGTGTGTGTGTGTGTGTGTGTGTGTGTGTGTGTGTGTGTGATAGTTAAATTAAGATAAGGCTACAATGAAGTTTAAATATAATCACATGGATTTTTAACTTTCAGTAGTTTCCTTCTAGACTTTCCTCGTTCTGGAATTTTAATGTTTGATCTGGGCCCTGTTTCAATCATCCGGAAGGCTCACAGTTTATTTGAAATAGTTACATAAGATATTTGACTACACAAATAGAATAGTGTCGTATGAAAAACAATCTAATAACACATGTATGTGTGACTATAATAAGAAATTCCAGATATAGAAAGCTGTAATCTGTTGTGTTTCCCCAAATAGCTCATTTTACCTTTTCTCAAGCCTGGTTATAAGCATCATAATAAAGCAAAGCTCATGAAAGATTTTATTTTCAGCTAAACATAGCACACATTTAGCAGTTATTGTCCATTTGTAAATCATCCGTCAGGATTTATTTCTGGTTCAGGAGAGACATTGATAATAACTTCCAATGTGATCTGAGAGTAGGTGAAATAAAATTCTCTCTCCTGATTTAGGGGTTTATCTTGGTGAATGGCTGCACGGAGGAAGGTTGTATTTCGTATTCGAATACCCTCGTTTCCCGTTGGCCTCTGGTGAGGGAATATTTTGAATGTATACCTGGGGATGACTCAGTATCGCCAGATGGTATTTTGCCATCCACAGGTTCCACTTTGCCTGTTTTGCGAGTTTGTGACAGCCCACAGGGACCTGCGGCGGCATCCATCCAGTCAATTAATGAATCTGGGACAACTGGAACACTGCAAACATCTTTATGAGTTTGTCCTACTGCAGTAAAACTGGTTAATACAATAAGGCGCGGCACATTCGGAAACAGTGCATCGTGTTCATTTCCTTGATCTGGGCAAGAGGATAGAATTAATTATAGTCATTTTTATGGAGTTTTTAAACAGGGCTACTGAAAGCTCTTCCTTATTCTCTGCTGACTCTCATCACATGAGCATAGAAAAGCATTTTAGTAGGAACACCCTGCACAGTGTTATAGTACGAATTATAACAATAATTATAACAATATAGGAGATTATATATATATATATATATATATATATATATATATATATATATATTAACCTCTGTCATTATTACCAGCCACAATAGTTTTAAGACTAAGAACCTGCCCCGTGATGTGTGCTGTGCGCACTTTCCCCATCTGATGAGTCTCCAGAGCCCTGTGCCGTGGAGCAAATAATTCTCCATCTGTCTTCAGTTTCAAGTCTCCTGCTCTCTGAGACTTGAAACTGTCTAGGCACTTCTCCCCCCACCCTCCAAAAATGTAATTTTACACTTTGCATAGAAAACACACTTGCTATGAATCACACTTTCAAATTACAATGAATTGTAATGTCTCACAAATGAATGTTGATCCTATTGTTCAGTTTGTTCTTTCAAACACTTCTGAAAGTTTGTAGGTTAGGAATGCCATTTATGGTCTTTCTAAAAAAAAATGGTTTTTGAACTTTATGGCAAACCTGACACTGATTTATTCACTTCGTTAGGAAGGAGGGGAATGGTAAATGCCCTGTTACATTACAGCTCACGCTTAAAATTAAAATTCTGCTTGGTTATTGAACTTTGGCTTCTGTTGTATAAAAGAGAAGTAAAAGTTGAGTTTGCTATGAACATGAAGAGAGAATTCATGTTCGTATTACAAAGTATAAACATACAAGCATGATAAGTACATGTAGATTATTAAAGATAAAGTGGAATGTTGCATAAATTTCCTTATGTATATTTCCTCATATCCTCTGTTGGCTTCTCTTAAAAATCCTAACAGAAAATGAGACATGGGTAAATTCTCACTTTCCTCTACTCTATTGTACATGTACTTAAAAATTATGCCTTGACAAATGATGAAAAAGGTAGTATTTCTTATCATGTGAAATATGTATTTTAGGACTTCTTTTAAAAATAAGTATAGAGACAGCCCTGCCAATTAATCACTTTTGAAGGATGGAGAATGCCGCTAAGTAATGATTCTCTTGAAACTCATTGTTGAAAGTTCATACAGATGAGTGCTATTAAAGTATATTATTCTAGGTCTGATCTTGCTTTTAAATCAGAAAAGTGGACATTAATTTGTAGTTTTCTACATTAGTAATTCATCTACTTATGTAAATCAATGTGTTATATTCTGACAGTTTGGTGCTCATGAAAAAAAGTGAATATCACTTCCTTAACATATGAATTTTTAAAAATTCAAAATCATATAATAATGTTCCTTTCTGACTTCTCCTATTATCCTGAATAGCATTTTGCAAGCTGAATAAACTCAGTGATAGTGGGCATTTTTCCTTTGCAGTGTAGAGAAATTCCATTGTCATTTTATTGTTCCCACTTATACTAACTTAATATTGCTTGACTGCTATGGTGTTTAGACTGTTGATAACATTGTTTAACGGTTGAAGTCTGACTGATAGGTAGGTGTGTGTGTGTGTGTGTGTGTGTGTGTGTATGCAAATGAGAACATCCACCCCTCCATTCTTGCAAACGACCTCTTTCATTTGTGGATTTTACTTGTATGCAACTTTGAGAAAAACCTAAATACTGCTACTCTTCTACACAAAATATCACCTATTTTAACAAGTCTAACATTACAGTTTGTAGAAATTCAGTTCATCCCCTTTTAAGTAACGGAGACACTGTGAGCATGAAACGAAATAAATAATTCAAGAAGATGGTACTGAGAATATAAAAACATAAACAAACTATATTATTTTATAGATAAAGATTTTATAAGCATGAAAGTAAAATGAGAAAGAATATGAATCTAGTTCTGGCATATTTGTCTTTTATTAGTATTTTATTAATATGTTAATAATATTGCATTTATTAAAACATTAGCGAACATCTTCAGCTATGATAAAAATATGATTTTTTTGGTTAGTTATACAATAGGATGCAGGCCTTATTTTTGTAGTACAGATTTTGTATTTCAGCTAAATTGAATTGTAAGACCCAATATGAAACAGATTCTGGTGTGATTACAGGTACATCACTTACTCTTCCTGGGTTCCTCATTCTATCTGTGGTATGAGGGGGCTAGGTTAGTCCATCTATAGTTTTCCTGAAACTATAGTTTTTAATGAATATACACAGAGTGTCCCAAAATATGTATACGCATGTTAACAGCTAATAGCTCAATTGATGTTTCTTTCTTTTAAGATTTAACCCATTGGAATTAATAATTATTCAAAATGTGTATGCATTTTGGGGGGACACCCTGTATTTAATGCTACTCTTTCTAGTCAGTATTGAGATAATCTCCTTTTAACTCTGTGTGTGTAAGAGAGACAGAAGGGAGAGAGAGAGAATGGGGGATGAAGAAAATTGGCTACAGTAACAAAAAATAAATGGTCTGTGTATATCCATTCAATTATTTTGAAGATTTCCTCAAAAACTTCAAAAAGGAAGGTATGTATGAACTCAGTGCACTGTGCGGAGGAAATATGTCTATGCCTAAACTCAGAGCAGTGAAGGTAATTCATAACGAAGAATAAACACTAGGGAGATTTTTTACTAAATGTGTGAAAATTCTCCTGCCTAAATCAGAACTCACACATCAAAGCATCCTAAATGAGGTCTACAAATATAAGCACAGCATGCCAGCATAAGGTAACAAACGAAGATGGCATTGCTAGTTTCCGGGCAGGTGGGACTTTGGACTGCCTGGAGAGGAGAAATGGTCTGAAGTTACAGGGATAGGTTATATTTTCTGTATTTTGATCTGGTCTACTCCTAAAACTTTGGCATTCACCTAAATGCTGATGCTTATATCTATCTATCTATCTATCTATCTATTAATAATACAACACTATTTACATATCTATTATCTAATATCTACATACATATCTATCTATCTATATATATATATATGTATATATATATATATATATATATATATCTTATATATATCTACACATCTATATATTTATATATATCTATATATAACAGAGCCCAGTGCACAAAATTCATGCACGGGGGTGGGGAGGTCTCTCAGCCTGGCCTGCACCCTCTCCAATCCAGGACCTGCAGGATCGGGCCTAAACCAGCAGTCAAACATCCCTCTCACAATCCAGGACTGCTGGCTCCTAACCACTTGTCTGCCTGCCTGCCTGCCTGATTGCCCCTAACCACCTCTGCCTGCCAGCCTGATCACCCCTAATTGCACTCTCCTGCCAGCCTGATCGCCCCCTAACTGCTCCCCCCTGCCAGCCTGATCGCCCCTATCCGCCTCTGCCTTGGCTCTTGCCACTGTGACTTTGTCCGGAAGGACATCTAGAAGATGTCTGGTCTAATTAGCATATTATCCTTTTAATATATATATATGCATGCCTAAGCAACCAGCCGACCAGTTGACCAGCAGGTACCTATGATGCACAATGACCACCAGGGGGCAGATGCTCAATGCACAGGCATGGAAACATGGAATAGACTGATGAATCTCAGAGGGAAGAGGGGAGGGGGTGGAAAGAGATTAACCAAATATATGAATATTAGAGGCCTGATGAACAAATTTGTGCACCAGCGGAGTCCCTCAGACTGGCCTGTGAGCATCAGGCCAAAACCAGCTCTCTGACATCTCCCAAGGGGTCCTGGATTGCAAGAGAATGCAGGCCAGGCTAGGCCGAGGGACCCCACCGGTGCATGAATCCATGCACTGGGCCTCTAGTGCGTGTATATATGGCTTGCTATGTGCCAGACAATATTCAAGGGTTTATACACACCAATATGTTTATATGTTTAATCCTGTGACTGAAGCAGCCTTGAGGTGGATATTATTATTTTTCCCATTTTATAAATGAGGGAAATGATATCCAGAACAGTTAGTAACTTGCCCAAGGTTGCGTGCATCATAGGTGGTGGAATCCAGATTTGAACGAGTCAGGTTCCAGAATCTTTGCTACTTATTACTGAGCAATATTCCCTCCCAGGTGTCCATAGACCATCTCCACTTCACTGCCATAAATGCCAACAAGTTCAACACCTGGAAATCCACACCCACCAATGTCTGCATCTCCTTTTCTCACCGTCCTTGAAATCACGTTCCTCTTCCTTTAGTCTCAATATCTAATCACTCACGAGTTTCCCTCTAAAAATGTCTTTATCAGTCTCATCTTTTCTCTTGCATCTTCATTAAGGGCTTTATACTTTCTAACCTGAATAGTAAAATAGACTTCTAATTTTTCACCAGTTAGCCACTCATTTCCTTCCAATCTGTCCATGCTTAGGTCCTATTTATAAAATACACCTGTGATCCTGTCCTTTCCCCAATTAAAATCCTTCCATGGTTCCCCTTAATCTTGAAGATATTATTGAAATATCATCAGCAACTCCTGTTTGCTATCCTAGTGCCTTCTTTCCAAATTATCCCCTGATTCCCATTTCCTTCCTCTAACTCAACCGCACACATGTTCTTGTTCTAACCAGTTATCTTTTATTTTTTCTCTAATGTTCAACTTAATCCCATTCCAATAAACAATCCCTACAAAATGACTTCTTGAGAGTATGTGAAGTTTCAGGCCCTGAGTTAAATACTGGGACTCAATGATAATCAACTTGGATACTGTATGTGTGTTCTTCCCTGAGCTTACAATTCAGTTAAATTTAAGACAAACAAGTCCTTCACAAATAGAAGCTACACGGTAGAAGTACCATGTTCTTTACACGTGGATTTAGGAGGAGAAATTGAAGACTTCCACGCGTAAGTCAAGTCTAGGCCGCAAACTCAAGGATAATAGAAATTAGTCACCGAGCTGGGAATAGGGCCTTTCTGACATTAGTGGAAGTGCCCACGGTGTCTGGAGGTCTGTGGTATCTCAGAAAAGATGGGTGTAAAAGTCAAAACTCGAGGGAAACTTCCTTGCAGCACCCCCTTCTGTGCTCCAGCGAGATTCCAAACCATCCATCCTGTTTCTCTCCAACACAACAAAGGATGACTCTATGGAGCCATTGTTACTTGCCCTCTAGACCAGAAGCACCTTTGTGGCGGCTCTGTGCAGGCATTTAGAATGCATTGCTGAGGTACATGGGCTGATTTTCAAAGATACTGAGCTCTCAGCAATGATGTATGAGGATGAGGCTTCATGAGTAAAGCTGATTAGAATAAAAGTAACACTCTATAGATTTAAGGAGATAGAGGGGGTTTAAATCTTGTTTGTCCAAATGTGAATATAAAATGAGGAAGGAGTTAAATGTTTTATTTTGTTTGTTTGTTTGTTTGTTTGTTTGTTTGTTTTTTAAAAAAAAAGCAGTATCAGCAATAAGGAGAAAAATTCTTATAGCAAAAAATGGGGTGATATATATATATATATATATATATATATATATATATATATAATCTTTTTATTCATTTATTTATTTACTTTTAGCACAAATATCTACCACACAAGAAATGTGGAACTAACATAAAACTAGCAAATGTGCAGTAGGGCACCAGACCATGAGGAAGGTTAGGAAAAGATGATAAAGAAAACCCTGGACCATGGCTCATCCACTGTACTTGAGGTGCTAACTGTTGACCTTCCGGAGATACAACATCCCCCAAACAAACTCAGAGTGACTACCACACAAATATCAGCACACAGTCAGAGCAAATGATCAGGAAATGACAAACTGGGTATCAAGCCCCAGCCATTAAGAAGCAGGTATGGATTACATTTTGTGATTACTTAGTGCTGCCACAAAAATGCCACCTCAAACAAACCTTAACAGGACAAAGGAAAAAAATCACAGAGAGAAAAGGAACCTAAACTGGGGTGCAGGGAAAGGAGGTTGACATTGGCAGATGTGGTGCCTATTGATTGGGTGGACAAAATTAGATCTTTGACCATGTGATATTTGAAAGCTATTCAATATTTACCCTTCCCTTCAGTGTTGACCATGCTTATCTACTTATGATTATAACTAGAGGCCCAGTGCATGAAATTCTTGCACAGGAATGCAGGGGGTCCCTTAGCTTGGCCTGCGCCCTCTCGCAGTCTGGGACCCCTCATTCCTTATTGCCTGTCTGCTTGCTGCTCCTTACTGCTCGGCTCGCTGTTCCTTAGTGCTGCCAAGGAGGCAGGGGAGGCTCCTGCCACCACTGCTGTGCTTGCCAGTTGTGAGCCCAGCTTCTGGCTGAGTGACACTCCCCCTGTGGGAGCACACAGACCACCAGGGGGCAGCTCCTGCATTGAGCATCTTCCCCCTGGTGGTCAGTGTGCATCATAGTGACCGGTCATTCTGGTTGTTCCACTGTAAAGGTTGCTTAGGCTTTTATTATATAGATTCCCCTCCATTCATCCACATAGTAATGAGAATTTTTCCCCCTGAATGTTCTGTTCTACATACATATATCCATTTAGCAGTGTTTCTTCAGATTTCAGTTATCCAAAGGCCAGTTGTCATGCAGGATTCTATAAACTCTATTTTTATGATGAAATAAAATTATTACTCTTTATTTCTACCAATTCTTCCTTAAAAACACAATATCAAACTGTAACTTTTCAACATTTGATTTTAAAGACTCCGCTAAGGAAACAGAAGTCATCTTTTATCTGAATCCTACACATTTGTTAGCACTGACTTACAATGGCGTGCATTTGAAAGTACATGTAATATGCACATGCCAAACGAATTCATTAAGACCAGCGTGATTACAGTGAATGTCAAACGAATTAATAATAATGGAGCCTCTAAGTGTTACCATTACTTTCACAGTGTGTTACTGTTTTTATACCTATGAGCCCTGAGGATAAGTGGCACACACATATCACCCTTGTATATTAATTGTATCTTGATAATCAAAGGTTGGCCTAGCAGTCTTGTGGGCAGTAAAGATTTCTAGCCCCCTACGCATGGAGAAATTACTATTATTTATATGTTTCATTGGAGAGTAATGCAATATTTTAGGTCCCAATTATAAATGGCATTTACATTAGGCTCCCCACACATGCACTGAAATGCTACAGCCTTTACGTCCCTGCTTTCCATGGCCACTGTGCAGTATGAAGAACGTGTATTGCTCAGGACATTTTCCAGAATTTTATTCTTGTTTACTTGAGAATAGACAGCTTGTTTGAGATATACTCATGCACCTATGTAAACTTTTCATCTTTATCCTAATAAATATACACTTGCAGAGCTTTCACATAGACACACACCCTCCTTGTGGCTCAGTTACATAATCTTGGAATAATTTTACTCTTGACTGCAGCTCCCTCAACAGCAACATTATAATGAAATTACTTATTATATACTTTTTATGAGCTTTGAAACATGGCCACTAGGATATAGAAGATGCACAGTATCTCTCTTCCCTCTCATTCCTAACCCAGCTTTTCACTTGTCACTCTCATGACAATTTGTTGGCATTGCAGGTGCGTAGATTTGGGGAATGATGAAGACAAAAGGGTGGAAATAAAAAATAAGAACAACATTCATTTGTTACAGCTACAGAAATGAGTGATAAATCAATCTTATTTTAAAGTCGTAAGACCCAGACCTTCAAGTATGGAGAAAGAGAAAAATGAAGTTTCTTCAAATCCTATGAGAATGAAATCAGGAAACTAGAATACTATCTTGTTTGTTTGCCATGAAGCATCAGCATCGAATGTCTTTTATACATCAATAAATAGCACACTTACTTGCTAGCTCATGTAATGATCAAACTTATTGAATCAGCAAGTTTCCTCCCCTTCACTTGCTTTCTACTCATTACCCTTTTATATTTCTTGTTTATAACCAAGAATAAGTCTAATAAGTGTTATTTCCATCTCAGTGGTAGGTTCTCCTCTAAAGAGAAACTGGATGATCTGAAAACCCATCATTTAAAATGGTTTTTCTAATAGAAAATATTCTGAATTTCAAACATCAACTCACAAGCATTCTTTTGCAATATAATTTGAAAATGCCCCTTCTTCTTCCTGTTAAAAATTTCATTCACTCCCTTAAATATGAGAAATAGCATGGTTCTCAATTTGTAGGTGATATGAAACTGTGACAAATAATTTCAAGGATGGAAACATCTAGATTTAAAAAGATCTGTACTAGCCCAAACAACAGATATACACTTTAATAAGATTATATATAGTCCTAAATCTACATTGTTTCTCCAATTACAATAATAATAATTGTAATAATAAGTTAAAGTCTATGAAAATTACATTTTAGTTGACTATAAATGCTTTACTAATATACAACTGTATCATAAGGCTAAAAAGATTAATATTCCATGGGGCCATATTAACAGGAGTATGATATAAAAATAAAGGAGATGATAATCTTTCTGTAGTCTGACTTGGCAAACCAAACAGGATGGACTGTGCTCAGCTTTTAACATCCTATCTCGGAAGATATTGACACACTGCTTCCACAAAAGAGGTGAAAAACACTTAAAAGGATTATAAATGGCTCAATAGGAGAAGTTGCTTTAAAAAATAGAGATAATAAAATGCACCTGGGAAATTATAGCTATCATAAAAACCATACAGAACAGACATGCAGAATGGGGAAAATATTAGTCTGTGGCACTCCAAAGATTAGAACACCACCTAGTAGGATATGGGTACAGACTCTGGCTCACTATAAGAAAGAACTGGCCCTGACCAGTTTGGCTCAGTGCATAGAGCGTCAGCCTGTGGACTGAGGGGTCCCATGTTTGATTCCTGTCAAGTGCATGTACCGAGGTTGCAGGCACATCCCCAATAGGGGATGTGCAGGAGGCAGCTGTTTGATGTTTCTCTCTCATTGATGTTTCTGGCTCTCTATCCCTCTCCCTTCCTCTCTGTTAAAAAAAAATCAATAAAATATTTTTTTAAAAGAAAAAACTGTATGTGTGTCCTCTTTAGAGAAGGTCTATTCAGGTCCTTTGCCCATTTCTTAATTGGATTCTTTCTTTCTTTTCTTATGTTGAGTTTTATAAGTTTCTTATAAATGTTGGATATTAAGCTCTTATTAGATGTATTGGTGAATATCTTCTCCCATTTAGTGGGTTGTCTTTTACTTTTGTTGATGGTTTCCTTTGCTATGCAAAAACATTTCAGTTTGATGTAGTCCCTTATTTAATTTTTTACTTTTCAGAGAAAAACAAGTACCATATGATTTCACTTATATGTGGAATCTAATGAACAAAATAAAGTAACAAACAAAGTGAAGACAGACTTGTGAATACAGAAATGACAGAGAGCTGTCAGAGGGGTAGGGGGTGGCATTGGGTTAAAGGATTAAGCAAAGAAAATCAAGAAAGACTCTTAGACACAGAAAATAGTATGGTGATTGCCAGAGGGAAAGGGGGTAGGGGAGGTAGAAGGTAGTAAAGGTTGGGTAAATGGTGATGGAAGGAGACTTAATTTAGAGTGGTAAACACACAATATAATGTACAGATGATGTACTATAGAATTGTATGCCTGAAACCTGTATAGTTTTATTACCCAATGTCACCCCAATAAATTCAATAAAATAATAATAAATAAAAAAGAGCTGTAACAATTAGAGCTGAAAATAGAATCGGTTATTGTATGAGTATATGAATTTATCACCTATGGTAGGATTCAAGCAGAAGTTTAATATCACCCCACCAGGGGGAGGAGGGCAGAGGGTATGATGTAGTGAAGTAAAGCATTGCCTAGGGATGGACAAGAGTGTGACTTTATTTTTCTTTCACTATGACCCATAGTAAGAAGAACATTTTACATTATGAGTATTCACACATATAAGTATGTATAACTGAAATAAAATGTTCACAATATAATACCTTTATTATAAACTAGAGGCCTGGTGCATGAAATTTGTGCACTGGGGTGGGGGTGGGGGTGGGGGTGGGGTGTCCCTCAGCCCAGCCTGCACCCTCTCTAATCTGGGACCCCTTGGGGGATGTACCTCTAATAATCCAGATTGCTGGCTCCCAACTGCTCACCCGTCTGTCTGCCTACCTGATTGCCCCTAACCGCTTCTGCCTGCCAACCTGATCACCCCCTAACCACACCCCTGCCAGCCTGATCGACGCCTAACTGCTCCCCTGATGGCCTGGTCCCACCCAACTGCCCTCCCCTGCAGGCCTGGTCCCCCCCGATCTGTCCTCCCCTGCAGGCCTGGTCCCTCCCAACTGTCCTCCCCTGCAGGCCTGGTCCCCCCCAACTGCCCTCTCCTACAGGCCTGGTCCCTCCCAACTGCCCTTCCCTGATGGCCTGGTTGCCCACAACTGCCCTCCCTTGCTGGCCATCTTGTGGTGGCCATCTTGTGACCACATGGGGGCGGCCATCTTGTATGAGGGTGTGACAGTCAATTTGCATATTGCCTCTTTTATTATATAGAAAAATTCACTCGTGTATTCCATCTAGTCTGTCTGGCCTAATTTCATGTTTAAATACTATTTCAGCTTACTAGATTGACTCTATATCCCAACAATAGATTATGATCCAAAATTTGTCAAACACTGAGCTAGATGATCACTGTAGCTCCCCAATTCTATCATTCTGGTAGATCTAATGGTGAGAGCTAAGCATACCCGATGGTTAGAAGTGGATGTTTGCTATATAATTGACAGTCTTAGCCAATAGATAATGCTCTCTACTTGATAGCATTATTATGAATATCCTGGGACTTAGCTCACAATTTTTACTTAAATTTAATTTAGAAATATAATAATAAAAATAGTAATATGAGGCAGTTGATTAGGGTATATGTACATAACCTCTTTTGATTTCATGATGTTTAGTAATATTTTAGCACCCAAGGACAGGATGAAACAGAGGTTCTCACCTACTTCTTGATACTTCCATGTAGCCATTCATATGACTAACAAGGAAAATTTGGCACAGTGAGAATATGTGGCTGGTGGACATGAAGGAGCACAGGTGGAAAATGACTGGTGACTTTGAGTATCTTATTGCTAGAAAAAGGGATGGAGAATGCAAGGCTTAAAAAGCTACTGGTGACTTTTATACTGGCTACCAACTAGTGTCGGAGAGTGTATTACTCAAATGATATCCTACAAAGAATATCTCAGGCAGTGGAAAATAGATTTGGTCAAGTAATGGGACTTGGCCAGACTCATGCAATCAGTAACATTAAAAACATTATAAAAAAGATAAGAGACTTAGATTGACCCTTTATGAGCTTCATTTTTTTTAATCTTTAAGTTATGGAATAGCTTTTCAGGTCAGAGATTTTTCAGGAGCGTGGAAAAGAGAAGTGCTAGTTGTGATGCAGTTTAGAAAATTAGACTCATCGGACTATTTAAATATATCTGTCCAAATGCTGTCTCTATTTGGTATCAGTGATTTTGAATTATGTTTCCTTTAGGAGATCATTTTTCACTGAAACCTTTGAAGTCACAAAACCCACTCATTATATGAAAAAATGATGCAGATTTTTGGAGGCAGATAACTCTTAAAAACAAACACCCCCCCCCCCAAGTCCCTGTGTGCTTTGTGGCCAAGGGTGAAATGATGGCAAATCCAGACAGGTTGGTCTCTGTATCATCAATCAGATGTTCACACACTTGAAATGTGCATACCCTATAAATTTCAGTGGCTTCCATTTTGTAAATCAAATGTTTCTTGTATGTTCCTGAGAAATATAGGTAGAAAGGCACCATAAAGCAGTCATCTTCTCGGCTTTACTTAATGTAATCAAATTTGCACTCACAGATATCATAGTCACATGTTTATACCCTGTTTGTCCCCAGATGTATTTATTGTTATGTATAATCGCTGACAGCTACTCCACTCAAAAGTGCAGTTTTTTATTATCTCTGTAAAGGTTAGAATGCAATTGTGCTGAGTATCTTCCAGAGCACATACAAACCCTGGCAGGGCCGGGCCTTTTTTTAGCCTTTGGGAGCTAGATTTATTTTTCAGAGATTAACATGTCAAGGTTTGGTTATGGGAAATTCCAGCCCCGCCTTTCAGCACCCTTTATCTCCTGGTGGTACGTTTCACCTCGGGGCCTCACAGCGAATGCCCTGACTGTCCGCCTGCCCATGCCTGGCTCTTGGCCCACCTCCTAGCATCACCACCCCCCCTTTCTTGGCCAATCAAAGAGAAGAAATCACCACAGCAGAAAATGACTTAGGGACTTGGCTGCAAGTGGTGACTTAAAGATTTGGCACCATATTTGGGCCTTGCTGGTGGTGGCAGCTGTTTCAGACCTCCATCAGGAATGGCTTTGGGCCAAAGAGATAGTGAAGATCTGGGAGATGTCCCAACCCTTTGAATGTCGATTGTCTTGCTTCTACTCCAAGCCCTAAAACTTTCTCTCAATGACAGTACAGGAACTATTTATCCTGTCTATGTATGGTAACACTCATGACCATAAATATCTCAAACATTTTCCTTAAAAAAAATAAAAAATAAACAGAGTTCAAAGGAAAAACAGCAATGTAATGAATTGATCAGACAAGCCAGCCCATCCCACATTAAAATAAATTAGGCCTGTGATGATGAGCTCAATTGCTGCAAGTTAGTGCCTGAGGACACGATGCCATAACTCATGCAGGTTCAGCTACAGGGCAAATGGGACATAAGTAAGAAAGGAAGGAAACCGAGAGGCGCTGCAGGACTCATCCCTAATAATTCTAAACATCAAGAGTCACTTCCCTGTGCCTGCCTTAAACCCACAACACCTAGTTAAATCCAAGAGGGAGGGGCAAATCAGCTGGATCTCAGGCCAGCCTTGATTCTGTATAGTACTAGAATGGTGGATTCCTGTTAAACATTTTTCAAAACCTAGTGAATGGCCCAGTTGGCATGACTCAGTGCTTCAGCGTCAGCTTATGAACCAGGAGGTCACAGTTGGATTCCTGGTCAGGGCACATGCCCAGGTGGCAGGCTCCATCCCCAATAGGGTGTGTGCAGGAGGCAGCCGATCAATGATTCCCTCTCATCACTGATGTTTCTATCTCTCTCCCTCTCCCTTCCTTTCTCTGAAATCAATAAAAACATATTTACAAACAACAACACCAAAAGCATTGAATGTATATCACAAAGAGTGCACCCTGCGGACTCTGGTTCATGATGATGTGCCAATGTGGGTTCATTGATTGTGACACATACACCTCCTAGGGGCGGGATGCCGATGTGGGGAGGCTGGATGCGTGTAGGAAGGGGGTGTATGAACATTCTTTGTGCTTCCTGTGGACCTCAAACTAAAAGATCAAGTATCTCATTATTATTCTTTAAACTTATCATCCAGCCCCTGGGGACAAAGGCAGAACACAAAGCCGCAGGACCACAATCAGTCAAGGCCCCCTTCTTACTGGGAGGGGCTGAGGTTAGATGAGAACATCGCGAGGGTTGGGGGAAGAGGCATTCTGGCTCCCAAAGGCTCCATCGTGCCAGAGCTTGTGGGAAATCTCCACAACTTCGTCCTGGGCCTGTGGACCGTGATGCCCTCACATCCTAGAAGAGCCCATCACCCCTGGTCAGGGTGAGCACAGCTTGGTTCCAGCCTGTGACTTGACAGAGACTGAGTCTCTTTCATGGCCGCCAGCCTGGCTTCTAGCACAGTGCCTGGCCCATGGGAAGGTGGGGGGGAGGCAGGAGTGCTGCTGTCAGTCACTGAAGCCCATTGAGCAGAGGTAGAACCTGACATAGTGCCGTTCCGAAATGCTCAGTTCATTCAGAAAGGGCACCACAGTGGAGTCAGGTGGGTGGTCACAGGTGTGCCCCTGGAATAGAGGGGACATCATGAGGAGACAGAGCCATCGTGCCACTGCTCTTCACCAAGCAGCAGAAAGACGTGTTGCGTTGGCATTAGCTATAATTAGAAGCTAGAATACAACACACATGGGGCAAGACGGGGGAACCGTCTGCTCTGGTCCGCTCCCAGGCTGTGGCCACTTGCATCTCCTCTCTCCGACCTTCAGTTTCGTCTTTAAAATGCGAGGGCACTTTGGAAACGGAACACAAAGATCAAAGATGATGGCTCACTTCGTAAAACATATTGTAAGCATACAGGCTTTTTTTCCTGCTTTTCCTCATTTTTATTTGTAGATTGCAAAAGCAAATGGCTAAAAAAAAAGAAGAAGAAATTACCCTCCGAAAGACCGATCTGCGAAGATGAAAGGGGTTGGAGCCGATCTTTATCGCTGATCATTTGTCAGGGCTCGTTCCTTTCAACAGACTGTCTGGGCTCAAAGGGAGCGTGCAGGGCCCTCAAGCACAGGCTGGACAACACGTGATGTGGGGGCACTCGTTGTCTTTTGGTTTCATCCGGTGAACTTGATCCACTCAGTCAGTGACCCCCACATGCTCTGCCTGTGCCAGGGGGACAGCAGCTTTTCTCCTCCCAGGAGTTCAGAGCTGAGATGTGAGTTTTTAAATCCTCTCAGCCCTTCCTCTCTGAGAGCCGCAGCTGCCTCTTGCTTCACTGCGCCTGCTCCGAAGGAGGCTGTGGGCTCCTGAGAAACACCCCTCCTTGGCTGGAAAAGTCCTCCGCAGTGGAGCTACCCTGCCTCCCTGCCTTTTTCCTGAGTGCCAGCAGCATTTCCACGTTTCCTGCAGTTTAATCCAAGGGTTTAGTGACAAAACCACCTCCACTTTAGCTTGCGCCTTAATCGTGCTTAAGTTACCTGGTTTACACTTGAGCTGGGAGCTGGAAGTCGATAACCAGGCATTTTCACCGTCTGTCCTTGTCGTCGGTCCTCAAGTGCAATGAAACAGGGGCTGCGATCCGAGTAAAAGCCACCCCTTGACTTGGAAACATCCAACTTTCCGAGGCCTCACAGCTAGCCTGTGTCTGCTCCTGAGTGCAGAGCGCCTTGCCAGGACATGCTCTCTTCCTGTTCTACCTCTTCCGTCCTGGTCAGTTCTCTCCTCTGACCTCACTCTCTGCACAGGCCCCTGGTAGGCAGTCAGGGAGCAATAAAGAAGGAAGGAGGCGCTCTGCTGGATCGAATTCCTTCTCCAGGAGAAGAAAACTCCTCTTTCCCGCCTCTTCTGCTTTCTCCCTTCCTTTCTTTCACATGTTCCTCCTCCGCCTCTTCCTCCTCTCTTACTTCCTGACCTCCCATTCTCAAGGCCCAGAACTCAGGACAATTCTGAATATTGTAGTTCAGCTACAATCCAATGGGGTGTGTGTGTGGTTTTTTTTTTTTGGGGGGGGGGTGGGAGTGATGGGGTCAGGAAGACTAGAAACAGGCCACCTTTTATAAGGTGTTTACAGCTCAGCCGGCATTGCTCAGTGGTTGAGCATCAACCTATGAACCAGGAGGTCATGATTTGATTCCTGGTCAGGGCACATACCCGGGTTTTGGGCTCGATCCCCAGTGTGGGGAGTGCAGAAGGCAGCCAATCCATGATTCTCTCTCATCAATGATGTTTCTACCTCTCTCTCCCTCTCCCGTCCCCTCTCATATGGAATATAGAAGCCTGGTGCACGGATCTGTGCACTGGTGGGGTCCCTCAGCCTGGCCTGTGTCCTCTCGCAATCTGGGACCCCCTAGGGGGATGTCAGACTGCTGGTTTCTGCTCAGTCCACCTGGTCTGGGGATCAGGCCAAAACTGGCAGTCCAACATCCCCTGAGGGATGTAGTAGTACCTGAAGGGGCAGGTGGCCCGGGAGAAGCCTGAGCCTGGGCCGGGCGCCGCACCACTCCCACTCATCCCGGCCTCACTGCACCTTCCGCTGCAGCTAAGCAGCACTGCCGCAGAGGCGGGAGAGGCTCGCACTGCCTGAAGCTGCACTTGCCAGCCCTGAGCCTCAGTCAGCTGAGCAGTGCTCCTGCTGTGGGAGCGCATTGACGTCCAGGGGGCAGCTCCTGCGTTGAGCATCTGCCCCCTGGTGGTCAGTGTGCATCATAGCAACCGGTCAATTGGTCGTTCAGTCGCTTAGGCTTTTATATATATAGATACTTGAAATTGCGAACAATCCAGCTAATATGTTAAGAATTCAACCTGCTCTTAAGGTAGGGACAGATTATAGTGCTGTGTATAGTTTGAACCACTGCTTCCTCTGGTTAAGAAATCAAGATAACCCTCTCAGTATACTAAGGTACCAAACAGTTGTATATGTTGCTAGCTCATATGAGTCACTAACAGCATTATAAATGTGTTCACTTGGCCCTGGCAGCCTAATTGACGGCATGCCATTGATCTTGGTCTGACTGAGCCTGAAACACTGGCTCAAGACAACACACTGATTTGACTCTCGCAAAAGCATGTGGGGTTAAACATGCCAGGTGTGGGCCAGACAGATGGCGTAGCTGCGGTGCGTGTGTTGTCATGCACATAATCTGATTTTCTGAAATGACCTCGAGACACCGATTTGCTCTGCTTGGTATCAGGTGTGCACTGAGGAGCCTGGCCCCTGGAGACCTCGGGCACCACTTGCCAGCCCCTCTCATCTGGGGGCTGATGGACAGCACTCTCATTGGAAATGGCACTGTTTGCTCTTCACACAGGAAGAAATTGTGAAAATGCTGGTACCTTTAGGAGGTAGCAGGTGTGGCAGTAGAGCCTAAATAGATAATTGAAAATAATTTTTTTAGTTGCCACGTTGGCACCCAAAGGTAAATACACAATGCCATTGGGAGTTCTTACAATGCACAAGGATGAGTTTATTCTTCCTTCCTTCCTTTCTTCCACCCTTTCCAAAAAGCTGTTTGTTATTTTTTTCTATTTAAACCTTGAAAAACTTACAGTAAATTTTGCAGTGATACACCACAGCATTATTTTCTGTTGGGTGAACAGTAATAATAATGATGTCCTTTATATTTATATCTAGTGAACTGTCTACAATTCTAATAGGATAGGTTGTGTGAGAAAGTTGTTGATTTTTCTTTCACTCAGGAAACTGAAGGTGCCAGAGGCTGGACCTGTCTATTTAATGACCCAAAGACAAAGGAGTCTGCAAAATACGAGGGAATTCAATTAGGAAACTACCAACTTACTCAGCTTGATTTTAGTACATTTCTGTATTTTTCTTAAAAAAGCAGAAATTATGAAACTTTCAGCCAAAATTACATTCTGACATCCTAAACCTAAGAAATGGAGAACTTCATTTCTCTGTATGGATTTATGTGATGCTAAAATCGCATACTTTTACTATTGTCAAACACTCATTTAATAGATCAAACGATTATTTTCAGTATTGGAAACAGGTTTATCAATGGATTGATAAATTTTTTTTATGTCTTAGCCAGTGGGGTTGGTTATTTCAAGACACAATTTTGTCATCAGTAAAACACTCCAAGTAGGAGATCCAAAAAGAAAAAATCTGAAAGACATAACTATTTTGTAAATGACGACCTACTAGCAATAGTTTTAAATTACTACCTGTATCAACAGAGGACAGTATTTTTCCTGAGAACTTTGAACTCTGAACATGAAATAACATGTAGGGACTTTTGGGTGTAGAACTTTGTTTCGATTTATCATGAAATTATTCTTATTTCCTAGAAAAGAAAAAAATGGATTTTAAATATTGACATGTTTTACTTGATGATGTGCATGGGAAAGCACTGTTATGCCAACAGGTGGGGTGTGATGTTCATTTCTGGCTTTTAATTTCTGTATCTTAATGGGAAATTGACAACCTACAATGTATTTAAAGGAAAAAGACTAGAAGCCTGAAAAAACCTGGCGGAAATAGTGTCTGCAGACTGCCTGATGAAGTTTGCTGTTCAGTATAGAGAATTGGGGGTTCAGGGTCACAGACACGCTTTCAGGGATGAAGGACCAGCCATGATCCAAAGGTGCTAACCTTCGACTGTGGCTCTGAGAAACAGAATTACCCCAAAGATTAGGATTTAGCGAGAGACAGTCTTTAATTCAGTAGAATGATGTTACTAATTCTTAACACAATTATAAGTAGTGTGTGTTCCAACATGATGTGCTGGTGGTCACTGTTACAGAAATCCCCCAAATAGTAGTAAGAACAATTGGACAGGATTGGTGTCCAGAGGATGGCAGGTGGACCAGGTCATCTTGATGGTCCCACTTCCAAAGGGCTGAATTCCATTCTTCTGGGTCAATCTGTACCCCTCCTTTATCTTTGTGGACAAATAGATTCTAGTTTCCATTCCTGATCCCGTGGCTTCTGGTCCAGCCTTAGACTTTCCCAGCCGACTCCTTGCTGTCAACTCCTCTGCCTCCAACACTGATCCCACACCATTGTTCCTCTACTTCCCATAGATGTACTTCTTTTCTTTTTTTTTCTTTTTTCCCCTTATTGATTAAGGTATTACGAATGTGTCCTAATCCCCCCATGATCCCCCCAAGCCCCCACACATGCCCTCCCCCCGCCCCCGGTGTCTGTATCCATGTACTTATTTTCACACGCGTGAAGTTGGTGGGGGGAAGCTAAAGTCAACACTTCCCAGAAAGCATTCCGAATGAGAACGTTCCTATTGAAAGACTAAGACGCTCTTAAGCGGTAGACCAGTTGCCCCACATGTCATTGAAGATGACATTACACCTGCCCATGGCACACTCTTCAGTGCATCCAAGCTCCCTGTCTTCCTTCTCCGAACCTGTTTACAGAATGTTTTCTAAACACAGATGCAGCCTTTGCCGCCTGCACACACGGTTGTGTTTTTATTGATGCGCTTCGGAGCTCTGTGACGCTTAGTCCTCTCGCCTGCCACCGCGTCCTTTTTTTACAATGTCCTGTGGAAAGATGCCCCTCGCCCCCGCAGTCAGCCCCGCCAATTCCTGCCGCACCCGCATTCATCTCGCATTGTTCTCACATGTTGCTTAGCAGTCTGCGGGATCGCTGCCTCACAGCGCAGCAGATGGGGTTGTGTGATGGGGTTCTCGAATAGCGGCGAAACAGATGAGATGCTAACATCGATTGTTTTATCAACAATCAGTTGCAGATAAAAATCATTTTAATGAGAGAAATTAATGGTGTTTGCAAACATGATGTTAATTAAAGAACATTGCTTAGGCGTTTTCTTTTTTCCCCCTCCCTCCTCTCTTTTTTTCCTGCACACAGTTTTTTGTTACCCGTGACATCTTTCATTATTGACTCATGCCCCAAAGAAAAGGCGATTAAAATCTGCTTTTGTTTGATGTAGCTTTTATTGAAGAAAGAAATAGATCTTTCTGAAGCTTCCTGGTGAGATGAAAGTCTAATTATCTCCACAAATGAAAGGAAAAGCTTTAATTAGGCCTGCGCTGAAGCCGCGCGCTGTGGATTTGTGCATTGTGATGGATGGAGCCCGCGTCCCCTCCGTGACGGCCTGGGAAATAATGAAGGGAGAGGAGTGGTACCCGCTCCCAGGATTCGGCTGGCAGAGGGGAGGCCAGGCACACCTGGTCCTGAGCCAGTGCCCGGAGCAGCTGCCAGGGGCCGTGTTTCAGAGCAGGGCGTTCTGCTGCGTTACAGCCTCCCTCTGAGCTTTGATCTCTCCTCAGACAGCAGGGGTCCTAACAAATCAAGCTTTTCATGTTTCACTCACTTTTACTCTCTTTTGCTTCACCGTTCACACTGCAACTCCAAAGAGGATGGATAAAATATTGTCTTTTTCTGAAGCAATTAATAACCACCGCTGACATGATTGAAGTGGGTATTATGCCTTACAAGCAGTATTTTCAGGCTGACTGTGGGGAGGGAGCTGGGGAGAGAGATGAATGGTTTATTGAACGTTGGAGCTGTTTACCTCACTTTTTATGATCTTACCACTAATCACTTGTGCATAAGGCTGAATACATATGCACACTTTTGGGGAAGGTGCTCAGATGTCCACCTGGGTCTGCAGGGTGACGTGGAGATTTATTTTAAATGGATCATTGTCACATCAGAGAATCCAAAAAATATATATCTATATACCAAACGTAGCTGATCCCTATGGCTGCCTCTGCCATGTTGAATGTGGCTTGGTCTCTCTCCCAGTAGTTGGTCCCGTAGATGCCGAAGGTCAAACTCCGCTTGCTCTCTCAGTGCCTGCTGTTAATCCATTCTGCCTGAGCCCAAAAGCCCTTCTGACATGGACAGTGATCGGGATTATTTCAAACACTGTGGGTTTTTTTTTTTTTTTTTTCGTTTTCGGCCAGAATTCAAAAAGGCATTAGGATGGAAGAAATAACAAAATTGAACAGCTTGTAAAGGTAATCTGACCTCCTCCTATCACCCACCCTTATTTGGTTAGGTATTCTCTATTATGAAAGAGTGATGGATTTGTCTTTGTTTTTTGACCTGTCTATCTGTCAATCTATCTATCTATGTGTCTATCTATCAAGCCATCAATTCAAAATTATAGGAGTAAAGAAATTGCACCGAACGTGGCACTTTCTCATGCTCAAGGGTAACTTGTGATCTAAAGAAGCACCATCTTTAGGGGAGCTTCTCTATTTCATAAAGGTCAGACAGGGAGTGGAGTTGTCCAGGGAACGGGCTACCTGCTGAATTAACGGAAACAGTTACTGAGATGGGGTCTGACTTGTTCCGTGGATGAAAAATCTGAAATGAGTGCTTTCTTGGGTGAAGTTCATCACTCTCTAAATTATGAAATAGTATTCTTTAAGGATGAAGCACAACTCCTTTTTCTTTTTTTAACCCTTTTTGTGACTTCTTTGTAACTCTTTGGTCCTCCCTGTCCCCCGCTGTTCCCTCATTGAGGGAAAGCCTCACAGCTTGATTTGTCCCAGGGTCCGAGCACTCCTGTTTGTAGATTTCATCCACAGAATGGACCTTCTGGCAGGTGGCTGGCCCCTGGCAGGAGGGGCTCATTAAGGTCACGATAAGGATTCAGAAGGTCCAAACAGAACTTGACAGCTGCCTTGCACTCATTCTATACGGAAAAATCATGTCAGTTGTGGTCAAAACAGTGCCTGGGGAGGAAAGGGTCTGCAGAAGCGCAAAGGCTGAGGGAGATTTAGACAGAGTTGTCATGAATTAGGGAAGAATAGATGAAAAAAAAAAGCAGTTCAGTCAACAGCACAGGCTGTTGTGAGCGCCCAGGCTGAGTCCTTCTCTTAAAATCAGAAGAGTGGGGAAAAGGGCGGGACCTTTGTAACCCTGTGATTCATTTCAGAGTTCAATTATAAATAAAACCAAAACCGAATGCCAGAGAACAGATGCAAACAAACCACCTAATTAAGTGCTCACATTCCTCCTTTCAAGCTTTATGTGCATCAACAGTCAATTCCGCGCTTAGAGCTCAGCACTGGGCGTCGTGTGTGAGTTCAGCCGATGGAAATGTCTTGCGTGGGCGTGTGGATGACGTCATTCGTCACCTGAAGTGGAAGTAGTGACACGGTGGCAGTCCCAGAGCTTGGGTGGCTCTGCCAAGTGGATCATGTTACTGGCAGATAGCTTTCACGGCCCGAAATATCTTAAACGGACTTTTCCCCCTCCTGAAGTGCTATGGTGCTCAAGGAAGGGCGAAAGTCAGGATGTTGAACCTTTGAACAAGTAAGAACATAATCCAAGTTCTAAATAAATAAGTTAGCCCTTTGGAAATTCCCCTATTTTCTCAAAGCTCTCTACAACTTTTTGCTCAGTTCTCCACGAATTCTCCCGAGCGGTCCGCATGTTTTGTAAGAGGAGCATTGAAGTGAACACTTTTACTAAACAAATAAATAAAACCAATTAAAGCAGGCAAATTGCAAATTTCTCAATAAATTCCCATTTGAATTTTTCTAATGAGTATTCAATCAGTATAATCACTACATGAATATCCACAATTTTAAAAAGGGCTAGTATTTGTGAAAACACAGGTGTACCTTAAGGGCATACGCTAAAGGAAATAAGTCAGTCGGAGAAAAACAAATACTGTATAATCTCATATATGGAATCTATTCTTTTAAAAAAAGCAATAACCAAACTCATAGCAAATGAGGTCAGATTTGTGGTTAGAAGAGGTAGAGGTTAGGGGACAGGGAGATGGGGGAGTGGAATCAAAAAGTACAGGTTACCTATTCATTGTGACCTTAGTGATCACTGCTGAATGGTATTTTTGAAAGTTATGAACAGAGTAGATCCTAAGAGTTCTCATCACAAGAAAAATAAATCTTCCTCTTTTTTTGGTATCCATATAAGATGATGGATACAAAAAATATAGTAGGTCAAGCCATTATGCTGTACACCTTAAATTTATACCACAATGTACGTCAATTATAACTCAATAAACTGAAATGAACAAAAATATACAAAATAAAATAAAACAACCAACAAATCTGTAAACACTAAAACATTTTCATTTGAAAGGCAAGTAAATAACTAAAATGTATGTATGAATATACGAACAGTTTCAAATTAAAAAATATCTGAGTAAAGAACTCCAAATGAAGTAAGGTGCATATAGTCCTCTGAAAGCCAGGAGGGAACATTTCTGTTTTAAAAGACGTGGCTAACCACCCCACCCCAAATATGTCTTTTTGGAGAGGGTGAAAGGGAGAGGCAGGGACCACAGTCCTGGCGGCCTCCACTCAGGTGCCCCTCTGGCCACTCCTGCACCGCACCCTCCTCTGGGCTCAGGAAGAGAAAGCGGGAGCTAAGGCCCCACACTCCTGCCCCCAAAGGCCCGATTTGGGCAACTTCCCTGGGTCTTTATTTCCTCATCTAGGAGAGGTGAGTTCCAAATCGCTCACCATCCATGGGTGCTGTTACAGGCTTTAAAAGTAGTAACCACTGACCTAGCTGGTTTGGCTCAGTGGATAGAGTGTTGGCCTGTGAACTGAAGGGTCCTGGGTTAGATTCCCGTCAAGGGCATGTACCTCAGTCACAGGCTCCTTCCCAGCCCGGGGCCCTGGTCAGCGCTCATGCAGGAGACAACCAATAGATGTGTTTCTCTCACATCGATATTTCTCTCTGTCTTTCCCTCTCTCTTCCACTCTTTCTAAAAATCAATGGAAAAATATCCTCGGGTGAGGATTAACCAAAAAAAAAAAAAAAAAAGTCACCACTGTTTCCATGTACATTTCTTCATTCTATCCACCAAAACAGTTGTTGCATTTCTGACTTATGCGGAGTTGGCGCTGCAGGACTGCCCTGCCCATGAAGATTGTTTCCTAAGCAGAGGCGCTGCTTTCCCAATGACTCTAGGAGGCGAGGTAACCAGTGAGCACACGCCATTCTCAGAAGAACCAACCCAGGAGCTGCTGTGGGAAGTGGAGGTCAGGGGCTCTGAAGTGGAGGACTCTGAGCAGCCAGTGGGTCTAACACACCAGGCCTCAAACAGGCTGGGAGGCTTTTTCTAGAATGTGGCGGAGACAGAGTTGGCCTATACCCCAGCACCCCCCAGACCTCTGCTGAGTAGGACTCTCTTGCTTCTGAGTCTGCTGTGAGGGGCCAAGAATCACGCCAGTGCATTCGCCATCAGCTTCAGGAGGAAGTTCAAAGTCTGCAGCACACTCCTGTAGTCTCCTGCACACAGTCTGCCTCCTGCTTGCCCACTGTCTGTACTGCTCCCCGCTCGCCCTCATGCAGCCCATGTCCCAGCCGTCCTGTGCTCCTTGACATGCCTGCTGCCCTGCCTGAGCGTCCTGTCCCCCACTATCTGCGATGTAGCCCCTGGTCTGTACCGTCCTCTTCCATTGGCCCCATGTTTCCCTTCCAGAAACAACCACGTTCCCTAAGGCTAAGGATGACATCATTTTTCTCTCTTTTCCCAAGTCACAGTGTGGTGGCTTGTAGGAATCAGCAGCAAACACAGAAACCATGTTTTGTTTTTGTTTTATTTTTAATTTTTTAAAAAATGCCATTCTTCCAAGAGTGAAGAAAGGTAGGGGATTGATATCTCTTTATAACAGACAGTATGCATTTATCAATTGTCACAAGTCAGACCTTCATACTGTCTGGTGGCTCAGCCATAGTTTCCTTCCTTAACTTTAGATAGAAAAGTTCATTTTTTCAAAAAAAAAAATATGTAAATAGGAAAGACTCCCTGCTTACAAGCATCTAAATCTGACTTCTTGGCTAACCCACTTATCACCAGGCTCTGGTACTTCCCCTTACATTTGAAACCGGGACATATTTTGGCTGCAGTGTCTGAGAATCATCTTATCTATTGCACTTAAAAGTGTTTTGATAGGAAACAAGCCAACATGAATAATAAATAGTGAAGTACCTTTTCTTCTCCCGTCAGCGCATTAACCTGCCCTCCGCTTCCTACTGAACGCATCAGAGGCGCGAGTCTAGACTCATTTAGATTTGAAATAGCCCAGAATGAGGACCAGACACATATTTATCATCTTGATTTATTAAGGAGCAGCTGTAGAATGATGCTAATTAAGTGTCTACGCTTTCTTTCTGAGACTGTAATTGTTTTTGGAACAAGCCTAAATGTAAGGAAACGAAATGGCAGGGTATTGGAATACATTCAATCTCTGTTGTAAAGACCATGTTCCTTTCTAGTTCCCTGCAACTTACACATTTAAGGAGGACATCCCCATGGTTTACGAAAACTTGCCTAGAGTAGACATTCCTGTGGAACATTTTTTCGGCGTTATTCGTGCTGTTCTGAAGCACTTAGCCAATAGTGCCTGGTGTCATCAGCCGGGGAAGCCCTGGGCTTGCTTTGGGGGGTGCCCATTGCCATGGTCCAATCATTCGCCGTTTTTGAATTGAGGGAACACATATACATACGCGCAAGAGAAATGTGAGCATCCTGTATGGATTTTCAAATGTTGGTGTTCTTTAGACTTTCTGTAGAAACCGTATTTTCTACCTTTATCAGCTAGAAGAAGAGATTCTATAACTAAATCATTTTTATTAAAAAAAATAAAAGATAAGGCCAGAAGCCCTCCAAGTTTAAGGTCAGTCTCTTCATTAGTCCCTAGAAAACTCAGATAAAAGTAAGTGTCATTCCTTTGGATTAGTTGGGACAATAAAATAGATCAATAAAATGAAGGAAACAGTTCCAATGAGTTTAGACTGGGTAATTCTAGTGAGCGGTGGTGAATAGCGGAGGTTTCCATTTCAAATTTCTGGCTTAATTTAAGAAGGAAGTACAATAAATCTCTGTTTCCACACCATTCACACACACACACACAAAAAGACAAACTATAAAAAAATAATTGAGTGTTAATAAAAAGGAAAACATCACATAGTTATAAAATTGCCAAGTTTTTAACAGGATGGTCCCCAGCCTCTTATTCCCATTGCTTGCTTTCTTGTTCCTACGTCAAGTTCATAGTCTATAAATGTATCTTAAGTACAACAAGCTATGGACTAGCCACATGCAGCAGGCTGGCTCTTGGTGTAAGTGGACAGTTCAGACCACAGCATTAAACAGGCTTTTTGTGTGCTTTTGTTTTGTTTTGTTTTTACCTTTCAGAGACTGCTGCAGAACTGACCAAAAAAAAAGTTTCCTAGAAAATAATATTTAGCATCAACTAGGAATTTATATAACTATATTCTAAATGAAATAAAGAAATACTACAAGTACAGCAGCAGTAATTCTGTCAACCATGAAAAGTAACATATCCTTCAGTTGCAATAGGAAATCAGACGTAACAGTTTGGGACACAGTAACCTTCTCGCTACTTTAAAAATCTGACCCAGAGAAGGTTCTTACAAATAAGGGATTCAACTCTGACCATTTCTCCCGCAGTGGGCATGCTTCTGTGAGGATACAAGGTCTGTAATTCCATTCTTGAAATTGTAGCAGCAGTACAAATTCTTTATTAATTTAGAGCTTTGGTTCACTGACTTGCTATGTGCTTACCTTATTAGCATCATATTAAAACTTCCCGGTTTGGAGGAAAGGTTGTCATATATTCAGAGCATTTAACTTCTTTCTTCAGCTCAATTTAAACTGTACTTTTGCTATAAATGCTCTTATAGAAAAATGTGATGAGAACTTCAAGATCGACACTTTTAGCAACTTCCAAATGTATGATACAGTATTGCTTAACTTTAGACATCATGCTGTGCCTTACATCCTCAGAACTTATTTATCTAATAGCTGCATGTTTATGCCTCTTAACCACCTTCACCCCTTATACCCACACCCATTTCTAGCAAACACCAGTCTGTTCTCAGTGTCTATGATAGGGTTTTTATAGATTCTACATGTAGCTCAGATCATATAGTTTGTCTTTTGGTTGGTTTGTTTTTTGTCTCTCAGTCTGACTTCTTTCGCTCCGCATAATGCCTTCAAGATCTGTGGATGTTGTGGCAAATGACAGGATATCCTTTCTTTCTCGTGGCTGAATAATATTTTGTTGTGTATACAGTTCACAACGTTTTTACCTGTTCGTCTGCTGATGGACGCTTAGGTTGTGACCACGTTTTGACTGTTGTAAATAATGCTGAAAAAACGTGGGGGTGCATCTAGCTTCTTCAGATACCATTGCACACAAGCAGAGCCTCCTCCTCTCCACAACCAAAGCTGATCTCCAGCTTGCAGATCGTCGGGAGAGTCACTCTGAGAGTGGATCGGCGCTAGGCCACCTGGAGGAAAACGACTCAGGTCCCAGGCAAAGACAAGGCAGGTTAGACACCAGGCAGCAGGGGCCTGGAGGTCTCTGCTTTTAGCCTCCAGGAAACCTGTTGCTCCTGGATGCTAAGGTCAGATCCAACCCTCCTGAGACCCATACGCCGTCTCCGCAGCTGTCTCTGAGGGGTCCAGTCTTCCCAGGTTTCTTTATGCTCAGGATGTTCTTAAAGTCCCATGCTTGGAGCCTTCACATCAAGACCAGGACTAGGGTGAGGTGTGAATGGCACTCAGATCAGGCACGAAATTTAAGAGATACCCAAAAAACGTCAGTGATCAAGATAAATGATAGATTCATGCAATATTAAAAATTTATACAAATAATTATCATTAGCAAAATATAAAGATTTTCATTAAACACAGAATCAGCAAGACTGAGTTTCCCCCTAAAGCTCGTATAGGGCGTTAGCAATACATGGCTCCGGTCGGTGCAGACCCAGAATCCCATGTCACTTGGGAACAAGGACGGAGACCAAACAGCCGCTTGCTTGGCCCCAGTCCCCTTAAAATAGTGATACTTATTACTATCTAGGGGTCTCTTACTGTACACCACTCCATATGCATTACTTCACTGAACACCTGGAAGTACGTATTACTATTATCTCTATCTTACAGATAAGGAAACTGAGCCCAGATCCATTTAATAAGTGACAGCATAGGGATTCACATCTCTACAGCCTGAATCCAGAGGTCCCGCCCTGTTTTATACTGACTCCCCCCCCCCCCCATCATGTTAAGCCTCCTTAAAATCCTGGGCATACCTAGCCTCTGCTTCATATACTCTAATGCAGCGGTTCTCAACCTGTGGGTCGCGGCCCCTTTGGCGGTCGAACGACCCTTTCACAGGGGTCGCCTAAGACCATCCTGTATATCAGATACTTACATTATGATTCATAACAGTAGCAACATTACAGTTACGAAGTAGCAACAAAAATAATTTTATGGTTGGGTCACAACATGAGGAACTGTATTTAAAGGGCCAGAAGGTTGAGAACCACTGCATGCATCCAACAGCCAATGAGCTACAATTGCACTCTTAACAAATGGAACTGGATAGAAAGTAGGAAATTGGAGAGAATTTTTAAAAAATTGTCTTAGGGTCAGTGAAAGAGGAGGAGAAAAGATTGCTCTTGAATCAGATGATAAGCCATTCCAACTGAACTGACCCATTATTTCATAAGGAATTCTTATCATCACACCCCATTTTCAGCATCTAAAATCATCATATATATATATATAATTCCTGTGTGTTTTGGTTCATGCATGTTTTCTGTGTGTTTTGGGTCATGCATGTTTTCTGTGTGTTTTGGGTCATGCGTGTTTTCTGTGTGTTTTAGGTTCATGTATGTTTTCTAAAGTCACACAAAGCTCCTCTCAGGGAAGGAGATGCCCCACACATACACATAGAAGGAGGGGCACCCAGAGATTGTGAAAAGAGAGCACAACAGTTAGCACTGACCTTGCAGAGCGAGGCTGAGCCTCTGCGAAATGCTATTGTTCCCCATTATTACAGAAATGCTACGGGACTCGGGATAGTCACAAAAAAGCTCTCCGTCTATTGTAGGGTTTATTCCCCCAGCACATCCCAATTTTCTTGCAATTGGTTTGCTCATTTATTTTCCAATAACCAGAATGCTGCTTCCACTTCACAACTATTTCATAATAGCGCTGCTGTTTGAACCATAGGGAAAAGCCAGCATGGTTCGCACACCCTATCCTCGTGCTAAATGTCCCACCACACGGGGCTTTGCAAGTAATAATGGAAAATAATTCTCCACTTCCATCAAACTTGTCCTTTCGCTTTGATTCTTTCAGTTACGCTTACATTTCGGTGTATAGTGCAGATTTTACATCCGGGACAATCATGGGGCGTTTTGCCTGTTTTAATTAAGCCCTTTCCAGCACGCTCAGGTGCACGCATTGAAAGCTATCCATCACATCCAAGCGAACCAGGAGGAGGGATTAACACGTGTGGAGTAGTAATCTCGTTGTATTTGTGTTCATCTGTTCATCAAGGGAGAAAAAATAGTCAATCTAAAGCAACATGGGAGTGGCAGCCCTTGTCTTTAAGGCAACTGTTGTGTAATTGACCTCCTTTAGCATTTAATTTCTCAAGCCTCTAGGAAGCTTCATTTTGAACATCAAAGAGGTACCTGTGGAAGGAAGGGTTCCAGACTGGTGAGTAAACAAATTAGAGTTAATAGGGTCATTAGCTTTTGTGGTAAAATCTGCGAGTGGGTATTCCTTAGAACTGGTGTGTGAGCCCAGCATGGGGGGCATTTCTAAGGCCTTTTCAAGATAATTAGTCCAAGAGTTTGACAGAACGTTGTCTATTCTTTGCCGAATGGCATTCCCCAGGTTTAGGTGGAGCCGGGTTTTTATCATGTCAACCTGTTTATCAAAATCCTTTCCTAGCTACATTCAGCCACGCTGATAAATGTACTCCTGAGCACCCCTGAATGACAGAGTTCCGCGGTGCCAGCCGCACAGGCAGAGCCAGACGGGTCCAGCCAGGGTGCCAGCGAGTGACAAAGTGCCCGGCTTCTGATTGCCCGCAGCACAATGCCCACCGCGATCTGTCGCACATATTGAGTAATTCCTGGAGAGACCGTGTAGGGGGAGGGGGAGTTGGGGAAAGAGTTTGTTTTGCATTGATCCTGGTGACTGGTGAGAAAAAAAATCTATGTGTTTAACACCAAGGAAAAGCAAATATGTGTTGGCTTTGACAAAGGCGTCCGGGGGCAGCTACAGGGGCTGGAAATCTGAGCTGGGCCAGCGCATCCAGGGGTAACCCACCTCCTCACCAAAAAAACGATTGTCCCAGCAGGACTCCGGGGAGGGGGCAGGGTGGAAATGAGGGCTGGAAGTCCGAACAGTGAGGCGGGGCGTGGGGTGCTCTGTGCCTTAAACTGTGGGTTTAGGAGTGGAGCAGCTTAACTCAATTAAAAAGGAAGATTTTGAAATGTATATTTACTCATTCCCTTCTGAAAATACGACCTCCTACCCACTGCCGTAGCTTCTCTTAGAATTGGCACAAATCTGTTTTGCACTGAAATTGGTCTCCTTTATTCTCTTTTGTTCATCTCCTGTCACGTCTTTGGAAAGTAAGATGTCTCCCTTCCCATGGTCCCTTGCACCCAAACAAAATGCACAGATATGTTTGAAAGTGAAACATGCTGTCCTTGTTATTTAAAGTTTTTAGAGAGACATCATTAGCATGTCGGGTTAGCTGCACTGTTTGGTCACAGCCATGGTGATTTTTAATAATTTTATGCTTGGAGGGGATTCTATGACCTGTGTTGTTCAGTGGTCAGTTAGTTCTGTACTTACAAAAATTAAGATAGTCATTCCTTTCCAAATGACATACATAGAGGGTTTTTGAAGAGAAGTGTCTCTGCGTGAAGGAGTACGAGCCATTGGATTTCCTGTGCTGGTGCCTCTGAGCCACAAAAGTCTAAAATAGAGAAATACCACAATGAGCAGGGGCTGTGAGAAGCAAGCCGCAGAGGGGAAGTCACAAAGCCTCCAGGATTCAAACACAGATTGTGCCCACGTGACCCAAACCACACACAGCGGCCTTAGAATCACTCAGGAGGGATTTCCATCTTAGTTCCCAGTATGTGCAGTGGGAAACTTCCACGTGGAGCTCGGGCCAGGGGGCTGCCTAGGGACGGGGGTTATCCTAGGTCTGGGTCAGAGAACGCAGCATGAAGCTTTTCTACAGGAAGCTGTAAACCCCACATCCCCTCCTCTTTTCAAGCTTTGCCATCCTTAGATAAACTCGGAGGAACCATAAGGTTCCCACCTGTAAACAGCCTTATCCTTTGATGTGTGGGGACACTGTCCTATGCACCACCCAACCCGCCCCGCAAGGTGGCGTTGTGCTGGCAAAGGCTGGCAAAGGGAGAAAATGGCCTCATGCTTCCTTCAGCCAAGTTTAGGGCCTGAATTTTGGATTATTTCTATCCATGAAATACCATTGTCACTATGCCTGTGCAACTGTCTGAGGACACCTGTGTATGTGTGGTGTGTGTGCACGCGAGTGTGCCTGTATATGTCTGTGTACACACACACACACACACACACACACACACACACACACACATATACATCTAAAGAGAAAAAGCTGTGAATGAGATATGGGCGGGGGGGGGGGAGGGAGGTTGTTTTTTGTGCATATTTTTTGGTTAATCCTTACTCGAGGATATTTTTCCATTGATTTTTAGGGAGAGTAGAAAGAGAGGAAAGACAGAGAGAAGCATTAATGTGAGAGAAACACATCAAATGGTTTTCTCCTGACCAGGGCCTGGCCGGGGAGTAACCTGCAACCCAAGTACTTGCCCTTGAGTAGAATTGAACCCAGGACCCTTGACCCACAGGCCAACACACTATCCACTGAGCAAAAGCAGCTACGGTGACAGATTATTTGTAACTAGAGGCCTAATGCATGAATTTATGCACAGGTGGGATCCCTTGGCCTGACTGGCGATTGGGGCTGATCGGGGGTCAGCTGGCCAGGGGCAGGGACCACGGGAGGTTGACCAGCCACAGGAGGTTGGCTGTGGGAGTGCACTGACCACTGGGGGGGGGGGGGCAGCTCCTGTGTTGGGCATCTGCCCCCTGGTGGTCAGTGCACATCATAGTTACTGGCAGGTCGTCCAGTCATAATGGTCACATATATCCTATCTAATAAAAGAGAAACATGCAAATTGACCATACCCCAGAATGCTTCCCATTGGCTAATCAGGGCAATTTGCAAATTAACTGCCAACCAAGATGGCGGCCAGCAGCCAGGCAGTTGAAGCGAACAAGAGGCTTGCTTGCTCCAGTGATGGAGGAAGCCAAGGTTCCCCACCTGCTGCTGCCAGCCTCTGAGCTGCAGTCCAAGAAAAAATGTTGCAATTATATACAAGCTCCAGATAGCTGCTTTCAGCCAGCCAGCCTCAGAGCTTAGAGCAGCAGTGATGGAAACAGTGTTTCAATTATAGAAGCTAAACAAAGCCCACATACCTGCTTTCAGCAGCCAAGGCCTCAAGCTGGAGCTGGCCTCAGAGCTAAAGCCATCTCTCAGTTCCAGTGACAGCCATACAAAGTAAATAAATCCCATAATAAAAAAAAAAAAGAAAAAAAGGAGAGGCTGGGAGCTTCAGTCACTGCCAACCTGAAAATGGCCCTCAGCCCCTCACCCAGACTGGCCAGGCACCCCAGTGGGGACCCCCACCCTGAAGGGGGTGTGGGCAGCCTAAAAACAGCCATCATCCCCTCATCCAGGCTGGCCAGGCACCCCAGTGGGAACCCCCACCCTGAAGGGGGTGTGACCAGCTGCAAACAGCCATCATCCCCTCATCCAGGCTGGCCAGGCACCCCAGTGGGGACCCCCACCCTGATCTGGGACACCCTTCAGAGCAAACCAGCCAGCCCACACCCGTGCACCAGGCCTCTATCCTATATAGTAAAAGGGTAATATGAAAACTGACCCTAACAGCAGAAGGACTGGGAATGACTGGTCACTATGACACACTGACCACCAGGGGGCAGACGCTCAATGCAGGAGCTGCCCTCTGCTGGTCAGTGCACTCCCACATGGGGAGCTCTGCTCAGCCACAAGCCAGGCTGATGGCTGCCAGTACAGCGGTGGTGGTGGGAGCCTCTCCTGCCTCCTCAGCAGCACTAAGGATGTCTGACTGCAGTTTAGGCCTGCTCCCCACTGGCAAGTGGACATCCCCCGAGGGCTCCAGGCTGCCAGAGGGATGTCCGATTGCCATCTTAGGCCCAATCCCCCAGGGAGCAGGCATAAGCTAGCAGGTAGTCATCCCCTGAGGGGTCCCAGACTGCAAGAGGGCACAGGCCTGGCTGAGGGACCCCCCCCCCCCCGCCTCCCGAGTGCACAAAATTCATGCGGGGGGCAGGGGATGTCTCTCAGCCCAGCCTGCACCCTCTTACAATCTGGGACCCCTCGGATAGGGTCCATAGGCCTGGCTGGTGATCAGGGCCTATCAGAGCTTTTCCTCCCCCAGCTGCTGGCAACTGGCCTCACCCCCACCATTACCACTGCTTGCCATCTGTGTGGTGCTGCCCACCCCTGCCTCTGGTCACCTCCCTCTGTGGGCGACAGGTTTGGGGTGCGATCATTTGTTTGGCCTGGGCCTTCCTCTTTGGGGCGATCAATCTCAGGGCTCCATGATTGATCGCCCAGCAGAGGGAGTCCCCACCCACCTGGCTGGGGCTCTGCAATTAATCACCACACAGAGAGTGGCCTGGGCCTTCTTCTTTAGGGCAATCACGGAGGCCCCCCCGCCCCCGATCTATTGCTCTGCTGGACAGTGGCCTGGGCCTCCCTATTTGGGGCTATCGATTGTGGAGCCCCCCCATCAATTCCCCCACAGTGGGTGGCCTGGGCCTCCCTCTGCAGGTTAATTGTGGGTCAATGGCAGGGCCCCCCGACCAATCGCATCACACCTGCCTTGGATGGCCTGGCGCCAGTGCATGTCATAGTGTCGTCGTCCGGAAGGTCGTCCAGATGGTCGTTCTGCTGTTTGCTGTTCGGTCGTTCGGTTGATTTGCATATTATGCTTTTATTATTATAGATAGGATTATACAAATAACTGTACATAAGCAAAAGTAAAATAAAATAGAACGCCAACACTTATTTTTGTAAGAAAACAAAAGGGAAATTATGTTTAAGTAGTTTTGTCCAAAGCAAGCAGTAAAAATCTTCAGGAAATAACAGTGGCAGAGATGAAAACCCAATCTTTAAAGAGAAGTAAACCTCGCCTCTTTCTAACAGATGGAGTGTCCTCTGTCTTTATCCACATAATGGAAATTATTACGAGGATAATAGGGGCCACTCCAAAGGCAGGTGTCGACTTGTCAGTCCATGTTGAACACTGAACAACTTCCCAACCCCAGACGTTTCCAGCATCTGCGTGTTTTACCTGAATTAATCTCAGGGCATGCAAGGAAAGTCAATCATCAATCATCATTAATTATCTGTTCACCTGATGTCTGCACTTTCATCCCCTTTAATCTTCATCAACATATAGGAGAGAGGAAATCTCAGAGGGCGGGCCACATGTGTTTCTGAGCTGCACATATGTCTCTCCCGAACACTCAGCAGCTCAGAAAATAGCTTGGTCTCACTCGGAATGCTTCAGATTACACCTGAAGGCCCAGTTTGAGTGGCCGGGGCCCATGCAAGATGCAGCTCTTGCAGCTGAGACCCTGGCCCTCCGTCCCTGAGTGCCTTCTATAGCCCTGGACCTGCGTCCTGTGAGACTCCCTGGCTGTGGCATCTACGTGTCCTGGAGGAGCCCACAGCTCCTACAGATGTGTCTCTCCCTCTTTGTCACGGACTGTTCTGAGCAAAAGTAATTCCTAAGGATGCCCTAGTGCCTTTAGTTCTTATTAAGTATATAAGCTTTGTGAGTGCTGGCTGATGTATAAAAATTGCTTATCGTTGTGTTGCTTGAAATAGTTTATTTGTAAGCAGCAGGTCAAAAGTGGAGCTCTTTTTGCCAGGCCAGCCTGGTTCAGTGGTTGAGCCAGGAACCAAGAGGTCACTGGATTGATTCCAGATCAGGCTGCAGGCTCGATCCCCAGTAGGGGGTGTGCAGGAGGCAGCTGGTCCATAATGTTTCTCTCTCATAGATGTGTATATCTCTCTCCCTTTCTCTCTCTCTAAAAAAATCAATAGAAACATATAATTTTTTTAAGTGGAGCTATTTTGATGAGCCATGTCAGGAATGATGAATTCCATGCAGAAGCTTCCCATGTTACCTGGTGCTGTTTCCTCTAAGAAGGATATAGATGCCAATGGCATGTGCGACTGTAACCAATGGCCAAAGACTTTGCAGTGGACAGCAGCATCCTTGCCAGCGGGGCCACCTGGCTCTTCTCACGGCTCGTGTAGTCTCACTGTAAGTGAGAAGCTGCACTGGCCCTTCCTCAAGGTTTGATGACTTCACCTCCCACCTTCCACCTATCAGTCATTACCAAGCAAGTCTGAAATGGCCCCTTTGGTCCCACATCTGCTGAAGTAACTTGCGGAGCTGATGTGAGGAGAGCACATTGCTCAGGCTTCGTGATGTTTCCAAGGAAAATATGTCTTTACACTGAAAATATCAGTGTGTTATAAGCAACATGGTTTCACATCGATGAGAGGCTCTTGCAAAAATCCCAACCATATTCTCTCAAAAGCTGGAAGACATTATGTGCTTATACCCATGGCCCAAGAATGAGATTACTTTTATTATCTGTTCTCGAGCTCTTAAAATGTTCTGACATGATTAGAGTAATCTTAGGGAAATTATTCTGTTGCACCCTGATTAGCCGAGCTAATCTTCTAGAACGAGCCTCCAACCTTTCCTCTAAACATCTTGCCTTTAAAAGTGGTAATTATTAGAAAAACGGTTTCAGTATATCCTTCATTAGTGACAGAAACATGAAGGCTCAATATTTCTTATAGCACTGAGCTGATTTAGAAAACCAGTCCATTTGGAGGAATACATACATTCCTCATTTCCTCATCTGTCCTTCTGTCCAGTCTGTTGCAATCTCAGATGACAGTGCAAGAGCAGTTTTCAGAACTATTTTCTGGGAAAAGATGAAGACTGAAGAAGGGCAGGGAAAGGGAAAGGACTATAAATAAGAACCCCTCGCCCTAGCTGGTTTAGTTCAATGGATAGAGCATTGGCCTGCGGACTGAAGGGTCCCGAGTTCGATTCCGGTCAAGGGCACATCCCTGGGTTGCAGGCTCAATCCCCAGTAGGAAGCATGCAGGAGGCAGCCCATCAGTGATTCTCTCTCATCATTGATGTTTCTATCTCTCTCTCCCCCTCTCCTTTCCTCTCTGGAATCAATAAAAATATATTTTAGAAAAAGAACCCCTCTCTGATCTAGTGGTGAATGCTATCTCATTGACAAATAAGTGTGCACCCTTAGCATATGGGGTTGTATCTTCTCTAGGCATTATACTTCCTCAGTTAATTCTGAAACTTAGTTTGCCTGTTGCCAAAAGCCCTTGGCCAGCCACTTCTATGGTAAATTGGTGAACTGGCATCCCAGTGAGTTCCTTCCATCAATCTCTAACTCAGAGGAGGATGTGACACCCTTCTCCCAAGGACCAGATAACCTCACACAGGTCCCCCATGCACCACAAAGCAGTGTTCACCTTCTAAGGTCGCAGTGTCCCTTGGAGAACTTAGAGCAGAGCCACCTAGAGGAACAGCCTACAGGATTCAAACAGGAGCATCCAAGCATCCAGTCATCTCCAAAGGCCTTTCATTTGTCAAAAAGGGAAAAGGAAACAGGTCTTTGTTGGTTTCCCTTTTTTTAAGAAACAAAAGGCTGTTCAATTCTCTCGTCCTTTTGCTTCTCTGTAATCACTCACCCAGAATTCTGCAAGGTTTTCTGCTGCAGAAGACAAAGGTCACTAGCTCCTTTGTCATCCGCAAAACACTAACCTCAAAATCATGCAAAAATTTTTTATAAAGATTCACCTGTGAAAACATGGGAAAATAATACTCACAGTCATTCCCATGGTTTTATTGGTTTTAGGAGCACAGATTTTTTTTTTTCATTTCTACTTGACAAATATGAACCTACATGGGATCATGACTCACCAAGTAGGTCAGATAAATTGGTGGCCATTTCTTGTTGGACTTAATTAAGGAAGAAGTCCCATAGCAGGCAAACATCATTAGCAAATGCATACGCTGTTAGAATTGAAAGGAAAGATGTAAAAGGAGCAAAAAATAAAGTCAGCATTCCTTGACTCCTCTTTGGGATGAAGGCTAGGTCTGCCATCCGCGGTCCCGGATGCCTGATTTAAATACAAGTCAAGAGGCTATTTAATTAATCAGTTCCTCGCAGGGCTTAGGCATTACATTTACTTTTACAAAATCTAAAAGTTATTCTTACCCATATCTCTCAGTTTGACTGATTAATTATCTATGGCTCCCCAGCACACACCATGATCACAGCAATGTTCTTGGAGATATAATCATCAAAGAGCATCCCTTGGTTAGGGTGGTGCACGAGAAGGGCATAAATAATGGAACAGAACAGGGGCCATTAATTCCTCTGTTTTGTTTTCAGTGCTGGGAGGTTGGTTTACTTGGTAGGGGGTATATAGAGTGGATGGGGGGGTGGGGGTGGAGGGAGGAGGGTCTGTGTATCAGAACTCCCCACTCTTCTGTCAGCCAGTCCTGTTTTTCAGACCGAGAGCCCTGAAACCCTGGCGGGCCTTGGGGGCTAAGATGTTCTCATTTTGGCTGGCCAACCTTTGGGGCATGCCGCTCTCATTTTTAGCTAACTACGTATTTCTCCAACAGCACATGATTAGGAGAAATCACTTGGCTAAACGTATATGGTTTCTACTTTAACCCACTGTTCAATGCAATTTTAAAACAGTCTTTTTCTTAAATTCCTACATGTGACATGTTATTGCAACTTAAGAAAACAGAAGAACAGAGGGCAAACATCAAAGCTTGTGCAACATGTAGGCCCCTGACTTCGGACGGGGTAGCAGAGGGGCCACGGGAGTTCACTTGGGGGACCCCCATTGTCCACGGTTCTTACGCACGCACTCATCTAACGTGTGTCAAGGAATTGGGACAGCTCTATTCTTTGGAACTTTTGTTTTGCCTATATACATTTTCCCCATCTTCGTTTTTCTCTGAAGTGAGTGGTTTCACTGTATGAACACGTTAGAACAAAATCGTGGCCGGCCAGCGTACTAAATACGGGTGTCCCTTTCTGGACACAGTGGCCCAGCACAGTGGCCTGGCCGGTCCTCACCACACTCTAATGGCAGCGGCTGGCTTAGTGCCCTGGGGCAGACCTGGACCACTCCTCACCCCTCCCTGGGGGGAACCGAGTGGTGGCCTGCTCCAGCCCCTAAGGCAGAGGTTCTCAACCTGTGGGTTGCGACCCCTTTGGGGGTCGAACGACCCTTTCACAGGGCTTGCCTAAGACCAGGTGTCCTCAAACTACGGCCCGCGGGCCACATACAAATATAAATATTATATTTGTTCCCGTTTTGTTTTTTTAACTTCAGAATAAGATATGTGCAGTGTACATAGGAATTTGTTCATAGTTTTTTTTTTAAACTATAGTCCGGCCCTCCAACGGTCTGAGGGAAAGTGAACTGGCCCCTTGTTTAAAAAGTTTGAGGATCCCTGCCTAAGACCATCGGAAAACACATATGCAGTGGGGCCTTGACTTACGAGTTTAATTCGTTCCGTGACGGAGCTGGTAACTCAAATTACTCGTATGTCAAATCAAAAAGTGAACGAGTGAGACACGTGATGCTGGGCTGATGTGGTGTCGTTCACTGTGACGTTCGCTGCGCCACTAGCGGTGGGGTATCTGAAGCTGGCTCATAACCCGAATTTTAGCTCCCAACTCAAAGCAAAAAATCGGCCGAGAGACAGCTTGTATCTCAAAAAACTCCTTAGTCGGGACACTCGTAAGTCAAGGCCCCACTGTATAATTACATATTGTTTTTGTGATTAATCACTATGCTTTATGTTCAATTTGTAACAATGAAAATACATCCTGCATATCAGATATTTACATTACGATTCATAACAGTAGCAACATTACAGTGATGAAGCAGCAACGAAAATAATTTTATGGTTGGGGGTCACCACAACATGAGGAACTGTATTAAAGGGTCGCAGCATTAGGAAGGTTGAGAACCACTGCCTAAGGAAACCTCAGCCCTGCTCGTGGGTCCATGTTTTCCGTGGAGAAGAAAGCAGCACATTTAGTCTTACCCAGATAATGTGAGTGCAGGACATTTGGGAAAAAAGTTTTGGGATCTCTGAATTCTGGTTTCTCCAATAGGCCTACACCCAAATATCCCATAGCACCATCACTCTACCCAGTGCAAGGAAACCAAGAGCAGAGCTTGAGTAGTTCACTGTCATTTCCCTTTGGCATAGTCTTCAATGTAAATGCTCAGTCCATTTTCCTGGTGGAATGAAATCATCCTGTGAAAACGAAATCTTCCAAGAAAACCTAATCATTTTTGCTTTATACTTTTAATATAATCTGAAAGCACGGGGGGGGGGGGGGGGGGAAGAAACTGATTTTTAGAAGCCCAGAAACGTGGTAAGGCAGTGATAAAGACCCGAAAGGGTACAAACATGGAAGCTCTCAGCTGTATATTTTTGACCCCGTGGGTCCATATTTGACAGGTAAAGCGGTGTACTTTTGTTTTCTTCGGGTGTAAATTCTCCTCTGGATATGCTTGACGTGTAGCCAGAAGAGACTGGGAAATTTTACAGTGTGATTAAAAAGTAAAGCTCGGCCAGGAGGAACAGAGTTTGTCCAATTGCCATTTATTTCAGCGCTTTCTCATCTGTCCGTCTGGGCTACCGCAAGAACGAGTGGCACCTTGTTCTGTTGGACCCTATCGGGTATCTCGTAACAATGTTTTGAGGTGCTTTTTGTTGTGGTGGGGTTTGTCATGTGTAATTGGGACTTTATAATTAAAGGATTAATTGAGAGTAATTGAACAAGAATTATGGAAAGAGCTGTTTCTAGTTTACTTTTGTCCAACCCTGTATTATTAAAAAATATAGTTTTATTGGCTGAACACTATTCTGTTCTATCATGTGACTATATATGCCACAATGCCCAGCCTAATATGGTATTGAAAAATAAAGCCATCTAATTTCTACAATGATTCATTATAATAAATGACTTCTGGGCCAAGTATTGGTATAAAATCATTCCTTGTAACCCTACAGAAGGAACATTCTTGTCTGTAATAAAATAAAGATTATAACTTCTACTTTGATAGATTAAAAAGGTAACCTCTAGCATGACGCTTGGCTATCAGCAAACAAAATTCAAAAGATTTAGAAATACGAGTTATTGCCTTGTCATATAAATGTGTTTCAGAAAGCATAGTAAAGTCTCAATTACTGACGTTTTATTATGTAACAACACTGATAATAGCTAATGTGAATTAAATTCTTACTAGTGTCAGAACCAGAAGTGTTTTCTCTGCATTAAGCCGCCCAATCCTCATCACACTCCTACAAGGTTAGTTTGAATTGAATGGTAGAGGGTCCCTCTTTTACAAAGAAGGGAAGTGAGGTTCCAGGAGGTTCAGTAACTTGCGGGGAGATACCCAGCAGTGCGTGGTTCATCCCAGGAAGCCTGGCTCACAGCACTGCACTCAGACTCCCCAGTGCTGCTCCCCGCCCCCCCATCCCCCCCATACCCCCCCCACAGAAGTTTTACAAGTGAGCACGCACAGAGGGCTCACTCGCTCAGAAAGAAATGGGTCTGAGGGTCTTATATGTTATAATGCAATGAAATACAACTTAAAAATTATATATATATATAAATGTATATTTTATATAAATATATGTATATATTTGACTACAGGCAGTCCTTGGGTTACGTCGGACTCGACATATGTTGTTTTATAGTTACATTGCCATCTTCCATTTATTTATAAAAAAAAAAGTTCCATCATTTTGATGTATGTACATGTGTGCTTTATGTGTTTTTTTTAATTATTTATTTGCCACAAGTAAAGGTCAGGAATTGTTATCTTTCTTTTAATTAATTTATTTATTTTTTACTGTCTCACTTCACCACTGCTATATCTGTGCTGCATGTGAGTGAAGTAGGTGCTGATGTAGGTGGGTTCCGACTTAAAGCGAAAATCTGTTACGTTGTAGGAATGGATCTCCCACGTAACCTGAGGACCTACTGTAGATGAGTAGTGTAAATATATTTAGATTTATAGGTTTTGTATTTAAGAAGTTGAAAGAGCTTTGATTTTCATTTTCCTTTCTATGAGGAGGGCACAGCAGAGCGAGTGACCCCGTTTTACAAATGAAAACAGCCCTGAAGCTGCGACTTAGAAACCAGATGTTCTGCCAGTTAGTCCAGGGCTCCTCCGACTCGCCTCCTGTGCCACCAGCAGTCTCTCCCGACGTCTCCACAGGCAAGAGCAGAGATGCCTGAGAAACAGGGCCAGGGAAGAGGAGCTGCCCAATCTATGTTTAGATCTCGGAAACGGAATGGCAGAGCTGCTCTCTGAAGACGATGGTGTAGTGTTAACAGGAGGCAGAGAAGCGCTGGCTACTCCATTCACTTTTCTGCTTCCATCCATTCTCCTCAGTAAGAAGGATTGAGTTCAAACAGAAAACTGAGGGGAAATAGAAGTGGGTATTGCAAATACCAAAGCCATAAATCCATTTGAGAAACAAGAGAACATACAACAGAAAGTCTAAGATAAATAGAATCATACTTGGTGAGGAAATATTTGTTATTAATCTCAGGATAATATAAATTATTTCTAATGATACCAGATAGAAAAGAGGATGTTGTTATAATGTTTCACTTGGAAATGAAGATACTGCTTATTGACCAGATAACATGAGGCCACAAACATGGAATTTACAGAATCCATTCAGTGGCCCATTTAATACCGCCCCCTTGTGGCCAGGGGCAAACACTGGTAAGGTAGGTGTCTGGGACCAGGGTTCCACTGGCTCAGTGCTATGTACATAGTAGGTGCTTTTTAAAAAAAATCCCTGAATTAGGAACTATTTGATGAGGTTGTCCATGCACAGAAGTTTTCCTTCTCTAAAATACAACCTTCCCATAGGGCCTTAAGAAAACACTGGAGTCACTCAAAATGTATCATGAAACAAAGAGAAAATAGTAATTATAAATAGGACACATACAAAACGAGTCTGATACCATAAAGACTTGCTGTCCCCATAATACTCCAATTCTGTGAACTAGAATAATAACTGTGTACAATCGAATTTTAATTTATGCTACAAATGAAAAAGTAATTTTTAAAAGTAGCATTTTATGTGTCTTAGAAAAAGCATATTAAACTATTATTTCTTTCTCAGGAATCATAAAAAACATGCATTCCAAAATCAGGACAGCTAGACGCTTAAAAGCCCTACATATAGGGTAATAAATACAATGAATGAATAATTGAAATTTTGCATTATGTGGCACCAATAGATTAATTTTTACAAGGGAACTTATTTCCAGTAATGATCTTCGGAAGTGATCTCTTATTAGTAGCTGTCAGTGAATGGAGGAGGGGCCAGCCTCTACACAATGCAGGGGCAGAGCTGAATTCTCACTGATTTCATTTAGAATGTTTCATAGGTCACTCCTATCCATTCTAACACCAAGCTGATGTGAGAGTGGATGTGATGTTGCCTAAGGTAGATCTTGTGGACAGAACATAGAAAACTTTTTTTTATCTTATTACTACCAAACATGGAATTTGTACATTCAGACCACTGTTAATGAGGGGGTTTTTGTTTGTTCATTCGTTTGTTTTAAATATATTTTATTGATTTTAGACAGGAAGGGAGAGGGACATAGAAACATCAATGAGAGAGAATCATTGATTGGCTGCCTCCTGCACGCCCTCTACTGGGGATCAAGACCACAACCCAATCATGTGCCCTTGGTCACAATTGAATCTGGGACCCTTCAGTCTACAGCCCGACGCTCTATCCATTGAGTCAAACCAGCTAGGGCTGTTAATGAGTTTTAAGGGGACACAATGCACAACATAGAAAACAATGTATCTTCTTTATCAAATTCTGTAAAAATTCAATCCTCAGACATAACCGTAAAACTGGTCTTTCATGGATGTTGATTCAATGACAAAGATATTCCCTATTCAAAGGTTATTTTCTTTGAGGACTAACCCTGTTGTGTGTGTGCACACATGTCCATGTATGTGAGTATGTTATGTATTTCTAAAAACCTAACTGCTCTAAGAAGTGATCGTTGTTCATAAGACCTGTAGGCGCCATCCCAGTTCTGTGTTTCACAAATAAGAGGGTCATTTCTGCTTCTCTCTCTCTCTCTCTCTCTCTCTCTCTCTCTCTCTCTCTCTCTCTCTCTCTCGTCAAGGCTAATTGTTTAGGTCTTACTTTGGTACCATTCCAATGACTTTCCGAGTGTATCATGCCTTTTCATCCCTAATGAATGACTATTAACATCAATTTTTATTACATTCAAATAACCATCAATTTCTCCTTCAATTACATGTTTAAATTTCATGTGGTTATTTTCTGCCTTGCAGATTAGATAGCAATCAGAACCAGAGTGACTTTAACTTGAACTGACCCAGAGAATAAAAGTGGTCTGAATTAGAGAGAAATGAGCAGGAGAGAGTAAGTAGAGACTTACAGTGATCCTCTGTGAGGAGAAAGAAGGTGGGGGTGGGAATGGCTTCCAAGGCAGAGAGGGCCAGAGAAATTCTCTGTCTTCTTCAGTTCTTGGCTTAGCCTTGGCGCAAATACATATCACTGGGGCTTCTGCATGCCTGTCCCAGAGCTGTGTCGGCTGGTTCAGTGGGCCCATGCCCCTTCTATACTAAGCTTACCTCTTTCAGACGGGAGCACATTAGAGGCGGCGTGGCAGTATGTTTTAAATCATGAGTTTACACGTAGGGTGTCAATTGCAGCACATTATTTATTGAGCACCCACCATTCCCAGACACTGTCGAAGGCTCTGGGAATACAGCAAACAAGACAGCTGGGAGTCTGACTTTATGGGGCTTTCAGCATAATGGGGTAGAGCGACATTAAACAAATAATTGCAAACCTTAAGTGCTGTAGAGGAGAAGCCCAGGCCGCGGTGGAAATGGAAGCAGGCAGACCTCACCAGGGTGTGGAAATGCGTGTGCACAGGGTGGGGGAGGGTGTAGGAAAGACTCCCAGAGGCTCTGTCCCTGGGCAGAAACATGAAGGATAAAGCAGAGCTGTCCGTACTGCACCATGGGTGTTCATTTCTCAACTCCAAACAGTGCCTTTAACTTAGACCCAGATGTAAATATATGTCTCACTCCTTGGCACACTTTGAGGGACCATCCATGGGGCATCTCACATTAAGTAGGCATTAGCTGGCTGATTACAAGGGAGATGTTGGGAGGTAGTGTCTGCTGTGGTTGGGGGGCGGGGGAATGTATTATCATAGAAGCAGAGAGTGGCTGGAGAAGGAAGTAAGGCACCCAGTGGCTGAGTTTTGTGCGCAAAGTTACGGGTTTTTCATTTTGTCCTAAAAGAAATGGAAAGCCATTTGTATGAAATGCACGGGAAAGATTACTCAGCATGAAGACATAATGGCAGAAGGGCAAAATTGGGGATGGGGACTAGGATTTAGACTTTCCCAGCAGTGATCATGTGAACTGATTTTGGACAGGATTGCGGCTGTGGCAAATTCCAGCGACATTTGGGAAGTAGGACGCACAGCAGTTGAGTGTGGGAGGTAACAAATAGGGACCAGTCAAGGATGACATTGAGATTACTGGCTTGACTGAGATTGATTATACTGTATCCTGACATAAGGCATAATGGTGGCCAATTTTTAACATGTCGAGTTCTAGATGCGGCTGGGGCATGCTAGGAAGTGATATGTGATTCTGGAGGCAAGAAGAGAGATCTTGGTGGCAGATAGAAATGTTGGAATAGAATACCCTGAGTATAGTCAAACCTTCTTGTATCAAGACCTTCTGAGTGTAGCTCTACCAGCAAAAGCAAAGGGAGTAGAAATCAATGCTGTTAAAATACTTCTGAGCTTTATGAAGCCACCTACGTGGAGAAGAAACGTCTATTTTACTTTCTATTTTATTTTTACAAAAATGATTATGAATGGCTACCTAGTTTTCCAAGTGTTCAAGTCTTTAAATTTGTCTCTTATGCCATAATTTATATATTTATAGCATATAATATGTTTTTGGCATTTCTTTACACATTTTTTGAGAACATTCTGTATAGAAATGTCTGCATCTTTGATTATCTCCTTCAATTTACCTTTAGGTGCTTTAAGCATTCGTTAAAGACTTTGCTGTATTTCCAAAATTCCCTCCATCGCCACTTTACTAATTGTGACTGCCAACAGTATCTCACATACTTGGGAAACATCAACTCAGCCCAGTGTTTTAGGGGAGAGGACTTGTTACCAATGTCTGTGGACTAGAGGTAACCTCCCCTGATACGGTTCCTCTGTTCCCGGAGCACTCAGACACCAGAGCAGGACTCTGAGGGGAAGGAGTGAGGACCTGGCTACTCAGAGCCGGCTCTGGGTCCCAAGGGGATGGAATAAGTGTGGCCCTTAGATTCAGTTCAACACGTTGTATCAAAAAGGAATATTTCAGGCCGGAAGCCTTGCTCAGGATTAAAGAGTTTACCTGTGCCTGTCTTATTGTATAACAGTACTCCTAACTGTACCTCCCAATTGTATTGTGGACACAGGGTTCTGATTTTGAAAAAAGAAAAAAGGGGAAAAAAAAAGAATGCCACAAGTCCTCATACAGAACAGTTTATCCACTCTAGCCCAACACTTTCCACTGGGCATGATGGGTGATCAGCCACCATCTGGGGAAAGACAGATGAACAGAAGGTCTACATTCTCCTTATGTTCTCAGTGCCAACATGTGTTCCCATATTTCCCCTGGTTCCTTAGAGACTGTCTGTTTCCTGGCTAAGGGGCTCCCTACAGGAGAGGGAGCAGCCCCCCACACACATCCCTAACTTAGAAAATCCCTTTGGGGTCTCCCTCCCTCCCCACAGCCTTCTTCTCCTTCTCTGCTCCAACCAGCCCCTCAACACTGGGCACAAGACAGCCTTAAACTACTGCCAAATCCGCAGTGTGTTTCTGAACTGTTGCCAAAAAACTCATTTGCATATTTATCCCTTTACTTTTAATCTTTTTTTTAAAGTCTTCCATTAATTTTGCAGGGATAGGCAGATCTTCCCTCAGAATCATTCTTTCTCATTTTCCATCTCATTGTGAACTCCTCCTTGTTGGACCCACTGGAGTTCTCCCCTATTGGTGATAACTTGAACCACTGCGGTGATCATTGATAGAGATAGACACCTGTGTTCAATCTGAACCGTGGCCCAGACCCCAGCACACAATTCACGGAGGATCTAGTGAACACTCCAGATTATTCTCATGGTCACACAAAGACTATCACAAACTGAAGGTTAATCATAACTTAAAAACAAATCTTCTATACACGCAACAGATGTTTCAAAAGGATCACATTCAGTGTGTTTGAAGCTATAAAGAAGATATTCTCTGAATGGGTGTAAATCTTCAACAAGGAGACTTGAACTTTTTGTCTGAAGAGGTCAAACATATTTACCAGTCATTAGTGAAGCCCGATGATGAAGATACCATTTTAAATAAAGATTTTAGTGCTTATGTGGTCTTTAGAGCAGATACTGACTTCCCCTTAGTTCAAGGTGAATTACGCTCTGCTGTCTACATCAGGGACTCACATAGCCGCACTGCACCACTAAATATTGGGCAGGTAGCCTGCTCCCCTCAACCCCCTCCAATTCTCTTGTCCTCTGTCCTCTGAAGGCTGGTTAACATCACAGCCAAGCTATCCTCTCTCTGCTAGACTCTTACAATAGCCTTCTGCCCCCACCTACCATTCTTTCCCCTTGCCGTCTATTATCACAAAATAAACAGGGTAATCCTGGGATAATGGGAGACAGATCACATTACCCCGTGCTCCAGCCCCTTAAATGTCTGCTTCCTAGCTCATTCCAGGTAGAAGACAGATTCTTTGCAAAGGCTTACAGGACCAAAGGATTCAGCCTCACCAGTTCTACAACCTAATCACCCCACTTTGCTCCAGTCACAGTGGTCCCGAAGCACACCCAGCATGCCCCTGCCTCAGGCCCCTGCCCTTCCTGTCTCCTCCATCTGCTCCAGTGCCCAGCCCGACTTTCTTAGACTCCACTCCAACGTCACCTTAATCAGGAAAGTCTTCCCACATCCCCACATTAGATGTCAACCCCCTCACCCTCTCCCACTGCTTTGTGTTTCTCGTTTGCAGTTATCATCACCTGACATATAAGTGCTTCTTTGCCAACTCTATAAACCCACACACACCCCAACACATAAACATGCAAACATTTAAAAATAAGCTTCGTGCATGAGTCAGGGACTTTGCTTTGTTTTTCTCAGTATTTCCAGTGTTTGGGACAGTACCTGGAAGACACAAAGATAGGTCATCAGTAAATATTTAGTTTCAATATGAAATGAATAAGCCAGCTAATTAGTAATTAATCAGTAAAGCTATTGCCTAAAATATATCAAACCAGGGGAATGGCTGTCTCGCCTTCCTGTACAAGACACACTAATGTCCACTGACTTTGGAGAAAAGGTTTACCCCTCACCTTCCTCCACTGGGGAGGGAAGGAAAGCCTTCCCCGTGGGCACAGGGCTCAAGTCCTTCCTCCCTCCCCACTCTCTTCTTATACACAGTGGAGGAGTTGGCCAGACGGCTTTGTCAGCCTCTTATCAAATCCTGTGGGAAGGAGAAGTCTGGCTCTAAATATTGGCTCCTCCTGGAGTTATTTCTAAAATGAGGGGTATTTGCCCATCTAGTTCTCAACTTTGAATATTAGCCATATTTCCAGAATAAAAGAAACATTTCCATCCAACATCTTATCACAGACTTATAAGCACTTGCTGTATGCCCCCCTTTAACAAGATTGTATGAAATGCAAGCTACAAAAACACATCTGATTTGTTTGCTCCTGAATCCCATGTGTCTGGCACAGTTAATAGTCGGTGCTCAATAAATTCAATCTACTGAGCCTGGCTACTGAACATCAGTATCTTTCAACTTGAACCAATTAGTCGCCCTTTCTACTTTTTTTATTCTGAAGCCACTGCTACCTTTTGGATGGGCTCTTCATTTTCTGGTCCTGCATGAAGGGTCATTGTAGTGCTCAGCCATTATGAAGGTCAGGAATGATTCATGTTTCCTGAACAACCTTCTCCCTCCTTCCTAAGCTCCCTGAGGTGACATTACTGCAGTGCCTCCCAGAAAAGAGCATTCCAAAATTTAATTACCACAGATTTTCATAGATGTATACAAAAATGTATACAGGAGAGTCAGAAATATTGTCACATTAAAAAACACACACACACAAAAAAAAAACACCCCACTGTAAAACATTTTATTCTATGGCACCCTCAATGGCCCTTTGGATGATGGGTAGTTCTAATGAGAAGCTGCTAAATTAGAAATAAATTTCCATTATTCCAATGAGGAAGTGGTCACTTTCATTATTTCTGCCATGTCATTAGTTCTTTAGACACTTGGGCCATTGGCTAATTTGATTCTTCTAGGACACTCCCTAGCATTAGCAGTTAATACATCTTTGAAATAGCGTCCATTATTCTGTTCTACTGGTAGGTTCTAGTGCACAGAATTATTCAATAAAGGATGTCTTTAGAGAATAGGCACATGATTTTTTTCCCCATTGGATTAAAAAAGGGCAGTGTCTCATGAAAGTATGGCATTAATTTGCAATAAGAACCATGGAATGAGGAAATAGGAAGGGACCTGGTGAACTCTGTTCTGTGTTACAGATTGCCTCATAAAAGCTTAATCAGAGCTTCATCAACTGCTAACTCCAGGTAGGTCAACTGGTACCCATAAAGACTTCTTTTTAACAAGAGGGCTGTTTCTAAAGGTAATACAAGCTTTTATGTTTATATGTATCTTTCTTGAGTTAAAAGTCCTTTATAAACCAAATTCTCCTCCAAAAGAGGTAGAGAAAGATGACCTTTTCCAAAATCGCAAGGCACAGCAAGACTGGGCTTTGATTAAGAAAGGGAGTCTACAGCAGAGTCAGAAATCACTTTCAAGTTCCCTGACTCCCGGTTCAGTGGTCAAGTCAGAACTTGATGTGCCATTATGAGTAAGTTTGCCCTGGGGAACTGGCCGTGTGTTTTCTGAGAAGAGCTTGTGCATGAGACATGCCGCCACTTCATATGTATTATCATTTGAAAAGCCAAATAGGCTGGAGGAGAAGAAATTGCTGAGCAACCAGGTTCTTTGAAAATGTGAACAACTCAGTAAATCTTACTAATTCAAGTCCATTGAAGAAAGGGCCAATACTTTTATTTCAAAGTACACCAAGAGTCTGGCCAGTGTAGCTCTGTGGTTGAGTGTCAAGCTATGAACCAGGAGGTCACAGTTCCATTCCTGGTCAGGGCATATGCCCGGGTTGTAGGCTCGATCCCTAGTAGGGGGAATGAGGGAGGCAAACAATCAATGATTATCTCTCATCATTGATGTTTCTATCTCCCTATCCCTTCCTCCGTGAAATCAATAGAAATATTGGTTAGGAGGTTTGCCTACAATATTTATTAATGTACAACCTCTGTGTGATTTAGATGTTATCTTTATATTAAAGGTTAGGAAGCAAAGGACCAAAGAAGCTAAGTGATTCTCCCAAAGTCACACAGCTAATAAGACATGGTGCTTGTAAAAATCTGTCTTCCATCACCCCCTACCACAGCCTTTCTACTTATGGTAACACAAGAACTAAATGGATGCAGCCAAGATAAATCCCTATCTTTATTTACATTAATTTATCAACAGTAGAACATTTATAATCAGACTAGAGGCCCAATATATGAATTTTATGCACAGGTAGGGTCCCTAGGCCTGGCCAGAGATCAGGTTCAACCTGTGGGGTGACTGGAGCAGCATTTGGGGGGGCCCCTGCTCTCATCTGCCTTGGCTGCCCTGGTGCTGCCCATTCACTGGCCCTGCCCCCAGCCACCGCCACTGATCGGGGCCTGCGGGCTCGGGGCAGCTCCTGGGTTGAGTGTCTGGTTAAGTGTGGTCAGTGCACATCATAGTGACTGGTCATTCCTCTGGTCATTCTGCCATTTGGTCGATTTGCATATTAGGGTTTTATATAGATAGAGTTTTGTACGAAAATTCTTAATGTAAAACTACTTAAAATATGTCTTACTTTAAGATGTGAAATATACTCTTTGTAAATCTAAGGGTTAGGAGAAGAGACTTTGGCATCGATATACCTGGCCAATATTTTGTTTCAGCTCAGACAGTGTCATAATTGGAAGAATCAAGATTATGGGGCATAATATTTTCAATTTTATAGTTGCTGATATCTTTAGACAATGGGCAAGGATACAGAAGAGAAAGAGTACAGGAAAGAAAGAATATGATTCAAGATAATATTTGAAATGATGAAATGCACTTTAAATCTGTTATCAAGCATACATTTCTTAATATGTTTTATTTAAGAGAGAGGAAGGGAGAGTGAGAGAGTTAGAAACATCAATGATGAGAGAGAATCATCGATTGGCTGCCTCCCACACTGGGGATGGAGCCTGCAACCAGGGCATGTGCCCTGATCGGGAAGCGAACCCTGACCTTCTTGTTCATGGGTCATTGCTCAGCCACTGAGCAGCACTGGCTGGGCTCCAGCAAGTATGTTTTAAATACTGGGTTAAATTAGTCTACTTTCACGGCATGACTGCTACCTGGCTTGTGGCAAGCATGGGACAAATATGCTTACATCCTTCATTCTTTCATCACTCATTCATGTATTTAATTCAACATCCATCCAATCAATGCATTAGTAGACACTGAATACAAAGATGGATGAGATAGGTGCTGGAGTTCACTGTAAAAGGATGAGGTAGGGGGAAGAAGATGGTGGGAAACAGAGTGAAAGGTGATCACAGTGTACCATGGGTGTGGGGGAAGTGTCAGGGGACTAGGGGCAGGTGCCCAGAACACCTGTGGGACTTAGGTCCCATAAAGGCCTCCAGGAAGAGTTGACATCTAAGCTGAGTCAGAATCTGAATGGGCACATACAATGTCTGTGGAAACCAAAGTATAACATAAAACAAAAAGAACTTCCTGCATGGACTGTGGCTGCTTTAATGCCCAGTGCTCCCAGAGGCAGAAGCAGCCTCTGAGGATTTCCATTCCCCTCCCTTGTTCTTCCCTCTCAGGGCAGCTTTTCTTACCACTTGCCTTTCTTAAAACCTGACCCCAAATACTTGTCCTTGTTCTAAATAAATCCTGAATGAACACAGGTGTAATCTAATTGGCTTAGCTGTTTAATTATTAAGATGATACAAAGCCAACTTCTTTCTTTTTCAGTCTCTTATTGGGGGGAAGGGAGTAGTAGCCAAACTGTTTTATGCTTGACTTTATTTAGGGAATATATATCATTTATAATGTCCCATAAATAGACCAAAATCCAACACTTATCCCTCCCTTTGTACTTTCTGCACCCAGCTAGTCATCGTGGTTGGCCATGTTATATGTGGGTGACTTTCTTACCACTGACTCCTCAGAGATACATTGTCAAAATATTTTTAATGTTTTTCTTTACTGTTGGAAGAACCAACCACCTGGGGGAAGTGAAAAAGGAAGGAAATTGTTGATGGAGTTGAACTTTATTAAATAATTGAAATAAACTTTAAATTACCCCGAGATTCTTCAAATCTATCTAAAATACTAAACTTTATTATTTATAATATTTAGAATTAAATTTTCTTGATATGATTACATTTTTAAAAAATTACCTATAATTAAAGCTAAAGGGTTGGTGATAGATGCTATTATCCTTAAAATTAATTTTGAAAAGTAATATTTTGTTTTATAAGTAAAAATCAAAGCAAGAATATAAGGTTGTCTCTTCTTAGTTAGATGAGTATTTCCACTCAGTATAACTTAACATGTTTATTCCATTGACATTAGTGACATTAAACCTCTTTTTCTCTTTATTCATTTGAGGTGTGAATAAAATATATGTATCAAATCTTAGAAGAAGAAGAGTAATTGTGGCTTAGTTGATACAGATGGACAAAAAAAAAAGAGAGAGAGAAATGTACCCTTATTTTATGTCACAATTTTCCTTTCCATAATCTTACCTTTGTATATAAAAAAATGAAAATTAGGTTAGTTTGGTATATGATGCAATTATCCTTATTTTCATAGCTGACCTAAACTATGTTGATAGCGCTTAAGTGATAGTTGAAAGTAGATTTATTTTTTTATCCTTTTTACTTACAAATACGGCTTTCTGGGAATATTATAATTTTTTAAATCAAATTTCAAGTTTGAAATACCAAGCACCCAGACCTCAGTTTCTAATACCATTTTTTTTTTTTAAATGAAAGTAACCAGGGCTCCTTGAAGAAATGGCTGATTCTAGGGCTGGGACAGGAAATATGCAAGATAAGCCTGGAGCAATGTGTAGTTTCAGAACATAAACAGATGCTACACACGAAACAATGCCCAGTAATGGGGGTGTGTCCAAGGCCTACAGGAGCAAGCTCAGGAGTCCCCAGCGGCCAGAGCTGGAACAATTTGAGAACAAAATACAGCAGTAAAGTAAAATAGTATTGAATTATAACCCAAACTATAAACATAAATATCCATGTGTCAGACTGATATAAGTAAACGATTGAATACATAAATAAATGAGAAAAGACTAATCTCCTGGGGAGAAAAATTGTAAATAATTTTTACACCCCTTTGAAAGAGTCGGAGCACAATTCCCCATGCCCTCAGTATGGGCTGTGCATAAGACTTTCTTCCAAAGAAGAGGAGAAACTCTACAGTGGAGATATCTAACAGACCTACCTCAAGCTGGGCCAATGTAGGTTAACATTGGCAGTGATCAGTCATGCAGTCTTATAATGATACTAGAGGCCTGGTGCATGGAATTAATGCACTCAGGAAGGAGGATGGGGGGGTCCCTCAGCCTGGCCTGTGCCCTCTCGCCGTCCAGGAGCCTCGGGGGATGTCCAACTGCTGGCGGGGAGTAGGCCTAAGCCAGGGGTGGGCAAACTTTTTGACTCGAGGGCCACAATGGGTTCTTAAACTGGACCGGAGGGCCGGAACAAACACATGGATGTGAACTAATATAAATTCAAAGTAAACATCATTACATAAAAGGAGAGGCTCCTGCCACCTCAGCTGTGCTCGCCAGCCATGAGCCCAGTGGGGGTTCACTGACCACCAGGGGGCAACTCCTGTGTTGAGCATCTGCCCCCTGGTAATCAGTGAGTGTCAGAGTGACTGGTCGTTGTGCAGTTCAGTCGATTTGCCTATTAGCCTTCTATTATATAGGATAATGTGAATGGCACTGTGGTCTTCCTTTCTCTGGTCATGAGAAAACCAACAGATATGCCTGGCCAATGTAGCTCAGTGGTTGAGTATCCACCTATGCACCAGGAGGTGACTGGTTCAATTCCCAGTCAGGGCACATGTCTGGGTTGTGGGCCCCATCTCCAGTAGGGGACATGCAGGAGGCAGCTGATCAATATTGCTTTCTGTCACATTGATGTTTCTATCTCTCTCTCCCTCTCGATTCCTCTCTCTCTAAAATCAATAAAAAATATATTTAGAAAGAAAGAAAGGAAACCAATAGATACATCCCCATCCAGGGAAACTGGATGTGGAAAATATAGGAACTCTGTACTACCTTTGCAATAAATCTGTAAATATAAAACTGTTCTAAACACACATTTATTTAAAAATTTCTATTTGATAAGACTTATAAGAGAGAAATCCATTTTAAAAGTATAAATTTAAAATTCAAGATCGAGAACAATTGAGCAGCTGCTCAACCTTTACTACTAAATGCAAATAGGAAAAGAAACCTGCCCTTGAGTTGCTGTTTATTGCTGATTAAGTCCAGATGAGTCATTGAACTCTCTGCTTTGGTGAGTTATTTGGAAACACCAACCCCTCTGTTAAGAATATTTAGCAATAATAGCCAATTCCACTGCATCCTTCAGCAAAGAACTTGCTATAGTACATGAGAGAGAGAGAGATAAACAAAGTCACATGTCAAAGATGACCGTCCCACACCTGGCCCACTCCTCTTATTCTTAGCTACTCTCTCTCCAGGTCCCCCAGTGTCTGGGCTGATAGCCACAGGGATACATCATTAGAACAGAGTTACCCCAAAACAGTCAGAAACCCAGCTTCTTCACACAACATAGTTGCTTTAAGGATTACTTTGGCTGAAGATAATTTTACTTTAAGAAAGAATTATAGTCTTCTAGTTCTAGAACAAAGTCTAACTCTCCTAACTGCCGGGGTCCAACCCCAGCAGGTCCAGGGGTCCCCAAAGGTGTGGACGGAGTCGGTGAAGAAGGAATGGTCTCGATCTCCAGAGAGGTTCTGCTTCGGATCTCCAGCCAGGTTCTGTGGCCAGGTCCTGGTCAGGTTCTCTTGCCAATCTCCGCAGTCAGGTTCAGTCCAGGATCCCTGCCATGCTCTCTCGCCAGGCTCTGCCTCCAGGCTCCGAGGCCAGTCCCTGTCCAGGATCCTCCGGCATGCTCTCGCCAGCGAAGTTCTTCTGTCTCTAGAGAACGTTCTGTGTAGGTTCTGTGCCTAGGCTCTGTCTCTCTTGGTCCTGTCTTCCAAGCCCTGTGTCCTTAGTTCTGTGTTCTGAGTTCTGAGTGTTTCTGTCTTGTTACAACTGTATTTATACCAGTTGATTCAATCCTATCAATCTCTATTACAAAGGTTAGGGCGTTTCTTATCTCCATTCCAGGGAGAAAAGATTATGTAGTTTAAGCATGATTGTTCGTAGTTAAAGGGATTAATTACCCGCCTGGCACTTAGTTGAGGGGTTTTATTCCCTCCCTAACTTCAGGGGAAAATCCCTACCTGGGGATTCAACCTTTCTCGGAGAGGTGACCTTGGTTAAAACACAGCGCCAAGAAGGTGAGCAAACATATTAAGAACAGTATGCCATATATGCCAGGTCCCTTGAAACAGCAAGGATGGACCGGCTCCCGGCACCTAACCACTCCCTCTCGGCCTCAGTTCCAGATGAACTGCTTACCTCAGTTCACAAATGAGAGGCTTGATATTTACTGTCAAAATGTGGGTCTGAGCAGCTTTTCATTCAAGGACTTTTCAAAAGATTTGATTTCTCAGGCCAAGGCTCCTTCTGACTCATGTCTGAAAGGTTTCTCTCCATGTAATGACCAGCTCTCTCAGTTCTCCTGGCACTGGGGTTTCATGACTTTGAAAATGCTGATCCACTGACCACCTTTTCCCAATAAAACTGCCTATAGGTCATGTCCTACCTGAACGTCCATGTTCCCAGATGGTCTATGTCCAGCACAGCACATGGGGGAGCATCGATGCTAGACCAGCAGGGATTCAGTGGTTCCATCTGATTTCCAGGAAGAATAGAGAAATTCTCTCCTGAGCTAGCTTTTAGTGCTTTAATATTATGCTATTAAAGCACAAGAGTCAAATTTAGCCATATTTTCATGACTGTTACTATATATATTCTTTCATAATCAAAGGCATATCAACAAAGAAATGAACAGCCTACTGTAAAATACATATTATAGTTATATGCTCTTCTTTAAAAAATGTATGCTATCTATACTAATAAAGGGTAATATACAAATTGGTCGGGATGCCCTCACATAATGATTGAACAGAAGGCTGCATGGGGCAACCAGGCCGGCAGGGGGGACAGTGAGGGGCGACCAGGCCAGCAAGGGGGACAGTGAGGGGTGACCAGGATGGTAGAGGGGGGCATTGAGGGGCGACCAGGCAAGCACGGGGGTGGAGGGCAGTTTGGGGGGACCAGACTGGCAGGGAGGGCAATGAGGGGCAACCAGGCCAACAGAGGGGGGGCAGTTAGGGGCGATCAGGCTGGCAGGGGGGGCAGTTAGGGACAACCAGGCTGGCAGGGGGACAGTTAAGGATGACCAGGCTGGCAGCAGGGGGCAGATGGGGGTGACCAGGCTGGCATGGGGGGGCAGTTAGGGGTGGTCAGTCCGGCAGGCAGAAGCAGTTAAGGGTGATCAGGCTGGCAGCGGGAGGCAATTGGGGGTGACCAGGCCGGCACAGGGGGCCTAAACCAGCAGTAGGACATCCCCCAAGGGGTCGTGCACCAGGCCTCTAGTAGTTATATATTCTGCTTAAAGAACAAATGTAATCTTATCTTCTTGAAATTTGTCTGAGGATGGTAAGAGAGAATATTAGTCTGTTCATTTAACTGGGTCTTTACACGTTTTTTTAAAAGTATGATGAGAACAGAAATAAGAAATGGTACAGTCAACCAGGTGACTTAATTTTTAGAAATAAATTGAGCAAATTACTTCATTATTGCCTTTTTTTTATTATCCTATTGCACTGAGATGCAAAATAATACTTAAGGAAATTGCTAATAACCAAACATGGTGAATCATCTCTTAACATCATATCAAGATTAAAGTTATAGAGATGCCTTTTCTATAATATCTATAATAATAAAAGCATAATATGCTAATTAGACCAGACATCCTTCCGGATGACCTTCCGGACGAAGCCGAGGCTGTGAGGGAAACCTGGGTCCCTGGTGCCTGCTAGCAGCTGGAGGAAAAACCAGGTCCCGGGTGCCAGAGGGAAGCTGGTGCTGGCAGCCGGGGGAAGGAAGGCCTACTCTTGCATGAATTTTGTGCATCGGGCCTCTAGTTTAATGCATTACTTTAGATAAGCACTTGCAGGGGTGTTTCATATTTTCCTTTTAGAAATAGATTAATTTCTGATTCATAGTTAAATCGTTAAGCCAAAATGAAAATCTGACTTTTACTTAATATCTTAAAATATGGCCTTCTGCATTAAAATATTTCAAAGTGATATATTTTTTTTCCTTCAGGATTAAAAAAAATAATATCTTATGTAACCAACTCTCAATTACCCACATTTGGAAGAACTCCTATCGACAAGTTTTCATAGAAATGTTTAAACTCAGTCTAATATATCCTTGCCACCCCCTCCTGGGCTGCTCCCCACTGCTGCCGATTGTCCCGCGCTCAAGGAATGCAAACAGATTTTAATATTCGTTCCAGCGAAGCATTAGCAGGAAGGCAAATTCCCAGGGAAAACTCACAGGACGCACTTGAAAGTCAAACATAAAACGATTCCGGATTATCAGTCCCTCCATAGGTTTCCATTCGGACAGATAATTGAGAATTGACTACACCACTGTGTTCATAAACCATGGACCACGCAGAGTCCAGGAAAGAAAGATTTCCCAAACAAATGAAAATGCAGAAGCCGGAAGGTGCTGGGGAAACAATGGGTCTCCATCAAGTGGGAGCTGGAGCTGACAGGTGTTTTCGCTCTTTGTCTCTCCGGGAGAATGCGGAGTTTTAAATGATATGCAGCTAGGAGCAGATGAAATGATAGCTCCCAGACACTTGATAATTCTGAAACAGATCCGTGATTGATTGCACGGGGCCGTCGCCGCCGGCGGTTTCTGTCGCATGTTGCGACGGTACCTTTCTTAGGTGAACTCCAAGCACATCAGTGACACGCGCTCCGTCTCAGACACGTGGAGTGATTTTGAAGCTAATAATTTATGAGAGCTTTTGGAGCAAGTTATTAGGCCTGAGTCAGGAGAGATTTATTTTGTTTAATCCCAGAGTCCTGGCTGTATGTTCTGTTCATCGCATCTTACTTTGCTGGTAAACAAATATGTAAAGCTTTAATGTAGATGCACCTTCTTTACAACAGGGTGCCATCCACCCCACAGGTCTCCCATTTGAAGTGCTTTCACTGGTCGGTGGTTATGTAGCCATTGTGTTTCATTAAAACACCTGCCCAGCCTGTATGCCTCAGTGTAGTCATGTGCACTGAAGATTAGGAGTTTGATTCCCAGTCAGATCACATACCTGGGTTTCAGGTTTGGGGCACATATGAAAGGCAACTGATATCTCTCTCTCTCTCTCTCTCTCTCTCTCTCTCTCTCTCTCTCTCTCTCTCTCTCTCTCTCTCTCTCTCTCTCTCATCTCCCCCTTCCTTTCTCTCTGAGCATATCCTTGGGGGAGCATTACAAAAGAGGACAGATAAAAATGAGCCATCTCAAGTTGGGATTCTATCAAGGATAAACAGGCCAATGTATGTTACTTGTCTTTCATTAGGAGTTTCAAAGATCATCTACCCAGAATTTATTACATTCCTGATATTTCTTGATATTTCCATGTCAACCTGAGGATAACAGGAGACTTCTTTAAACCCACGGTCCTTCTGAGCTGTAAGGCCAGATCAAGAGGAAATGCCATGGGGTTCTGAGGCAAGGTCTAAGTCCCATTTCTTCAGAGCTTTTTTGTGCCACATTCTATTTTCAGAGCCTGCTGGATGCTGCACAGACCAAATTCTGTTTATATTAAATTCATTTTTAATAGTTATACTTCATAGCTGACTTACAATGAAAAGAATTTCAAGGTGTGTAAGACTCTCTTATGCAATATTCTTAAATCATTTCCTACCTATATTTTTCTTATTCTGCTATATTTTTGTTGTACTGATTTTGGGAACACAGTGTAACAGTGTGTTTCTATGTATTTCTCACGTGCCTTTGCCCATGCTCTTGCATAAGGCAGACCCACTGAGAAGCCCTTTATCCTTCAGAACAGTGCACACATGTACGACGGGTACAGGTGGTCATGGAATATTCTCTCCAGCTCATCTTCAGAGCACAGCCAGGAAGCCTGCTCACCTGGCCTGGGACTGCCCTGCTTGGCCCCCTGACATCTCCTCTCTAGTGGCCACTGCGAAGTTCTGTGTTCTTCTGCGCTGGGTGCGTCCACTGCTCAGACCCTGAGGGTGGGTGTGGAAAAGGGCTCCCAGGCGGTCCACTCAGATGGCGCCTTCAGACGACTCAGGTGTGGTCTCTCCATGAACAGGGGCAGCACCCCTTTCCTTCCTCATGCCTTTCGATGAGTCCAACTGTATTATCTAAGAAATGTGTGCACACAGACAGGTACATGTTCATCATTAACAATGAGCATCGTGACCTGGCTGGTTAGCTCAGTGGTTAGAGCATCACCCTGTGGACTGAAGGGTTCTAGGTTCGATTCTAGTCAAGAGCACAGGCCCAGGTTATGGGCTCAGTCCCAGTAGGGAGCGTGTAGGAGGCAGCTGCTCAATGATTCTCTCTTATCATTGTTTCTATCTCTCTCTTCCTCTCCCTTCCTCTCTGAAATCAATAAAAATATATTTTAAAAAAATGAGCATCCTGGTGATTCATTTACTATCAAAGACATTTAATGCTTAAAGATTATTTTCATTTAAATGGCACCTTGGACCCAGATAGGTCTTTGTAGATGGAGGTTAGATTCTACTTTTCTAAAAAATATATTTTTATTGATTTCATAGAGGGAGGGAGTGGGAGAAAGAGATAGAAGCATCAGTGATAGAGAAACTCATTGATCAGCTGCCTTCTGCACACCCCACACTGGGGATTGAGCCCACAACCCAGGCATGTGCCCTGACTAGAAATCAAATCATGACCTCCTGGTTCATAGATTGACACTTAACCACTGAACCTCCCTGCCAGGCAAATATCCCCAACTTACTTTCTGGCAGGATTTTAGGGGCAAGTGGGTCCTGCTGCTCCTGCACCTCTCATTGCAATTTTCCTGAACATTCTTTGTGGCAGCCAGTTCTTGGAGACATCTGGACTCAAACCTTAATCATCTGTCAGTCCTCCCTCCTCTCTGCCACCCTGACTGATGCACCAAATGTTGTCAGCTCTTCCCTCGAAATCCTGCTCTAAATCCCTGTTCCTTTCCATTACCGAGTAGAACACCTTCTTAGTTCAAGACCATATGCCCAATGTGCACATTTTCATTCTTCATTTGAGTAGGTTATAATAGCACAGGCATTTTCAACCATAGGCTCCTCCTTTGTTTTTCTTAAGCATACTAACAAGGGGAGAGGTGCTTTTTTAAATTTGTGTGTTGGTTGGTTTTACTTTATTTCAAAGACAGCAATGTAGGGGACCGAAAGAGTACAGTCATTGAGGGTGAGGCGATCTGGGATTTCATTCTGACACTGCGTTGATCATCTATGTGCACCTAGCTCAAACGGCCTACTTCCATAAATGCAATTGTGTTTATCTGTAAAAATGTGGAATGAGTTGTTCAAAGGGCTGTTCTTTGAGTCGTAATTATTAAATAAGACAGTATTCATATTAAGCACTAACAGAGTGCCCAACACATTGACATTGCTAAATAAATGGTAAATCTTATAATTAAAAAAAAATCTTTTGTAGAGAGATATGGTCTGATGCTATCCCTCCAAATAACCAGTATCTAACTTACAGGTGCCTTTTGCACTCTTATCTGTCTCTTGCCAAATTATCTCAGAAAAATTCTATTTTTCTATGGATTCCTCTTGCCATTCATTTTGTGAGTCTGAAAGAAAATCTAAATGTAATGCATAGGATTATTTTGAAACACCTGCCCTCAGAAAAATGTCAGGATAATTTTTTAAGGTGAATCTGTGAATACCTGAGCCATTATTCCTATAAGTTCCAAAAGAAGTATAAACTACATGAAGAAGAGTAGGCCTAGAAACCAACAAGGGGTAGTTTTAGGATGAAAAGCAAATGGGGAAGTGGTTGCTTGCTTGTCAGAACAGAGGAAACTAGAAATGAGATGCTAGAGAGGGGAGCACTGTGAGAAACAAGCGAGTTAGTCCACAGAAGTCCAGAAATACCCGGGATCTGAAACATCAAGTTCTGTGGTGGCAAAGGGTATGCAGAGAAGAATTAGATGCCCAGGCCCTCTGCACCCTCCCCAGCTCTGTGCTTGCCCGCCCTCCCCACGCAGGAGGGAGGGAATGCAGACCAGAGATCCTCTGGCCAGGAGCTGCCCAGCACAGGGAGGCAGGCCTGCATTGAGCTCCAGGAGGGCGTTGTGTTCAAAACTGTGCTCCGTCGTGACAGGAAGCTGGATTTGATGCTCTATAAATATCTTTCAAGCACCGACTTTCTCTGATGCTGGTACGCCTAATACCCAAATGTGGTTTTAAAAATCACACTCTCTTTTCCTTTCAACAACTTAAAGATGTAATGCGTATAATGTGTCTCGTCAGCATTCCCCACGGTGACAGGTGTGTGGGGGCTCATTTTGCACCTCTGCTTTTCCAGTAAAGTGTTAGGTAACACGTTCAATTGACTAAGAAATGTGGCAACCTAAACAAGAGCGCTGCAGTGCATGGAAGAAAGTGTGTTTTAATGGAAGTCACACAATATCTTATCGTAAAGTCCACAGAAGGGCGACAGTAATGCTCATAAGCAAGTTTCTTTTCTTCACAATGAAATTTGCACTATAGCAACACTAATTCCCCAAAGTTAAATCATTTTCTTTTGAGGGATTGAAGTCCTAGTTTCTGAAGATTTTCTAATTTGATCACAGCAAACAACTAGTACCACTGAACTGCAGAATAATGATAATAATAGCAACGGTAATAATAAATGATCCCAACCAAAGGTGGCATTGAATTGGAAATCAAATTCCAACACCCTTGGACTGGAATGCTCTGTAAGGAAATTATTGAAAATCCTCTTGCAGCTATGTTTTTGTTATTGAAGACTCTAAGTGGACGATGAGAGATTGACTCCATCTCCATGTCCAATGTGTGTGCTATCTGAAACACTGGTAAATACTGGATACATGCAGGGCATAAGAACCTGGAAAACATAACCAAAATACATCTTGCCCTGGCTGGTGTGGCTCAGCGAACCAAAAGGTTGCTGGTTTGATTCCTGGTCAGGGCACATGCCTGAGTTGTGATCTAGATCCCCAGTACGGATGTACAGGAGGCAGCCAACAGATGTGTTGCTCTCACTCTGATATCCCCCTTTATCCCCCACTCTCTCTCTCCCTCTCTCTCTAAAAAAATCAATAAAAATTTTAAGAAAAAAATATTAATGCTGCCATAAGGTTGCAGAACAAGAAAGAGAATGGGTATTTATGGACAAGCGTCGTTCACACCCTAGCCTTTGATTTGCTATTACTAGTAGATCTACTCCTAGGTGTTTCTCTAAGTGGTACTTCTGATCCCAATTTCAGAGACAAATCCCTGGAGGCTTTTCAAGACTGAGTAATAGTCTCCGTATTGTACAAGGATAGCGACAATAGTGGTAGGATTTGAATTCAGATCTGACTCTAAAGTCTGTGCTCTGCCATAGGCTACCTGTCATTTAATAATTGCTATGTCTCACACACAGTGTTCCTTCTTCTATAAGCGTGTGGATTCCTGCCTGTGATCCCATGATTAGTGCTGTTCAGAAGCCAGCGTTACAGGCAGGAAGCAGAGGAACTCTCTGTGTTGATAGTATCCACAGTCTGGATTGATTTTACAAAAGGACTGAACAGGAAGGAGACAGTTTTCTTTTCTCTGGGACACATGGAATGGCGGTTTCTACTCCATCGCGACAGAAGTGGAAACAAATTCTTAAAGACAGAAATTAGGTTACCTCACTCCATCTCTGGGTTGAGAAGCCTGGGTGATGTTTCTGTTCTTCCTTGAGACTGAGAGCACATCTTGAGACTGAGCATTTGTTTGTGTATCTGTAACTAATAAAGGTCTTACTTCAAATGGATGTTACACTATGTGCGGTGGATACACACTCAGAAACAGAAAACTCCACGCGGCACGTTCACATGATGGTCTTGCGTGTGGGCTGGTGTTTGGACCTTCCTGGAAACATGTTTTCATCCCTTCTGATCCCACGAATAATACACGGAGGCCTCGCTCTGTGGGGTGTATTGGAGCTTCTCTGAGCGTCAGAGACCACTGGCACTTTCCTGGGGGAATATCAGAACATTTTTATTTATATCCCACTCACTCCCGAAAGCTTCATGGAGAAGAGCTTCTGTTGGGGATTTAGGGAAGTGGCTGGCACAGACATCATCTGAAAGGGGAGGGCCCCTAACCAGTCGACAGACCGAGCTCGGAAATGGTGACTGAAGCAATTCAGTGCTGAATGCCGGAGCTTCTCCTGACCTGGAGTTGCTGGGTGGTTTATTTTGTTTGAGGGGTGTTTTGTTTTACAAAGTAAGCTGTTAATATATATGCTTTTGGCCATAGTGTTTCCAGCAAATATTATAGCAGGGTAGTTTTTTTAAAAATAATTTTCAAGATGCTTTTCCTGATCATTGACTCAAACGCTTAGGCCATCCATTATTTGTATGTGTATATACGTGTGCAGATAAGTGTTTGTGTGTGTGTGTGTGTGTGTGTGTGTGTGTGTGTGTGTGTGTGAGAGAGAGAGAGAGAGAGAGAGAGAGAGTTTGAATGTAAAGAAATTGAAATTTAATATATACCTTATATATAAAATGGAATTTTATTCCTTTTGTCAAATACAAAATAAGGGATGCTTTTTAAAATTCACTCAAAAATGATCATGACATGAGTCATACTACCAGATCTCTCAAAGAGTCTACCTGGTGACTCGTTTTCTGATGGAAAACTGCACTTCTTCCCTTGTTGAGAATGGCTCCCATAAGTCTATGGAGGGGAGGAGATTAAAACATGTTACTGTATATCATCTTGTAAGCATTTCCTGTGTCATCATTATTGGTATTTCACTATCTCTTTCTTGTCTTAAAAATAGTGGTGCAATAGGAAGCTGATTAGTTCTGAATGTGAAAGCTCTAATTCCAAATCAGTCATCCTGGGCTTCTCCTGCCAGGGCGCCTCAAGCCCCCACTCCAGTCCTGTCACAGTCGGAATGATTTTCTATAAACCAAAAGCCGCCATGAATTATTATTTTGAGAACGTGCCATAGCACAGGCTGTAGTTTAGCTTTGTCTGTTTTCTGCCTTCTGAGTCACTGGGGAAAAGGGGGACTTTATTATTTTGTTCTTCTTGGTGGTTGAGAAGAGAAAGATTTACTGTAGAAGAGATTAAGGGAGGGAAATAGAATCAGTAGATGAAAAGGCAGCAGAAACACTTGCTGAGAGGAAAAAAAAAAAAGGTACTGGAAGTATTTCCATATTCAAATTCGGGCTTTCCCAGACCAGCTTCTCTCCAGCCAGCTTGCTGTTTCATTGGCTGTCATTATGTAGGAAGCTCCACGTGTACATATGCAGGCAACTATATTTAATTAACAAAACAAACAAGCTAATCACTGTAAGCAAGTTGGCTTATTTAGTTTCATATAGTGACCTTTACTTCCAACTCGGGCTTTTCTTTATGTATTAATCAGGTCAAACCAACTTTGTAACTAACATCCTCAATATCTCAATTGCCAAACATAACACAGAGTAGTTCAAGTGCTGGTTGTTGTCCAATGAAAATGAGTCCATTCTCTGTTCATGTAGGAATGGCCATTTGCTCTTTCTGTCTGAGTCCCTGCCATCTCAGTTCTTGGCATTCTTCTCTGTGCCCTGTGCATTTGATCAGATATCGAATGAAAAGAGTGTGGAGGCCAGAAGAGATCAGGAATAGGCCTACATCATTCCTGCCCACATATTAGTACTTTTGGCCAAAAACTCAGTTATAAGACCACACCCAACTGCAAGGGAGGATGGGTAATGTAGTTGATCAGTGAGGCTGGATAAAGACCATGGATATTAGTGAATAACTACCCAGGGTATGCCCTGCCTTTATAGACCTTAAGCTATACTGACAGACAAATTCAAAAAGTATTTTGGTAAAAAAAAACAAAAACAAAAAAAAACATTTTCAGGTTTTGTGTGTTTATTATAAACTTAGGGATGATTTATCCTTAATATGTGTTTACTTTTTTTTTTCTTAGCTCTGAGTCTATAGACACTGTAATTCACACTGCCAATAGCTCGACTGATAATATTGAAAGAATATCTTATGAATGTATTTGTATTTTCTTTCTTAAAATATAGAATTTACCATGTCTCTTATCCTTACATATATCTGCAGTACCTCACAGAATATTTTGTTACAGTGTAAGAGGGTGATATATAGAACTGAAATGGAATTTCATGCCTGATGGCGCACTAATTAGATGTTGAGTAGATTCTAATTTGTGATAATTTTTTCAAATTGTATAATGTTTAACATATCATTTTTACAATATAACTTAAAGAAGATCTGACAGTAATTTATAAACTTTAATTAACATTAACCACACATATACATATTGTTCTAAGGGTGAGGTAACAAACTAGATGTTAAGAAACATACTTTTTAATTGTTTCAGGATTTCTAATATTTCTTTTAAATGTATATTCTGGACACTTTTCTATCACAGCTGATATTAAATATGTATTCCTGGGCAAAGGCATTGCTCAGGATATAAAGACAGCCAATAAACACACACCTGCTGCCTTCTTTATTCCTCCACCCCCACCTCAATGTTTTGCTTTATTCTCATGGATTATTTATCCTGACGTGTTGATGCATTTTTGATAAAATTAATCTGTTCTTCTTTTCTCAATGGATCATTACCAGGAGGCTTTATAACATTTTCTCATTTGTTCTTCTTTGAAATTTTGCATCGTCCTCATTTTTTTAAGTTGAGACTTTATAACTTGCAACATCTCAAGTGCATAGTATACCAACTTCAGTATAATGAGAAAATATAACCTTTCTTACCCTGTGAAAGCTCTCCAAAACTCTTTGATTTCATATAATATTACTTTTTTCCCCTACAGCCTTGATGTGAAATTTCTGGTTACTAATGATGGTTTGGTTATAGTTGTATCTCTGTAAATCTCACTCTGATGTTAAAAATTCCACATTCTACATCCTTTCCCCTTTAACCCTCTTAGTGGAAATTTAAATATATGTGGCCAAAAGAGTAATATGGGGAACAAATGTTGCTGTGTCATATACAGGATTTAATAGGCACATGATATCATTTGTTTAATGAGTAAATAAGAACCAGGAGACATTGCTGTATTAATCTTTATTATTATCTTCACTGTGTGTTCAGAAAATAAGGTCAGTGGATCATAATGTCAGTATTCAGATGACCATGACCCTTGCATAGTCACCTAAGGCCAATTCTTTCTTTGTGGCTGCATAATGTTTGCATAAGATTGAAAGTCACAGGCTCCTTTTTAGCTGTTATGTATAAGACTGTGTCTAAATGTGAGAGAAACTACATACAGAAAACATATAATTTTTAAGTAAGTTAAAATATTTTCAAGTTACTCCATAAAAGTTGCATAAAATGAATAAAACATACACCTTTCTAAATACTTAGATTAAAATTAAAATTTGAAACTAAAATTCAAACAGAGATTCTCAGTGGATTTGCAGAAGTAAAGGCCTTATAAGAGAGGGAGGAGCTTGAGAGTCTTATTGAAGCTTAGGCGGTGGTTTGTACATGCCTCCCATGACCACCAATACCCCCACCCACCCCCCCTTTTCTTCTTCAAATGAGAGATTGTAGATCTGTTCTGTTTAGTGGTTTCCAAAGCAGTTGGAAGATGTGACCCTCCAGGACTGTGCTGGGATTTGATTTTTGAAGCTGAAGTGCTATTGAGAAAGTCCAGCTATTGAAAGAGCGTCAGGGAAAATCTATATGGGAGATCAATCCCACAAGTACTTTCTAAGGGCATCAGACAAAAGTCTCACTTGACACGGAATATAGAAGTTCTTTGCCAAAAATTTGTCAACACACTCGATCTTGTGGACAAAAATATAGATTTAAACTTAGAGTGTCTGATGTCCCCTCAAAACGCCGATCACTCTGCAATTCAGTCCCACAGTAAATTCCAAGAGGCTTGTTAAGCCCACCGTGATGGGATCCCTGATCATGAGTAAATAGCTCCCCCACAGCTCTGCTAAGATATGAGTTTGAGTTATAACATGGGCACTACCTTAGTGTATGAGCTGTTCAATACAGGAGCATGAACTGTTAGGCAAGCACTTCTGAGTACTGTCTTTCATAAACCATTCTATAACCCAAGCAGACCGGTCTCTGTCAGTCTAAATGGATGCATTCAGGGCATAGCAGGTGTGCCTGGGAGGCCCTGCTAGATCATTAGTGGGGGCAGCAAATGCCTGTTACAGAGATGGGACATTTATCAGGAGTCAGTGTTCTGCAAAGACCATGGGTACACCTGGCAATTCTCCAAACGCAGAGCAGAGCAGATCTATACAGCTGACTGCAATGTGGCGTGGGTCAGGCAGAAGATATTGGGGTTAATCAAATATTGTGGTTAATGGATGCCTGGTATGCCTGGATGATTTATAAGGAATTAATGTACAATACAATACAACTTATGCAAAAATATTCTAACCAATAGTTGATCATTTGAAAAGCTTTGGGGGAATTTACAAAGCCTGAGGGATATGATTCTGAATCTTAATTACTATTTTGTTGTAAATATGTTGTGCTGGTTACTAGAGCTCCTTGTAGAGGGCACGCCAGGCCATCCGACCTCTGATCACCTTCTGTGGTTGATATTTCAGAGGGTGGAAGTGAAGTCTTTGCTCTAAGCAATAGATCAGCTTTCAAATTTAAAAAATAATCCAAATCCCAGTGAGTTTGGATAAACAAAGGCTTCCTAAAGAATGCCTGGAAAAATTGTTCACTAATAATGAAGGAAAAGCAAGGATTTAAACTTTGTTTCTTCGGATTCTTCCTGATAATCTACTAAATACTCCATGATTTAATTCTAAAACCGGGGTGTGTGTGTGGGGGGGGGGGGGGAGGTTATTTTATTCAATAGTAAAGAAAGTCTGTATATAGCCACTCAGAATGGCAGATGGGTCTCATGTGCTTTCTGACCTACTTCGAATTGTGACTTGTATTTTTCTGTGATATTTTACACAGCTGGCAGAGCAGAGTAGGGATGAAAGTGTGTTTAGACTCAGAAAACCTACGTTCAAGGGCCAACTTTATCAGTTACTACGTTTGTGACTCTGGGCAACAAAAAGCTTTCCAGTCTCCATCGCCTCATTCAAATATTTGTGAAAATAATCATCCTTTATTGCTGTGAAGATGCAGTGAGTCAGCATCGTGCAAAACATTTAGAACAGGGCCAGGCACACCCCAAGTGCTCAGTGCACTGCAACTTCGCAGCCATGCCATTCTGCTTCTTTTTTTTTTTTTTTTTTAGTTTATCTTTATTGTTGTAAGTACTATTGATGTCCCCTTTTTCCGCCATTGACCCCCTTCACCTGCTTCTGCCTCTCCCAGGCCTTCCTGGCACTATTGCTTGTGTCCATGGGCTATGCATCTATACATATAAGTTATTTGGGTGATCTCTCCCCCTACCCCACTTCCCTCTGAGATTCATTAGTCTACTCCATGCATCCATGTCGCTGGATCTATTTTGTTCATCAGATTCCACATATGAGTGAGATTATGTGATACTTGTCTTTCTCTTACTGGCTTATTTCGCTCCATGCTGTCTCAAAGGGTAGAAGGTCCTTTTTTTGTACAGCTGCGTAGTATTCCATTGTGTAAATGCACCATGGCTTTTTCATCCACTCATCTACTGATGGGCACTTGGGCTGTTTCCAGATCTTAACTACTGTTAATAGTGCTTCTATGAACATAGGGGTGCATATATTCTTTCTGACTGGTGTTTTAGGATTGTTAGGATATATTCCTAGAAGTGGGATCACTAGGTTGAATGTCAATTCCATTTTTGATTTTTGGACAAAACTCCATATTGTTTTTAATAGTGGCTATGCTAGTCTGCATACCCACCAGCAGTGTACCAGGCTCCCTTCTCTCCACATCCTCACCAGCACTTGTCATTTACTATAATAACAACACATATTCAGGGCTTCCTAAACTCACCAAGTGGGCACTATTTTTGCCCTATTTTGGGAATGAGGATAATGAGGTTGGATGGCCCCTTAAAGTCACAGAGCTATTACACAAGTAACAGCACAGACTGAAATCCAAGTGCATGTCATTTCAGGACCCATGAGATGAAACACCATGTGATGTATCTCATGGCCTCAATATAAAATGAGACCCACAATATCTTTTTAAAAGTTTTCCACTTAGCAAAGTGTATGCAACTAGCACCCAGTCTCTTCTTTGAATAGACATTTCATTAAAAACATCTTTCTTCCCTACTCCGTCCTCCTTGGTGGTCAGATCAATTCTGCGGTACAAGTGTGCGGAATGTTAATGAGAGAGTTCATAGGTGAACCCAGTCAATCACTAGCTTTGACCTCCCATAATTTGCAAAATATTTCTGTGCTCTTAATGAAGGCACCATTTACATAAGCCGGGGTCCCCTGCTGTGTGAGTCCTCTGCGTTAGGCAGGTTCACCTTTAAAGTATTAATGAAGCTCCACTCTTTTGCTCTGTAGCATCTCAGTGGGCAGCTTTGTGGCTTTTTGATCAGTCTGTTCTCTCATTGAAGGAACTATCAGTGGGATTCATCACTATACGACTGGTCTGGTACTACACCCTTTTATCCGAAGACCTCCAAATCCTCGGTTAGTACCACAAACGCAGATGCCCACTTAATGCTTCAACTTGCTTATTTATTTGTGAAGATGCCACTTTGTAACAAGAGAATGTGCAGCTGGTGCATACTATCCACATCATAGCTCTTTTTCTAAAGAGGGCTTTTGTTACTAGTCAGATGATTCTCTGGTTTTCATACTGCTCTTTCTCCCTCTCTCTCATGACCTTCACTAGAGGGCAAACTGCAGGACAGGAAGGAGGCTGTGTGTACCTGGGACTCGGTCTCTTTCCTCCATTAGTCCAGGACTCTATGCATAACTTTAACCCACTGTCATTGATTGGGGTTGTATGTATATATGTCAACATAGCCTTTATAAAAATGTTTAGAAAATATATTTCACGGAATGGTTACTGTACGTTAGGTATTATGCTCAGAGGAGTAGGAGACCACAAAATGCTTGTGAAAGCAGTTCATTGAAAATGATGCAAAAATCAACCATGGACACGCTCTTTTAAATTGAAGAGACAGGGAAGGAAATTATATGTTCCTATAAGCAGAACAGTGTTGCCAAACTTTTCTACAAAATACTTATTTCTTCTAAGATGTTTCTTGATATTTGACAAATAAAAAATATGTTGTATTGAAATGATCAGGGGAAGTATTTGCTGAAATAATGAAAAAGTGGTGTGTTTCTTGTAAGAATTCTGAGAATTTTAATATATTTCCCTGAAATTATTAATTAGGGAAAGTGTTCCTTTCTTCAGAACATCTAGTAATATGCCACAGTGCTAGTGTGTTCACAGAACCCTGGGAAATTCTGACATGAGGAATGCAGGGGAAATTTCCGGAAAGTGAAGTGTACATTTGCCAATGAACTAAATGTCCTGTACATACATGTTTTAAAAAAATATTCCTTTTCTCTTAGTAAATTGAATCTTTATCCTAGACTTCTATTTCACTTGGTGGAGGAGATTATTTTCATTAAGTCAACTCCAGGGAAACTTAATGTTAGGTTATAATACATTAATTTCATCAGTTGGAGGTTCCCTAGCCCCCTTCCCCAAGTGGCATCAGAGTGCTGGTGAGCTTGTGTAGGACCTTAGCATCAGGGTTGGACATCTGGTTGTCATCCTGTAACAATCTCACAGCTTCCAACTGTGGTTTACACAGTCCCATCTGGTTCCCAGTTGCTGTTATTCTCTGGGATGCCTGCCCTTTACATATGGCTCTCCAACCACATGTCCCCACCATATCTGCTACAATATCACCTCCTCTTGACCAAATGACTCCTTCACATCAGCAAACCCTCTATCTGTTAATCCCTGGGCCTTCTCAAAACCATGGGGAAACAAAGTTGTCCCACCACATCATTCTGAGTCCATGGAAAATTTGATTAGGCTGCCCGAGGCCATCTAAAATTGTTCCCTTGTCAAATGATGCAAGGAACTGCCTGAAAGGCTCCAAATAGAGTCTCCATTCCAGCATCCCAAATGTACCAAGGCAGTGAGCCATTCCATCCTATGAAAGGAAGCTGGGTGTTGGGTGTGGGGCTGGAAGGTGATGGGTTATTGCAAAGGACCTCACTTCAGGTGCCCTGCTTTGACCAGTAAGAATGACAACATATTCGGTGATTTTCAATAGAGATATTATCAGACCATTCAGGTAGAGGTGGGGGTGTATCTAGAATGGCATCTTTATCACCTTTAAAATTCAGCAGTAAAATTCTGTGTACTATAAGCTTTTTGCCCTTAGTTCATTTTAAAAATTCAATATACAGTTTATAAACAACTTTTTAAAAATATATTGGCTTCCATTCTGTTCTGTATCATTTGCAAATGTAGAAATTTTGTCTTGACTTAAATACTTTGAGCTAAAAGGAGGAGGAGCCTAATTAGCACTAATAGAAGGTATTTACTCACCACATTAGGCAGGTACCATTGAATGGACAACCTTGTGGATAAGCAATATGAGTTTTCGCAAACAATGAAGGTGATTTAGAAAAGAAAATTCTGATCTTAGTCCAAAACAAACAATGATACAGTGAAACAGCTCTCATGTTTCTCTAAGGGCACCTCTTTACTTAAAATACATTTTTAATTTATTTCAGAAAGGAAGGGAGAAGGAGAAAGAGATAGAAATATCAGTGATGAAAGAGAATCATTTATCAGCTGCCTCCTGCAAGTCCCCTAGTGGAGATCAAGCCCAAAATCTGGTTTATGTACCCTGACTGCTTATTGGATCGTGACCTACTGATTCAGAGGCCATCGCTCAATCACTGAGTCATACTGGCCGGGCTCTAATGACACCTCTTTTGGTGGGTTGAGAATAAAGCAGAAAAGTCACAGTGCCCCTATGCTCAGGAACTAGAAGTTGATAGCAACCCACAGACCAAAAGGAAATGGATATGTTCTGGGTATTTGTTATGTACGACTAGAGGCCCGGTGCACAGATTCATGCACCAGTGAGGTCCCTCAGCCTAGCCTGCGCCCTCTTGCAATCCAGGATCCCTCGGGGGATGTCAGACTGCCGGTTTTGGCCCTATCCCCACAGGCCTGATCCAGACAGGAGGGAACCCCATCCTGTGCATTGCACATCTGTCCCCTGGTGGTCAGTGCACATCATAGCTACTGGTCAAATGGCCGTTCAGTGGTTCAGTCCCTTAGGATTTTATGTATATAGATATACATATTTCCACATGCAATATTGACTTTTGGTAGGTACTACTATTACTTATGTTGTAGACAGGGAGACTAAGGATCAGAAAGGTGAAATAATTGTCCAGGGTCATAAAACTCTAAGGGGGAAGCTTTTATCTATGTCTGTCTGTCAATACAGCCTTCACCCTTTCTTATCAGAGACATATATCCAAATACACATCAGAAACTAACAATTCTTTACAGTTTTAAAAATTCAAGTAAAGGACTTACCAGGCATCTACACTGTTTCTCATCCTTTTTATGCAATTTACAGGGGTCAAGGCACACGTTTTCCCTGTGTGAAGGAATAAGGGTGGCCACTTAGGTGCCTTCCCTGGTTTCACTTTTCTCACCTGGAGCTTCCTCCTGCCCAGCCTGGTCACCTCAGGGCAAGTGTGACACGCCCTTCCCCACCCAACTCTTCAGGGAATTCTGGCACTTAAGGCCTTTTCGTCCTCTTGGCAAATTTCATTTTCTAACCCGTTTCTTGGGTAATACAGCCCTCACGGAAAACCTGATACTTGATTCAATCTTTTGGAGCAGCTGCTTAATAAAGTGTGTTTATAGGAAAACAGGCCCCACTTCCTGGCTCCTTTCCCAGCTATTACCATTCCCGAGAGGAGGCTCTGTGCTCTGCACAAGCAGATGCCTTGTCCTGCCAAGGCACCCCTAGAGTCCTAGGTCTTTGGAAGTAAGAGGAAGAGAGATGAGTTCTGAGGGCAGGCACTGTTATCACTTCTGTTCCTTTGGTGTATCCCAAGAGCCTGGAACAGAGCCTGGAACATGGTTGGCACTTACCTGTAGTTGTGGAATGCAGTAACAGAAGGGAGAGAAGTAATAAACGTGAGTTTCCCCTGGGGTCCAGCTCTTTCTCATTTTGCTCTCTGGTTATCCAAGTTGAGAACGTGGTGTGAATATATAGTTCAGCAGGTCCTTGTTTGAGATTCTTGTTGAGTTCACATTTGGCCATTGGGAACGTGGGAATTGCAACCTCACTCCTTGTCCATACTCTAGGATCTGTCACTGCTGTACTACAACTTGCAATTTTTGTATGTTTTGTATGCTTTATTTTTATTTTCATAGGTGGATGGAGTAGGATGTCAGGATTGTAGAATCCCTGAGATGGTCATTCAGCCAGCTCGCTCACTCATTTACCCAGAAGGACTGAATCATCCTGTCTCACAGGGCCTCTACCCTTCATGCTAAATTTACTGGCATTTTCATGAATAAATACATAGCCTGTTACACATCTCAATGGTAGGCTAACCCTATAAGAGTTGCGCATGCCTTGAAGACATGCTAGCCAGCCAATGAAACTTCTTTGGGTCTCAGGCTAGTTTTTCGTCCTGCCACTAGATGTCAGGAACAATAAGAGCCGGCTTGCATCTCCATTGTCAGAAAAGAACCGCATTCCAAAGCTATGATTTTTAGTCTTTCTCAGAAACACGTATTTCAATACATACTTACTGAGTACTTTCTATGCGTCAGCCACAGTGTTAATCATTCAGGATATAGCAGGCTATCCGCAGTAACAAACCTGAAGAAGAAAGAGAGATGTGTGGAATAAGAAGGTACATACAGAGAAGCAGGGATTGGAAAACAAAGAGAATAAGAAGAAATGAGAAGGAAGCCCTGGTAGGCAGAGGCAGGCAAAGCAGAGAAGAGTAGCAAGGTCCTTAGCAGATGCCAAAAAGGGTTTCTGTGAGTTGGGATCTTCCATCAAGCAGACACCCAACACAGGACGAAGTCTGCAAAAGATTTATTGGGGGGACACAGTAAAGGAAAACGGAGACAGAGCCAAAGGGGGCAGGAACAGCCTTCAAACCTCCATGAAGTCCTGACCCTTTGGAGTGGAGGGTGGGGCCAGGACATTGGGTAAGAAGTGGCTCACTTTGTAATGTCCTTCTGATGGCTGGACCTTAAAGGCATATGCCCAGCTGAGGAGTTCTGTGTCTTTTAGGCATGGATCTAGACCAGTAGTCCCAAACCTTTTTTTTTTTTTTTTTGGCCATACCCCACCTAAGCATCTCTAAAATCCAGATGCCCCCTGCCCCCCCCCCCCCCGTGACATATAATTCTTAATATTCAAAAAGTGAACTCTTATTCACGTGGAGGAAGCCTAAAAGGCCATTAACTTGGTCTAAACAAGCTTCCAAGAAACATGGCATCCATGAAAAAGAAAAATAAAAGAATGAAAGGACAGTTGAAGTACTGAGGAAGAAATCACTAAGAAATTGTTTAAAATAATAATAATATGAAGTGACATAAAAAATAGCAAAGTTTCAAAAAATTTATCAGAGAACTGGAATGCATAAATATGTCTCAATATTTATATACTGTATATGAGGCTCCTAAAACCATAAGAAATGCCAAAAATTCACTGTTAATAATTCATTCTCGATTTGCCCCTCTTAAAAATCAAATTGCCCCCCTGTGGGGCATGTGCCTCACAGACTCTACCCCTCCTGTCCTGCCTGAGGGTGTCCTTGGGATTTATGGCCTCAGGCATGAAGGAGGTAGTGGAATGAGAGGGCAACAGCTGGTGCTGGTCAGTTATGTCACCACAGTAGGATGTCTGAGTGGTGATTTTCATAGTGGCGGAAAGGGAAGGGACCGGAGAGGAACCATATGCATTTACTGAGAAAACCATCCCGTGTCAGTGAACAGCAAATAGTAGGCATCCATTAAATGCTATTAAAATTTTTAATTATTTTTGGAATTTTTCTTATTGATCCTCAGTAATAAAATGATATATTCTTGAGTATTAATTGAAATAATAAAATGAACAGATCAACTGTTCTCTGTAATATCAATCTTTTTTCTTTTTAATCCTCATCAGGATATGCTTTTTTATTGATTTTAGAGAGAAAGGTAGTGTGAGGGAGTGAGAGAGAAACAGAGAGAAAGAGAGAGAGAGAGAGAGAGAGACATTAATTGGGTGAATCCCTTACACACCCTGACTAGCTATAGAACCCACAACCTAGGTATGTGTCCTGACCAGTAATCAAACCAAAAACCCTTTGGTTCTTGGTTGGGCATTCCAAGCAATTGAGCTACACCAGCCAGGACAATCTCTATTTTTATTAGACATAATTTACACCATATTTTGCTCCATTATTTAAAATATATTTTATTGATTTTTTTTACAGAGAGGAAGGGAGAGGGATAGAGAGTTAGAAATATCGATGAGAGAGAAACACCGGTCAGCTGCTTCCTGCACACCTCCCACTGGGGATGTGCCAGCAACCAAGATACATGTCCTTGACCGGAATCGAACCTGGAACCTTTCAGTTCCCAGGCCAACGCTCTATCCACTGAGCCAAACCGGATAGGGCATGCTCCATTCTTTATAGCATATGACATCCTTACTAGATGTCAGACATCACAGACATGCCAATAATTCTAGTTTCTTGTTATCCGTATTATGATTATCTTTCTTAGATAAGAAAAGAGCACCTACATCTATATTTGATCACCATGACATGAGTCTTGATAGCGTACATTGTCTCAAATAAGAAGCAGCCCCTCTGGCCATAGCAGAATCTATCTCACAAAATGTTACCCTTAGAGATGCTGCAGGAGCTGGTAAACAAAAGACAGACCATCATTATGATAAACTAAGAAATTTAACAAGTTTACAAATATCTTTCCTCTCAGAAACTTCTACCAGCTTTTGAGACTTGGTTTAGCAGTTCCAAGAGTTTGAATGCTTGAGTAAAACTTTCCTAAAAACAGAAGTACTGAACAGATGGGCTGAGAGCCTCCTGAGAAGTAACCTGTGGAGATGTTCGGTTCTTCTTAACAGTGGCTCACAGAGAACATCCCAGCCGGATAGGCCATTTATTTTTAATGTAGTGCTACATTTATATTCTTTTTGGAGACATTAAAAGTAAGAAGGTATATGGAATACAATAAACAAAAAATTTACAAAGCTGAGTATGTCTATATTATAAAAATGTGACAGCCATACCTCTCTAATACAAGCAATATATCCTCAAATACTTTTTCTTAAAGAAATAGAAATCTCAATTTTATCTTAATTTATATAGCCAGATGACTAATCAGTACTGTTTTATTCTAGTAGAAAATGATGTGCTAATAGTTATGTAAAACTGTAATCCTTGCTAATAAGAAATGAGTTTGTGTTAGCATGAACTATAGAAAGGGATATTTAAAGGGTTGAACTAAAGCTAATTAACAACTTGATGAACAACTTCTTCTTCTTCTTCTTCTTCTTCTTCTTCTTCTTCTTCTTCTTCTTCTTCTTCTTCTTCTTCTTCTTTCACTCTCTTCATCTCTCTCTCTCTGCCTTAAGGCATAAAAAATACAAATACTTTACTGCTAAAATGTGAACCCAGTAACAGGCTCAGGTTATGTTAGAAACTAAATACTATAATTTGAAAATGACTCATGTTTAGTGCTTTATTTAAAAAATACTCTAAAATATTTTGTTCTTTTAATGTAGACAAGCATTAAAGTTACTCTTATTCACAGCTTCTATGTGCTGATCAAGCCCCATTTCTGGTAGAAGTACATAGTTCAGAATAAATTTGTCCCAAATATCTCAAATTAAAAATTGGTGGTCACAGAAAAGTACTTGCAGAATCTAGGGAAAAAAGCCATTCAAGATATCATATGGATATAGTTTGCATGCTGAGATATATTCATAAGTCCTACAGAAACTGAGGAATCAGAAATGAGGTTATTCATAAGTTGAAACTCCCCAAAGATTTAATATTGATGAATAAACAGTCAGTAATTCCACAGCTATTTCTGATACCTGATTTTATGGTCGGTTCAGTTAAGAAAAAATTCTTTTAAACTTCCTGACCAATGACTTTTCTTGAGGTCTTGGCTATAAAGGCAACAAATATCTTGGAAATATTATCTTCTTTATTTGAATATAATGATTGATTCCGAAGTAAATAAGCTCAATAAAGGTCTTAGTAACTAAAGTCGGCCTGAAAAGATGAAAGGAGACACTGCCACAGAAATAAAATTCACTGCTTTTCTTTATTACAGTGAGAATTGTTTTGTTTTTAAATATAGCATCATTATGTCAAGGTCATAAGAACCTAGAATTGGAGAGCTAGAACGTAGGCATGATTTAAATCAAAACCTTCATTTTACAGAAGTGAAAATGCACTAGAGAAGGTAAATTACTACACTGAATACCTGGTGCAACAGAATTTAGAGATTAGGTAAAAATTATGGAGATGCCAGTATATTATTAAGGTTTTCTGAGAATTCTACATCTGGCTTTGTTTTTCACCGTTTAGAATGTTATTACTTTTTGACTTGTATGGATTTAGTGGGTAATTTTTATTATAGAATAATTCATTTTCTTTAAATGCTAGCAATGCAGAAATACATAAAATTGTAAAATAAAATTATTGACTCTCTCAGTACCCTTTTCCCTCACCCCCCTCTCCACAGATGAGTAGGAGTACAGTTTCTAGTTACTCTGTGGTCATGTACTTATTTTTCTTCTTCTTAGTTTATGAAATTTAGGAAGAAGCTATTGTCCTCCAAACAAAAATTTCAATAATTTAGTTTATCAATTCTACTTTCTAATTTTTAAATTATACTCTTACTCTTCATATTTAACCTGTGATTATTTCACATTCTCTCTGTAGGTTGATCTAAAATAAAACAAAGAGCATTTACAACTCTGTGAAAATGTCAATTTTTGGCTCCAAAACTAAATAGAATAATTGGACCCATGAAATATAAAGTGTAATCCTAAATCATCCCACCTAAAAAAGGGTATCACCAAGTGTCCAGTATACTATATCTGCTATTATTTTCTTTCTATCATCTGAGTCATTCTCAACTGTTCTCTTTCTTTTAATTCATGTTGCTGCCTTTCTTGGAATTATGTATTTTTAAAAATTTAGTGAATATGAAGAGTAAGATTTTTTTATATAGATTGAGTGGTTGGCAAACTTTCTGAATTATCACTCTCATACTCAATATATTGGAGTATATATTATCAAATTAAGCTATAAAATTTTCAGTTCAAATCCCCCTTTCTTAAAAATTCATCAGGGTGTGTCTAGATTTGGGAGTTCTTCCTGTATCCTAATCCATAATGGTGAGTCCTTCCAATCAAAATCTTGAAAGTATCAATTCCACTGTTCCTTCTTACAGCTTCTTTTACAATATAATTTCTGTTGTCCCCTCCTACAGTTCCTATCTGGTAATTGTTGGACTTAAAATTTGCCTCCATCCCTGTATACCTTTCTCAAATAGCCTATTCCCCTTGTCTTTATTCTGTATTTATGATACACCAACTACAGTGGTCCTTCCCTTATCCACAATTTCACTTTCTGTGTTTCCACGACTGAGGGCCAAAAATATTAAAATTCCAGTAATAAGCATTCACATGTTTTTTCATCACACCCCATTGTGAGAAACGTGATTAAATCTCGTGAGCCCAGCTCCCTCCCACGGGAATCATCCCTGGTCGAGTGTCTCCACCTGTAGACACTCCCTACCTGAGCCTCTCAGTAGCCATCCTGGTAATCAGATCAAGGTGGCGGTATCGCAGCGCTTGCATTCAGTCACCCTACTTTGCCTTCATAATAGCCTCAAAACGCAACAGTGGTGCCAGCAACTCGGATGTGCCTACTGTGCATGTTACCTATTGTGAGACGGGGGAAAGGAGCTTGATGCTGCAACGGGCCACCATCCACCTACCCTCCTCTCTTCAAGGACTGTCTCCTCTCGCCTCAGCACAGGAAGGGTGAGTACAGGGCAGTAGGGTATTTTGAAAGAGGCCACAGTCACATCACTTTCATCACAGTATGTTGTTACGATTGTTCTATTTATTAGTGGTAATTGTTGTTCATCTCTTATGTGCCTAATTTATAAATGAAGTTATAGATATGTGTGTGCAGGAGAAATCATAGATCTAGGGTTCGGCACCATTTGAACCCTGGGGTTCATATCTCCCTTGAATAAGGGGGGATGACTGTACCTCCACTCTTTGCGATCTCCAGTCATGCTGTTCAGTGAGTATTATGTGCACCCTCCACTTTGGTGGGAGGGAGGGAGTGTGACCACGTTTTTAATATCCGAGAGCTCTTTCTACTTCATTTTTTATAGCCACTGGATCTATTTTTAATGAAATACCCTCCTCTAGAATCTGTTTAAGAATTCTATTTTTTAAGAAAGTGTCTCTTCAGTTTCTAGGACTATCTCAGTTTTCTGTAAGAAAGTTTTTCCCTTCATACTCTTTCAGGTTTTCTTTCCTGGCTCCTAGTGAACAAATAGGTTGGCGTTCTCTGCTGTTTCGAGGTCTGTTTCCTCCACAAGCCTGTGTGCAGGTGGGGAAGGTTCAGGATAATTGCATGAGTGGCCACATGACCATCAGGCCTCAGTGTCGGGGAGGTGGACAGGGACCAGGCAGGAGGGCCAGGGACCCTGTCTGCAGCTACAAAAGCAGAGCCTGGCCGGGGATGGAGACCTTGGTATATTTCCTTGTGTGCAAGTTGCCTTTTCTTTAGTCCCGCTCCCTCTGGGCCCAATGTGGAGCCCAGCTTTCCCCTGAAGTCTGCACGACGTCTCCCTGAGGTCTAAGCCCTCTGCCTGGGCCTCTTTGCAAGCAGTCTGCTTCCCTCCGAGGAGACAGTCCTCAGATTCAACTGGCAGAAGAAGCGGCAGCTTCTAGCGCAAACCCCCAGCAAGTCCGTGGTTATTCTGCCTGCTCTCAGCCATTCTCTCACTCAGCCTCAGAGGCACTGCCCCAGGGGGGAAAGGCGTGGCCCAGGGAGCCAGCTGTCTTCACCCACAGGGGACTCTGCCAGCTGCCAGGGATGTGACCTTCACAAGTTGGTCTCCTGGGCATAGGTAAAGTAGACAGTTACAGCATCTACATGGAAGGATTGGCATGTGGAGTAAACTGCTTCATACTTATTATCCTAGCTTGTCAGGGCTGCCAAAACAGAATGCCATAGGCTGGGTGGCTCACACAACAGAGGTTTATTATCATACTGCTCTATTGGCTAGATGTCCAAGATCAAAGTGTCCTTGTCTTGCAGACAGCCACCTTCTCTCTGTGTCCGCTCACGGTTGTGCCCAGGTGGGTGCTATCTGTCCTAATTTCTCCTTACAAGGACACCAACCATGTTGGATGAGGGCCCACACGTGAGACCCTGTTTTACCTTAATTACCTTGTTTATTTTCACATATCTCTCCCCTTCGCAACCATCAGCTAATTCTCTGTATCTACGAGTCTTGTTTTGTCTTTAATTCATGTGTGTTATTTTTAATGCATTTGTGGGGTTTTTTTAGATTACATTATAGGTGAGATCGTGCAGTGTTTGTCTTTTTCTGTATGACTTTTTTTGGCATAATATCCTCTAGGTTCATCCATGCTGATGCAAATGGCAAAATGTCCTTTTTTTGTATTGCTGAGTAGTATTCCATTATATCTATGTACCACTTCATCTTTATCCACTCATCTATTAGTGGACACTGCGGTTGCTTCCATGCCTTGGCTGTTATAAATAATGCTGCAATGAACACAAGGGTGCATATATTATTTCCAATTAGTGTGTTTATTTTGTACAAAAAAATGGACAGAAGTGGTATTGCTGGGTCATGCAGTAGCTCTACTTTTAATTTCTTGAGGAATACCCATGCTGTTTTGATAGTGGCTGAACAATTAACAATTCTCAGACAGTGCATGAGGGTTCCCTCCTCTCCACACCGTCGCCACCACTTGTTACTCGTTGACTCCTTGATGATAGTCAACCTGACATGCGCGAGGCCATATCTCATGGTTTTAATTTGCAGTTCCCTGGTGACTACCTAGTTAAGACCCCATCACCAAATACAGTCACAGTCTGAGGCACCTGAGGTTAGGGCTGCAACCTATGGATCTGAGGACGACACAGTTCCGCCTAGAACACTGTGAGCCATGGAGGCAGTCCCTGTACGTAGTAAGCTCCCCGTAAGTGAGAGATATTATTATAAATTTGAAGAATTGCATTCTCCTCTCCATAAACATTGTCTATGTTTTCTGATCATCTGATCCCTGTGTTCCTGATCCTTTGTTGTCTTTGCTCTACATAGAAGGTTTGGGAAGAAGCCAGATATCACCAAGTTCAAGTCAGGAGCCTGCTCACTGGCTGCCCAGGGATAGGAAGGTGGACATCAGCAGGGAGAGGCTGACCTTTCTTCCCTGACCCAGGCAGCAGGGAGTCCCCACCCAGAATCAGGCCTCATATAATAGGAGCCTCCTCGATGGGCCCCTCACATTAATTCTTTTCCAATCTATCTCCTATACTGCAGCCATAGGAATCTTTTCAAAATACTTAGCTTGAATTTTTGAATTACAGAAATCCTAAAAAGAGAATTCTATTTTTTTTTCCAGAATATTCTTTGATATGCTATTCTTTCCAAGAAAATTCTGAAGAAAAAAAATAGAATATTGCCAAATGCTTCCAATTCTTAGATATAGATAATATTCTTTGTGGAGTTAAGTAGGCAGGCAATGGGCTGGAAGGTTGAATGCATTTCTTAGATAAATTATGATAAGATATGGGTTTTTCAGAGAATCTTCATAACTATACCAAATTGGTCACTTTGAATTTTGAAATGTAAATTATCATCAAATCTTTGCAGTAACATTCAACTCAGCATCTTTTTCCAGAAACACAGATGGCAAGGGGACTAGTAGCCTTCCGGTTTCAGGAATGCTTGAGTCTGAGGGAAATTTCTAAGCCAGAATTTCCAAATAGCCTTTTCCTGTAGGTCACCACTGTGAAGAGAGGCCTCAGTCTGTCAAACGGAAGACTTTTCTCATTTCCTATTTAACCTCTTGCCCAACTGGGTTAACTTAAAGGTGCTCGCAGACATTCCCATGACTGAGCGCCTTTCCAGAAGGTTGAATAAGTCATCAGTAGAAATACCAGAAGCTTGGGAGGAGTGGAGTGCACAGTGTGACTTCTCCCTCTATCGGCTCCCCACATGCTAGGACTCCACTCACCATCGCCAACCCCACTGGCAGAGGACTAACTAGCTCCTCTCCACACCATCCTTGACAGAGGGAGGGGGAGTCTACGTCAAGTGTTTCTCTCTCACAGAGGGCTCTTGAGAATAAACAATGTTTTGGAAAAAAGACAATCTACCAATAGCTCAGATGGGAATATGAGGTCCCAGGCTCCTGACTCTGGTTAAGATGGTCATATCGTTTTCTTTAGGGGTGAGGTGAAAGGGGAATCTTGGGAGTCCAGGACCCCCCAGGAGGAAAAAGTCCCAGCAACCCTGATGAGAGAGAGAGAGACACCACACACACTTTACCTCATCATTTGAAAAGTGCCATGATAAAGAATAAATTCTGGCCGAATTGATCAGGCAGAAAATAATCTGGACTTGGTGTCATCCCCCCTCTTTAATAAACTCTAGATTCTCACTGGGTTTGGTGGTCCCTGTAGTTTCAGAAGTTTTCAGAGTCAAGGAGTGAAGAGTTTTTGCCATATCATCGGTGAGGGAGCAGGGAGTGTGTGCTTACATGTAACAGGGAGGACTCTCCAAGTGGCCAGGTTGCCTTATATTACTGTTTTCCTTGAAAACCCAGGGACATCCTAACATTTCTGCCCGTGTTTCTCAGCCCAAGGCACACAGGAGAAACTGTACACATGGCAGAGGAAGGTGAGTGTAGCCCCAGGAAAATAATGAGGAGGAGGAGTTACCAGCAAGAAAAGCCACAGTTAGGTCTTCAAAACCCCAGTTTCCTACTGTCTTGCCTTTAGCAGCCTTTTGTAAGAGACACCATGGAACACCAGATTTTCCCCTTCTCAGACGTAAAATACCACTGCATTTCCAAAAAATTTAGGACAGCCAATCACCGGCTCCTTAGCAAGGCCATGGAGGGCACTCCACCTGTTTCGTCTGTTGGGAACTTCTTCTGTAGTGTGTGTCCCTCACAAATCATGCTCCTCCTTCGATGCACTATCGTTGAGCAATTCATTCTCAGGGAGCACGGGCTCCCACTGCAAGCACATATGTTCTCTTTGGAAATATAGTTGTTAATGGCTAAATGTATTCATTGTTCCTGGGTTCACCAGCTCATGATGGCAGGCACCATAGTGTTTTCTCAGTGCTGGTGACTGTGTTTCTTTGCACAGGGCACTGGCCTGTCTCTCATATTCACAGCTGTGTGCCTGCTTTGCATTTAGAAAAGGAAAAGGGGAAGGATCATTTGTGGTTGGTGTGTGAACACGAGCTGGCTTACAGTCCCCTGCTCTGTCTCAGGAGTGAGTCCTAATTGCCTGATATGGATGCACTTCACTTGGATGAGCCGGGTTAATCAAGACAATGCGGCTGTGACTTTCAACCACCCAACGAGTATCCTATGGTCAGGGACCTGGAGCCACACTGCTTTGCTGTCAGCGGTGAGAAAGGAACTGAGAGTAGCAGCCCAGGGTCATGGAGCCAGGCTGCGCAAGGCCTCCCCCACAACTCCCCCTCCCCCCCGCCCCACACACACACTGGTGGCTAAGGTCCTCAGATTCTGAAGAGGGAATCTACCAACAGCCTTTGGTCTTAAAGTAGGAAATATTTGAAGTTACATGTCCTCAGCAATAATTATTGATTCTAAGCATGCTTATTTCTCAAGAGATGCAAACTACGTTATCACACATGTGGTATTTCATACATATATACATAGACCTACACACACACACATACATCCTCGGATGGATATTCAAGAAATAGTTAGCAGTGGTTACCCCTGGGCAGTGGGACTGGGTAAGAGGTTGGAGAATATTATGTTTTGTTTCATGCCCTTCTGTAATGTGTTTTGTTTTTTAACTTTATTAAGGTATTACTTTTGTAATGAAAGGAAAGCAATAATAGCCAGGAAACTTCCCTTCTAATTCCCATATACAGTGTGTGAAAAGTTGATTTAGAGTTGTTCATATGGAAAATAATACAATAATTAATAAATATTAACACAAGAACAAACTTTTATATACTCGCAACTGTAAACCTACTTCTGCCCCGCCCTGTGTTAAGTGATCCATGTTCTCAGAGTTGTATTATGTCAGAATATTCCAGGCAGGGTTCTGCCCAACCCAGTTCTGAAGGGTGGTTTCGAGGGAGTTGGCCATACTCTGTGTTTGAAAGTGGAATTTTTGCTGATTGCTTTTCCACAGCCTCTCTGCTAGGCAGCGAAGTGCAGCTAGGGCAGTGATGGCGAGCCTATGACACACGTGTCAGAGGTGACACGCGAACTCATTTTTTTAAAATTGATTTTTCTTTGTTAAATGGTATTTAAATATATAAAATAAATATCAAAAATATAAGCCTTTGTTTTACCATGGTTGCAAATATCAAAAAATTTCTGCATGTGACACGGCACCAGAGTTAAGTTAGGGTTTTTCAAAATGCTGACACGCGGAGCTCAAAAGGTTTGCCATCACTGAGCGAGGGCAACCACACTTTCCAGTTTGCACCGCTTGTGCTGGCACTTTTAGTGTTGAAAGTGTCCTGGTCTGAACAGTACATTTTTGAAACTATTTATTAATTAAATTGATTGGGCTGACATTGGTCAACAGGAACATATAGGTTTCAGGCGTGGGTCTCTATGTTACAAGATTGTATATTGCACCATGTGCCCACCTCCCAAAATCAAATCTTCTCCTGTCACCTTATATTATGACCCCCTTTCCCCCCACCCAACTCCCTTCCCTCTGGCAACCACCACACTGCTGTTTGTGTCACAAGTTTCAGTTTTATATCCCACATGTAAGTGAAAGCCTATGGTTCTTAGCGTTTTCTCACTGACTTATTTCACTTAGCATAATGTCCTCAAGTCCATCCATGTTGTTGCAAATGGCGCTATTCCATCCTTCCTTATGGCTGCGTAGTATTCCATTGTGTATAAACACCACATCTTTTTATCCAGTCCTCCCTCGTGGTACACTTTGGTTGTGTCCATGTCTTGACCACGGTGAATAATGCTGCAATGAACATAGGGGTGCATATATCTTTGTGAGTACATAATTTCAAGTTTTTTCAACTAAATACCCAGGAGAGGGATTGCTGGGTCATATGGTAGCACTTTTCTTAATTTTTTGAGGAATCACCAGACTGCTTTCCATAGAGGTCTACATTCCCGCCAGCAGTGAAGAGGGTTCCCTTTTTTCCAAAACCTTTCCAACACTTGTTAGTGCTTTGCACAGTACATTTGATGGTCACTCTAGCTATAGGTAGCCATGTGGGCTATTCATTGTGCCTTTAATTCACCTTCCAAACAATACTTTAGTTTAAAAAATGAACACACTACTTACTGTGCTAGGTACTTTATATCCATTACCTCACTGAATCTCACAGGGCTTCCTGAGGTAGATTAAATTATATTCACATTGAGGAAGGTAAGGTTTGGTAACGTGCCCATGATTTTGTTTTGCACTTTAACTATCTTGCCTGCCAATTTCAGAAATGCAAGCATGCCTTGTCATTGACAGTGTCTGCCCTTTCAAAATATTCCAACACACAGACTCCTAAGCCTTGTAATTCTTTCCATTTACCCCAGCGTCTTTGGATACAAGCCTACTACCGCTAATATAAATTCTGTACGGATTTCAGGAACAGACTTGGTTCTTATTTTCAAGTCAAAATCCATTCCCTTTGGGAAGCGTTTGCTGCCCCCTTAGCAGACCATTCCCCCTTGTTTGCCACTCCTGGTCCCTTTCAGAGCAGTGCTGTGTTTATAAGGGTTTATCTGGTTCAGTTCTCTATCCCCAATGTTCTACGCTCCGTGCAGGCTAGGAGCCCTTTGCTTTGCCTCTCACTACTTGCCCAGCACCAAGCACATCATAGCAATAGCACTGACCCTTGAATACACATCCAATGAATCCTGGTCAAAAGGATTATTAGCAATATCATCCTAGGAAAGGCAGAGAAGGGCCCTAGCATCTCACATACACACTGAAGGGTCCTGCACAATCAAGGCGGGGGTGGGAAGGGTGACTCCTTTTCTCTGGAGGCTCAAATGGCACCAGTCTAACCAGAAGGCCTCGGGTTTTCCGGCGCAGGGAGAAGCGCCTGCTTCAGGCAGAACTTCGGGCGCCATTCCTGATGTCTGCATGACATCACTGCGGTTCAGTCCTCCAGCCTCCCTGTCCAGACCACCTCCGCCCAGCTCCTGGCTTGTGTCTTAGCCCCAATACCAACCCTTAGTTTTTATGGAGATGCTTTTGTCATATCACAATTATTCTGATATTTCTAGCACTGTGCTTTAGGAATGAGAATCTGCAAATACCACACTCAGGGCTGCTTTGGGAGAGCAGTTACTCATATTAAAGAGCGGGGCAGGGTGGGAATGACTGGGGTGATTATGGCCAGGTGAAAAGCCCCCCAGACCCGCCTTAGCCTCGTTTTAATGTCAACAGTACTGTTATTTTTAACAGTATTATTTCCATTTTATAACTGTATACATCATTTAAGGGAATGACATAAACTAAATACCTTCAGTGGTTAGAAATTTCTTCTTTGCCATATCCACCTACTTAAACAAATGTTTTTAAGTTAATGTAGAAAAAAACTATTTCAGCCCTGAACCTGCAAGGAGGGGCACTGAGGTGAGTCCTGGTTCAGGACTCAGCTTTCCATCCAAGCAGCTCATCCTTCAACCAAATCAGTGGCATGCTGTTAAAAGAAAATGCTTTAAAAATTACAACTTCTAAAATATTTACATTTAGATTTTAAAATTTCTAATTAGATTTTAAAAAATTACAATTCCATGTCACTTTTTCATTGGTAATGGCAACAGTATGCACAAACATTAGGTACCTAATAAAAACTTTTCCTTTCAATTGGCTGGCTTTATAGTTAGCAACAGAAAGGAAAGGCATAAAACATAGGTTGTTTTGGATATTGTTATTAGATTTGATTAATCCATAGGGTTGCTTCAAATCAAAGGAGCACGACTCCTCATACAATTAAATTAAGGGAGTGGCATATAACAAATTTATGCAGTGGCTGGGAAGTCTTTCTCCTCTCACCCATCCAATTATTTACCCAAACAAGGATCTCCAGTCTATATGATTGGATCACCAACTACTTTTGCAGCTTTTCCTTGTGTGTAGGAAAAGTGCACATAACTTGGTCAAAAAATGTATATTTCATTAGTTTAAAATGTATTGCTTTAAATGCAACAGCATGGACGGACCCAGAGGGTATTATGCTAAGTGAAATAAGTCAGTCAGACAAAGACAAACACCATATGATTTCACTTATGTGTGGAATCTAAAGAACAGAATAAATGATCAAACAAAATTGAAACAGACTCATGGAAACAGAAAACAGAGAGCGGATTGGTAGCTGCGGCAGGGAGGGAGGGTTGGGGAGCTGGCTGAAACTGGGGAAGGGATTAAAAGGGACGAATCAGTAGCTACAAAATAGCCATGGGAATGGAAAGTACAGCATAGGGAATATAGTCAGTAACACTGCCAAAACTAGGTATGGTGCCCGGTGAGTACTGGAAACGTCGTAAAGTATATGACTGTCTAACTACTGTGCTGTATACCTGAAACCACTAAATAAAAAAATAATAAAATGAAAGTATTTATAGATATTAAAAAAACACACACTATTATGAACATCTTTCTCCATACAAAAATGATTGCTTTAGAAGACACAAAGCACTTTGTATTTGATTCATGGGTGAACCAAATTTTAAAAATTAAATCCTTATTAAATCCTTTTATTATTGACAGTAGTAGGCCACATTAAGTATGCAGAAAAAACAAATGCAGGCTCTGAATTGAATTCTAGTTTGCATTTCCTCTTATTGCTGCTCTTATTTGTACATCACAGCCTGAAGCTTTTGACATCATTTGTATATTCATCTACCAGGCAAGCCGTTTGGGGGAAGGAATCACAAAAGGCCAATAAGAAAAGGCATTGAACTACTGCAACGAGGAGGTTAATTTAAATGGAGGGAGAAAACTCCATTTTAAATGTGATGATAAACCAAAAAATGAGACTATTTAGCATTGTCCTCTCCCTCCAGCAAGGCAAAAAGGGCACTCGGTCCTGTGTTTTCATTTCTTTTCTTTTTAAAATTATTATTTAAATGGAATGAAAGAATGTAAAGCAGAGCAAACACCATTAACTCTAGAAAACTAAATAGCATACGGACCCATTGCACTCAAATGCCGAGGATTCTTTTAATCACGTATTTATTGTCAGCAAACTGTGTGTGCGACCTCTATAAACTCCTCTTGGCCCATTAGAAACCTTTATTTCCCTTCTCTTATGCATCCTGCCTCTTCCGTCTACATCTTTCCTATTAATTTACACTAGAGGGGACCTGGCTTAGTTTTCTCTCTTTGCTGCAGTTTGACCCCTGCATTGGCAAAAGCGCAGGGCGGCTAAGTGATTATCCTCGGGTCTCCCAGGGAGTTGGGAACTCAGCAAGAATTAGAATTCAGGAAAATGTTTATTTCCAGCTTTTGCCTTAATCATTAAAATGCAGGGCATGGGTTTAGAACTTATTCAAAACAAAACAAAACTGACAAGTAATCATTTCTTTGCTTTGAACTGTTTGGGATGGACCAACGGGGAAGACTTGAACTCATGTCCCAACCAAAGTTTCAAGTGGATCTGTCATCCCTGAACTGGATGGCTGTTTGAATGGTTTCCCTAATCCCAAATGCCCGTGGCAATTGCCTGATCACAAAACACAGTAGAAGTCCCTTTAGCATTTGAAGGGATGTGTTCAGAGATTAGAGGAAGCCCTCAGATTCCCGCTGACAATGATTGTGGCAATTTCCTCACCTGTGAAAGGGGAATAATAATAGTAAAAATATCTCCATCACCTCCTTGTTGTGAGGACTAACCTGGAACATATATCAAAGGAGAACCAGAGAGTTCTAGTCAGGTGTACAGGTTGGGCAATATGCTAATTAATGTAAGTCAAACAAAAGGGTGACTATGGAATTGCCTCAGTTCAAATCCAAGGCCAAGTCTAAGAGTTTCCTTAACAAATAAACAAAAAGAAACAAAACTATTCTTTTTCCTAAAGGACATTGCTTAGGCATCTTAATAAGAATGGCATGTTACCAGTAAACTTTTGTTGCTCAGTAACACATTAATTAAATCAGTCCCACCAGCTTTTTAAAATTCTTATCTACATTTTCCCCTGCTCTTTCTGGCTGTATTGATTATTGTCTTCTGTTCAACTTTCATCCTGCCCAGCCAGCAAACCACACCATTTTACTTAATAAAATATTTCTAGGCCAATATTGTTAACATCAGATTCCACCCCACCTCACCCTAAGGTCTTTCTATATGCCTATATCCATTTCTTATTCCTGAGGAAACAGACCCCTACCAGTTTACCAAATTCAATCACCATGTTTAATTCTGGGCACTGTGCCTCGGTGCTGGGAGCCTTCTCTTCATCATCATCTTCATCTTATAAGTATTAGGATCCTTATGTTCTGGGGAAAGTTGGAAAGAGTCACTCTGGGGCCTGCCTCAGTGACTGACTGACAGGGCTAAGTGGAATCAATGATTCTCTCTCATTATTGATGTGTGAATCTGGGCAGGTTGAAACAGAAGGAAGAACTGATCGTGTTGACTGTGAGGAGTGGGAAGATAGTCTTTGGGATGGGGGTGTTGGGTAGTGAGTGATGGTAGGAGACAAGCCATGCATTTGCAGGCAATGGAAAGGGGGAGCTGCCTGTGGTCACTGTCCAGAGAGAATGAGCTGTGTGGTAATGTGAACTGAACCCTCTAGGAAGGTAACCCCTTCCCTAACATTCAAGGCATTTGAAGTTCATCTACCCTAGTGAGGGGTAGTCCTTAAGCTGTATCCCCTAACATTTAATCACCTGTAAATCCTTTCTAAAGGCTTCCCTGGCACCTAAAAGTAATGTAAGAATAAAAATGTATACTTAAACATAGCTACTTTGGAGACATCCTGGTTGGAAGAAAGGTGATGACAGAGGGCCGGAAGTAAAATGACCTTGTTCAGCATGTTGTCATTGTCTACCCCACGTCCTATGTGGACGAAGGGAGTCCCCACCCATGTTAGGAAGAGTAGAGATTCATTCCAGCTAGCATGAAGTCCGTAAGATCCTTAACTAAAACCATGACTACGAAGTTGCTTTTGAGCAGTATAATGGGATAATTAATAAACAGACTTGGCAGTTTGCTGAATTTTGCATTCATAGAAATGAGAGGGAGAAAGCTCAACTTAGAAGACAAAGTAAACCCTAGAACTACAAATTGAAGGAAACTGCATTTCTTAAGAAGTAAAATGAGTCTACCATGATTCATTTAATTTCCAAATGTCTGTAAGATATTCAGGAGACAATATCCTGTGGAGGGTAAGAGTTATAGACTTATAAAGAGGGTGAGAGGTCAGGGATGGAGAGGTCGGCCCCATATAGAGCTTAATTGTACCGTATGTCTCATTGAAAAATTGTTTAGGTCTCTAGTTCTAGCAACTGTGAGAGTTAAAATTATCCTTATTCCTCTCAGTGTATTTCATTATTTAGACATCATGTATTAGACATAAGAAAGGACATCCTGAATGTAGAGATATTATACACTGCAACAGACTACCAAAGGAGCTCGTGAAATTATCAGCTCTAGAACTTTTTAAAAACAGAAGTTACCATCTGTCTTCAGTGCTTCTGGTGGTAATCTGCCTTGGAAAAGGAAACTGGACAAAATTAAGGTGGTAGGGGAACATTAAGTAAATATTGGTAAAAACTGGACATAGTCCTAATTGTGTGGCCTTATATAAGTGGATTTTATGTTTGTATTGTGTACTTTTCTGACTCCATACTATTTTTATGACTTTGGTTTATGAACTACTTTAAGGCTAGTCCTAGCAGAAATTGTTACATTCTTCATGTTTTATGTTTAATATTGTTGCTCCATATCTAAATTCTGTTGGAAAACGTTGATTGCTATGTACATTAGACAGACTCTATGGAAGTGTGTAGGGTTTTGAAACAACTGTGACAATCAAAATATGTAGGTTAAAGACCTGGACTGGGGACATGAAACGAAAAATAAAAAGGAAGAAATGGATAGAATATTATGAAGAAAGAGGTATTGAATAAAAAATAATTCTAACCTTGAAGTACATGTGAAAGAGACCATTTTGAGCTGTAGCCCCAAATCCTTTCATTCTATCACTCTCTCCAGTGGGGCTATTGATGAAGAAAACAGTGCCAACTGGAATGGGAAAGGAGCACTGATTTCTGAATAGCTCAGCAAGGGCCTGGCACTCCCAACAGGGCTCCCTAGGAAAAACATCAGAGAAAAATACAGCTTCAGCCAATCAGCTGGAGCAGAACCTTCTGCTTCCTCCCCCCACGCCATAATCTACAGCTCTCAGCTTTCCCAGCAGGAAAGCACAGCCTCCTGTCTGAGTCATCTACCCAGGCCCAGGTGGTCATTTGGGAACAGCAAGCGCATGGCAGGTCTGTGCTGGGGGCCAGGCTGCCCTTGCCGCAGGGAGCTTCTCTCAGAGGAGTGGAAGAGGATCACTAGGTGGTACTGTGCATGGACACTATCCTGTTACACATGGGGGTGCTTCCACCAGTAAAATGTGGTCCAATCAGTGTTGGTCTCTGATCAACCCCATTAACGGTTTCTTCTCCTTTGGAGGGGGCCAGTAAAATTGAAAAGAAAAATAGAGTTCCCTTCCCAACAGTTAAAAACATAACAGTCTAGAGCAGGGATCCTTAAACAGAACCTACAGAAGAATTTCAACTATTGAAATGGATTTCCAAGAAAGTGTTTCCTTTTCTTTCTTTATCATACATTGAAGATTAGTTATGTGGGGGAAACCAACAACAACAAAAAACAACAGAACAAATTAGCCTTGTTCCATTTCATTAACTTATTTATTCCAAGCAAGGATAGGGATGCATATGATATACATGTGGTTACCATGCTCAGTTAACTAAACTATTTTGATAGAAATAATCTAACATTATTATTATTATTATTTAAAATATATTTTTATTGATTTCAGAGAGGAAGGGAGAGGGAGAGAGAGATAGAAACATTAATAATGACAATCATTGATTGGCTGCCTCTTGCACACCCCCTACTGGGGATCAAGCCCACAACTTGGCATGTGCCCTTGACTGGAATGGAACCCGGGACCCTTAGTCCCCAGGCCAATGCTCTTCTCCTTGATCCAAACCAGCCAGGGCAATATACCCTTATTATTAATGATGTTTCTCTTGGTTTGCATCAAGCCTGTATTATAAGGTGCAATGTCAAGGGTAAACAATGAATCTTGTATACCTTTGGTTAATCTGCATTGGCAAACAATACCAAAGCCTCAATATAGTGTATATAACAAGGTTCTTGCTAATCAAAACATAAAACCAAAGGCCAAAACTATAATTGTTCTATGAATTAGACTGTACAAAATTAAAAAGACTCACCATACCAAGTATTGGTGGGTATGTGGAATAACTGGATCTCTCATGCAAGGATAATGGGAATGTAAATGGTATGTGCGCTCTGTGAAACAGTCTGGCAGTTTACTGAAAACTGAAAAATGACCTACACTATGACCCAGCCATTCAGCTCCTAGGAATTTACCCCCCAAAATAAAGGCAGGTGTCCCTACAAAAACGTCTATGCCAAAATTCAGAGCAGCTTTATTCATAGTAGTGACAACTAGAAACAACCTAAATGTCCATAAATAAATGAATGGATAGACAGATCATGGTGTCTATAGAAACTATAGAATATTGCCCAGCAATGAAAAGCAATGGCCTATGGATCCATACAACAATATGGAGGAATCTCAAAATAATTTTGCTGAACGAAACAAAAAGCCATAAGAAGAGTACTGCTGTGTGATTACATTTATATGAAGGGCTGGGAAAGACAAGCTAATGTAAGTGATGGAAGACATATTGGGGATTGCCTGGCAGAGATGGAAAGGAAGAAGTACACAGGTCATCAGAAAATGTTAGGGGTGGTAGATGTGTTCACTGTCTTCATTGTAGTGATGCTTGTACTGGTGTGCTCATATGACCAAACTCGCTAGAGCATACGTTTTCAATATGTTTCATTTATTATTTGTCAACTATACCTCAAAAAAGCTGCTTATAAACGAGAGAGAGAGAGAGAGAGAGAGAGAGAGAGAGAGAGAGAGAGAGAGAGAGAGAGAGAGAGTTAACAAAGTTCAAGAAGACCTTATATTTTCCCCGTCTCAAATACAATAGACCATGGGGCTCAAAACCTTTCCTTCCTTCCTTCCTTCCTTCCTTCCTTCCTTCCTTCCTTCCTTCCTTCCTTCCTTCCTTCCTTCCTTCCTTTCTTCCCTTCTTCCCTTCTTCCCTTCTCCCTTCCTTTCTTTCTTAAGGAAAATGAGTTTGAGGAGGCTGGGACTTACTCAAACTTTAATTCACCTGTTCACAGAGGCCTAACCTTTAAACACTATACAAGGTTGCGCCCCAGAGGACACATTTCAAAGCCCCTACCTGAGCCACAGGCAGGCGTTCTGTTTGTTTCGGAGGAAAAGGAGCCCCTCTCAGGACAGTCTGGCGGTGAAGAACGTATTCCTGACTTGGGCATGTGACTAATATTTCCATCAATAAGGATGCAGGGGAACTTCTGTTCCAAGTATCTAAAGTTGCTGTTAGATACGATATACGTAGTTAAAGTAACACTGTCCCATGAAACTTTTGATTAAATAGTATGACATGGGTAACATGCCTAGATTAAACCCATATTGGTCTTTCTGCTAAAGAATAGCGAATTCCTAAACAAACAATAAGCATCCATTTATTTAGGTAAAAATTAGATCCACTCTTACTATTGAGTGATTGAAGTCACTTGACCGTAAATCTAATCGATCCAAGCTTTTCCTAACCTGCATTTAACAGGGCCTGAGCAGGATACTGGCTGCAACCTCAGGAGCACCTCACAGCCCGGGTGTCTTCCTTAGGAGCAGAGCATGCCGTCCGTCCTTCTTTTTGTATATTCCTCTTTATCTTTCATCTGCTAACATATCTCTATATTATCTTTGATTAAATTTTTGCCTGTTGAGGGAACATTTTTCTTTTTCTATGTTTAAAGTATTAACATATCTGGGGCTCTATTTTAATCCTATTTAAATATTCCTTAGCAGTTGTCGATAAAATATTTTAGTGTGCCGAGTATCGCCTAATTGATATGCCACTGAGTCTGCCTGGAGAAAGAGCATTGTAAACTCGCTTTCCATCCATCCCCTCGATAAATCAGCGCTCCCATGGTGTGGGAACCCAGTGGGAAGAGCTAAAGCTGCAGTTCTGATTAACACAGAGGAGTCCAAAACGTTTCTCAGCTTTGAATGATTCCATTCATCAATAATGCAGCTCCAGTGTTGCCTTAGAAGGTTCCAGGGAAATCCCTGTGCTTTTCCCATGCCAGGCAGAGAGCTGTTCTGGAAGGTTCTATGTTTACCAGCCTGTTTCTAATGTGTCTCACCTCTGAGTGATACTGGTAATCCCCAGCAATCAGGCCCACAGGGTGACGTGGACAACTTCCCATCAGTTGTGCCCAGCTCAGGGCTCTTCTGTGCAGGCTTTGGGCAGACACCTGACAGAGTGGGGACCTCCAAAATATTTAGCGAAGGTCTTCGCAGAGACTGTGCCTCTACCGTTACATGTAAAAATGCTGATATTAATCCTCACTAAATGTTTTTATCAAGAATGTTTTTAAAAGGATACCTATTTTTGATCATTTTATAGGACACAATGAAAAGATATTTTGACGAAGGTGAACAGGTGAAATTTAGGCAAAATATTTTAGGTATTGTGTAAGTTACAGTAGTCCATTATCAAAATGCCAAATACTTAACATATCTTGACTTTATTATTAAAGAAGCATGGCCCAGGCCAGGTGGCTCAGTTATTCAGAGCATCATCCCAATCTGCCAGCATTGTGGGTTCGATTCCTGGTCAGAGCACATACGAGAATTAACCAATGAAAGTGTAATAAGTAAAACAACAAATCAGTGTTTCTCCCTCTCTCTTTCTCTCTCCCTCTCTCCCTGTCTAGTTCTGTCTCTAGAATCAGTAAAGTTTTAAAAAAAAGAGGCATAAAGAAAAATATAATTTGGCCACCCAAGGGAGGAAATATTGTAATCACACAGCCATGATATTTGGACCAGAATGCATATAAAGAGAGCAATTGCTTATTTCTTATTTCAAGGAACAACTTGCCATTTTTCAAGTATTCTGAAAAGAAGAGATTACAGGACTGTTTTTAACTATAGCAGGTTTTTCAAATGTATATACAGTAATCTCATCATACCTGGGGCCCAGAATTTTCTGTCTCCCTTTTTAGGCATTGTCCTTTTTAAGATACACTTGTGTAACCAATAGACAATTTAATCACCTGACATTTTCATTCCGGTCTGTGCTCTCAGCCATCATGGTTGAAACTGGCAAGGTGTCAGGTGGTGGAAACATCCAGGCAGAGGCAAAAACACCTACTCATCCCCAAATGTTAACACGCTCACAGGTAGACTCTGCCTACCAAGTTACTAGTAAGAGAGGAGGAAGGAATCCCATTGGGCAGAGACGTCTTAGTCACAGACCTCATTATCTCAAGGCACCCCGACTGGACGAGTGTACCCTAGTTCCCTTCCCTGTGAGCAAATGCCAGAGAGAGGAGGTTCCAGCGATTCCCACTGTAATGACAAGTGCCACATTCGAAAACGGGACAAAAGCAACAGCAGTCCACTGTCACCTGGATGGTGAAGGAGGGCCAGCAGAGAAACTTGTTCAGGGCCCCCAACAAGTCACGTGACCCAGTCCTTTGTCACAGGCACATTATTAGGCCATTGGAGTGGTGCTGACGCACAACCCAGAAATGGTCAAATAATTGGCACACATTCTCCTACCTTCGAATTATTCCCGTTTCCTACACAACTAGGTTTGTATACATGAGAAAGAATATCAGCTGCTTGATACATAATTGGGCCCGGCATGAGGTAACTACTGCCACTCCCCATTTTTGACCCCAGTATTCATTGCATTTGAGCAAGTTTCCTTGTAAGGCATAGGAAGTAATATCTGCATAAAAAAAGGATCAGAGTTGTGAGTGAAACACATCTTGTGAGGGAAGGCGATTGCTCTTTTTACTATAATTCTTTGACCATATATGTGCAGAATTGGGAAGTCCTTGCTTCATGATACCTCCCCATCATGTATCCATCTATGACATTCTCTTGTCATATATTCATCTACTTATTTATAACAAAAATATATTAACTCTCATCAACACACCTCCCAACTCTAGACCTAGCCCATTCAAAGTAACTAATTTCTACCACAAGTCCCTTCCCCATCCTGAATCCTCTATCCCCGGGACCAGAGAAAGAACCCCTCACCTGAATCTTGCATCTATCACGCTCTTGCTTCTAATCTGGAGAAGTGTGTCATTAAAATGATCTATTTTCAGTTCTGATTGTTTTTCACTGTATTGCATAGCTATGCTGTACATAATCCCCTGTGACTTACTTTTTTTTCATTGAATATTTTATTGCTACGATTACTTCAGATTGTTCCTTGTTGCTACTATGCAATCATTTTGACTGCTGTGTAATATTCTGGTGTGTAAATATACCCTCAGTAAATGCCGGGGTCCAACCCCAGCAGGTCCAGGGGTCCCCAAAGGCGTGGACGGAGTCGGCGAAGAAGGAATGACACAGGGACTTCTCCAGCCAGGTTTGGTCCAGGCTTTCCAGCCAGGCTCAGTGTCCAGGTTCCAGTCAGGTTCTCCTGCCAATCTCTGTAGTCAGGTTCAGTCCAGGATCCCTTGCCATGTTCTCCTGCTAGGCTCTGTCTCTAGGCTCCGAGGCCAGTCCCTCTCCAGGATCCTCCGGCATGCTCTCTCCAGCGAAGTTCTTCTGTCTCTAGGCTCCGTGTAGGTTCTGTCTTCTTGATTCTGTTCTAAGTTCTGAGTGTTTCTGTCTTGTTACAACTGTATTTATACCAGTTGATTCAATCCTATCAATCTCTATTACAAAGGTTAGGGCGTTTCTTATCTCCATTCCAGGGAGAAAAGATTATGTAGTTTAAGCATGATTGTTCGTAGTTAAAGGGATTAATTACCCGCCTGGCACTTAGTTGAGGGGTTTTATTCCCTCCCTAACTTCAGGGGAAAATCCCTACCTGGGGATTCAACCTTTCTCGGAGAGGTGACTTTGGTTAAAACACAGCGCCAAGAAGGTGAGCAAACATATTAAGAACCGTATGCCATATATGCCAGGTCCCTTGAAACAGCAAGGATGGACCGGCTCCCGGCAAGTAAATTCATCCATTCTTCCACTATGGGCTTTTGGATTAGTGCTGCTATTACAGTAAAAGCTGTTATGAATATTCTTATTTACACAAGCCTGCCTCTAGCATTTGAGGGCTCCAAAGTACCACCACAAATGGAAGCTTGCACACCATATCTCAAAACACTAAAGGGTATAAATTCAGCTACACATGATCCCTACCCGAGGACTCACAGGCTGTACCTCTAGAATGCACCCCCCAACCCACAGAGTAAAGGAAGTATGTCAGTATGCCATGTCCTAAGCTCCCATGCCTTCATGATCTGAGGGGCAGAGTAAACGGAAGCTGGACCTGGGCTAGAATGACAGGGAGGTGACAGGCTCTGCCTGCACTCGCTTGGGACAAAGTGAAGCTTCCTAGATAGCAACGTGAGTCCCCTGGCTTTTCTCACCTGAGATTTCAGGTAGTTCTAAGCCCCTCCCAAAACTCTACCATCCAATCAGAAGGAAGGTAGTGTGTTGTCTGGGGAGCCTGATCTGCCTGGCCCCTGGCCCTGGGTAATTGAGGGACAGCCATCCTTTCTCTGGTCTCCCAGGGCTTGGCTGTGATCCACCCACGGCCTCTACACACACACACACCCACACTCCCACTCTCAGACATGATCCTGATGGGCAGGTGGGGCCCTCACCTATAATTCTCACCAACTCCATTACCAATTTTTCAAGAAAATGTCTTATATTACTAAACATGTTTTTAAAAAGTCTTTGTATTTCCATGTTTGTGATATGTAGGGTCCTCCCAAGAGGGGGGCTCAATCAGGGGGTCTCACTTGCCTTGTGTGCAAATAGGACTGTGAGTGCCCATGTGCAAGAATTCCTTTTCCTAGGGCTGGTGACTGGAAACAAGAGGAATCTATTCTCTCCCAGTTCTGGAGGCCAGAGTCTGAAATGCAGATGCTGGCAGGACTGCCCTCCCTCTGGAGGGGTAAGGGGGTTTCCTTTCACACTTATTTCCTGGCTTCTGTGGTTCTAGCAGCCCTTTGGGTATTAGTCACCCAGGCTGACCTAACAAGCTATCATCAACTGGGGGCCTTAAACAACGGGGAATGTATTTCTCACAGTTCTGGAGTCTGGAAGGTCAAGTTCAAGATGCCAGCAGGCTTGGGCTCTTCTGACAACTCACATCTTCACTTGCAGGTATCACTCTCTTGCTGCCTCTTCCCAGGGCTGCCCCTCTTGTGCATGCTGTCTCCTGGTGCTCTGGCATGTCCTAATCTCTTTTTCTTATAAGGACACCAGCCACATTGCACTATGCCCTCTCCCTCCTGCACCCCCCAAAAGGCCTCATTTTAACTTAGTTACCTCTTTAAAGGCTCTTTCTCCAAATGAACTCCTATTCTGAGGCACTGGGAGGTTAGAACTTGAAGACATAAATTTGGAGGACACACAATTCAATCCATAATTCTTGGTATTTTTGGGCTTGTAGACATATCATTCCAATTTCTGCCTTGTCTTTACGTCTCTATGTGACTTGTTTTCAAAGGACACTTGTCTTTGAACTTTGGGCCGGCCCTAATCCAAGATGATCTCATCTCAAGAGTCTTAACTTAATTACATCCTATAAGGCCCTTTTTCTAAATAAGGTCATGTGTTTTTTTGTGTGTTTTTTTGTTTCTTTGTTTGTTTGTTTTAATTCAGAGTGGACGTATCTTTTAAGGGGCCACAATTCAATCTAACACAATGCCATTTTTATGAAGTGAAAAGCAATCAAAACTAAATAATATATTTAAAATGCAATTGCTGGGTAGAAAGATATACAAATGTTCCACTTTACAAGCTAAACTGTTTTCCAGAACAGATGCACCAGTTCATATGCCTACAGCAATATCAAGGGGTTCAGTTGTTTCTGATCCTATCACTCACTAAGCAGTGTTTGTCATTGAGTACTTTTACCAATAAAATGGAGATAAAGGGCATTTTATTGTTGCCCTGGTTTGCATTTTCCTGAGTCCTACTAATGTGATTGTTTTAAATTATTATTATTATAGTTAATATTAGGTATTGAAAATGGACACTTGTACAAGATTGTGCCAAGATTTTATTTAGTCATTAGTGACAAGTTTTATACTAAGTATAACCTTGAAATAAAAATTCTAAAATCATCAGCAATTGAAATAACCTTAATGTCTGTCAAAAAAAATCTTGTCTAATTCAGGGAAAGTCATCTACTCTTAAGAACTGTTTCTCTCAAAGTTTAAAAAAGGGAAAAAACAAGGTTGAGTAAGAGGTGGTAGAATTGGACTAGTTGTCCCTTGTATGGTACTTCTAATATTTGGAGTTTCAGTTTTTAAGGACTAAATTTCCACATCTCTAGCTCCCTTTTGACACATGGACACTGCCATTAGCGCTTGCCATCAGCCCAATACATCCTGAAGAAAAAAACATCTGACCACACGTCATTGTTATATTTCAGATTAGTGCATATGCCACATATCTGCTTTAGATCACCATCAGCATCTTCTGTGTCCCAAAGTTAGAAATAAAAAAGAAGAATCGCAAATGCACAATAGGACCAATCAGTGGTTGCTCATTCATCATGCAGCCTTCAACTGTGTTGCCTAAAGGAGGATCAGAAACTGCAAATATGTGCGGTGCCACCTGCTGAAACGGCTATTTCCTGCTCCTCTCCGGGCGTTTATTAGGGACAGAAGCAGGCTATCTGGATGACTCAACATGAAGCTCCCAGGAAATGAAGAGGCTCTTAATGACAAAATGCCATCGTGGTTGAAATTATAGCAATAGTCATTTACGGACTGTATATGAAGCCGTCACACTTTTTGAATTTCCAGTTGAGACAATCAGCTGATCTTGCATGTATCATGGTGTAATACTTGAGAGCAGCAAACCCCAATGGAAGAACCTAATACATCAATAATTGCATTGTTGGGTGAGGGGGAGGGGTCTATGGAAGTGAAGTGATTGGTTGTGAAAGACAATTGTGACCTTTAAAGTATAATGTAAATGTTTAACATTATTACTGATAGTTTCAGTTATGACTTGTTTGCTACAAACAGCAATCAGAATTCTCCTAAGAGAAGACAGATAACAATACCAATGGCACATTCCAGAACCTCATGATCCTGAGCAATCATCCATTCAAGAAGAAAAGCATAGTGGCGGCACCAGTCTGCAGTCCCACCAGCAGTGCACGAGTGTTCCCATTTCTCCACATCCTTGCCCACACTTCTAGTTTGTTGATTTATTGATGGTAGACATTCTGACAGGTGTGAAGCGGCACCTCATTTTTGTTTTGATTTGCATCTCTTGGATGCTTAGTGACTTAGAGTATTTTTTCATATGCCCCTTGGCCTTCTGTATGTGCACTCTTACCATTGCAACAGCATGGATGGCCCTGGAGAGCATCATGCTAAGTGAAATAAGCCAGTCAGAGAAAGATAAGTATCACATGATCTCACTAATATATAGAATCTAACATAAACGGATGACCAAAAATAGATTCAGAGACATAGAAGCATCGAACAGACTGTTGAACCTCACAGGGAAGGCTGGGGAGGGTGGATGGATGGGAAGAAATCAACCAATGAACTTGTATGCATATATGCATAACCCATGGACACAGGGTGGTGAAGGCCTTGGGTGGGGGGCAGGGCAGGCTGGAAGAGGTCAATAGGAGAAAAAGGGGGACAAATGTAATACTTTCAACAATAAAAATTAAAAAGAAAAGAAAACAAAGATGCAGGGGGCATGGAAAATTATACCCTAAATGTTTCCTCTAAAGATTCAGTAAAAATTATAGGAAATATCATATAAATAATGAAATATTAAAGTGCTTCTTCCCTTCCAACTAGCACCTACCACATGCAAAGAACTGTAGAAACTGAATAAAGATATAATCCCTGTCTTCAAAAAATGTTAAAGCCCATTGGAAATAAAACCATAGATAAAAGATGCTTTTGGTACCAGCATCAGAAGAGAATCTGTCATCATCAATAAACTGCATGGAAGAAGCTGAGAAATAAAGATGACTTCAGCTTGCCTGAAGAAATAGCTATTGTCATTGGAGCTTTCAGTTGCCTGGATCTATCAGGAATGCAATAAAGTAGAAGTCTTCATTAATAGACAAGAAGTTCTGCTTAATATTTGAACGATATCTCATTGAATATAAAGAGTCCTCTACTAAATATCATTCAAAATAAGGGGGAAAAAGGCACTTCATCAGAAATTTCACTATATATATATAGAGAGAGAAAAAAATAGTCATTAGCATATCCTTCAAAATATAAAGTTTCTCCCTATTTTGCCTTAAAAGGGTACTTCAGTACTCCCTACCTCTCACTTCAGAAGCACCTTTCCCTGCCTTGAGCCCCCTGTGGGTTCCCCGCAGAACCCCATAGAGCCCCTGGAGACCACACACAGTGGAAAGTCCAAAGAGTGCCTTACTCCTGAGTGCCAAGCAGTGTGCGGCTGCCCTGACGGGTGCCACTATCCTCACCGTCCTGCACCTTACACTGAACATGAAATGAAATGACAGAGCACCTTGCTCCCCTACCTTGGCCCTCGCTAACCTTGTGAAAAGGAAAGTTTCCCTAAGACCTTCAAACCCATGTATTAAAATCTATGGCACATTATGCTTTTTATCATGAGGTTTGAAGTTCTGCCATCATAGTAGCTTTTTCCAAGTAGAAAATAATGGTGCTGTATGTATGCTATTCCATTGCTCTGCGTTTTAATCAAGATTCTGGTCACATGACCTTGGAGGCAGTACAGAATCAGACTCTGGCTTCTGGGTACAAATGTCCTGAGTCAAATTTCAGCAATCTGTGGTCTTGGGGAGTTACTTCACCTCTCTGCACTTACGTTTTGAATCTGTAGAATGGAGTAATTAGACAAACTCATATTATTATTGTGGTGGTTGATTTACTACATGGGATTGTACAAAATATCCAGTAAGTGTTGACTGTCATGTAAACTTAGATTCACCATGTGGCCAGGGATAATTTTGGAATAAAACTACAATACTATGGACCTACTTGGTCATTTGGTAAGCAAAGCAATGACATGACTGAATAAAGAAGAAAATAAGTAAAGCAGTGCAATAGAAGACAATTATTGGAAAACGAACTCATCTTAAGCATAAGAGAAGGAATATAAAGCTAGAGTTCTAGAAAAAAGTATTAGAAAAGAATCAAACTCTCACATTCAAAAGGATATTTTTGGAACATTATTATAATTTAATAAGTGATACCCTAATTGTCCAAAAACAAGTTAGCAGTTAAAATCTTCTGATAGTATTGAGCCTATGGGATTTAAGCATAAGTTGAATTTTTGACTCAATGTTTCCTTAGGGCAATTTCCAATTCTGACAGTGTAGAATTCATTTGTAAATTTGAATTTAATTTGGACAGTCCATGTTAATCATTTTCATCAAGTGACTTGGGGGGTACTGCTGTGAGTCCCTCTTCCCTTCCTTTCTCAGGTTCTCATCTTGTAAATGTCATCACCACCCACCCAGGTGCTCCAGCCAAAAACCTTGATTTCAGGTCTTTTTGATTCTACCCTCAAATGACATCCTACATCCATCTGGTTTTCTCCATCCTCCTGCCATCTTCCTGGTCCAATCCACCAGTCTCTCACCTGAGTTTCCTATCTTGACACTTTGTTTCCAGTCTTGTCTCTCTCCAATCTCTGAGAGCAGCCAAAGAGATGTCACCCTTCTTAAAGAGGGTCATCTAATGTTTTCTCACTGCTTGTGAAATAAACCCCAATCTCCATGCCATGTCTCTGCTTGTCCCTTGGCCACTTCAGCCAACCCAGCTCGTGACTCTCCAGCTACGCTGCCTTCTTTTGTTCCTTCAATTTGCCAGACACTTTCCTGCCCCAGGGCCTTTGCTGGTGCTCTTCTCTCTGCTGGGAATTCTCTTTACTCTATACAACTTTTATGTCTATTACATAGCATGTGCATGTCTATGTATGTGTACATATACTCACTGATGAGAGAGAAGACTGTGGACCACTTGGAATTGGAGAGAATTGTATTAATCTGATAAAACCTGTCTCTGAGCATAATGAATCCTTAGTAGAGGACTCTGCTGTCCTCCTTGTAGCCATCAGTCACAGGCAGACCTGCTTTTGTGCAGTAAGATGGTTGCTAGTCTGATGTGTCTTTTTCTCAGCTAGTCCAGCAGTAAGGGAGGTGCATCTCCTTCCTAGCCACTCACTCAGAAGGCCACAGGCCCTCTAATGAGACCTGATGGCTAAGCTTCATGGGCAGGACAATTTTTAAAAATATATATTTTATTGATTTCAGAGAGGAAGGGAGAGGGAGAGAGATAGAGACACTAATGTTGAGAGAGAATCATTGATCAGCTGCCTCCTGCACTCCCCCTACTGGGGATCGAGCCCACAACCCAATTGAGCCCTGCTGGAACTTGAACAGAACCATGACCTCCTGGTTCATAGGTCAATGCTCCGCCGCTGAGTTACACTGGCTGGGCAGGACAATTTTTATTTTATTGCTATGGCTAGGGGGTTGTGACATTCTAGTCTGCCCTCCTAGGGTCATTGGGCAGAGCCAGCCCCACTTAGAGCACTTGGCGAAAAATTGTGCAAGGATAATTAATTCCAACATTGGCTCCCAATGAGCCAAAGCGTGAGTAAAATGAACTAAATCTGTCCAACTACATGCCACCAAGAAATAAAAGATGTTCTCATTTGTGCTTCATGGTGATGCAAAGGGCCCATTCTCAGTCAAAGGAGGAAAAGTTCCATTGATTCTCTTAGACTTGTCCTGCCTGCTTTGGGGCCATTTCCCATCTTTTATATCAAGAACTAGAGGCCCAGTATATGAAATTCACCGGGGGGGGGGGTCCCTCAGCCCAGCCTGCACCCTCTTGCAATCTGGGACCCCTCGGGGATGACGACTGCTGGTTTAGGCCCGATCCCTGCAGTCGGACATCCGGCAGTCGGTCATCCCTCTTGCAATCCAGGACTGCTTGCTTCTAACAACTCGCCTGCCTGTTCTCTCCTAACCATCGCCTGTCTGCCTGCTCAGTGCATGTCATAGCAACCGTTTATTCCGGTCGTTTCACCTTAAAGGTCGCTTAAGATGTTATATATATAGATATTTCTGTGTGTACACACCCTTCACCTAGAACATGCCGTGTTGTTGAGTCTCAGGGGTGTCCAAGGGAGTTGTCTTCTGTGACAGAGGTGTTCTCCCTGTGCTGTCCAACATGTAGTCACTACCCACACAGGATGCGGAACACTTGAAATGTGGCTCGTGTGTCTAAGGAGCTGAAAGTCTAAAATTGTAAGCACCATTCTAGATTGTTCCTTTCATCCTCACACCCAAACTTTTCAAGGTAACAGCCAAACCAATCTGCCAAATCAATCCACTATAATGCATGAAAAATGACTTCATTTATTAGTACTTTCAAATTAAGCGTTTATATTCGATCAGGAATGTTGAAAGCCTTAAAGGAAAAGGGTGACAAACGGTGATACTTGGAACATTTTTCTTTGATGAAGGAGTCTTCTTGATGCCTCTCAAATAATATCAAATGTTTTGCTGCCTAAAAATGATACTCCCAAATGAATCATTAGGCAACTGGCACCAAGGTTTGTAGGGCGTGAGCACATCTAATAATCCGTTACTGCCCTTGGTTAGTAAGCTATGTAGATTTTACATACTCATTTCTTTTGAGTTAAATTTTAGCCTAAAAAGATCCGAATTTCTTCTTGAAATTGAGAGGGGAGGAGGAGAGGGAGTGTGTGAGCAGTGGAGAATCAATTTAGCGGAATTTTAAGAGATGAATGGGCACAACATTAAAGTAAACATGCATAATTTGAAAATAATTTGGGAATTTGCATTGTTTTGACAAATTGAAATCTGCCTCTCTCCATGCGGTTCCAGGGAGACCAGATGGCAGTGTGTTGTATTGGAGGGGGGCCAAAATTGCTTTTGTGCTAATTGACACAGTGTGCTAGAAAAGGTCTCTGGGGAACAGGTCCCCAGGGTGCTGATTGCTCTGGAATTCCAGCGGAGAGGAACGGTGTCAGAGGAGAAGGGAAACAAGCTATTGAGGACAAATGCTTCAGATTGTACCAGCTAATTTTATTTTTAATTTTTTATTGAATTAATTGGGTAGCATTGGTTAAGGAAATTATATAGGCTTCATGTGTGCAATTCTATAATAGATCATCTGTATATTATATTGTGTGTTCACCACCCCAGGTCAAATCTCTTTTCCATCACCATTTATCCCTCCCCCCGCCCCCACCATTTCCTCTCTATTACCTTCCTCCACCCACCTTTCCCTGTGGTAATCACCACATTGTTGTCTGTGTTTATGAGGTTTGTTTTGTTTATTTGTTTGTTTTGGCTTAATCCCTTCATCCTTTTCACCCAGCCCTGCAACTCCCCTCCTTTCTGACAGCTGCCAGTCTGTTTTCTGTATGTGTGTGTCTGTTTCTATTTTGTTTGTTAGCTTATTTTGATCATTAGATTCCACATATAAGTGAAATCATATGGTACATTTTTTCTCTAGCTAACTTATTTCATGTAGCATAAAACTCTCCAGGTCCATCCATGTTGTCACAAAAGTTAAGATTTCCTTATTTTTTATAGCCAAATAGTATTCCATTATGTAAATCTACCACAACTTTTTTTAAAAATATATTTTTTATTGATTAAGATATTACATATGTGTCCTTATCCCCACGTTGCCCCCTACCCCCCCCTCCCCCCCGCTCATGCCCTCACCCCCCCCCCCATTGTCCGTGTCCATTGGTTAGGCCTATATGCTTGCATATAAGTCCTTTGGTTGATCTTTCCCCCTTACCCCCACTCTCCCCTACCTTCCCTCCAAGGCCCGACAGTCCAATCAATGCCTCTCCGTCTCTGGATCAGTCCTTGTTCATCAGTTTATGTTGTTCATTATATTCCACAAATGAGTGAGATCATGTGATATTTATCCGCTCTCCAGTTCCATCCATGCTGTGGCAAATGGTAAGAGTTCCTTTTTCTTCTTCCTCTTCTTAAAGAATACCTTTCAGCATTTCATATAATGCTGGTTTGGTGGTGATGAACTCCTTTAGCTTTTTCTTATCTGTGAAGCTCTTTATCTGACCTTCTATTCTGAATGATAGCTTTGCTGGATAAAGTAATCTTGGTTGTAGGTTCTTGCTATTCATCACTTTGAATATTTCTTGCCACTCTCTTCTGGCCTGCATGGCTTCTGTTGAGAAATCAGCTGACAGTCGTATGGGTACTCCCTTGTAGGTAACTGACTGTCTTTCTCTTGCTGCTTTTGGGACTCTCTCTTTGTCTTTTGCTCTTGGCATTTTAATTATGATGTGTCTTGGTGTGGTCCTCTTTGGATTCCTTTTGTTTGGGGTTCTCTGCGCTTCCTGGACTTGTAAGTCTATTTCTTTGACCAAGTAGGGGAAGTTTTCTGTCATTATTTCTTCAAATAGGTTTTCAATATCTTGCCCTCTCTCTTCTTCTGGTACCCCTATAATTCTGATGTTGGTACGCTTGAAGTTGTCCCAGAGGCTCCTTACACTATCTTCATATTTTTGGGATCTTTTTTCTTTTTTCTTTTTAGGTTGGGTATTTTTTGTTTCTTTGTATTTCAAATCTTTGACTTGATTCTTGTGATCCTCTTGTCTGCTGTTGGATCTCTGTATATTATTCTTTATTTCAGTCAGTGTATGCTTAATTTCTAGTTGGCCTTTTTTCATATCCTCCAGGGTCTCACTAAATTTATCGGTGGTTTCCATAAAATTCTTGGAAAACCTTATAAACGTGACCTTGAACTCTATATCCAGTCGTTTGCTTTCCTCCATTTCTGTCATTTTTGACCTGTTTCTTTGTCTGCGCATTTTTTAGGCTTCCCTGTGTTGGTAGAGTGGTTTTGTGTGCTAGGTGTCCTGTAGGGCCCAGTGGCTCAGCCTCCCCAGTTACCTGAGGTGGACACTCTTGGTGCACCCCCTTGTGGGCTTTGTGCACAGTCTTGTTGTAGTTATGCCTTGATTGTTGTAGGATCACTGGGAGGAATTGACCTCCAGGCCAATTGGCAGTGAGAATCAGCTGTGTCTGCAGTGGGAGAAATTCTGTGCTGAAGACACCCTTCTGGGGCAAGACTTGCTTCAGTGGGGCTTTGGTGCTCACTGAGTCTGTGCCCTGAGTGTGTCCCTTATGGATCTGAGGAGTTGTAATCTGGATGGTCCCCCTCTGACCACTGGGTACACTGGCTCTTGGCTCTACGGAGGTGCTAATTTAGCCTCTGCCTGAGGTTACGCAGAAGGAGCTAAGAAGAGAACTGCAGATTCCCCTTCCTTTTTTGGAGTTTGGAGGTGCCCTGATGAGGTCCAGCTGTGAAGCAATGCAAGCTGCTGTGGGGCTTTGGGCCTTCTCTTGGAAGTACGGGTCTGTCTGGCCCAGCTGCAATTTGTTAGGTAATTTTCAGGTTGCAAAGGGCCAGGGCATTCATATGCAAAAGCCTCTGCCTCAGCCTGGGTGGGGCGGGGTCTCAGGGAATCAAAGGGCGGAGCAAGCAGCTATGGCTGGTCCTCAGCCCTGCCCTATGGGGCTGCGCATCTCAGTGTCCCAATAATTGCTGTAAGCACCTCTGAGGGAAAGCCACCCTCAAGTTCAGAGTTCTGCCTGCTGCCAGACAGTCCAGTTTCTCCCCGTATGAGTCCTGGGTCCCCAGAGACTTCTCGGAACTGGAGTTCAGAGCAGTCAGGAGCTTGTGACTCCCTCCTGATTCAAAAAGACAGGCTTGTCCTCAGGTACCAGCCCCTTTCCGCACACGCTCGAGCCTCCATACCTTTGCACTTTACTTCCGCAGCTCCTGACTCTCGGTGTGCTTTTCTCTTTTCTTCTAGTTGTAGAATTTCCACTCAGCCAGCCTTCTTGTAGTTCTGGATGATGTCCGTTTTGTCTTTTCATTATATTTTTGAAGTTGTTGTGGGAGGCAGCAATTTCCTGGTGTTTACCTATGCCGCCATCTTAGTTTCTCTTCTACCACAACTTTTTTATTCACTCACATACTGCTGGGCACTTGGGCTGCTTCCAAATCTTGGCTATTGTAAATAGAACCTCAATGAACATAGGGGTGCATATATTCTTTCAAATTTGTGTTTCATGTATCTTCAGATATATTACAGAAGTGGAATGGCTAGATCATAGGCAGTTCCATTTTTAATTTTTGGAGGCAACTCCATACTGCTCTCCACAGTGGCTCCACCAGTCTGCATTCCCACCAATAGTGCATGAGGGCTCCCTTTTCTCCACATCCTCACCAGCACTTGTTGTTTATTGATTTACTGATGATAGCCATTCTGATAGGTGTGAGGTGATATCTCAGTGTGGTTTTAATTTTGCAGTTCTCTCATGATTAGGGACATTGGCCATTTCTTCATATATCAGTTGGCCACTTCTCTTTGGAGAAGGGTCTATGCAGGTCCTTTGTCCACTTTTTAATTGGATTGTTTATCATTTTAATGTTAAGTTGTAAAAGTCTTTATGCATTTTGGATATTAATCCTTATCAGATGTATCATTGGCGAATATAGTTTCAAGTCTAACATTTAAGTTTTTTATCCATTTTGGGTTTATTTTTGTGTGTGGCATAAGAAGGTGGTCTAGCTTCACATGTTTTCTTCTTTGCATGTACCTGTCTAATTTTCCCAACACCATTTATTTAATAGACTGTCTTTACTCCATTGTATATTCTTGCCTCCTTTGTCAAATATTAATTATAATGTTATGGGTTTATTTCTGTGGTCTCTGTTCTGTTCTATTTATCTATGCATATGTTTCTATGACAGTATCATGCTGTTTTGATTAATATGGCCTTGTATAATAGTTTGATATCGGGTAGCATGATCCCTCCAACTTTTGTTCTTCTTTCTCAAAATTGTTGTAGTTCTTAGGGGTCTTTTGTGGTTCCATATATACATTTTTTTTTAATTTTAGTTCTGTGAAATATGCCATTGTATCTTGATAGGAATTGTGTTGAATCTAAACATTGCTTTTTGATAGTATGGGCATTTTAATGACGTTAATTCTTCCTATCCATGAACATGGTATATGCTTCCACTTATTTCTATCTTCCTCAGTTTCTTTCTTTAGTGTCTTACAATTTTCTGCGTACAGGTCTTTTACCTCCTTGGTTAAATTTATTCCTAGGTATTTTATTTTATTTGATACAATTATAAATGGGATTGTTTTCTTAGTTTCCCTTTCTGATAACACATTAGTTGTATATAAAAATGCAAGTGATTTCTGGATATGCATTTGTATCCTACTACTTTACTGAATTCATTAATCAGGTCCAGTGGTTTTTTGGTGGGGTCTTTAGGCTTCCCTATATACAGTAACATGTCATCCAGCAGAGAGGAACTATATCCGATGAGATGGGAAACAAGTCCTTGAGGAGGAATGCCTCAGATTGGACCAGATAATTTTATCACTGGGAATTCAGGACGATGTTTCAAAAAATATCAAACGGAAATTTCTGAGACAGGAAGAGGACTTGGTAAAGAAACGAAGTAAATTTGCAGCATGCAGGCCCCATTTGACTTCCCTTTTGTGTGTGCAAGACCCTCAATGTTACCAAGTATGGATATAGCTGTGACAAGGGGTTCAAGGGCTTTGTTTTCTAATCTTAAAGTGTGACCCCCATCAGCTAAGCGAAGAAAGGTCAGGCATTGGGAAAGAGCCTAACATGGCAAAGTATCTTTGCATTGCCTCCAAGAGCATTTGCTGTTTAATTGGAACATTCACACCCTCTAAATAGCAGTTGTTTAAAATGACACATCGAGAAAGACATCAATGGTTTGGGGATTTCCAAAGAAGAGGCTCAACTCCACGGTTTTACCTCATGGGAAGCTAGGGTTTGTTTAGTCCTAGGGGAAGGGATGCTCATCCCTCAGCCTGCTTCTTTTTTTTTTTTTCCCCAAATCTTTGCAGAAGAAAGGAAGGAAGGAAGGAAGGAAGGAAGGAAGGAAGGAAGGAAGGAAGGAAGGAAGGAAGGAAGGAAGGAAGGAAGGAAGGAAGGAAGGAAAGAAAAGGAGGGAGGGAAGGAAGTGAGAGGAGGGAGGAGACCTTTTTGATGAGCTCTTATTTCTTCTAAATGTACACCTTCAGTGGTTTTCCTCCTATTTATTTTCTTTCTTCCTACTTATTTTTCTATAAGGTTGGATGGAACTGCTTACTGCTAAAAAGAAAAGACACTTTTTCTCATAAGCATCAGTGAAGAGGGCCTTTCCCCCCCTATCATTCTGTAAGCTTTTTAATACAATTGCCTAATATGATGCCTAGGATATATTGCAGCATTCTGCATTTCTCTTTCACGTCGTGTTCTTGCCATTAAAAGAACAGTCGTCCGACCTTTCTCCGGGAGGTTAATAAAGAATGCATAGCCTCGTACGCCCGATTCAATTTCCTTTATGCGAACAAGCTGCATAAGTGACCATTATGGTGTTTGCTTGGTTCTCAGGGCTTCGTTCTGCAGTTTCCAGCCTTTTGTATGAATGACCACATCTGCTGTGCATTTGGCCACATAAGGTGCGAAAAAGCAAAATAGATTTTCCTGAGCATTCAATCAAATTTCCACACAATGGACTCTCTAATGTGGACTGGAAATGCATCTGGTCATATATTATTTAACCGTATTGTATTTTGTGTTTTAAAGTTTTCTACCACATATTCCATTTTAATAAATGCATGAGTAGATGCAATATTTGAGCTCTATATCTTAGGCATTCAACACTTTCAACAGATTCTTCAGACTTCAAAGAATTTAATATTAGTATCATAAAAGGTCTTTTGAAGAATAAGACTGGAACATAAGAAAAATGACTGCCTGCGTGTACCCTATCATTTCGAAAGTGTTTTATTGCTTTAATTTCCTGTCTTAGTAAAGTAACAAGCGACATAATAGAAGATATATGGTTACCGAGTTTGCAATTTATTAGACGGCTCGAGCTCGTGGAAGACTTTATGTGAAGTGAAAAAAGAAAACCTCTATTTAGCTGAAAAATGGAGACGAGCCCATCGGTGCTGCAGCCGCTGTAAATGTAGCTGCATCTTAGATGAGGGCGCGCTCCACCCTGGACCTTCCCGTGAAATCCATCTGCGGCGCAGGCCTCGTTCCCAGCGAGCTGTGTGCCATTAGCTCCGGCAAACCCAACGTTATTTCATCTGTGAGGCGTGTCTGAGGCGACTGTTGCTGTTGGGGTGCCTTCGCACAAAGGTGCTATTAAAGCAGAAATGACCCAGAACATACATTTTCATTCACTGATGACATCCTGTGCATGCGTGGCTGGATTTTAATCCCGAGCTTTGTCAACCTCCTCTAGTGATAGGAGGCTTTGAAACTCGGTTCCATGCACCGCACTTGGCTGTCTTTTCCCAGCTGCAGGAAAGCCAGGAGAAGGCGGCGTGGATCCCAGGGAAGGAGGGGACAATTCCTTTCTGCCTCTAGCATCACAGAAATGAGGGGGTGACGCCGTCAGGAAGCTGTCAGCCCACGCTGTGAAATGGGCTCGCAGATTTCTGCAGGGAGGGAGCACATCTGGGTTTTGTGTGGTTGGTTGTGTTTCACACCCTGTAGGTAAAGAGAGGCCAACACGGTCAGCACGCCGGGGTGGAAGCTGCGTGCTTCTCAGGGGAGAGCGGGTGCAAGAAACACATCCTCCCACCGAAAGATCGCAAGACATCTGCCTCACAGACGGGGTGGTTTTCTAAGGAATAAAACCAAATGGGATATGCTGCCCAGGATAGTCCCCTTGAAAGACCAAAAGGCCATCTGATCTCATGTCTGGGGTCACAACAGTCATCTTAGCCACACCTGTAGGTGCCATGCGTCCAGCAGTCACCTGTACCGCTACTGCTTGTATTATGGCGCATCCGACACCATGGTCTTCCCCGTGTTCATAAGCTAACTTCACTGACTGATGGAGCTTTCGTGTGCAAAGGGGTTTATGAGATTTAAACTAGTACAACCTGTGAAAACCACACCCATGTTTAAGCAGCAGAGCTAGCCTACTTGTAGGGTGAAAGAATAATAATGCAGGAACACAGACATTTCTATGTTCATCTTTGCAAGAGTAATGATTTTCCAGCTTGATTGCTAACTGAAGCATAAAAGGTTTCCTCGGGGCTTGCCACAGACAGTCCCCAGGCACCTCAGACAAGTCAACTAGAGTTAGTTCAAAGTGGATCACTTCATTTTAATCCTGGTGACTTTACCAGCTCAGTCAATGTGCTATATGATAGCATATTGTCAAGCTGTTATTTCCACCCCATTATTACTACTACTACTAATTATTATTATTCTTTTACTCCTCTTCCTCCTCCTCCTTCTTTCCATTCTTCTCTTTAAGTGAAACCCAGGTCACTTTATTTTCAGGCATATTTTTGAGTCTGTTCAAGATTTACGGATTTAACAGCACTTCAAAATGACTCATCTTGTTTTACAACAGTTGAAGTTTTGTTTGGTAATTCTTTTTCCTTTTAATCCTTGGCTAAAATCTGTTAAGAATTTTTTTTTTTTAATTTTAACAACTGAATGAGTTCTTAGCAAGAGCCATTGCCAATTACAGAGTTATAATGAGTGCAAACTTTAAAATGCAAATCAATAAAATGTTGCACCGAGATGACTGGAGAGGAAATATTTACTTCATTCTCATTCATTCCCAAATAGGAAGCTGGAGTATATAGAGGACAGGCATATCCTGTATAATAAAAGGCTAATATGCAAATTGTCCCCTTGACTGGGAGTTCGACCTGGAGCTCCACTAGAGGGCGAGGCCGGCCAACCCCCAGGGGTCCCTCCCCGCACTCCCCCCCCACCCCGGCTGGCTGTGGACCCTCCCCCAAACTGGTCTTGCCCCTGATTGGCCCCACCCCCACTCCTGATCAGGGTGGGCTGGCCGGGCCCCACACTTGCACGAATCCCTGCACCAGGCCTCTAGTATGCGTATAATCGTCAATTAACTCACCAGTTAAATGGTGTTCTGTCACTGGGAACTGACTGTAAAGTCCCTGGGAATGACTGTGGAAACCTGTCAGGTAGTGTTGCATTTTGCTATCAGACACCAGATATAATACATCTATTTTTTCTTACTCTATTATTTTCTCATTTACTTAGCTGTGCGGTGAAGGTTAATGGTAAGTGTGTCTCCTTTACCTCAGGAGAAAAACATTATTTTGCTGACACTTCCCAGGTACCCTGTGTTGTTCTGTACTTAGTTGCCATCAGTCCCCGCCCCTCCAGCCTCAGAAACGCCAGCCGTACTGTACGTTTCAGTTTCATTCCTGATTCCTGTGTGTGAGGACCCCTTGCCCGGCACAAGAAAGCACTATAATTACTTTCATTTCTTGGTTGGCATAGGTCACGGAGCAGGGGTTAGTACTAATCTTTCCCTCTGGACTTCTCTGTATTTATACACCTCTGATCCCATAACCATTGGGACTCTGGACGTGTGTTTTATCTTCATTCCAGTCCTCTCGGTATTGTTTTAGCCCAGGGGGGGAAATCAAATGAGGTGCAAACATGGTAGCCTCGCACAACTCTGAGGTCATTAATACCTAATTAGAAACAGCTGAGAGAGCCCAATGGCTCTGATGGAGACAGGAGCGCAGAGGAGGAGATCAGTCATATTTAACTTCTTCAGCACCAGTGTGGTCTGACCACCAGCAGCCGGACTGGGCCCCCACTGTGTTCTTTCAGACTTTAAGAAGGACAGTTTGTGTGTATGGTTTCTTTTTCTTTATCTCTCTTTATTTGATGGAATAAACAGTCCGTGAAAACACTGGATGCCATGAAGAGAACACCTTCTCCAAAGGCCCTAACATACTAATTGATTTTTTTTTTTCTTCACTGGAGGTTATTACTTCCATTTCGGCCTAGATAACCTAAAGATCGAGTTTTAAAAAAAAAATATTGTGTGATGCGAGACACATTACTTGGTTGTTTATAAATGGCAAACTACTGTGAGACTCCCATTGTAGGGAAGCTAAGTAATATGTCATTAAGATCAAGAAAATGTTTATACCTAAAAATATGCCCTAGCCAGTTTGGCTCAGTGGATAGAGCGTCGGCTTGTGGACTGAAGGGTCCCAGGTTTGATTGTGAAGACTCAATCCCCAGTTGGGGGCGTGCAGGAGGCAGCCAATCAATGATTCTCTCTCATCATTGATGTTTCTATCTCTCTCTCCCTCTCCCTTCCTCTCTGAAATCAATAAAAATATTTTTAAAAAGATAACAAGGAGAAATAATAAAAATATTACAGCCATATATTTGTATGACATTTTTAATAGGCTTTATGCTTTGCTCCACAGCAGCTTTGAAACATGTTATGGCATTTTCTCTTTTGGGAAGGTAGAGTTACTCTCATTCTTACCGTGAAGGTTGGTAGGTTAGGAAGCAGTGAGAGAATGTAGGTGTGTGTGTGAGCTGGTCTACTCAGGCCTTTCTCCTCTGGGAAGAGTCGGTGCTGAAAAGAGAGAGATTAAGGGTGGAAAACACTCCTGCCTCCCTAGCCCAGGAGATGAATAACAGAGGGAGCTACCCCTCTTGCTGTTCCCATGCTTGCTACTTGGTGTTTTGAGTATTCATGCCATGCCCTCTGCCAAAGGATTACTTCACCATTGAGGCCACACTAACAAAGCTGAGCTGGTCCAGGGAGAGCCCAGGGCTCTGGTGGAGGGGGAATAAGAAGGGGAGGGGACCTTGGTATTCACCCCCAGAGTCATCTCCCAAGCCTTGCCAGTTGCCTAAATTCTTACTTCGGATGTCCTGGGAACGTGCCTGTCCTCAGCTTTCTAATCCCAGAGGTAGTGCAGGATCAGGGTCAAGGTCCAGGGTGCTGGAATTTGACTGTTGGGGGTAAGCCCAACTGTGCCACTGACTTCGCACAAACCCTCTCCACCTGTTTCCTCACTTGTAACATAGGGATAATGATAATAATAGGGTGTTCCTCGCAGGGTTGTTGGGAGGGTTGAATGACTTAAAGAGCTCGGAACTGGGTTGGTTTATTAATGTAAACGATCTGTTCTCACGCTGCAAAAGGGGGTCCTCTGGGAGGGTTCTGGAGGTTCTTTGCATGGATCCATGGGATCAAAATAATTTTTATGATAAGGCTAAGATGTCATTTGACTTTTTCACTCTTACTCCTCATGAGCGGACTACGGGTGTATGGCAGCCAGGTGACCTGGGGCTTTGCAGCAGTGAATGCAGAAGGGGCAGGAGACTCCGCAGGTCTTCTCTACTGAAGCCACACTAACAAAGCTGAGCTGGTCCAGGGAGAGTTGGACTGTAGAGATTTGCAAAAATTTAGAACAGTGACACTTTTCTCACTGTGTTTTTGCTGTGGAAACTATTGTTATTCTTCATTAAAACATGTGGTTTCTGTGAACATATAATGGGTCTATTATTTTTAATGAATTCATAAACATATATATTTATATATGTAAATATTATTAAATGTATATATATATATATATATATATATATATATATTTAATTTATCACTTTAAATTTCCAATATAATAAATATTGACCAACAGCTCTTTGGAATCTTTCAATTTTTTTTTTTAATGAAAAGGAGCCTGAGACCTAAATATTTAAGAGCCACTGTTAGGAGCTGCTGTTACTCTCAGCTCCTCCAATTCTCATTAACTCGGATGTTGTCCTGCAAACCTGCCTGAGCCTAATGGCATGTTATCGTCACAGCCCTCCCTTATGAGAAGAATGGGTCCTTTTTTGAGTATGTTCTGTTGTTGTTGTTGTTGTTGCAATCAACAGACACAAGGAACCAAGTTTATTTACAATGCTGCTATCTGGGCCCCACCTCCAGAAATTCTGATTCCAGAGGTTTGGGTGAGACCCAAGAATCTGGATGTCCAGCCTCTAAGTAATTCTGAGATGTCACCATTTGTGCCGGGGTCCAGCCCCAGCGGGTCCAGGGGTCCCCAAGGGCGTGGACGGAGTCGGCGAAGAAGGAATGTCACGGAGACAGCGTTCAGTTGATCAGCAGCCTAGCCAGGATCTCTAGCCAGGATCTCCAGCCAAGTTCTGGTCTGGATCTCCAGAGAGGTTCTGCTTCGGATCTCCAGCGAGGTTCTGTAGCCATGTTCCCTCACTAGGTTCTCCAGCCAGGTTCTGTCCAGGCTCTCCAGTCAGGTTCAGTGTCCAGGTTCCAGTCAGGTACTCCTGCCAATCTCTGTAGTCAGGTTCAGTCCAGGATCCCTTGCCATGTTCTCCCGCTAGGCTCTGTCTCTAGGCTCCGAGGCCAGTCCCTCTCCAGGATCCTCCGGCATGCTCTCTCCAGCGAAGTTCTTCTGTCTCTAGGCTCCGTGTAGGCTCTGTCTTCTTGATTCTGTTCTAAGTTCTGAGTTCTGAGTTCTGAGTGTTTCTGTCTTGTTACAACTGTATTTATACCAGTTGATTCAATCCTATCAATCTCTATTACAAAGGTTAGGGCGTTTCTTATCTCCATTCCAGGGAGAAAAGATTATGTAGTTTAAGCATGATTGTTCGTAGTTAAAGGGATTAATTACCCGCCTGGCACTTAGTTGAGGGGTTTTATTCCCTCCCTAACTTCAGGGGAAAATCCCTACCTTGGGATTCAACCTTTCTCGGAGAGGTGACCTTGGTTAAAACACAGCGCCAAGAAGGTGAGCAAACATATTAAGAACCATATGCCATATATGCCAGGTCCCTTGAAACAGCAAGGATGGACCGGCTCCCGGCAAATTCCCCCTTTTTTATTTTTTAAAAGCAAGCATTAAAAAGAAAAACCTCAAATGCTCTCTTATATCCATTTTAAGAGTAGGATTGGCGCTTTCCGCTATTACCTGAGTCCTGATCTAGCATCACAGGGAGAGCTTGCCAATCCTGCACTTTCCCAGGGTGGAAAGGCTGCAGTGGGGTTAAGGATAAGGCTCCTTGGGCCTACCTTCTCCCATGCCATTACATTTACCTTTCCTTCCTCAGAAAAGCATGGACATACTTCTTGTATAGAACGTTCTGTCTGACTGGGAGTAACCTTAATTCCTCTGCTAGCAAGCACATATGTTAAAAGATCAATACAGAGTCTTTTTTCTTTAGACTCAGTATGGCACATCTTCTTAATCTAAAGATCAATAGAGTCTTCTTTCTTTGGACTCAGTAAGGCACATCTTCTCAATCTAAGTTCTGTACTATCCACCTTCTTACCCTACTTATCCTCTATAGGGGGGTCTGTAGCACCCTGGTGGAGTCCTATCCGTCCCGAGTGTGGGGGTTCTCAATGGGGAGGCTTACCTAAGGGAATCCTGTTCCAGGGGTTCCCAAAGGTGTGGACGGAGTCGGCGAAGACTATCCACCCTCTTCCTACAGTGGAGTCTGATCCGTCCCGAGTGTGGGGTTCTCAATGAGGGGGGGCCTTACCTAAGGGAATCCTGTTCCAGGCATTCCCAAAGGTGTGGACGGAGTCGGCGAAGACTATCCACCCTCTTCCTACGGTGGAGTCCGATCCGTCCCGAGTGCGGGGCGCTTACTTAGGGGTCCCTGTTCGGGCGCCAGATGTTGGGGTCCAGCGCCAGCAGGTCCAGGGGTCCCCAAAGGTGTGAACGGAGTCGGCGAAGAAGGAATGGCACGGAGACAGTGCCCAGCCGACCAGCAACCCAGCCAGGATCTCTAGCCCGGATCTCCAGAGAGGTTCTGCTTCGGATCTCCAGCGAGGTTCTGTAGCCATGTTCCCTCACTAGGTTCTCCAGCCAGGTTCTGTCCAGGCTCTCCAGTCAGGTTCAGTGTCCAGGTTCCAGTCAGGTACTCCTGCCAATCTCTGTAGTCAGGTTCAGTCCAGGATCCCTTGCCATGTTCTCCCGCTAGGCTCTGTCTCTAGGCTCCGAGGCCAGTCCCTCTCCAGGATCCTCCGGCATGCTCTCTCCAGCGAAGTTCTTCTGTCTCTAGGCTCCGTGTAGGCTCTGTCTTCTTGATTCTGTTCTAAGTTCTGAGTTCTGAGTTCTGAGTGTTTCTGTCTTGTTACAACTGTATTTATACCAGTTGATTCAATCCTATCAATCTCTATTACAAAGGTTAGGGCGTTTCTTATCTCCATTCCAGGGAGAAAAGATTATGTAGTTTAAGCATGATTGTTCGTAGTTAAAGGGATTAATTACCCGCCTGGCACTTAGTTGAGGGGTTTTATTCCCTCCCTAACTTCAGGGGAAAATCCCTACCTTGGGATTCAACCTTTCTCGGAGAGGTGACCTTGGTTAAAACACAGCACCAAGAAGGTGAGCAAACATATTAAGAACCATATGCCATATATGCCAGGTCCCTTGAAACAGCAAGGATGGACCGGCTCCCGGCACATTTGCTAAGGGCAAGGGTGCCCAAGGAGCTGCGTTCCCACCCTTTCAGAGTTTGCACAGACTCTGTGCTCAGCTTCTCCCCTCTCGGTGTGGGCTTATCACCTTTTCTCAGTGAAGGTCAACTGAACCTGGTCCTCTTGGCAAAAGATGCAAGCAAGGTCCTCAGTGGGTGCCTCATGGACTTCTGTGGGGAGTTGAAACTTTGAGGATGGAAAAAACTATATGCCGATTTTCTAGGCCTCTGCATAGCTCAGCAGTTAGTAACTTTTGGGCCAAAAGTAGCTCCTTCAATGGCGATGTTCTAGGATTCGGAGGTGAAGGAGAAGCTTTGAGGGGAAACAGGCTGTGGACAAAGGGCAAGGGAAAGGTGACTCTGGACATCTGGCTTAGAGTCACCCTCCTGGCCTGAGGTCCCCCACAGTCAGACTTTGTCCATCTTTGGAGATGGAGGGTAGAGGGGAATCGAAAGCTCCAGGCTGAAAGCTAGGTTCCCAGGTGCCTAATGATTGAGTGTTCAGGGAAATTAATATTGATGTTCCTTAAATCTCTGCTCTCTGATCAGAGAGGCGTATCTGTAATGCTCATGCCTTCAAGACCTACTAGAACTGACATATGAGAGTCTGTGCCTTCCAAGCTGTTCTCCGATGTAATGTGTTGAATATAACAGTTTAGACCTTGTAGAGTGAATACTATATTTTAAGCTAGTTCTCTGATTTGTGACTGGTTATGAAAGCTCCACCAGGGAAAGATGCATTATCCCCAGGTAAAATTTACAAAAAGGAACCAGACCACAACTCAATATTTTTCTGAAGAAAAATTACATGCAGCCGACTGTCACTTGATGCATACCCCAACCCCTACTTCAGCCACCATCCACCACCCCCTGCCATCACACGCTAACATTTTCTCTACATCAATCCTTCAGTTATAACCATGTGCCTTTGGATGTATTACCATTTTTATTAAGTATTTTCATGATTCCATTTAGAAAGCAAATGAATTATTTCAGTGGAAAGCAAAACAGAATGGGTACATCAAACATCCAATATAAGTAACTCCCAACAGCTCAAAATACATTATGAGGGTTTTATATACCAGCCATGCTCCCACTAAGGCTTAGAGGGAATTTTCCTCCTAGCTTAAAATATAGTATTAATTCTATAGGGTCAGAGGGCACCTCATGAACAAAATGTGTTAGCTGATTGTATTCATAGTGATTGCGGCAATGAGAAAGACATAAGAATGTGAAACCTTTGAAAAATCTGCCTCTGGGGAAGAGGTTTTTTTTTGCCATCTACTAGGGACTAATGCGTTTTTGAGAAAGGCATTTTATTACCCATATGAAGAAGGAAGTTTACCATGAGGAAAATTCTAAGTAGCTTTTTAATAACCAGCGGTAACTAAGAGTCCCGTTTCCTGTGTTAGTTTCTTGGGTTATTAGAGCAAGTCTTCTTGATTTGGGCTAAGAGAAGGAGAGAGAGAGCGTGTGCATGAGGACTTGTTTTTCCATTTTCCTTTGGCAAGTAAATGTAAGTAACAACACGGGTAAGAAATATCTGTAGTACCAATGATTTCCAACTTGGTTTAATTATTTAGTTAATTTCTACTATAATGCGAATTTATATGAAAGTGAGTTGCATGCCCATGATTAAGGGTGGATCAGTGTATTCCATATGCCAAGGTCTCTCAAACCTCAGAAGTTTTCTGCAAACAGGGACAAGTTTTTATTTTCCTCTGTATCCCCATCACCTGGCTACCCATGTGCCTACTCTCACAGACACACATGCGCCCATCTGCACAATATTTTGCCCATAAGGATTGCAAACCGATTGGTGGACAGGTGCATGATGGGTGATCCAGTAGAACTTAGAATTAGAGAAATTCATTTAAGAAAGATATATTGAATACTTACTAGTTTCTAAGAATTGTTCTAGGTACTGAAGATTCTGTAGGGAACAAAATACAGGTGTAGACAATGGCAAATAGAAATGTTTAAAGCTTTTTTCAGTTTTAGTAGTTGTTATGCAGTAAACATACAACCTTGTGTAGCAGGGAATTCTTCTGGATTAGCTCTGAAGAGTTAACATTTCTGCAGAGACTGGACCATTAAGAATGAGTCCTGGTGGTGTTTCGCTGCAGTGAGGCAAGCAGCAGGAAGGGCCACGGTGAGAAGGAACTATGGCTGGAGTGCAGGGTGTGAGAGCTGTCCACGACACAGGCATGTCTGCCCTAGTTCTGAGTTGGTGATTTCTTCTGTTTAAAGTGGGAAGCCTTGGGAAGGTTTAAGCTGGGAGTGACTTGATTGTCAATGATCTGGTGAACAATTAAAAATATGGAATGCCTAATTACAACTGCACTACTTCCTCTAAAGTCGAGCAGCTCCTTATACCTGTGAACCCATCATGAGTAGACCTGATACCCTGCAAACTTCCATGAGTGAAGCCAGTGTCACCGATGGAAAATATTTGTACAAAAATCATAAAAAGCAAGTGATGGCTCCTTTGGTGGTCGGGGGAAGTCAGGGTTCTCCGGTTCTGCAAACAGTGTCAGCAGCAACAAGCTGAAGGCAGTAGCCTTCATGAGCACACAGTGTGACCGACCCTGAAGTCTCTGAGTTTCCAGCTCCCCTGCCCTTACCCAGCATAATCACCATCCCAGGCATCATCTCTGAAAATGATACAATATCAAGCTTGTAGTCACTGGTTTAGGTCTTGGCATTTCCTCCCCTGAGAGTGTCAGGCTCCATATCTAATGAGCCTACCCTTGTGACAAACCATGGCCCTTATGAGTTCCTGCAGGCAAAGCAGAGTGAGTCTAGAGCCCATTGATCAACTCACTCCGATTTCAGTCCTGTCCTGCATCGGGGGCAGACCAGAGAGCCAGCAGGCAATTAGCTGTGTCCTCACAGGTAAAGCAGCAAAAACTTCCTGGGACTGAAAGCTTCATGGAGACGGGTCATCAACAGACATGCCATCCCTGTGCTTACTTGCTGCTGGGAGAGGGGGTCCTGGGGTGCTAGCCTCTCCACTGTTGACAAGGCTGCGAGTTAGCTCTCTGGTACCGTCAGCTTTCACTTCCACATAGCTGATGCCCGCTGCAGCCTCTGTGTTGTGGTTGACGTCTATTTTGGGTTGAAGATTTTGAAGTCAATAGTACTTTTGAGATGCCTGGGGCTTCTAAGCCAGTTTGAAAATTCAGGGGATTTGAATTGAATAAAATCCTATAGATAGAAATCACATTACAAATATTCTCATTGCAAAGGGAGGAACTAAAATCTATTTCCTCTTGGGGTTTCCTAGCTGGAAGCATTTTAACAAGTTATTCATGGATCTGTCCAGTGTTTGTGGATGGAATTTTTACACGAGGGATCTCTATAGTGAGAAACTGGTTAGGAGTTTAGAGGCGGACCAGTTCCCACTTCAATAATTTCCTTATGGAAGGTAGGAGAAAAGGACAAGAGGGTTGATACCATTTATGGGTACCAGCTCAACAAAGAGAATCTAACCAGAATGTTCAAAGTAAAAGAAAACTGCTCATTGTGATGGGCATTTTCAGTTTGCCCCCTCAGAAACACTCCCCACCATCCCACACCTGCTGGGTGCCTGGACATGGACATGTAACGACTCCTCTGCAGGCTCTGTGATCACTGGCTTCCACTTGGGTTAGGCCAGTGGGAAACCAGAAGGCGCTCAGAGGGAACCAGGAAGGCATGGAGGGATAGTTACTCACCAGGCCCCTGCCCAGAGGGCTGTAAGTTGGCACTGTCCCCCTGCTCAGGCCATAGCTACTCTCAAGGTGGCCTCCTCCACTTGCAGCTACTTTCTCCAGGGATCGTTAAGAGCCTCCTCAGCTTCCAGGCCTAGAGCAGGTTCCCCTTTGTCCTGCCACAGGTTTATAAATATACCTTCACAAACCTCCCTGGTTATTCTGTTTGTATCATCTATTTGTATCTCTCAGATACAGGGGTGGGCAAAAGTAGGTTTATAGTTGTTCATATGGAACACAATACAAAGATTAATAAATAATAACACAAGAATAAACTTTCTGCTTTGCATACTTGCAACTATAGACCTACTTTTACCCACCCCTATAGATAGGCAATTCTTACCAAGTAATCTATGGGTAATTTTTACAAAGAAAACAATTTATATTCAAGACCTTAAAACTCAGCATTCACTTTAAGCAAATCAATGTACATGTCAACCTCAAGTTACATTCCATATACAAGTAGTAGACTGTTGGAGTCTTTGGGAAGCGAGAGGGTGCCAGAGTAGGGCATGTCCACCTTGGATGTTGCTAGCTCTAACACAGTCATGTTACCAATCAATGCCACTGTCAATAGACACATTCATTGTACTGGTCAGGAAATAAAGCTCTAGGTATTTACATCTTACCCTGATAGTTCTTTCTTTAAAAATATATATTTATTGATCTTAGAGAGGAAGGAAGAGGGAGAGAGATAGAAACATCAATGATGAAAGAGAATCATTGATCAGCTGCCTCCTGCAGGTCCCCTACTGGGGATTGAGCCCACAACTCAAGCATGTGTCCAGACCAGGAATGGAACCGTGAGCTCCTGGTTCATAGCTTGGTGCTCAACCACTGAGCCATGCCGGCTGATAGTTTATCTACATAAGTGTTTTACTTGGTTTAGTTACCTTTCAGGAATTTGATTAAAGATTTTGATTGGACACTTAACACATAATTTTTATCATTTAAATAGGTGGGAAAGGGTTCTTCACATTTCCATGCAGAAAGTCTGTTTGTTAGGAATAGATTCCTGACATCAAGCAGGTAATGCCACCTCAGGAGAAAAGAAAGTTTCTAGCAACTGAACATTAAGATTCAATTTCATCACCTAAAAAGGAATAATAATCGGACCTAATGCATAAATATATGAGAATTAAATATAAGCAGTGTGTCTCTGGGAAACATACCTTAGTAAATGTTAGTTGTTGCTGTTTATCCTAATTGATCATTTTACTGATTTCTCAAATGTAAAGGTTTATATTACCAGTTATGGGAAAGCAGGAAATATTTGAGGATGCCTCAGGAACTTATGGATGCACGTTGTACCTGTGCATGAATAGAATGGAACTGTCCTCTTGGTTCCTGCCGTTAGCTAGCTCTCTGGGCATAGAAGTGAGGCAGGCAGGACCGAGACGAGCTGTGCCCACAAAGCGATGCACTCTGATGACCATGAACCTATTTAACCAGACTCCTTCCTGTGTGTGCACATTGAGGAGATGGAAGGAATCAGAGAGAGAGAAAAGCATTGAATGCAGTTTATAATCATCAAAGAGATCAAATTCCTAATATAGTTAAGAAATATGGTTGAAACTCAATGTGTATAAAACTATTAACAAAAGACTCAAGTGTCTTTTACTTCAGTGATTTCTTTCATAATCAGTAACCACCATTTCAAGCAAGTTTGCACTCTTCACAGTTCGTATAAATGGACAGTGTGTGTTTCTTATGCTAGCATACTGTTTGGGGAGAAGGCTAAACTCAGGGTCAAGAAAAAATGTTTACTATCTTTTTATAACTACATCTTTATTTGTTTTTAGCTTTGTTGCATAGAAGGGCAATTTGGCAAGTTAATACTCATTTTTTCCTATATTCACATGGTCTAACATGAGAACAATAACACCAATTAACTTGAATTCTCCTTGGCTCCCCTCCTCCCTACCTGCCATTGTACACAGTGCGCTTTTATGAATAGCCTCCTGACGGTGAAACCCTCTCAAGATCTATAATTCGTCCTACAATTTCTGTCCAGGGCCCCACAAAGAAAACCATTTAATATATTCTGCATGTTGTCTCATTTTTCTAATAGTCTCAAGAGCCAGAATCTTATCATTTATAACTGGATATTAAAGATAGACTCACGGTGTGGAGAATGGAATAGATCCAACAGTAAAATGAGCTTTCATGGCCCAAGCCAGGAACCCTGCCTTCCACCAACTCCTATTTGTGCTGAACTAAGAGAAGAAAATGGTAGGGGTTCTGTGAGCCCTGTTTGTAAAGCGCAGGCAGCTGGGAGACACCCCTGAAAATCAAGTGGGGTCCTGTCCTGTTCTCACATTTCAAAGCAAAGAAGGGATAACATTCTAAGTTCATTCAGCCAGCATGTAGACATACATAGAAGTCAAGTCTACTAGTATACAACAGTGCATCTGATTAAAAATATCACACAACGGGAATTATATCCCTTCTGTGGTGAACTTGGATCAATATTAAAACCTGAGAGTAGTTCTAGCTTCATTCTGGCCTTCGATGGGCTTTGCCAAGATGGTGTTGTCTCCCTCTCATCCTGCCCAGATGTGTCCCACGTTGTTGACTGGCCATCTAGAGGCCAGCTGTGAACCTGTGGCCAGCAGATTGCATGGCTCCCCTCCTTCCTGTCCACCTCATTTATCTTTCCCTCACTCTTGCGTGGCACTTCCCAAATCAAACGTTACCAATCCATCAGTCAGCAAAATGCCAAGAGTCTACATTTGTCCTTGAATCCCTCTACTTACAGTAAATACAGTGCTACAGGTTAAATGGCCTCTGTATAATATGGGGGGGGGGAGGTGTTTTCTTTAAGTACAGAACAGGCTCTGAATCATGGTCATATCAATGAGGTCTGCCTTGGTACCTGCCTCCCACACTCCCTTTCTCTGTGCTTCCCTCTTTGGTTGAGGCCCTGGGTTTTAGGTACCTTGTGACCTCATTCTGCCTCTAGCTCTTCCAGAATTAATTTATAAATTAGCACACTTTAATAATTTTTACACATAAGCAACTCAATGTGTTACCCCTTCCAGCAGCATTATATTTCTTAAACAGAACTAATAGAAGAGAATAATAAACCCCAAAGCATTCATTTCTAATAGTAAAATTTCAGACACTATGGCTCATAAATTGTTGTGGTTTATGTTTGGATGGAAAATAAACTTTTCAGATGTCACCTGTGTCATACCAGGTTGATGAGAAGAGTCAGGCTTAGGATCCACCAGACCTGGGTTTGAATATCAACTCTGCTCTTTGCAAGCTCGTTTACATTAGCCCAGTGGTCGGCAAACTCATTAGTCAACAGAGCCAAATATCAACAGTACAACGACTGAAATTTCTTTTGAGAGCCAAATTTTTTAAACTTAAACTATATAGGTAGGTACATTGTTATTAACTTAATTAGGGTACTCCTAAGCTGGCCTTTGCTAAAAACGTCCTCAATCTGATTGAGGTACGTTCGCTGAGGTTGACCCCTTCCAACTCTCCCATCCTCAACTCGTGCATGAATCGCGCAGGCCTCCCCCTCTCTGTGTATCCCAGGCCCTCCTGCACCGGATCTCCTGTCGCCCGGCCAACCGACACCCCCCACTTCTTCTAATGCCACTTCTTCAAAATAGACTTGCCCAGGCTGAAAGCCGACTTCTGCGCATGGACCACGAAGTTTCCATCACACTGTATGTGCGTACCCTCACGTGGTATTTTATGGAAGAGCCACACTCAAGGGGCCAAAGAGCCGCATGTGGCTCACGAGCCGCAGTTTGCTGACCACTGCGTTAGACAAGTTACTTACCCTCTCTGTACTATGTCTGTGAGATGGTACCAGTAGTAACACCTACCTCACAGGTTCACAGTGCAATTGAGTTGGTACATGTAAAATCCTTGGGCTAAGGCAGAGGTTCTCAACCTGTGGGTCGCGACTCCTTTGGGGGTTGAATGACCCTTTCACAGGGGTGGCCTAAGACCATCGGAAAACACATATATAATTACATATTGTTTTTGTGATTTATCACTATGCTTTAATTATGTTCAATCTGTAACAATGAAAATACATCCTGCATATCAGATATTTACATTACAATTCATAACAGTAGCAAAATTACAGTTATGAAGTAGCAACAAAGATAATTTTGTGGTTGGGAGTCACCACAACATGAGGATCTGTATTAAAGGGTCGCGGCAGTAGGAAGGTTGAGAACCACTGGGGTAAGGGCTATGTTTATGCCCTGGAAATAGAGAAACAGAGATTTCATAGGATGGTGTGAGGGAGGAAGTGCAGATCTAAAGGACCAAGGAAGAGGGTTCGGGCCAAATCTGACCTATGTAAAAATCATTTATTTTTTCCTGTTTGAGAAAACTACTTTGTTATCAATTTCTAAACGAGGCAGTGGTTCCCAGGGCCCATCAGGGTAATGACTCGTGAAACTCAGCCTCTTTAGGAAGACACCTGATGTGAAAATCATTCCGAACGATCTGCCCAATCATCGCTTACAGTCACCAACTCTCATGTCTAGGAACTGTTGCTCAAAGTATCCAGTGCTGTGAGTTTATGCTTCATAAACAGTTATTTGTTAGAGTCCTTGGAGAGTAAAATGTCAAGTTACCAGCAAGAAGATTTCATGTCCAAGCAGTACATTTGATGACAGCTATATGCATTTAAATATTGAGCAACTTTGTATTTGAGATATACAATTAGTTTAAAAAATGAAATGTGATGCATAAAAAAAAAAAAACACCTACAGTCCTAGTACTTATACAGAATTTTATAGAACACGGTGACACAATGCCTGTAATTCAATGTTGTTCCTTTATTCTTTTCAACAAAGGGATTGCCCTGGATTCTTTTGGAGAAAGAGGAATGGATTTGCTTCTTAAATATTCTGATGCTTCACAAGTATCAGTGTCTCTGATGCTTTTCCAAGGGATACACTGAATGAGCCTAAATCTTAAGTAATAATGATGAAATGATCATAGTCCAGAGTGAATCCAAAATATGTCTTCTCATCTAATTTGCTCCAGGGCATGAAGTTACAACTATTTGGAGATATCTTGAAAAAATGGGGAGCTTCTATAAACTCAGATCCAATGTTTGAAGGCACGATTAATATCTTCATTCTCACCCTAACCAGTTTGGCTCAGTGGTTACAGTGTAGCCCTCAGACTAAAAGATCGCTTGTTCAGTTGCGGTCAAGGGCTCATACCCTGGTTGCAGGCTCGATTCCAGGCCAGGTCAGGGCATGTGTGGGAGGCAGCCAATTGTTGTGTCCCTCTCATCCACGTTTCTCTCTCTGTCTCTCTCCCACCATTCCACTTTCTCTCTAAAAATCAATGGGAAAAAAATATCCTCAGGTGAGGATTAATAAATGTGTATGTATGTATGTGTGTGTATGTGTGTGTGTATATATATATATATATATATATATATATATATATATATATATATATATATATATAAAATAAAATATCTTCACTTTCTAACAAGATTCCAAAGATGCTCTGGAATGGGTTTTAGAAACTGATACTTTAGCACCTGGGACGGAAACTTGGTTCAGCACCCACAACCAGGCTCAGCAAGCCATTCAGCTGGACTACGGAGCCGATTCATGTCAGCGCCATAGGGCACCACACCAGTGTTCTTGTCATTCCCCTCGGCAGTGCGCTCATTTATATCAAAGCTCGTGCTGCCGTTCGAGTCAGGGACAGTGAAGGATATCTTCTGTGACCCTTTCTTCCACGCTTATGGTTTGCTCTTACTGGGAAAAGGTGACTGGTTGCTTCAGTTCAGCCACATGGACAGCCTCCGCCTAACACACTGATGGCCGGTAGCAGTTGGCAATGATCGCATTCCGTGAACAGATATTCTCTCTTGTCACAGTTTAGAATGCCTGATGTTTGCAGGAGCCATAAACCTTGCTTACATATTTGCCTTTGCCAGCTGCGAATTTCCCTTTTATCGTTGTTGGCCGGATGGGGCTGTAAACACTTGCCATTAGCGCTTTGCCAGTTCATCCTGGATAAGCAATATTGAAGTGACGAATGTGGCCTTGTCTTTTCAATCCTTTGGAAAAGATTAGTTCTCTCCCAATGGATATGCCTGTTTGAATGAATCTTTTTTTTTTAATTCAGTTTTTTGCAAAAGTCTTTATTTCCTTCATAGACATCTATAATTGAGGGGAAAGGTGTGAAATACTTTTTTTTCACACCGTATACCTTGCAAAGGCAAACCAGATGTGATCTGTTTTCCTATGTATTTCGTATTGCTAGAACCATCTGTCTCCAGTGATTGATCTCACGTTGGGAAGCAGCTAAAGATACATATATTTTAAGACTCTCTTATAGGAAATAAGAGTGCTCTTTTAGATTAATGTGCTAAAAGCCTCTGCTCATTTCTAATGGATGATCCATAATTTACATCAAAATTTCAATCACTGTAAATTAGTACAGCCATTTCCTTAATGAATCTTGTTACTAGAATCTTCTCTTATTTTTACAAAACAGTCCAGGCATGGATGTTTACAATTTTTTGTTTAGCATAAAATCAGAGTATCCAGAGTATTTTCCATTTTAGTTTGTGAAATTAATAAATTACCAGTATTATTTTAAAATAAGTATCTTCCATGCACCTTTTTATAAAAAATATGTTCTATTATTCATCCCTTTTCATCTTCTATTAAATTTTGTAACAGGGAAAAGAGAAAATTATGTGTGTCCTCCTACCAGACATATAAATATTGTGAGTCATCTTATAAAATAAGGTTGTTTGTTTCTTATATATGGCCGTGAGAAGCACAAGAGTAAGTCATATTTAGTCTGATGGGATTTAGCAGTCAAAATGTTCTCTGCATCCACCGAAGAGACATGTGTGGGCATAGCAAAGGAGAAAGTTAAAAAAGCGAATGCCTGTGACCTAAAATTTTTATTGTAATTGTTAGTATAACTCATATGGCGCCTTAATACCAATTCAGGTCATTATGGACGTAAAGACCTGGTATGTGTTTACTCCACAGTGAAAATAAACACTGATTTACTAATCATACCGAAACATGGGGAGCATCAGGACTCAACTCACATCAAATGATCAAATTGAATGGAAAGGCTATCTCAATACAGGCTGATGTTGAGGTAGAAAAAATGGCTCAGTGCTTCAGCTGAGGTGGCCTTGGGGGACCAAGGGGCTTACCTCAATCAGATGTGTGGCCTCCACAGCGGGGTTTCACTGTTCTGATTCCCACAGAGCCTGCAAGTGGGGTTCCTTTACAGCACAGTGGTTTCCTCAGGTGCTCGGGGAGCCACCCAGCTACCTGCGCCGATGCTCCCAGGGCTGCGAGGTAGAGTGGGTAGGAGCAGACAGGAGCAAGACCTACTGCTCCTGCCTTTAAACTGAGGCAGCACGTCTCCTCTTACCTGTGTTACATATTAGGCTTCTTCGTAGCATTTCCTCTTAAGAAAGGTTTGAAGAGATTTAAAGAAAACACTGTTATAACATAGGCCTCTGGGTAGAGTCAAAACATTCTCTAAGAGACAAAAATCGCAAGAGAAGAGTCATAGTTAGGAGAGAATAGTTAGGGCCTTTCTTGTAGGAATTAGGATAAAATCACATATGTGAGCCCTCTTTCCTGGTAATAGATAGATAAATAGATGCAATACACACACAGATGTGTATATGCATTATTATGTTCATATATGTGTGATTATATGTCTATATATGTGTGTGATATGTACACAAATATGTAGAGAGTCTATACATAGATGTATAATCGCACATCCACATACATATAATCACATGAGAGAGAGAGAGAAAAAGATTAATATAGCAACACATGTTGTTGCACACCTCTTATGTCCCAGGGACTATGCCAAATACTGGACCAACATAAAAGAATCAGACAGACAAGGTCCCTGACCTCACAGGAAGGCAAATACTAAGCAAGTAAACAAGCTAATTGAATAGTTATAGAGTTTGAGTCCTGGTGTAAATGAACAGAAGGGCATGTAGAGAGAGGCACTGGTTTGATACTGGAAGACAGAATGGAGCATCTCCACTTGAAGCACCAGAAAAAAACTGGAGATCTCAGGTGTTCAGCTCTAGTCTTGGCTCTCCCACTGACAGTCTCGTATGGCCGGGTAAGATGATTCCTACTGTGGAGGTGGTAGGACATACCTTGGTGTGGTCCATACTGTTTGGAACTCAATTTATCTACATCTCACTAGATGTGCACATGAGAGGCTTACTTTAAACATCTGGGGGAAAATGCATGTAAGACTTTGCTAAGGGCTGGATTGGAACAGAGTAGAGAACTCAGAAATGAAGGTCAAGTGTGGAAGCTCTATAGAGCTGATGGTTGAAGCTATGGGTATGGGTAAAATTATCAAGTGGAAAATGTATAGACAAGGGGAAAGAAGAAAAGAGAAGAGAAAGGAATGGAAGACAGGGAGAGAGACCAGAGAAGGAGGAGGAAGAGGATCCATGGACAGATTGGCGAGGTGTGAACAGTCTCACACAACCAGAAGACAATTCCACCAGATCCTATCATGACATCACTGCCTGTCCCACCTGTGCTTGGCTTGCCTGTCACAGACCTCTCCTCCCCCAAGGGAGCAGTGTGGCTGTTCCCTAGAGCAGAAAGGAAGGATGAATGGATATGTAGGGAAGAGGGGCTATAAGCTGTCCAGGTGTGGCTGGATCAGTATAAGGAGTTTGGACCACAAGCAGTCATTTTTGGTAGCAAATATAAAAGTTGAAGTTTGAAGTAAAATGGAAAATGGTATAAGGGGCACACTTACCCTTGTTGGCTTTATCCTCATTCCTTTTTCTAGTAACTGAGTTTGAGTATTATATAACTTCTTTAAAATTGATTTACTCATATCTCTGAGACATGGGTATCATTCTACTTAAACTGATAGTTAGTAACTAAATCTACTCACCCCCCATGGTCCAGTGTAGAGTCCAGACTGAGAGTCACTCAGTAGATGCTGCTTGAATAAATAATTATCTATATATATAAAAGCCTAAGTGACCATTACAACCAGTCGACCAAATGACCGGTTGACCGGTCAACATGGCATGAAATGACCACCACGGGTCAGATGCTCAACACAAGAGCTGACCCCTGGTGGTCAGTGCACTCCCACAGCCAACCTCCTGTAGCAGGCCAAACTCCCGCAGTCCCTCCCCACAGCAGGCCGCCCCTGATGGCCCCGATTGGGATTGGGTGAGATGCCCCGATTGGCCCCAATCACTGGCCAGGCCGAGGGATCCCACTTATGCACAAATTCCTGCACCTAGCCTCTAGTTCATGAATAATAGGCATCAGGTTAGGTTTCCTTCAGCAAAAGCACCAGGGCTTGTTTATTTTTCAGCAATTACATGCAAATAAGGCTGTTAATGTTTGCAGCTTCAGTTCTATAGAAGAATATTTAATGTTTCTCATTGGGGAATCACCCACTATTTCTTTTAAGATTACTAAAATCCTAATGTCATCTTTTTCATGTTCCTTCTATCATTACATCATGTTCCACCTGCAGAATAAATCCAAGTTGGAGGTTTATACCCTTAAATTAAAAAATCATTTGTCTATCTGCACCTTTTCAGTGTTTTAGAATCTTAAAAATTCAGCACAGGAATAAGGGTAGTAGCTCCTTTTTGCTATTACACTCTGATTTCCTTTTGGAAAGATGCAGTTTCTTGGAAAACATAATACATCAATTATAATTATCATCATAGTTTGAGATGGCGTATTTTTTTAATGGTGCTTTACTGAAAAGCACCAATGCAAGGAAGATATTCCAGAGTGTCTAGAAAGCCTCAGAGAAGAACCCTTCACTTTTGGTCTCATATACAAATAGAGGGCAACTAGCTTCTGAATTAATACATCCATGTATTCATCACTGACATTTTGTAGTAGCCCAAAGGTCATATTGAAGGATTCTGTTCATGCATAAGAGGCAGAACTTACTCTCTCACACTCTACCTAATGGGTTCACAGATCATCTAACTGTGCAAATCATTAAACAAAAGAGCGGTGTAGAATTTGTCTTGTTTTATATTTTTCTGTTTGTTTGATGATAACTCAAGTGTATTCTTATATGACATACTGGAAAGTTCTTTTGGACTATTTACTTATATATCGAGAGCAGTAAGCATTGGAGGCCTCTGCACTGAAAAACAAAATAGGCCCAGCAAAAGGGTGACCAAGTTTGTTAATCCAGATGAAATGCTAAACATTATGGTGGCATATTGCCCTTAGGAAATTTTATTTCCTCATTGAGAATTTCTTTTATAAAGAGAAATCAGGCTCCGTGAACTCTAGATAGTTATACAAATGGCCAGGCTGATGGTGACCACTGCCCCCCCCGCCAAAGTGCAGCACTTTGCCATCATCATTCCATGCCAGTGTCCTATTGGCATCCCCTGCCATTCTCTGTCCTATTGGCACCCCCTGCCATGCTCTGAGTGTTATCCTTCCCTTGACTACTGGGATGCTACCCACTCTTGATTTTGGTCCTACCCCTCTGCCGATCAGAGCCACCATATCAGATAAAACTCTTGCTAGTGAGGCATTAGCTCACGGCTACTGAATTTGTAACCGTGGGTCAGATGAGTGCAGTGTCAATTATGGTTTACCATGCTGTGTCTCTTTGCTGTTTACCTTGTGTCGCAGTGGATATGACTTTATTCAAAATAACTGGCAAAGGGTATTCCAGCGTGTCACTCAGGTCCTGGTAGCACACAGTAGGTACACTCCAAAAGTAGCAGCTGATAGGCTGTAATGAAGAGATGGAAAGGGTTACAGGAAGCCAGCAAGGTATTGGTGCTGGTTGTGAGGTCTCTGGACCAACAGCATCAACATCTCCTGGGAACTTGTTAGAAATGCAAGTTCTCCATCCCTACTCCAGACAGGCTGAGTCTGAAACTCTGGGATGGAAGCAACAGTCTGTGTATTATCAAGCTGTGCAGGTGATTCTGATGCATGTTTAAGTTGGAGAATCTCTGCAATACAAGATGAGGAAGCATTCTGGGACTAGAAATAATTATAATGTGTAACCATAAATAATGGTGAAAGAAATCCTGCAAGAAGTGGAATTGGGGGAAAGGGCTGCAGACAGAGCTATGGCTTTGGGTGGCAGTCTGGTACATTGTGGCCTGGCAGAGAGGAAGGCAGGGCTCCTTGTTCACCGCTCTCCATCTCCTAACCCAACCGGAATGAAAGGGCCACAGAACCGGGGTGATGCAGGGTGCCTCGCTCAGGGTGAAAATGATCTCCAGGGCAACAGAGGTACCTGACACTACTGTGTTCATGCCGGGCCTGCTGAAATACCAACAGTGTTCTCCAGGGTGTTACAGTGGAAGTTTTATATTGTCGGAGGCATCTTTCAGGAAGTGGCAGAGGAGAGAAAAGGAGAAGGTGAGCAGGCAATTAAGTGGAAGCCTATAGAACAGCATCATAGCAATTGCCGCAGCATAAGAGGAATGGCTAGCAATTCTGTGAGTCCGAGTCAGAAAAAGCTACAGTGAGACACCTGTCAAAAATTCCACAGAAATTATAATCTGAAGCCCTTATACAGGGCCAACCTATTTTCTTTGCGAGGGTGGACTGCTGCTGCTGCAAAAAAAAAAAAATAGTGTGAGAATGTAGACTTGAAAACTGATAAGAACACAGATGAGTATTTTCATTACTAAAGGATTCTTGATCAAAATATTGAAGCAAGTCTTCCTTTACCTTATGTGTCTCAAATACATGTAATCTACTTTTTTTTTCATATTGGTACTTTCATCTGTGAAAAAAACAACAAAAAACGTTTGCACTTGAAAAGAGTGTTCCATTTTTTTGCATTTCTGAGTGCTAGAGAAAAGATTGCTGGGACATTCTGAGTAGAAGACGTAAAGTAATCTCTATTGAGAAACAGCCATACTCTTTAGCAGAGTTTTTGGTGATAATGATGACCAGTAAGTTTTCTGTATCACCAACAGGGTACTGCTATTGAAACATGCCCCTCTTAAAAGATTGATGTGTATTTTCTCTCCTTTTCTTTCTTCTCTCTCAGGCACCCATTCCAGTTTTCTTGTGTCCCCACCTCTTCAATAAACCTGTTCTCAACAAAAGCTCCATAATCCTCATGTCTCAAAATCCAATGGACACTCCCAGGATGCATGTCTATTAACATTTGAATGTCAGGAATTTGATACTGTCACTTTCTTCTTCTGGGAACATACCTTTTCTTGACTATTTTATACCACCCACTCCTGGTTCTTATCTTTTCTTTCTCCTTATTCTTTTATGACTTCTCCCACTTTCTCAATATCTGTAAAGCCTTGTCTCAAGACCTTGTTTTTTTTGTTTTGTTTTGCTTTGCTTTAATTTATTCCACAACTTTTCCCTACATCTTCCCATCCACATGCACAGTGTCAGTTTTTATCTAAGTATTAAATGCTCCCAAGTCTATAAACTGGCAGTCCCCTCTGGGGCACAGACTTGGGTGCCACCAACATATATGGACTTGAGAATGGAGGAAGACACACCACAAAGAACACAGAGTCAGAAAATTAGGAGAGGAACCAAAGAAAGACATGCCAAGGGAATGTGGAAAAGTGGCCAATGACATCAGACACTGTGGAAAACATTCAATAGATTTCATCTGTAGAAGGTGCAGAAGTTGGCGGGGACAGCAGTCAGCTGTCAGATGTGAAGGAAGTGTAGGTAGCAAGGAAGTGTAGCTCACTCTTTTAAGGATCAGCTCTATAATGGGAAGTCAAAGGGGTACCGGTATATACAGAGACACATGGGACCAAAGGATGGTATTTTAATTATGGAAGAGATTGAACCATGTTTTTCAACTGTGCAGGGCTGAATTAATAAATAAGGAATTATGGAAAATATAAGATAGGAATTATCAAGCAAGTTAGATCTCAGGCCCAGCAGGGATAAGAAAGTTTTCATCAAGTTTAAGTTCACTTCCCATAGCAAAACCAAATGTCTGTTATAATAACAAATATAATTGCAGTTCCACCATGTTATATTTTATTTAGTTGGTTCTCTATTGGCATTGGATTTCATTTGATGAGCCATTATCATCAACGTTATGTCATCATTAACATCTATGGACTGCTTACTGTATGCCAGGCATCATGCTAATTGTGTCGGCATTTTCTCTAATTTTCAAAGCAGATGTGTCATGTAGCTATTTTTATTATCTCATTTTGAAGGAAAAAATAACAGGGCTTAGGAGAGGTTAAAAATTTGCTCAAATTTGCAAAGCTAAAAAATGGAGGAATGAGGATCTGAATTCAGTTGTGTTTGAGCCTTGACCCTGAGCTCTCCACCACAATGGTATACCACCTCCAATTTATGCTATTGTGAATCATGGTGCTGTGGACATATTTGAGAAAAGTCCTTTTGAGGTGATGAACTTGGAGTATTTGAGCTCATGTTTGAGTTGATTACCTTTATGACAACTGCCCTCTATTCTCAGTTATAATGTAAGATCAATTCAGGCTACCTCAGCTCCCAAGTAGACCCAAGGTAGAGCAAACTCCTTGCAGGGCCAGCCTGGCAGACCCTTCTCATTTTCCACAGTTTCAAAGTGTCCAAAATGGGGTGGGCCTGTAAGAAAGTCTCCAGTGATGTGGACAGAGAGACCAATTGGTTATGGTGGTTAATGAGTCTGGGTAGAAACACTCTAATTGGTCTAAGGACCAGGCCTCATCAAGATAGAGCTGAGTCTCACAGAGCAGATATGTATGAGGGTAGAGCCAGAGTCAATGTTAACTAAAACATTATTAGAAATAATAGTTCACTTAGCACCTGGCAACAGAGAGTACATAGAAGAAGGTTTCTTCCAGTGAGTTGAGATTTTTATAAATGAATTTCAGGAATGTCTAGAGTTGTTCTAGACATTCCTGCAATTCACTTACAAAATGTCTATTAGCATGAAAAAAAATAGGGCGGTAGTTAGAATTAAAATTAAACAGCCTACTATTTTTTTATTCTACAGTGCCCATAAGAGACTTACCTATATCTCCAAGCAGCTAGCCAATACTTATTTGCAAAACAGGGAAATGATTAGTTCTAGTTTTGAACAGCATGATGAATATTCTCAAGATATACCAGGCGATGAGGAGAGGAGAAAGGCAAGGAAATTCTGATTTTCCACAGTTCAGGGTAACAGGAAAAAGTCAGGGGCCCACATTTCCTGATCTCTAAAGAGAATTTCATTTAAAAAAAATAGAGTCTGTTATCTAACAAAGAAATTACAAGGGCATTTCAAACTTCACTTGAATCTTATGAAGATTAAAGATAATCAAACTCATAGCCTACACTTCCACATCCTCCTCTCTTCTCTTTCCCACTTCTGGTTCCAGAGTGTATCACCCACTCCCCCGACACAATGTGGCTTCTCTGTCCACTCACTCTCAGATCTTGAATGAGTAGGCTGAGCTCGACCTTCTAGCTTCTTTCTTTTTTCTTACCCAGATTCTCACCCACAAAGTTGAGTTCAGGAACTAATTCAGCATAAATGACTCCCTCTAGCCCAGTCTCTCTGTGCCTGCTGTCTGACTGTACAACGCTAAGACATGGCTAAAAGGGAAAGGGATGTCACCCAGGCGGCCACTGAGAGGAGACCTGAACAGACAGATAAAATGTCCCCTTTGTAATAAGCTTGGGAGAAGAGGAAAAGGCTGGGAACACTCAGAAGTTTTAATGGATGTTGTCCCAGGCAACATATATTATGGGGGTAAAAGAAAAAATAAGCATTCAAGTTATTAATATTCTAGGCCCCTCCCCAGATAGGGACAATTTTGTAGAATGGACTACCTTCCTAAAAGTGGTTGATAATATAAAGATTACAAAGAATTGGCTCAAAGTTGAAGATTCACAGATAATCATATTTTTCTAGGGGGAAAAGTGAAAAAAAAAATAACACCCCACAATTTCTTGAATCAAGAATATGCAGCAGGAAAAGGACTTCGGGAGCTTTTGGAAATCACTTTGTGGGATTATAGGCCAATTCTTCCACCTTGCCCCTGCCTCCCCTCATCACCAGCTCTGAGCATGTGCCCCAGGATCCTTGGAGCATGGACACTGCTGAGATCCCTTGGACAGGTGCCTGTGGGCTCAGGGGAAGGAAGCTGGGCTGGGGATTCTACTGGGGCCCCACTCCCCACCCTTTCGGTTATTGTTAGGGGGGAGGACATTAGGTCCTGGTAAATATGCTTTTAGTAGGAAAATAGTCCAATTTCTCATTTATTCTTAAACTTATTGCAGAGCTTGGGTTACCCTTTGCTATTGTTGAAGGTGAAATTCTTAAAAACATGAGGGAGGGGGAGTGATGGAACAGCTCAAAAAATTGCATTGTAATAAATCATCAGCTAGATGGAACTCGTCCAAGCAATATGAAGGCACGATCGAATGAAGTGGCTTTGCTACTAACAAAAATATGTAATTTATCATTTAAAGCAGCCACTGAACTAGAAGACTGGAAGGCTGCCAAGGTGATACCCATCTTTTTAATAGGACTAAAGGTGATCTCAGAAATTATACTTCTGTGGGTTTCATGTTGACGCTAAGAAAAATGTCTTTACAATTAAAATGATCTCCCATAGAGCCTTGCACATAGTTTATAAAAATTGCTTGGCCCACAGAATCATCACAAGGACTAGAAAATTTGCCTTAACGCCACCCACAATATCTCTCACAGCGTCCACTTCCATGCACCCCTCCAACAGAGACCCAGATCCTCACAGGGGAAGATAACCTAAGGGCACACACACCTGTGAATTAAATAGCCCAATACATGTAAAGTCCTGGGCACAACGTGGTGTGGCTAGCCACAAGGATGACATGAAAGTGTGTTTGGTGTTGCTGGTGTGTTGTTCTTAATGTTGTTATGAATCATATACCCAGACATTAAAGGCACATGAGCAATTGTATAAGCTGGCCCATAGAAGCCCTCCTTTTCTTGTCTTTGATTCTTCCTGTGCCATTATTAGCACCTCCTTCTCTCATCCTGCCTGGAAGACAAGGACATTGTATCTCAAGACAGAAATACAGTATGATTTGGGCCACGTGTTTGAACTAGAGACAAATGCTGCTTTCAGGGTATGGTTTGAAGGGCAACATCTAAAATAGGAGGACCTTTTAACTGTGTTATGTGAAAAGAGAGAATGACCTTGGACAGGTGGCTCAGTTGGTTGTAGCATCTTCCTATACACCAAAAGGCTGTGGGTTTGATTCCCAGTCAGGGCACATACCTAGGTTGTGGGCTTGATCTGGTCAGGAAGGCAACTGATCTATGTTTCTCTCTCACATTTCTCTCTCTCTCTCTCTCTCTCTCTCTCTCTCTCTCTCTCTCTCTCTCTCTCTCTCTCTTTAAAAATTGGTGAAAAACATATCCTCAGGTAAGGATTTTTTAAAAGGGCATGGATGCTGTCAAATTGATTTCTAGAATCATGAGCCAAGGAGTGTTCTGCAGCTCACTGTCACTAGTTGACTCATGCTCAGATCTAAGAGGGAGAGAATTCATATTTATTAGGCATTCACTGTGTCCCATTAATCCTCCTAAAGATCCAAAGAGGGAGGGCGTCCTCTCTATTTTGAGGGAATTGAGGCCCAGCGTGGCTAGACCAAGACCATAATAGGGAATGGCTGGGGTGCACCTCTGGATGGGCTCAAGCCCTCTGTTCTAGGCCAGCCTACCTCTCCTAAACGCCATGTGACCCCAGCGATGGTTTCTATAACACTTTACAGACTTCCTCAGAGCTACGGTGATAGTGAAGAAGAGCTCTCTGAATCTGATTTCCTGATAGTGAACATTCTGAGGAGACAGTCTCAGAAGAATCTGTCAAGAAACAGAGTCACGGGGAGAAATCAAGTCCTGTTATAGATTAAATGGGTGGGAGAAGCTCATTCTTTTGAAATGATAAGTTTTCATCAAGGAAAGATGGAGTGAAGCAACACAGAAGTTGTTGATGACAAGGGGAATTTCAAGTGTCCATGTTTGCTGAGGACACATTTCTTAGGGTAGGTTAGGGGACGAAAATATGATGGAAGTCCAAAGAACATGAAATGACAACCTAAAACCAAGCAGCGACTCAACAGGTAAATTAAATGTAATACAGACAAGTGCAAAGCAACATATACAAAAAATATAGTACATGTGTGGGCACATATACATTTATTTTGTTTGATGGAATCTTTAACAGTCCTTTATCGATGATGAGTTCCAGGTTATCTATATACCTTTCAAGACAAAGACAGAGTCATCAGTGGAGAATTGAGTAAAAATAGCTATTCCATGTGCAGCAGCTGTGGGAAAACGCATATGTGCAATGTGTAAGTTAATATCCGATCATACAGAGGAGGAAATGTACCAAGATGGTGCAGTGTGGGCCACCATCTCATGCACACATTTCTGGATCATGCTTTGCTCCTATGTTTACTCTTGTCACTCACTTCACAAATGCAACAGCGGCAAGAAAAACAACAACAAACAGGCCGAAAACGTGTCATGAAACTTGCAAGAGCTGTGAACGGAGGAGTAACTCCTCCAAGAAAAAAAGTAAGAATAAGAGCGATGATGACAAACACAGGTTCAGCAGGACAGGCCTGGCGGGGTGGGGCGGGTGTGTGCTGTGGGCAATGAGGGATGGTGTGAGGGACACAAGCGGATCCCCTTCTTTTCTTTGCTCAGAAGCGAAGAAACAAGGACAACGCTCAGGGAAACCCAGTGGCAGCGACTCTAAAGGGAGAGAGGGACACGGATCCTGAACACAGCGCGTGAATTCCTCCCACCCGCCTCCCACCCGCGCCCCTTTGGTTTCATCTGCGCTCAGACGTGTGGGGGAGGTTAGTGAAAGGGATTGCGCTTTGCAAGAACAGCACCTCCTTTCATTGTCAAGGATGAAAGTACAAGGACCCCCACTTCACTGCTTCAGGGCGCAGGCTGCCGATCACCAGCTGGGGACCTGGAGAATGGCCCCCCGAAGTCCTGTGGTGCACAGTTAGGGGTACGTGGGCTTTTCCATCTTCCGGGGAGCCTGCTGCGTGGGCCGCGGAAGAGGGGCAGCCTCCTGCCTGGCTGGCCTGTTCGGCTGCGGGAATTGTCATGTCTGTTCGCTGCTCTGACAGGTTTTACAAGTTCCTGATTCACAAAGGCGCCACTCAATGCTCTTCAGGAGCTGTGGCTGGCATTCCGTTTCTGCTCCAAAATGCACAGGAAACAGCGAAGAAAAGTCGGGTTCCCTAGAAAGGGGGGCCAGCCCAGGGGTGAGGTCGCCTGCTCCGGTCACTGTGTCGCCTCTAAGAGCCAGCACACCAGCTGTCCTCTGCTTGCACCGGCAGACGACCCAAAACCAAGTGGTTGCGGGAAAAACACACGCACGGAACACTGTGATGGGCTGTTGGACGAGGTCGCATGGCTCCTAACATTCCCCTGGGAGCTCCTCTGGGCGAGCGAGCTCCGTGCATGGCTTTGTGCCTGTGAGCCCTCGTCCCAGTTTCCAGAGGACTCTGCGTACCCGGGCCAGGGGTAAGGAAGCTGGATAAAGTTTTCTCAGGTCTCTTCCTGTTTCATGGGCCACATTGGACCATTCGGATAAATTCTGCTCTGGCCACCAAGGGGACTGATTCTCACCCTGGCGCCCTCTCACAGGGAGCAGCGGGAGTGCGGGGGCCCATTCAGAGTAACTGTCGCCTGTGTCACCAGCAAGGTGCCTGGGCTAAGATCATCCATCGATATACAGCCAAACCCCGCAGCCCTGGCAACCTAGGAGGGGTCTGAGCATGGACACGGTAGGGTGAGGCCACGGTCAAGGAGCACCCTGTGGTTATAAACCACTGGGACACTGCACTGGCGTCCCTAAACACCGCAGCAATCGTCTACCTTCCTTCTCCTGCACTTGCACTTCTTTTACCTGGGATTCTGTTGGTGACCAGAGGCATCTCAAGGCCTTTGTGTTTAAGTCCCTTTTTACTCATCTCCACCTCCATTTCTAGCAGAGAAGGAGTTTTCCAATCTCTGAAAGTGCATCTGCCTGGGTATTTGAATAAATGAGTAACTGCTGCGTGAAAACAGTTTCCATTGCCCCCCTCTTGCCCGAGCTGCGCCTCTTTCCTGTCAATTATTGAGCTGGTGATTCCGGTGACTAATGTGAAGCCTGCAGCCATGCTCCCCCACGTGTCCATCAATACCAGCAGGAGGTGGATAAATGGAATCAGGTGGGAACAGGCAATAAGTCATCTTGGAGGGAGGCCTCTTTTTGTTGTTGTTGTTTCTCTGAGTTATCTTTGAAATGGCTGCTTCTATGTTGGTCCAGACTGGCAGGATTACATAGTATAAGGCCTGGTGAGCTGAGAAATTTCTATCAGTATTCATAATACAGGGACCCCTGACTCAAAGAAGGCAGACAAACCTTTCTGGAATGTAGAACAAGAGTACCGGAGAGTGGGGTACCGCTTGGGGGTGAAATGAAAGGGATGGTATGTTTTTACTTTGAAAAGGGAGGGGGGAGATAAAAAGAGTAGTGATTTGTTTGTTTTTCATTAGCGTATGTTTACTTGAACATGGAAAATGTATTTCAGGAGCACGTGGTCAGTTCCATTCATTTCTGATCACCCAAGGATCATTAATTCTGACTGCAGAAACTGGGTGACATTTCATAATAAGATTGTCTGCAATCCCTGTTAAGTTGAGCTGTGGTGGTACAGAAATCCTATGCTATCTCAACCATCTTGGAGCAGGTATGGGTTTGGGGTCCTTAAAAAGTTGTCTCTGGAAGGAGATAGTAGCTGAAACCGATGGAGTTTTAGCAGGCGTGCTTTTCCTCAGCTGAGGGGTGCTGACAGCCCAGACAAACTTCGTTTCGGGGAAATCACTCATTAGACAAGGCAGGTAGACTTTTTCAGAGCATGTGGGCTCCTGATTATAAAAATCTGAGCAAGTTTGATGGCAGGAAAGGAATACCTGTCACTCAAAGTGTATGCACGATAGCCCGGAACTGGCAGATCACTCCGGCTGGTTTTACATCCCCGGAAACTGCATTTCCTAGAACAGACTCACTGGAAGCTAAATCCGAAGTTAACACCAAGGAACTTTGAACTTTTAGAATTTTCATAATTTAATTAAGCTAGTATTGTGGCTAATATGTTGTCTGGGTGTGTTCTGCAATAGCATATTCCTGAATAATGCCAATATCTATTTAAAATAGCACTTCCATTCAAATTCCACTGATTTGCCTATAATACACTCTCATTGACAAAATATATGACTCCTGTACAAATGAACCCAGCTTATTTTGATTAAGGTTTTGACTTCAAGTGTTTTTGCAACTATTACATAGAAATTAGCTTTCAATTTCCCCTTTTACAGATGAATATAGTATTTGCCACAAAAAATATATCATTTAATACAGGGGTCCTCAAACTACGGCCCGCGGGGCCACATGCAAATACAAATATTGTATTTGTTCCCATTTTGTTTTCTTACTTCAAAATAAGATATGTGCAGTGTGCATAGGAATTTGTTCATAGTTTCTTTTTAAACTATAGTCCGGCCCTCCAACGGTCTGAGGGACAGTGAACTGGCCCCCTGTTTAAAAAGTTTGAGGACCCCTGATTTAATATATACCATTATTTAGTTAACCTGTTGCATAGAATCAAATTTTTTTCCTTCTTTCAAATCCATTTTTTCCCCTCTCTCCTTTGGCAAACTACAATAACTTGGGAGAGGAAAAACACACACAAAAACCTCAGGTTGTTTCTTTCTTCTATGGGATATGGTCGAAAGAAGCCCATAATTCATCCTGACGGTTCTTCAAAGAGAAAGGTTTCCAAAGTCATCATTATTGGACCAATAACAGAGAGGCACTCCGCAGAAGGCAATGGGGCCACAGGAAGATATACAGGCTGCTCCTCACATTTTGACTCCTTTGATCCACAGATTCTCTTCCTCATCCCCTGTCTTCTCACTAGGAGACCGTGTCTCCTGCTTTATTTAGACAAATGCCAAATGACATGGCTAATGCCCTCTCTCCTCAAAATCTCCCTGCATCTTCTTTATGCTTGCATTCCCCTTGCAGCATAGCGATTCAACGTTTCTCATCTCATGGCACAAATAAAGTTCTTACTAAAATTATGTCAGACCAAAATATATTCTATATTTTGCCAATCTGATAAAAAATAGATATAATTTTGATTTATTCATACTGGATGGCTACTGTTGTGTTGGCTGTTGTCATTTATTTATTTGACAATCAAAGGGAACAGAGGTCAGTGCCCCTGACTAAATAGTAAGGTGTTGCGCGTGTTAAAAAATGATTGCAGCGCATCAGTGTACTGCGGCACACCATTTGAAAATCTCTGATGTAATGAATATTTGCCCAGTTTCTAATGACATGAGTTCTGACTGACTCTTCGCCTGTCCACCAGCTGTGGGATCCTCACCAAGATGTAACCTCTCTAAAAGTTTTCTCTTTTGTGAAAATAAGAAAAACGACCTTAGCACATTGTATTATAAAGATTCATTTTTCATATACATACAGTGACTTAACATACAGCCCTAACATAAAATAATATCTCACAAGTTGGTAGCCAATATTATTCATTCACTGCAGTTATTTATTTATCCATGACAGGGACCGTGCCAGTCACTGGGGATGCACTGATATGTAAGGCCGTCGGGGACCCTGCTTGCATGGAGCATTCAGTCGTGGCCAATGGCTTTTAGACATCTGCATGCTTCAGAATCAGCTGGAGGTCTTGTTAAAACACAGATTGCTGGGCCTCATCCCCAGAGTTTCTGAGTCAATAGGTCTGAAGAGGGCCCAAGAATTTGCATTTCTTTCTTTTTTAAAAAATTCAATGATGGTGATGTGACTGGGATTCAATTGGTTAAAAAAGGTCTCTTGGAAGAGAGGCTATTAGAAATGGGCTCTGAACAAGAATATCGCACAGTGTTTTGGGGTTAATGAATCTGAGGGATTAACAGTGTCTTAGACACGGTAAACAATCAATGAATAGTATTTCTGATGACAGTGATGATGATGAGAGAAAGATGAGGAGAAGGAGCACTGAATAGATGGAGATGCTGGAAATTTTCAAGTAGTAGTAAGCATATGACCAAACAGCAGATTTTAGGATAAGCATGGCAAGATGGGAAAAGTTAAGTTAAATCGAAGAGGAAGATCCATGTCAAGAATGAGGAGGACTGTAAGTATCAGACTGGTGCATTAACATTTGCTTAATTGTAGGCAGTGAAGAGCCACTTGCATTTGATGGATTCTGGTTGCAGTCTAATGGTCTTTAGGTCCTCTCTCTAAGGTAGGCATACCATGTACCTGCATTTCCCCAACAAACACAGTGCAGAGGAACACTCAGGCAATGGAATGATAACCTTTTTCTAAAGCTGTATATTAAGTGGACTGACAGTTTCTCTTTCTAAGTAACAGTTATTCTTTTCTAACAAGTTAAAATGAGGCGCTGATGGTATTGGTCCATGAGTCACTCTTTGAGAAACACTGGTCTAGTCTATTATTTTCATTGCTGTTATTGTGAACCGAACATCTTTCTCTCTTTTGCTGGTGCCACCAGACTCTCAATCAGGCTGGAAAACTTGGAGGGGTCCTTTACTCTTCTTTATACCTCTCTTTCTCACTGCCGCCTCTTTGAAAAAACTGTTTTCAGGAAAAATACAAACTTTTCCTAGCTACTCTCTTTTTTATACAATTCTTCCTATGTGCTTCTTCCAGATTAATGTCTGTAAAATAAGCTCAAAATATGTCAACTTTATGCTCCAAATCCTCTTTTGATTTTCTCCCTTCAGAAAAAACATCCAAATTTATGACCCCAGACATTTCAGTCTTCAGAGTTTTGAGACATTTGATCTCCACTGGAGGAAAAGAATATTTCCAGGAAATGAAAATGATCTGTGTTCATTGGTGTAAAATAGCATGTTATATTTACTTGGGCTAAAACCAGAAGTTCATTTTGGTTAAACCAATGTTTTCAAATAGTGGTCCTCAGATCACCCCCGCATGTTTGTCACAAATGCAGATTTGTGGCTACCTCTGATTCTCCCACCTCTGAGTGGTGGGAACTTAACAATCTTCAACTTTAACAAACTGCTGCAGCTCACAGTGAGAGGATCACTGCCCTGGGTTAAGATCAGGAAATAAATAAATGTAGAAAGATAAAGTGAGACCGGGTTTAACAATGAATATATAGACAACCATTTTCAGATCTTTTCTGTGGAGAGTAGTTACCATTTTTAAGGATGCCAGTGTAATCAGCTGTGAATGATAAGGGAGAAAGTGCTGGACACAGGAGGAACAGTGTTGGAGAGAGCCAATGGGAAATGTACTAGAATTGTCCAGGTCAGAGAAGAAAGGTGACAGTAGGAGTCAAGAGCCAAGATTATTTAGGAGGCATTTAAGAGGTATCTTAAAAATAACTTGCTGTCCAGTTAGAGTGAGAAGTGAGGAAAGGGAAGGAATAAGGAGTGATCCACTAAATTTTCTATTTGGGGTATCTAGAGAGTGGGAATTGCCATTAACTAAGGCATGAATCACAGGCAAGAAAACAGAGGCTAGGGAAAGAAGATAATTAAGTTGTTTTTGGTCCTGCTGAGTTTCAATTGTTGATTCAGCAAAAATGTATGGAAGGTCTGTTATGTACCAGACATCTTGCAAAGCAGTGGGGAAACCAGTGAGGAAGATAGAAAGTCCCTACCACTCAACACTGGAGAGAATTGAACCAATGATGGAAATAATGTTGGACCCGTGTCATGGCTGGGAGTGCATCGCAGGTGTCCTTGTCAGAGACAGTGCTTGAAGACTTCCCAGAGGAAGTGTCATTCCATTAAAACCTGAGGGATATATTGGAGTTTCAAGTCAAAGGGAGGACAGGGGAGAAAATATTTGCCAATAATCACCCCCCCCCCAACACAACACAAAACAAAACAAAACAAAAACAGTGTGTGCAAAATGCAAATATAACCAAGTGAGGGGTACCTCTGAAGAACTGAATGGAGTTTGTTGGAACAGAAGTGAAAGAGTGAAGTAGCAACCCTTAAGTGGCAGGGTAATTAGGGCAGTGTCCACTCTTCAATAATAGAAAGATGGTAAAAAACATGTTTAAATTTGTGAGGAGCTTGTTTTTCCCTAGTATAACAGTCCAGGATGAACAGACTGGGGATGGCAGTACATATGAGGGGCCTCTGCTCTCCTTGACATGTGATTTTCCATCTCTGGTCCAAGAGAGATAATCCAGTTCTTGTCATCTCCTGCCAGAACGATGCAGGAAGGGGCCAGGGAGCTCAAGCCCAGTCAGTTTAATGAGAAGAATACATCACTTCTTCTGTCATTCCATTGACCAGAGTATAGGCATACTCCAAAACCAGCTTCAGGGGGAGATGGGGAATATAGCCCAGCTAATAGCCTCCGGTATGAAAAAGGAAGGAGAGATTGTACAACATAGCAGCCTGCAGCAGATGTCAGCCAACAGAGGGGCTTGGAAATTATGGTAAGGAGTTCAAACCCCATCCTAAAGGAACTGGATAGATTTGGGTTAGAGTGCAGCATGGAGAGATTTCTAGGGAGTTCTATAAATAAAAGGTTCAATGGTAGCAAAACTTGAGCAAGGAGATGAATTAGGATGAAGAAAATGCAGGATCATTGGAGAAAAGGGGCCATTGGTCAGATATGAGAAAGGAAGAGTTGGAGAAAGGAAGGAGTCAGGGATGATTCCAAGTTTTTGGGTGGAAAACCCAATACACAGTGACACAGGAGAAGACATCTATGTAGATGGGCCCAGCAGAGGAGTGGGAAGGATCTGAGTTCAGTTTTGAAGAATTCATCAGACAGTTTTAAAGGTGGGTCAAAAGTAGGTTTGCAGTTACACCACTGTTTGTATGGAAAATAAATCCTATATAATAAAAGGGTAATATGCAAATTGACCAAACGGCCGAACGACCAGTCACTATGACACCCACTGACCACCAGGGGGAAGATGCTCAATGCAGGAGCTGCGCCCTGGTGATCAGTGTGCTCCCACAAGGGGAGCACTGCTCAGCTACTAGCTGGGCTCACGGCTGGCAAATGCAGCGGCAGTGGTGGGAGCCTCTCCTGCTTCCGCAGCAGCACTAAGGATGTCCAACTGCAGTTTAGGCCCGCTCCCCACACATCCAGTCATGCATACATGAAGCACAATGTATTCTTGTATTATTATTTATTAACTAGAGGCCCAATGAATGAAATTCATGCCAGGGGCTCAGCCCTTGCAGCCCCGGCTGCTTCTCAGCCCTGCTGCCCTATGTCCCCGCCCATTGGTCATTCTCGAAGGTTGTTCCAGAAGGTCCTTCTGCCTTCCTGTCTAATTAGCATATTAGCTCTTTATTATATAGGATTGTTGTATTATTTTCCATATAAAAAACTGTAAACCTATGTTTGCCACACCTTGTGTATAATTATCTCTGCTTGCAGAGGAGAACACTGAGACCTAGGAGCCAAAGCTGGTGACAGATGGAGTCATGGGAGCCAATCCCAAGTCCCTGTGACTCCCAGTTTTGCACCCATAACCATCTGATTATTAGCATCTTTTCATATGTCTGATTCTACACAGAGTAGGATCCCAGGACCATTTTCTGAGTTAAGTAAACATAAATAGTCCTTGGTGACCTGTGGCCACTTTTATAAATGGGTTTCCATTAAAATTAACATCCGAGCATATTCCTTTTCAGTAGACGTTAGTCGGTGAGAGCAGAAGGGAAACGTGCCAGCTCCTGCTCCTGACCGTGGACGTGACTCGGGAGGTTACTGAAATGTGGAGCCGGCTACAGAGTCACCGGCTACAGAATTACCTCTCAGCAAAAAGCTGTTTTTCATCTGCACTTGAATATTGGTTTGAAGGTTTTCCCTTAGCCCCAGATATTAAGGGAGTCGAAACTAAACAAGGCTGTGTTGACTGGGTAAACACCATATTTCCTTTTTATCACCTTTTGCCCCAAGTAGCACTGTATTGAGTTACAGCCTTATTCATTGCTTCTTCTGCAGAAAGACACTTTGAAAAATTGGGCCTTTGTAGTAATATTGACAACAAAAGCAGGTGTTGTCACCTCCCATTAGCATTAATTTAATCTGTGATTCGCTACAATAGACAACTCATACCGCCCCATTGTGGGCCTTCCTGGGAGAAATGAGGAGCCGCGGAAATGCACAGCATTGCAGAATATATAGCAAGACAACCTTTTGGGGAATATTCAATGTGAGCTGTATAAACATTTTCTTTCCTTTGATCAGTAATGAAAAGTTCCTAATTTGTTGTGTACTGGGAAGACCATTGTGGGGTATGGTTAATTGGTCTTGAAAGACAATTAATATCTGTCAGGCCCACATACAACAGGCACAGGTTCTGCAAACAGTCAGTACCTTTGCCCCCTTTTTCTCTGTTGTTCTGTTTATTGTGCCCAGTTAATGTGCTCTTTGGCCATCATAATCTCCAGCTAAATGGTAATTGCTCTACCGACGGCACTACTGTACATTTCTGACAGATCATTATTCATACTTAACCACTTGACCTGGAATAAATGTTAAAGCAATTACCACTGAGAGCTTTTCTATGAGAAAATTGAGGCAAAGTTGAGAGATAATCAAAATGCAAAGCTGATCAGGATAGCAATTGGAAAAATGGCAAATCCTATTAAACAGATTTTTATTAGCCAAGTTGATGCTAGTAGATATTATCTGGTAATTTAGTCTTATTAAAAAGAAAATAAAGCAGCTAATTGTTTACTATTCTGGAACTTATTCCAGCTTGCAATTTGCAACTGAAATTAGGCTTTATGTGGCTCATCTATTTTGTCACATTGAAATATGAAATCGTTTGGTACCAAGCACATCTGCTCAGTGCCTCTTACATTCCGGGACAAATCCCTCATTCCATATCATTTATACCTGTTGAGGCATTATGGATGGATTAATTTACAGCAACTAAGATACAAGCTAATATTTAGAATATTTTTATGAGCTCAAATATCTTAAAAGTCTGTATTCCTAAGGATTAAATTTTATCCCTGCTTTATCTTTTTTTGTATTCAAACATTGACAGAATGTTCCTTTTTTCCCCTTAAGTCAGAGGGCAACACACTTCTGAAAGTACCATGGATCTGTCCTCGTCATAAGAAAAAGGAAATTAAGGGTGGACCCCAACCTAACTATATAAATGGAAGGAACAATAATAAATTTTTTCAACATATTTAAAGAAATAATTTTAAAATTTTGCAAGCAAAATATGTCAACTGTGTAGTGATGAAAATATTAACTGCCCCAAGATTGATTTTAAAATTCACAGTGACCATTATTTCCTTGGTCTTTTATACTTCAAAACGAGCACCCTCCCATAATCTGGCCCTTTAGAATGGATGACTGTGAATTCCACCACCTGCTCCCCTTATTTCATGATCCCAGTGGCCTATAGGAAAGCAAGATTTCAGGATGACATTATTGGGAAAGTTGTCTTTTCACACTACCTTTCTGCACTAAGTTGAGGAATTAAGACAACAACACTGGACAAAACCCATTTTACTTTCTTGCCGAACTCCCTTCCCCCTACTTTTTAAAAACTATATTTTTATTGATTTCAGAGAGGACGGGAGAGAAAGAAACATGAACAATGAGAGAGAGTCATTGATCAGCTGCCTCCTGCACACCCAACACTGTGGATTGAGCCCGCAACCCGGCCAGGTACCCTGACTGGGAATTGAACCAGGACCTCCTGTTTCATAGGTTGATGCTCAGCCACTGAGCCACGCCAGCCTGGCCTTCCCCCTCCTCTTTAAAGGCTGCTTAGCTAAGAGTTTGGAGTAATTCAGTCTGTGGACTAATCTAGAGCAAAGCTCTAATTAAAAACATGTACCAAAAGAGACAGCAATCCTTAAGCAGATAGTGTAAAGTTTTACTGGCCCCTACTGATTCATGAGCCATGTTTGAAAAGTATCATTAAAATGGGGAAAACCGATTACTGATATGCCGATATTGTTATCTTGGGAGGTGCAGTTATGGGGTCTCCTCCAGTTGGTTGCTGCCATTTCTATATTAACGGAGGTTTTTTTCCCCACAGTTAATGAAAGGAGAGACTTACTTTTAATAAGGCCATAAAATATTAAGTAGGTTTTCCCCGCTTTTTTCTGGCATTTTCTTCTCCCAAAAGAGGTCTTCCAAGGTCCAAGAGTATACATTTGGCAGTCAGATAAGGAGTGGCAGTTTGTAAAACCTCGCATTGTTTTTCAGTTCTTGGGCTTGGCTTTATCAAATTGATAGCATTTGAGATAACAGACTCTAATTGTTTCAAAAATGTTCATGTAGTAATACCCCTTCCTTTTAAAGAGCCATTCCCCTCAGATTTTCTAGATGTTCTAAAAGTGGAGTACCCAGGAAAGCAAAGAATATCACAAGAATGCAATTCATTAGCTATGTTTGTGAGCAGAAATTTATTCTTGATAGAGCATATTTATTGCAAAATTCAAATAGAGTTTTTATCCACTCTGGCTTATATGTGCTGAATTATTTTACTTTAGATAGAGATGTGAAACTAAGCTGTGACTTTGCCAATATTTTATTCAATGCTGAACTTGCATGATACCTACTAAAAAGACTGAACTTGCGTGATACCTAGTAAAAAGACTGAGCTATTTTCATTTGTTTCTGAAACCTGCAAAAATCCATGGGCTTTCAAGGTTTAATGTATGTAGGTTATTTCTGTTGACTGTATTTATTCCTTTATTTAAATATGTGTTCTGCAAACATTGTATTATTTTTATGTTTTTTAATTTATTTAATATTTATTGACTTCATTGGGGTAACATTGATTAATAAAGCATATAGGTTTCAGGTGTATAATTCTATAATATATCATCTGTATGTGGGACTATTGTGTTTACTACCCAAAGTCAAATCTCTTTCCATCACCATTTATCCCCCCCTTTACTTTATTCTACCTCCCCCATCCTCTTTTCCCTCTGGTAATCACCATACTGTTTTTGTCTATGATTTTAAAAAAATTAGACCCTTTATATTTTTCAGCCATCCCTCCAACCCCCCTTTTCTCTGACAGTAGTCAGTCAGTTCTCTATCCTTGAGTCTGTTTCTATTTTGTGATCCCATTTGTTTATTTTTTCTTTTGTTTTCACGCCCAAGGGGATATATAAAGCACCTGAGTCTGCCGGGATATCCACACCCTGGTGCAGGCAGCTGAGTCCTATGCACAGTTTTTGAACTAACATCCCTTGCCCCCTTTCTTTTGGATACTGGCATCCCAGGAATCTGAGTGTGGGACTTTCTTCCTGACCTTGGCCTGGGCACAGACCCACGATTATTCTCCCATTAGGGCACCGTGTCATGATTTTAATGTACGCTTTCTACCAAATAATTTTAGTATTACGAAGACACAAAATAACTGAACCATATATGCCTCATGTCAGCTGCATAATGAAAGGGCTGAAGTGAGTCACAGAACAATAAACAACCAAGTGCTTTATATTCTTTTTCTTGAAGTTTCACACATTGAGTCAGCCAATTTATTCTAAGATGCCTTTTTACCCCTTAGAATTACTCTTTTATCCTCTCCTATTTTCTGTAACATAGATAGGGTAGAAAAGATAATAAAATGCTCCAGTGGCTGCCAAACCATATTGATAAAGTAAATGCTCATAGACCAATTAAAGATAAAGATTAAAAACTATAATCAAGACTGGCCTGCATGCCTCAGTGGTTGAGCATTGACCTATGAACTAGGAAGTCATGGTTCCATTCCCAGTCATGGCACATGCCCAGGCTGTGGGCTCAATCTCCAGTAGGGTGTGTGCAGAAGGCAGCCAATTAATGATTCTCACATCATTGATATTTCTCTCTCTCTTTCCCTCTCCCTTCTTCTCTGAAATCAATAAAAATAAATATATATATATATGTGTGTATATATATATATATATATATATATATATATATATATATATATATAGCCGAATTCAAGATGAACTATATCCTGAGCGTAGAACCTGCACACTGCTAATAAATTGGCTAGCAGGGACAATTTGTTTTCCTGCTTTCCACTTTCATGTTAAACTTGACCAATTTCTAATGAGTAAAATTATTTAAATGTTATTTTCAATTAGATCAGAAAAAGTATTACTGGTTTCTAATGACTCATTCAAACAAAGGCTCTGCTTTATGGAAATTTTCCAGGGAATAAGCCATTTCATATGGAAGGCTATATTTCCCTGTCCCTGAAGTGGCTTCCAGTCCTTTAACTGTCTCCACAGTAACCAGTTGGTAGAAATGGAGTTTGGCTCTCTTCTGGGTTCTCTGCATGTTCCCTCACCTAAAATACCAGCAACTGCTTGAATTTCCCCAAATGCACATGGGTTTGGAGTAATTATTCATTCTAATGTGAAAAAAATTATCAAAATTATATCATAAGTAAATGAAAATTATCTACTTTTTATCCAAATCAGTTTCTACTCCCCTTTCTTGTTCTCCATCCTTAATCTTTCCTGGACACCCCAGGTCCCTTATGTCCATTTTCATTAATGAGCTTATCTTTTTAGGAGGAAAATATTATATAATGGATTTTAGGGAACACAGAGTTAGGCAAAACAATTTCGAGTTCCAAATGGGAGTATTGGAGAAAACGTTATGAAACGTAACTTTTTATCTTAGCCTTTCACATGCTGTACAATTTCAGCAGGCAAATTTGGGGAGACTATCCTTCAAAATTAAGGGAACACATTTTCAGATGAAAATTGACTCCCACATCTCCCACTGGGTGGGGGATAGGGATGGAAAGTAACATGCAAGGGGAGTCAACTCTTCCTTGATAAATATTGCTTACTACTTCCCTAGGCATGACTGATAGGCTTTCCTCAGCTCTTAGTACCCAATTTCCAGGCAACTCTTTCCCATTATCAGTGCTGCCATCTTCTGCCTCCCTGAGCAGCTATTTTTATCTTTCCAGATGATTTTATGTTGTTTTTTTTCTTCTACAGTTATCCTTGATGACTATAATTGTCAGGAATGGCATTTAGATTTTTTTAAAAATATGTTTTATTGATTTCAAAGAGAGAAAGGGAGAGGGAGAGAGGGATAGAAACATCAATGATGAAAGAGAATCAGCGATCAGCTGCCTCGTGCACACCCCCTACTGGGGATGAAACCTGAAACCCAGGAATTGAACCATAACCTTCTGGTACCATGGGATGATGCTCAACCATTAAGAAACACAAGCTGGGCTAGGATATTTTTGAACACACAGTTCTTCATTATCACTCATAAATAATATAGTTTCAAGGTTAAGAAGCTGTAGAGTTGAACCACCTGTGCAAATTCCTTGCTTTTTCTGTACCTCAGGTTCCTCATCATTTAATAGGGATAATAATAGTGTCTATTACAGAAAACTATTGTTGTGAAGTTTAAATGAGTTAATATATGAAAAGTTCTTTGAACAATAACCTCACACGTATTACTAGATATCCACAATCAGCGATATAGATGTCTCTACGGGCTTCCAAGTTCACCGCTCAAATTCTCTATGGGCCACCCCTTTGTCAGCACAGTGCTTCAGCAGCCAAAGACCTAAATCTCAGTGTGTGCCCCCCATTCCCAGCCCCCTCCAAGACTCAGATACCCACCTCGGTCAGGTGCTATTCTTTCACTCTGCTGCCTGTGCATTTTACACCTGCTTTGCTCACCTTGGCTCTCAGCACAGGCTTCTGCTAGAGAAACAGGAAGAACCCTGTAGGTGAGGAACGCTGCTTGGTCTCTAGGTGTCAACTCCTTTAATTCTCATGTTCTCCCAAGAAACTCAGTAATGATATTTGTTAAAGTGAGATAACAATCCTACTAATGGGCAACGTTAAGAGGACCAAGACTGTTCTAAGCATTTGATAGAGATGAACACACGTCATACTTTTGTCGGTTCTTAGGCAGATGCTACTCTCATTCCTAGTTCACCAAAGCAGGAAAATGAGCTCAGATAGGTGAGGTAGCATCCCTAGTCCCTAGCTCACATTCCAGAGGTTGGCCACATCAGGGTCCCGGTTCAGCTGGAGAGCCTCTTGGGCACCACACCATTGTCTCCTGTAAACTTCTGAGCAATCCCTGGAACATTATGGGTCTTAAATGTTAGGTCATTTTATCTAAAACTTTAGTCTTCAAAATGTTCCCAATAATAACATATAAACATTGTTTAAAATGCAAAATTAATGGAAATAGAACAGATGATACACAAAGAAGACTGAAAGTGTTCTTCTCTTTTATTCCTCATCTCATTCCCTAAGAGAAACATATTCTGGTGCATCCTTCCAGAATGTTCTATACATATTCTAGGATCAAGGCAAATACTATGTGTACATTTATACATATAATATGAATGTATATATTACAGGTGTATAATTGTTAATGGATGGACTCATCCTAAACACACACACATACACACATACTTTTATATACAGAGACCTGGAAACCTAGCAAATTTGACACATGGATATAACTTTTAAAAATCCTCTTTAATTTTGGTAATTAAAGGAATATAAGATGAGAAAATGTTCATATATATATTTAATATATATGTATATTTCAGTAAAACAATCTAAAAATAAGTAAAATTAATATGGTACATAAATGTGAAAATAGTGAATTAATACTCTTTAATGGCATATACATTCTTTGAAAAAAAGCTTCTACTTACATATTGTCTATCACAGTACTGAATACTTCCCCTTTATGCAGTAACTTCTGCACGCTCATCAATTATTTCGCATCATCAGATTTAATTGACATTGTAGCCAGACTTGTCAAAATATCTACACGCACGTACACACTTGCTTGTTGCTGACTGAAGGATGATTTTTATTCGTTTTGATCTAGGAAGCTTCCTTCACATAAGACAATATATACAAATTAGGGAAAGTCTTAAACATCAGGAAAAGTGGGACAGAGATTCCTTTAATCCCATTTCACCGAAAATACACACAGAAACTGCATTATTTTCTGTCTTTTTTTTTCGCCTTTTGGGGTAGATTTTAAGAACTTGGGCATGTGCCCCGACTTGGAATCAAACTCTGACCTCCTGGTCATGGGTTGATGCTCAACCACTAGGCAACACAGACCGGGCTGCATCCTCTATTTTTATTCCTTGTGTTAGTTTGCTAGGGTAGTCATAGCAAAGTGCCATGGTGAGCAACTTACACAACAGAATTTATTATTTCACAGTCTGGAGGTCAAGATGAAGGTGTGGGCAGGGTCATACCCCTTCTAAACATGCAGGGGAAGGAACTTCTCCAGGCCTCTCCCCTTCTTCTGGTAATGACTTCCTTGGCGTGGGCCAGCATCACTCCACAATCTTCACATGGCAGTGCACCTGCATTCAAACTTGCCCCTTTTACAAGAACACAAGCCATTGGATTAGGGTCCATCCTTCACCAGTATCACCTCATCTTGACTAATTATATTGGCAACAACCTTATTTGAAAATAAGGTTACTTTTTGAGGTACTACAGGTTAGAACCTCAACATATGGTTTTTGGGTAGTACACAACTCAACCCACAACAATTTCTGCTCTTAGCCCTTGTTCTTACTGTTCCTTCTACCTAGAATTTCCCGTTTTACCCCTACCTATCTGACTCTCACTCAAGAACTTTCTAATATCAGAAAGTTAAACTTGACTTACAATCCGATAGCTTGATATCTTTTCATTTTTTCTCTTCTCCTTGATAGCAAGGCCCTGAGAACATAATCATAGATGATAGATAAGTAGATGATAGATAGATGATAGATAGATAGATAGATAGATAGATAGATAGATAGATAGATAGATAGATAGAGAAGAAAACAATCTTCATTGCCTAATTATGTGCTCTGCTCAAAATTCCACCAATAATAACTAAGGAATGAGTGGTGGAAGCTGCCCCACCATTCACAGCATCCTCAGGAATGAAGAGGATACCTGAGAAATATTTGGCCAGTAAAAATCTAGCCCTATTTAGGCAGCAAAGGCCTAAACCCCCAAATTGCAAGAACATTTGATCATAATAATAGCTACGATTTTTTTTGGAAGACCCACCAAATGTTGGACACTAATCTAAACTCTTTGCATACTAATGCAACTAATCTTAACCACAACCCTGAGAGATAATACAATTGCTTCCACCTTTATGGATGAGGTTATGTAACTTGTTCAAGTTCTTACATTACTTAATTTGTAATTACTAAGGCTGTTTAGGGCAAGGGACCTGTACTCCAAGTGGCTATTTTAAATATCCTATTTTTGAAGGGAAACATCCTTTAAGGGCTAAGTTTTGAATAGTCCCTACCAGGAATCTTGGAGAAGTGGGTTTTCAGTAAATAGGCCATTTCACTATTTTTCCCCAGTTCTCTCCCATCTTCTTCTTCCTCCCTGCTAAGTTGCTCAGGGTCGCACATTCAGACTGGAGGCTCACTTAAGCGAGGCCAGGCCAACCCAGCCTCTCAGCAGCTGAGGAACCTCTTAGAGGCCTGGTTGCTTCTGCTCCATTATTGACTTGCAGACCGGGGGAGATGTCTGCCCAGTGCCTGGCACAACTGGTACCTGTTCAGTGAATTAGTCTGACCTTGACTTTGGAGTCCATACATAAAGCCCACTCCGTTTAAGAACTTTATGACGGTGTTGAAATGCTTGTTTGGTGGGACCTCTGGAGAGAACTCAGTTCTGCCTGTGCCTGCCGAAGCATTTCCACACAGCAGTAACAAGTGGAAACCCTACACGGGGAGAAGGTACAAGATGGCTTTATTAGACAACTAGCAATAAAAATCATTTCATTATTCTACTAAAAGGCAGTGTACAGTTTCTAATTTAGGTAGGAAATGTGCTTTTCATAGATTATCCAAAAGTATATCTTAGCCAGAAAAAAAATGGAGAAGATAAACAGCTTATAATACCACTTCTAGAAATTGATTTCTACACTCAAGGCAAATGGATTGCAGGTATTGATTAATACTTTGGAATGAATGCCATTTTATAATTTTTAATTAACCGCTAGGTAATATTTAATGGAAGCTACATAATGAAATATAAATGAATTTGAAAAGTGGGAAGGCCAAAGGGTCTGTCCCTTAGTCCATTGTGGTAAAAAGTAATTGCCAGGAGTGGCCCGTTTGTTACCATGTTTTCTTCTCTGGTGATTCTTGATTATGAATGTCCCAAAGCACAGAGTGACAGTGCTGTATTATGTATTCATCCCCATGGCCTTGAAATGATCTATAACACAATCTAAGACTCATGCACTGTGTTGCCATTTAAAATGGATTGTTTTGAACCCAGTGAAAGATAGAAAAAAGAAGAAGAAAATCTGGTTGGTGTAGCTCAGTGGTTGAGCATCAACCCATGAACCAAGAGGTCATGGGGTTAGATTTCAGGTAGGGGCACATGCTGGATTATGGGCTCAATCTCCAGTAGGGGGTATGCAGGAGGCAGCTGATGGATGTTTCTCTCTCATCGATGTTTCTATCTCTCTCTCTTCCCCTTCCTCTTTCTCTAAAATCAATTTTTTAAAAAAACATTTACAATATTTTTTCAAGAAAACAAGAAATCTGGAACTATAGAAGAAATTCATTGACATAGGGCATTTCAAAAAAGTCTTCAAAACACTCTGAATTGGTTCAATCCAATGGGTTAAATATAAAAAAGAAAAGAAAACAGAAGAAACATCAATTGAGCTATCAGCTGTTAAGTGTGTCTACATTTTGGGGAACACCCTGTATATGTTAGCTTTTAAAAATACTAGCAATACTACATAATATTAGTTTTGCCATCCACACCTGCATGGAAGGAAGAAGGAAAATATTGCGACTTGGCTGTAGAGCATGGAATACTGTCTGTCCACATCAGCGTGTAGCGTCTGTGTACAAGTGGAAACCACAAAGCTTCGGTTTTGACTGAGAGAACTTGTGGAAGTACTGTGTGTGTTGCAGGAAGAGCCCAGAATTTAAATGAACCGTTTATGCCTGGGCTGCCCCAGGGCAAGTACAAGGTACATTAATAATGCAGTGTTTATTTGAAATATTTTATTAGAACACACATTTATTACTAAAAAAATCTAAACCAGAAAAAAAGCTCGTATTGCCCAGGTTCAGCACTCTGGAGAAGTTATTTTCAAAATAGGATTCTTGGCAAATTGTATCATTTCTTTCAATACTTCACCTGTGACACTATAAATAATACATATTTATTTAAGTAGTGGTATTACACATTGCGACTCATGTTGTACATAATTTATAGAAAATGATCTGCCAACATGGGTAGGCAATGTTTTCCATGAAAGGAAATGGTTAGAGTTAGAAAGTGATGAAGAGCTCTAGAAATTGCCTAATATTAGGCAGAGCGAATTAGACTCCTTAACAAATTACTTCATTTTTTTTTTCAGAAATCATAGTCAACTTGCCTTCTGTTATAAATATAGAGGCAATTATTACTAAAGTTTGTCATGAGTAAATTGATCCATGTGTTAAATACATATAATGTAGTAGGAGAATGCTACTGTTGACTCCTAGAGGTTGCCGTACCCAAGCTGTGTCTACCAGCTCTGAGGAGGGTACAACCAGTCTGGCCTTGAGATTCCCCAGCTCCCCCTGCAGTAACTGGGTAGGTGTGACCTTGGGAGCAAACAGCCCTCAATTACTCCTGGCTTAACTGCTTATCAGTTGAGTGATTTGGGGCGAGTTTTGTGTTTTTTTGTTTTTCTTGTTTTTTCATCTTTCTGAAGTTCCTTTTCCTCATCAGGGTCAGTAGAGGAATGAAATAAAGGGAATTATGCAAAACACCTTTGTGCCCCGGTGATCAACACACATTATTTTATTTCCTGTGATGGCCATTTATACCCAGTCAGAACACTGACAACATAGCAGGTTATTACCAGGCTGTGTGTCTGTTTCCCCAGAAAGTTGGTGATTTAAAGGAAGAAAACTTGACCTCTTCCATGTTTGCCTTTTCCCTGAAATGGCCATGGGCTTGCACTTGGGACTTCTGATCCATCATTAATAATAGCATTTCCCTCTGACGCACTCTGGTCTCACACAGCAGAGCACCTCTGACATGTTCTGGCACAGGCACAGAGCTGTACCCCAAAATGGAATGGCATTATCTCCCTCTTGTTTTTCTTAATAAAAAGACATTTTGAAACTTCTTAGGTTCTAACTTAAGTTGCAGAATCCCAAAAGAGATTCCTTCGATAGTACCTTGGAATATGTGCCCCCTCTAAGGAGTCAGTAACCATGTTTGCTCATGGAGAATACAGTGCCAACGTTCTGCACACTCTACTATGATGATCATCCTGGGACAGGCTGTCCAGGGGACACAACTGTGATCAAACCACCCGTGGGATCCAGGCCCCTCTCATGAGCACGTGTTTTAACTTCTCTGAGCCTCCCTTCCTCCTCCTTTGATGCCTAGAATAATGCAAAATCCACTGGGATTTATTTTTTTTCTTCTCTTTTTTAATTTTTTTTTATTTATTGATTGTAAAGCAGAAGGGAGAGGGAGAGAGAGATAGAAACATCAATAATGATGAGAGAGTTATTGATCAGTTGCCTCCTGCATGCCCCACACTGGGGATCTAGCCTGCAACCCGGACATGTGCCATGACAGGGAATCAAACTGTGACCTCCTGGTTCATAGGTCAATGCTCAACCACTGAGCAAGATTTCTACAGGGGATTGAGAACTCTAAAAATACAAGATTTGCTTTATTTGTTTTGTCTGAATATGGTACTAACACTAGTTTCTGAGACAAACAGAAGAAAATGAACATGTATTGAGTACCTTCTGCCATCTAAGCACTGTGCTCAAGATTGTTCAAATACCATCTAATGTAAACCCAATTCTTCCAGTGAAGTGGTAATAAATATCTTTATTATGCAAGGAACTTGTGCTTAGTGAAATGAACCAAGGTGCTATGATGAGTCAAATGCAACGTTTCTCCCCTGTCACACTGTATACAAAGGCTGCTCAAAGTAAAGGGAAAACATGCTAGCAGTAAGGATGAGGTGTTATCATAACAATGATTTCTAATCATGTTTTATTTCTGTAGCAGTTTACAGAAGTGATTTCACACGCATTATAGTTCCTAGCATGAGCGTTCCCTTTCATGTGCCAGGAACTGTGCTAGGCGCTTTGCATATAACGTAGTCAGTCTTCAGAAGAAATCACACAGTGGGTCTGACCCTGGGGTTCCAGGAGTAGAAACAGGCTCATAGAGGTGAGTACTTTGCCCTGCCATGGCTCCTGCATGGTGGGATGCTGGTAATGGAGGAGCTGTGCATGTGGAGGGCAGGGCGTATGTGGGGAATCACTGGTTTGAACCTAAAACTGCTCCAGAAAATAAAGTCTATTTTTAAAAACCCCAAAAACTATATATCTAAGAGTGGCATAAAATGTCACATTAAAGCAAGTATTTCAATAACTATCAGTGGTTGTTGACAAGAATTATGTTGCAAAGAAGCAGCCTACACTAACCACTCCTTTTAAATGGAAGAATTAAGAAGAAGAAAATAAATGTATTGTTACTTCATATAGTTTCTTAACACATGTAGCTGTTGTAAATTAATTTCATGCTTAATTCAAAATCTCTCAGATTACACTGCTTTCCACAAAGAAATTTAGAGCAAACGTGTGGTAACCCACCTTGGAAAAGGCAGGTGTGTGTGTGTGTGTGTGTGTGTGTGTGTGTGTGCATGTATGTGTTTAGAATTATAGCAAAATCACAATATATATATATATTTGTACTTGTGGTCTTGTAAACCAATAGCCATAGCAGGGTATTGCATAATTTCTACCCAGCACAAAATAGAGATTTCACAATCATCATAATAATTTTAGCAAGGAATCTAGCACAGGTTTTCAAAACTGGAGTTTATTCAGATATTAGTAGGTGGCCTATGAATAAATGCTGTTAGAGTTTAAGTAAGTCTGGGAAAGGCGGAGTGAGACAAAGCCAAAAGGTTCTTCCGCGCAGGCCCTCTCAGAAGCCTCGTTGAGCCACAGCGCGTAGTGAGAGCACCAGAAGGCGGTTCAGCAGTAGCACTTCATAGTATTAAAAGCATGTGTACCTTCCCCCACAGGCCTTCACTTGGGTGTTCCCCAGAACAGAGTCTTGGAAATGCTGATTTGGGAAAATGGACACTGATGAGTTTTTTGGACCAGAGTGATTCAGAGTGAAGGGTTTGATATTTAGCAAGCCCACGGGCATGGTCTATTAGTGCTTTGGGCCACATCTAGAAGCGCACTCTGTGTTTCCCACACTTCTTGCCGTTGTTAAAAAATGATTACCAGAAACCATATTGAAATTTACAATAGGGACCCTCTCCATGGATTGCATAGTCGTCAAATTTTCTCAAATTAGTGTCGCATATTTTTCCACTCGGTAGTTGAATTAGGAACAGATTCTCTATCTTATACACGGCCCCATAAATCACTCCAGCACCTAGTTCAGTGTTGTAGACACAGAAGGTTCTCACATAAAAGCTGTTTGATGGTAATGACTTAGGGCCCGGAACACTTGTCATGGGGACTACCGGCTGTAAAGCGAGCCTGGGTCTGTCTGTCTTCGTGCACTCGCCTGAATCTAGGTTTATTTGAATTGAAGTCATTTCCCAGAAATATTATCAAATCAAAGAGCAGGTGGAATGCCCTTTTGAAAACATAAGATATAAGGTTTGTGCTTTATTTGGAAGACAGAGCTTAGTTTAAGAAATCATTCATATTTTATAATGTGAGCTGTTTCCTTGCAGTTTGGAAAATGAGTTATATTGGAAGAATTGTGGCTTCCAGGTAGTAATAACTATGAATGTTTTATATGGCCTTTTCTATTGTTCAGAACTTAGCAAAATACTTAAGTTTTTCACTAATATGATCTACCAACTTTTATCAGATTAGCTTTATCTGGCATAATTTGGAGAATAAGTATTAATTAGATATAAGGCAAGATGGAATTAAAGTGCATATAAATTTGAAGTGTGGCAATATATTTTATTACCTTTTTCTAAAAATATGTATTTTTATTGATTTTAGCAGGAAAGAGAGAGGGAGAGAGAGATAGAAGCAACAATGATGAGAGAGAATCATTGATCAGCTGCCTTCTGCCCTCCCCAAACTGGGGATGGAGCCCGCAACCCAGAATTGTGCTCTGCCCGGAAATGGAACCAGGACCTTCTGGTTCATAGGTCTATGCTCAACCACTGAGCCTCGCTGTCCGAGCTTTGTTACCTTTGAAGAGATGTGCATCAGCCACACTATGCCAGGCACTGTGATGGGCACTGTGGCTGACCCCTGCTCCGCATCTTCAGAAGGCCGTCAGGATAATACTTTTCTTGTGGCTGCCACAGAGCAGTGAGCCCGGGTTTCACAGGCCATGTGACGATTGGCATCATTCCTTTACAGGGCAGGCATAAGGGGTAAACACTTTTCTCTGAAAATATTCTTGCATTCAGAATGCAAGTAGAATGGGTGAAGAAATAGAGTTGGACTTCTCCAATTCAGTGACTTCAGATTCCATATTCAATGTGCCAGTTGGACTGAGTGGGGTCACACTGGTGGGTTTGATAATATGCATCCCTTAGGGAAATATGGAAATGTCTTGTGCAGGAAAACATCTGAGAAAAGCGTACATAAGCAGCAGAAATGTGGCATCATAAATCAAGTTTTGTTTTTTTTCTCATCTACTGACCCATTTTTATTTTTATTTTTCAATAAAACTATTACTAATGAGCTTTTGAAAAGTGTTATATGAGGCTTGTGGGGTGAGCATTTTTTTCTATAGTTTAATTGACAGGCACCATCTTTTTCGGTAGTTTTGAGCTTCAAAGTGAGCTGTAATTGGATTTATAATCCCAAATGAAAGCATATTGCAATGAAATGCACACTGACCCAAATTACAGTTGGTATTGTATCTATATAAAGATGAATCTACAAATAATAGTACATATCATGGGAGATAAATAGTAATGAAGGGGGGAATGATTAAATGTTGGGAAATCTTGGCCCTATTTCAGACCCTATAGATTACTGTAACCATGGAAAAGTACTCAGACACTTCCTTAATCTTGTTTTTCTCATCTACAAAATACAGTTTGCATTAGAATGGGTCATCTCTTTCATCATGAAAATTTAATGAATCTCTTTCTAAGTGCAAGCCAGAAACTTCCATCACCATTGAAGATCACAAATATGTTCAAATTAAAATGTATTTTTAATTGGGGTACACTTATAAACTATGTCACATTTGTCACAAATAAAAAAGGCAGCACTCCTTAGTACACCCCATCTGATGCAGGCCCCAGTCTTCTGTAACAGTTCTCCTACAGGGACCAGTGCCTGAAGTGCAGGGAGTACCTCCAAACTGGGTTTCACAATCTTTCCTCTTAACCCTATACTCCCTTCCTAAGAACATCCACCTCTGCCCATTGCTTTTTCACCACCTAGTGTCCATGATTCACAATCTTCATGTCCAGTTCTGACCTCCCAACTTTCTGACTCATGCATGCAATGACCTACTTGTTGCCTCTATTTGGATGTCTCCATATGCACCTAAAACTTACCATGTTTCAACCAAACTCTTGGAGTTGGTCTTCTGCACTCTTTATTTTTTAAAATATATTTTATTGATATTTTACAGAGAGGAAGAGAGAGGGCTAGAGAGTTAGAAACACCGATAGAGAGAGAAACATCAATCACCTGCCTCCTGCACACTCCCTACTGGGAATGTGCCTGCAACCAAGGTACATGCCCTTGACCGGAATCGAACCTGGGACCCTTGAGTCCACAGGTCAGCGCTCTATCCACTGAGCCAAACTGGTTAGGGTGGTCTTCTCCACTCTTAATATTCTTCCAGAGAAGGGCACAGTCACCATCCAGCTGTCCACAAGAGAGACCTTGCTTCCAGATGTTTTCTTCCTCATTCCACATTATCCAGCTATCCAGTCCTCTTATCTTTAACTGTATCTCCTTGTCACCATGTGCCTCTTCCATAGTCTAAGATGCCCCTTTCCCTAAGCTGACAACATAGCCTTCTCATCCTTCTGTTTTCTTCTATTCATTTCCTCCCCAAATTATTAATTTCTATACTGCAGTTGGAGTGCTTCTCAAAAAGTTCAAACTAATATGTGTCTCCCCTCTGTAAAACCAGTGAATGCCTTTTCATTTTTCTTCAAATAAAGAAGACATTTAAATAATCAACAAAGCTTTTCATGATCTGACCCCTTCCTAGTCCTAGATCCTCATTTCAAACTCCAAACTTCTTTTTTGAGTTCCAGACTCATTCATCTTACAGCAGGTCATTGATTAAGTTGTACTTCTTTCCCAGTAGGAATTTTCATATACTGTTTCTTCTGCATTCCTCTCTTCTCCCAATTCCCTTTCTCTGGAAAACATTCTCTGATCCCCTAAATCAAGTTCCCCTTTCATATGGTTGCTTAGCACCATATTTCTTTGAGAGACTCTATCTCAGTCATATATTTATATTATCACTAGAGGCCCAGCGTGCACAAAATCATGCACTAGTAGCTCGCTTCCGCTTGCCCAGCTGGCCACCCACCCATCACTGCTCTTGGCTCTCCACCACTGGCAGCTCTCTGCCTCTAGTAGCTCATGCCCCACCCTGCCTGCTGAGAGAGCCTTTGCTCTCTGGCATGGGAAGGGTGAGAGGGGAGGGACCAAAAGGTGCTCATTGCACCTCCTGGTGACCGGTCGTTACGATTACAGCGTTATGGCCACAGGCCCTTTATAATATAAATAGACATTGTTTTATGCACTCACTCAATGAATATTTTTTGAGCACCTACTTTATGTTAGGCACTCTGTAAGATGACAGTAAACACTGGGAAACTCTAACCTAATAGAAAGACAGAAACTAGACAAATACACCACAAAAAGGTATGTAAATGTTAAATTGTAATAACTGTTTTGAAGAAAATAGAGTTCAGTACTAGGGGAGAAGGGCTTTATGGAAAGACCTGTTTAGGGAATCAGGAAAGATCTCTATGAGAAAGTAACTTTAATGCTGAGACCTAAAATACAAGGGATGGGGGTGAAGGACCACCTTAAAGGGATGAAGCTCCATCAGAGTACTGAGTATGGAGAAGTTGGTGTCTATAAAGACCTTGCAGGAGGCCTTGTTGTGTCCACAAACTCTAAAAAGTAGGGAACATGCCTGCCGTGCTCTCTACTGACGCTAGTGCCAAACTCTTTGACTGGCATATAGTTCCTGAAAGAAAATAGGTACTCAGATATGACTCACTTAACAAAACGACTTGGTTCCAAAACAAAAATGCATAACTCAGGTTTCAAATGAAGCTATTGTTTAATACAATCTTATAATCATTAAGAAAAATGTTACCAACTTTAAAATGCTATGCATGTACTTGTGCTAATGAATATATCTGCTTAAGTTTTAGCACTGCTATCTGTATCTATGCACATCTTCTCTCTTATGCTATTTGAACGGAAACCTTCCCAGAAAGGCTTTAAATAAAATAAAAAAGAGAAAACATAATTTTGGATTAGCCTTGCCTACCAATAAAAGCTGTAAATAACAGCAATATGATGTTAATACACATAATCTCTTTTAAATCCCAATACTTCTCAGTAGTAAATTATAAACCTTCCTCTTAACATAGTTTAAGCTAAAATTTATGGGTACTCTGTCATAAAGATCCTTAAAACAAGCAAATTTCCCAGATCAAATGAGCACAAACAAGCAAAATGCATGTTTTATGGCATTATTGAAATATTTCAATGATTTGATTCACTGTTCCAGATGGAAATTCAATTAAACTGATAGTTTTCCAGCTATTTTTATCCAGGCTAAATCATGCTGAAAACAACTCACCTTGCTCCTGAAGAAATATATATGATACTGATTTAATTCACTTTAAAACATAAAGTATGACAAATTAAAACATTTGATCAAGTATATTATGGCGACTGAATTACACTAAACAGTGCATATGCTCTAGTAATATAAATAATACATCAGACTAAGTCTCTATGTTGGAACTAAAGTGGGAGTTTGTCTGGATAATTTAAACACTCACTTCTGCATTATTTATGTAGTTGGTTCAAAGTAGGGTTCAGGCGGGATAAGCCTTGGTACGCAAATCATTGTCTGAATCTCTCAGCTGGTTTGACACAGAAAACAGAGGTTTTTTACCTGGCAAATTGCTCTTGTTTATCATGACCATGTTTAGTCAATTTCCTTTCCAATATTGTTGTAAATACCTGTCTCTTATAAAAAGTGCCAGGTGTGGCTCTCAGCTATACCTACCTACAGCTTACCCCGCACACTGTATCCTAAATTTAAACACTCTATTTTATATCCATGAAATTAAACCCGTTTCCTCCTAAAACCTTATTTCTGGGCTAATGTCCTCCAGAAATATATTTGAACTCTATGACCTGTAAACTAACTTCTCTCTCTCTCTCTCTCTCTCTCTCTCTCTCTCTCTCTCTCTCTCTCTCGTATGTAGGTTATAAATAATAAAATAAGCCCTATGGCATATTTTGTCTTTGTCTTTATAAAACATGCCCCAAAGTGTATCTAATACTAAACACCTTTTTAAAACTATATATATTGTTAATCACTTGTAGTATGTCAGAACTGAAAAGTAATTGTTTCTGTAAATATGCCAGAACAAATCAGTCAAACTTCAGGTCAGTAGATCCAGGAAGAACTTCCTCAAGGTGTGCTTGCCAAGGCCACATGGTAGACCGATGCTGGTCACCCGCCTTAGCTACCAGAGGTCTATGACATTTGTTGATCTGTCCATGACAATTGTATCTAGCATGAAATACCCGGTGTGGCCCCAAGTTTCCAAAGTTTGTAGTGATTCTTTTTTTTTTTAAAAAAGAAAATTAAAGATAATTCAGATAACAGTAAATTATTAATATCTCCAATTCACACTATAAATGTATTCAGAAGACATTTCATTGACAACTCATCTGGTTATTTTAATGAGATTGTCTTCTTATAAAGAGCAATTGCAAAGCTTTTGAAATGATGATCATTTTTAAAAATGTGGAATCAACTGTTGTGCATTGTTTGTGTGTTTTTAATCTCTCAGATCGTTTCTCTGTCTTGTCTCTTTCATTGAGATCTTTACTGTAATGTGTTCTACTGTGTAGTGCAAATAACCAGCCAGGGAATCATAAAAATAGAAAAATTCTCAATTGTTAAGATATCATAAGCTATTCTAGTTTTTTTCTGTCACAAGGAGCTGAGGTGCTCTGCAAGCTGCAAAGTGCTAGACAAGTAGGAGGTACTGCTGCTACTCAAGTCAGTCTAAATCAAGCATGTCCAACTTAAAGCCAGCAAGGGCCAAATAAACAAGGCATGTGGCCCGCGGGCCACAAGTTTGACATGCTTGGTCTAAATTGTCAGGTTTTATAGATGCATGCTCAACCTTTGACATTCTAAATCTCCCATTGACTTTATGTTTTCCTGAAGGTGATTCTACCTCAACTATCCAAACAATTGTCCATTGTCCATGAAGATACATACACATCCTGTGCAGAGGGTCTATGGCCATTGAGGCATCTCTAAAGCTAAAATGTGAGCTAGAAGATACACTGAACATTATTTTCCTGTCCTTTTTATTTGTTTTTCATGGGAAATATTATAGTAGAACTATAGTAAATGTTATTATAAGTATGTTTATAATTATTTTAGCTCATAGGAAAATTAGCACAGTCTGTGCCAAAGATATGCACATTCTTGTTAAATGGAAAGAAGAGATGCACAACATTTCCAAGCCAGACAGAGCAGAGATGAGAAGAAAGGAACACATGCATTTGAAAAATACCTTGCAAATTAAATCCCATAATTTTCCAAGATTGAGAAGTGGCTTAATTGGAAATAAATGAAGGGATTATTGCATTCCAGCTTAAAAAACAAACAGAAACTGCTAACTTTGAACTGGATCTTGATATTTTCTTATCTCTGAGCGAAAGCATTTCGGTGGTCGTGCAGGTGGAAAGGACACCAGAGACATTTTCCCTCTTGTTCTAAAGGCATTTGTCACCAAAATTGCTCAATTCAGAAAAGCCTCAGGGTTCCAGTTGGCCATTATTATATGAGTGCTGTTTTTACTATCCACAACTAGAAGGTATTTTTCTTTATTGCCTAGATGCAATATCCTTTCTCTATAAGTAACTTTACAATGAAGTTAGCTTCCTCTGTCTAGTGCAGGATTTTTCTTCACTCTACCAAGAATATTACTTCAACTTTAGGATTATAATGATTCAAGGAATTACTAACTCACCACTGTACTGCAAGGGAATACTCTCCATTTCTGTGAGAAAGAAATACACATGCAAAAGTTGGTTTCAGGCAGACACAGCCTTTTATTTCCAGTAGAGATATAAAGCAATATAAAGCAATATACATATTTTTCTAAATATTTTAAATAAATAAAATGTGCCAATATTGGAATGCAATGCAACACCTGTATTAATCAGTGTTTCCAAAATTACCTATACATGTGATGTGACTTGAAGGCACACTCAGTTCCTTATAGTCTCCCTCAGATAATCTCAACCAAAGGGACAGCTCATTTCCATGGGCTCAATAACCCAGTTCATCTGAATTTAAGAAAATGATATTGTAACTATTTCTCAGGTCTTGAAACTTCCTAGATGGGAATTATCAGACATTTATATATGACTGGTACTAATGGCCTTAATGTGGAACGCAATATAATTCAAATCAACTGAAACAATTAACAAAAGGAGAATTGCATAAATCACCCAACAAGAGGTCCTTGTGAGTAATAGGCCACGGTCACAGAGGCTGTTTATGTCCGTGAACTAGAAACCTCATTAACCCAGAGAGAGCCTTGACTTTGAATCTCCCTTTCTGTGGAGATCTTCTGTTCAGTGACTGCAGGGTTTCTTCTAAGACATTTTCCCTCTGTTTTTCCCTTTAAGTTTGCATCTGTAGGCAGCTTACTATTCCATACAGTGAAAAATGAGAAAAAGCAGTTGTTTCATCGAATTGACTGGTTGATTGTTGAAACAGTTGACCCCTTGACTCTCTAGATGTAGACACTGATGTTTTATGTGAACTCTGGGCATGGCCTCTGTTATTTAAAATAAAGCAACTGGAATTGCTTTTGGGTCTACCTCAAAATAACACAGCCAAGGTGGGAAGAGAAAAAAACATATACACTCATACATAAGAGTGACTTGTACCACATGTAATAAAATCAGACTGTTACATGACCTTGGTAGATTACAGGAGTGGTTGGAAATAAATAGAATGAAATGAGAAAAAAAACATATATAGGGCAGTCCACTTGGGTGTGTGTGGAAGAGGAAAAATGAGTACATATCCCAACCAAACATGAGTCCTTGTTGGAGCTAAGTTGGGTAAAGAGCAGGGACTCACTGGAATGCATGGCGGGCATGCTATCCTCCTGGGCTTCCAGCTGAGATCTCAGGAGTGACAGAGTCTTAGAGTAGAGTGTGTAACGAAAGGTCAGATAATAGAGGTTGCTTATGAGAGATCAGAATATGCCCCTTTACATATTTAGGGCTTATATTTTGTAATGTCTTTGCAATGTTACTTTACTTGAAACTTGTGCCTACTCGCTAGGTAGACAGGACAGATATAATCACTTAGACCCTTTTTGGTGATGGATCAAGAGTGGTTGATGAGTTAGGAGTCTTTCCAAAGGCTGGGGGAGGGGTGGAAGAGACTATCAAATCTGAGATGAGATCCTCCAAGTCCTGGGTCCACCCATTCTCTCGACCATCTGTGTGGCCCCTGAGCCTCAGCTCCTCAGCTGGAGAAATGGGGTTTATGAGGTGAGGTTCCCCCAAAGCAGGAGCTGGGAGAGGATTTAAGCGTCTAAGGTTGACTGGGGAAGCTCTCCTCAGGAGGACCCTATCAACAGGAAAGGAGAGAGAGTGCGGAAACAGGGTGTGGGCTCAGGCAGCTCTTGTCTTGGCCTGATCCCCAGGAGGTTAGAGAATAAACACGACCCCCTAGCCTCCCATCCCCCTACTTTTGTATCCTCCTTTGCAGACAGTCAGAATCATCTGCAAGGCTTATGAAAATACAGATTACTGGGTCTACTCTGAATTTTTTTATTCTTCAGTACGCCTGGGCTTGGGCCCAGAATTTGTGTTTCTACAAGTTCCCAGGTGAGGCTGATGCTGATGCTGACTCTCAGCCTGCCTTTTGAGATCCTTCCCCCTAGAAAACAGGGAGCTGATGAAATGATTGATTCAGAAGATGAATGGTGGTCAGATGGCGTAAAGTTTTGTTTTTTTAAATAATGGATTAAATTATAAAGAAGCTAACATAATGCCTAGCACAAGGAAGCATTTAAAAATATTAGTTATCATTATAGGTGGTGCAGACAGTTTGAGAAAACTCCAGGCAGCTTCCGGCTTATAAATCTAAATAAACTGTTTTGCTCAGAGTTCCTGGTAGATTCCACGCAGGTTTACAGTCTTTGGTTATGCCCTGTCCCGCATTCCATTCCCACTACCCCCCATTCCTACTCAGTATTCTACAAGGGAACATAGAGGGACAAGGGAGATGGCAAGAATTAAAGCCGCACCTGCAGCCAGAACCCCAATCCTTTCAACATTGTACAGATGAAGTTAGATTTTAAAGTCTATTGTTTTTAAAGGGGCCTATAGAAATCTCTTCCTTGTGCCCCTTCCCATTCTCCAGTCCCTCATCCTTCTCAATATGCAAAGAAAATACATTCTCTGACTTTTAATCAAATGTTTTTCCATCTTATTCATTGGAGAATCTGTTTGTGTGAAAATGTAAGGAATGTGTTTTTAAGGGAAATGAATATGACAATGTCAGTTACTTGAGATTTATTAGGCAAATCCTAAATGCATTAAAATACACACTATTCACTGGGTGCTAGATTGTATCATGGTTAACTAACTCTGATGGGACAGCCATTATTCTGGAAGACTTAGTTTCAGTGATGTTTTAAGATCAAGACAGAGAAAATGAAAAAGGGAGGAAATTAAGGATATAAATTAATGCTTGTTTTTTAATATAGTCACCTGAAAAGACACCAGGATGCAATTCGTTGTATGGGATGTGTCTAAAATTATTTCTTATGGTTTTCAGTGTTGGGCAGAATTCATTCTACTTCTGGTGAAGATTTTTATTTGTTTAAACAGGATGTTTTGGTCCTCTAGGTATGACATCATGGAATTTTATCCCATTAATTTTATAGTTCTAGAGGCACCTCTTTAATGAGACTTGAGACGTCAAATGCTCCCTATTAAAAATCACAAGAACACACTATATCATCTCAATTTATTTGATGAGATGCTTTTGTTTGCTAGGTGATGCTACTGTGAAGTACAATATGGGAGTTCACTCACCTCCTTGCATTGGTGACTGATTAAATCCAACTCCAATTATTCTTGGCAAGTAAACACTTTTGAAAAAAAATGTCTCAGATGTTTTAGAAGAAATATCTCACCAAGGCGGTTAGGATTGTCCCCATCCATACTTATCTAGAGCGTCGTGGGGGATCTACAAAAGGCCCAAGACTAATTCCACTGAATAATCTTTAAAAAGCCAACAATTGAGAATAATGTCCGAGGACGTGTTCCTGCCCGCACCCTCTATTGCCAGGAAGGCAGCCTGTAAGTCATGATAAATCGGATTGCTTCCTAAAACGTATACGATGTTTTCAGCGATTGCCAGTGTCACCCATCACTGCGTGAAACCGCTGCCCACTTTCTCACCCACTAGTGGGTGTGCCCAGGACACACGTTTAATTGTGACTTTCAAAATGTTGCTCTCAGGGTATTAGTATTACTTGTCTGCGGCGTCCTGGCATTTTAGTGATAGAAGGTGTTTTCATACAGGACACAGAGCTCAGGCTGACGAATGAAAGTCCCACTGGTTGCCTCCTCTGCACAGCTTTCTGAGTCACCCTGCCCTTGGCAGAGCTCAGGCAACTCGCTTGACTCATCTTGGTGGGCGAAGCACGAGAACATCTGCAGGTTCGAGTGGGCAGCTGCGGAGGGGAGGAGGGTTCACGGGCAGCATCAATCACAGGGGCAAGATTTCCCCGGTAAGGCCCATTGGAAACTTCTCACTTGAACATAATTCCTTGAGACAATCCCTCATCGCAGAAGGGCCCTTTAGAAATCTTCGGGGTTTGTATTTTAAGCAGGGCCGCCGCTCTGTTGTTGAGTCAGAAATGGTTTTCTGCCTTTCCCTGGGTGAGGAAAGTGACAATTGCTTCTCTGCGGATAGAACGTATGTTTTAGGTTGTCTGCTTTCAGCATACCGTAAAGGACAGAAGTTCCCTCCAGCCTTCCCTTCGTCAGTAAACATCTGTGGAGCACAATTAGGTGGCAAGCTCTCTGCTAGATGGCGTGGAAACTCACAGATGAGTCAGACGTGGCTCCTTGTTTTAAGAAATTTACAGTTTGGCAGGAGATGCAATGTTTACATGTAGTTATAGAGAAAGAAAAGGGTGATTTTAAAAATGTAAGGCGTATCAAGTTTTTAAGGATTTGTGTTCACTTCATTCTTTTGTTTCCTTCTGTGGAAATCATTTAGTAAATCCTCCTTTCACTTTAGCAACTGCTTTAAATTTTAAAATTTTTTTAAAAAACTCAGATGGTTATTGTCTTATTCTTTAATTTAAAAATGCTCTCTCACCTAGAATAGGCTAGGTTTCTTTTTTCTTCCTCCCTTTTGAACTTTGTTTTATTTTACATTCTTTCATTTTTTAAATGAAAAATTGTTTTCTACAAAAAACGTGATCTCTGTTTACTAATTGCTTATATGCTGCTACTCTGGGTCTCCTTATTAAAAGAGACACATAGAGTCTACATATAGAATGAGTTTTAGAAATATGTCCTGTCACGCCAAATTAGTGGTTTTATAGACCTTCAAAATAAAATTTTATTAAACCATTGAATAGTCATATAATGGAAGGAGAATGCCAATTTAAATTAGCCTGGCCATTACATGTGTTGGGAGAAAGACATTAGGCCAGCTGCTACCGAAAATGACTATTATTTAGTGGTTATTTTGCCCTTTTTTTTGCATTGTAATGAAACTATTTAATCCCACACTCTATTGACTCATCTGTGGGGTCTATAGTGATTTTCATGTCATCAAAATTAGCTTTGCCACAAAGATAGCACACACTTTTTTAGAAACTAAAAAGAATTTCTTTTCTTTGTTCTCCCTGTCACAGCTGCTTATTCTTACTAAAAGCTGGCTTGTCTATCATTTTCCAAAATATTTCCAGAAAGAATGGCTGAATACCCTGGAAGACTCATTTGTATGTGTCTGTCACAAAAATGTAACTGATGTCTCAGCCTCGGGGAGAACTTGGCCTCCTGTTTACAGAGGCCCTGGAAAGTCTGCCAGTGCAGGGAAGGTAGGGAATCCACATCTTGCTCAGAGCAGTGGTTAGATACCCAACCTTGAGTTATTTCATGTCAGAAATTCCCATGGAGCCATTTCCTGGGTAGGATGGAGTGGTGCTTTCTTCCATCCTAGTTCCTGAGTTCATGCTAACTGCTGCTTGGCTGAGCTATGCTCTAATGTACGGCTGCTCCAAGACCAACCCAAGTGCGGACCCTCAATTGGACACTTTTGTAATATTGTGAATAAGGAAGTCTTTCTGTGACAGAAACATTAAACATTCTATACCTAGTCAGTAATACTAGCAAACATTCACTGAATACCCACTATGCACTCTGTAATCATGGTGAGTGATTTACCAAGATTAACTCGCACTCAGAAAATCCAGCAATATAATTGCCTTCTGGTCATACTCTATTCATCAGAACCTGTGAATGAATGCCTTACATTTTTGACAAATATATTTGCTACTCGATAGGGACTATTGTAATCATCACTGTAATCACCTTCATACGGTTCTTCCAAAATTGTCATAGTCCTACAATCAGAGTGAAAATACTCATTAACCCAGCGTCGAACACGATTGCACATCTGTTCACTTGGGTAAGCTTCTTTACCTAAGTCCAAACCTTTCTTAATATTTCCAACTTCACGCTATTCATTTCACAAAGGAAACTTGATTATTTTTTATGTAGAGAATAACTAGGGAAAACATGAAAAGTAGGTAGTTTGGATGCAAGTCATGTCTTCAAATCCAACAGAGTTAAGTTTTTCTCCAGATAGAAACCTATTCATGTACCAGAGTCTGTTGCTGAAGTGTTTTTTCTGCTCTTGTTCTGTCAGCCCTCGGGGTTTTGCAAGTAGGTGTCATTGTGTCTCATGTCCCGACTGTGAAAATCAACTTGCATTTGAATGTGCATCTTGACCCATAAATGTCACTGTGGTCCACTGAGCATCTGACTGCAACATTTCCTGTTGTACAGTGGACAATGGGAAATGATTTTCTTTTCTTGAAAAGAGGACTGTGACAGGATATGTGTGTATGTCCATGAGTAAACATAGCGCAGATGAGAGAGGCCACACCACTCAGGGTTTCAGGGGTGAAGGGCAGGTCTTGAACTATTGAGCAAGGTGATACAAGACAACAGAGTTTCTGAAAAGCACCAGATTATCGTTTCTGTTTCCAATTCACTTCTCCCTTTCACAGGGTTGCATCTACCCGTACTCTCTAGCTTAAAGCTTGCCTCAAAGTGAAGATATATCACATTATCTCCTCCCCATTCACTCTGCCTTCTCTTCCCCTCCACTTGGCACACATAAAGTTTATTCATCTTTAAATCCATAGGGGTAGTCCGATGTGAAGACTAATAGGCCTGTGCTGAGGAGTAAATGAATGAATACATACATGAGCCATGCAGGAAATATTATTACTCTCTGCATGGATGCCCAATCGCTATTTTTAGAATTCTCCTTTCCAATATTGTATGTAACAAGTCTGTGTTATGTGCTGCTAGTGTAGATAGAGCAAAAGTCGTCTGAAAACTAGAGCACACAGCTGTCTGTGTAAAAGCTGGTTTCTGACAGTGCTGGCTTTTGTCAAACTAAATTTGATGTTTGATTGACGATTGATTAATTGACTGAAATCTGGCAGAAGTAAGTGACCCCCATGGGATTCTTCTCCAGCTTGGAGAAGCTATACGTGGACAAATTATTTCTCTGCTGCTGGTCTGCAGGTCCAGAGGCACAGGCAAAGACGAAAAGGAGAATGTACCTGTACTGAGCCCAGACTCCCTCAGCCCAGGGTTCTCTTGACAATATTTATGATTCTGGTGAAGTAGGGCTGGGGGGAGCAGGTGACTTACCAGTCAAACTCAGACTACTCGGTGGTGGATAAGCCAGTTTTTGGTAAAACGAAGGCACAATCTTCCTTTACTGTATTTAATAATCAACTCCCTTGAGGACATTTCTCTTTTAGCCTTCACTAGAGAAAGGGCAAAGGAAGGGAAGGCAGATAAAAGCCACACAGTAATTCATAAGCACCCTTCCTGATAAAGGCTTAATGAACTTAATAAAACTGGCTAAGATATGCCTTGTTTTTGGTGGCTGTCTTTGAGGTACATAAGGTACAAATTTCACTACGACACGGAGGGAAATTGAGTGCTTATGTAACAAACATATTCGTTAGGTACATGAACGTGACATCTGGGGTAAGATTTTTATTAAAAGAAGGAAGAAGGGATGTCCGTGGAAGATGGGTCAGGGGAAGCCGTTTCCACAGCCTTCGGAAAGATTGCTGTGTGCAGACCGGATGCCTCAATCTGAAATGAAATGTGACTCCCAGGGATCCAATACGGCAACAGAGTCCAGTGGATGGGGCTCATTAAAGCGCATTGAAACATCTGCTTTCTCTGTTCAAAGGACTCACATTCAGGGATTAATGTGTTAGTCATTCACAGAGAGGGCAGGTCTGTTAGCATTTAACAACCAGCAGGAAAGCACACACACACACACACACACACAGACACACGGACTATTTAGCACTCTCTCTCACCTCTCCCACCAGGAAAATACACATCAAGATGTTCTGTGGTCTTCAATCACTCCAACCAGGGCCATGTACCTCGTGACAAACCTCTGAGGTGTGCGGTATCTGCCAATAACCATTGTCATCATGTCTTGTCAAAGCAAAGGACATTTGTTTCCAGAAGAAAAGCCTGGAATATATACCCCAGGTAGTCAAGGATTTTTTTTAATGGCAATATAAGCCTTTAAATAAATAATTATCTTTTTTGAGCACATTGAAAAAAAAATTGTATAAAAAATGATACTGAAAAAATGTATACTCAATGCAGTTGTGACACCCCCTCATCTAAAAAGCTTTGCTCATTCAGACCACAGAGATTAATCATGGGAAGGAGATAAAAAAAAGTTCCCTGAAAGAGAAGGGAAATAATTTAGCAGTAAATCATAGAGCAGGGCTAACATGAATCACAGAGAAAGGTACCAGCTCTTATGATTTAGGTGACATATAAAGAATAGCCCTTCGTGGATTGGCAGTTATAGGTATAAATGATAAAATTATCCAGCAGTGGTATGTTCTCTCCTTGCTATTTGTCATTTTGCATCTGATTACTTCTAAGAATTTAATTAAAGGAGCAACAGAACCGAATAGACCTTTTGTGGCTCTCCCAATCTGATGCCTTTTTAAGCCTGTTTTAAAGAAAAAAAAAATAGATGGCTCCCCTGTCCTTTGGCTTTGTGTTCACTAAATGCCCCGCGTGCCTTCATGCGTGTTATTTTTCTTCTTTATATCATTTCAGGCTGGCAAGAAAGATTGATTAAGAAAACATTAAAAACAGAACCCAAGGGCATCCATCGTTGTTGTTAGCAGAGAAATTATTTTAACTAAAACATACACTGAGAGATAAAGAATCAGAACAGCTGCTTAACTGACGTCTCCAGATTTTATTTTCCAACTAAAAGCCAAAGATAATTGTGTTTTTTCTTCTCTCTGGATCTCCAACTCCAAGAAATGAATATGGGTGCTCTCTCTCTTCTCTCTCTCTCTCTCTCTCTCTCTCTCTCTCTCTCTCTCTCTCTGTGTGTGTGTGTGCGCGCGCACACAGGCACGTGACTGTTCACCTACACACACAACCACACATTTCACATCAGCATTACAGACATTTTTCTGTAAAGGGCTACAAATCCCAAGCTGGAGTTTAATGGAGAAGATGAAGGGCATATTTGAAAAGTATGTGTTATAATGCAGTTTTAGCAATGGGGACCCCTTTACATGAACTGTTCTTTAAGGTACATAAACCAGAGGGTGCGCCCCTGCCTTCGACTGTCTACCCTAAAGCCGCACAGCACATGGGTATACCATCAAATGCTGCAGGAGGGTACCCGCTGTCAAACTTCTTACACGGAGAGTAAAAATTTTAAGAACTACAGTGACCATTATACAATGGGACCAACCAATGGGCCCTTAAAAATACACTTGCGTGTGCATTTTATTTGCTATTATGAACTGTTAACACGAAAAGAAACCAATTCACAGTCATTTTAAAGTTTTGCTTCAAACAACTTCAGTGTTTTAACGGACTAAATTAAGGCTTTTCTGTGCTTCCCCCCATCTCCCAGAGCAGAAATTAAATCAGTTTTAATTTATTTTATTTGCTAACTCCGTGGATATAATTATTGCTGCCGAGGCTTTTTAATTGTTTTCAACTAGGTGCTTGCCTTGAAGTTGCACTAGACTCCTAATTCCACATTGTGGATATTCCCCTGTTAATTCTGACAAAGCATCATAAATCCAGGTATTTAGGTTTATTGAATTTTGAAATGAGGTGATTAGTTGGCACATGGATGAATGAATTGATGCAAAACAAAATGAATTTTATGATTTACTATGGTTTACAAGTTCCCTTGGAGCCATTATGTGCAAATTGTAAAATGCATTAAGAGGTAAGATATCACATTTATAATCAACTTGGCAAACTTTGCTCAAGCGATGATATTCAAGCATTCTGCAAAAGAGTCACTGTTGAATAAGTGTCTGGCACACACAATTAATTTTCACTGTGTTGTCTTACACTCTATCATTTATGAATCTGGAGGGCGGATGTGGACGATGTCTGAGGCTTCGTAGTTGTGCAGAGCACCACGAGGTGTCAAGGTGTAGGGTTGTAGGTTGTAGTGTAATGTTTAAGGTCAGTACCAGAGCAAAGCTCTAATATGATGCGTGTCACTGTGCATTTTACTTTAACACAAAAGTTTCATCGCACATTCCCTCACTGATGGAAGCCATAAGCATATAGACGGTATATGATTGCTCTATGGCCTATAACCTATGATTTAGTTTGGTATTACAACAAACACGAAGATGTGTGCTTTGTGTCCATTAGCAAAGTTCATGTAGATGGGATACATCAGTGCCGTTCTGTTACAGTAATGCCAACGATTCTAGATGGGCCAGGGTCTGTGTGTACAACATGGAGTGCAGGTCATCCGTGGGTCTTCCCTGCTACTGAAATTCTGTCCTCAGTAATCAATTGCTCTTTTCTTTTCTTACTAATATTATGAAACCCACAAGGTGTAAGATATCAGGTTCCCAACAGCTCTCTGAGGTCAGCTGTGCCGAGAGATGCTGCCTTTGCCATAGAGGTTGGGAAGGGTAGCGCCTTGCAGCTACTTGAGGAGTCCAGTTCTAGAAGAGACACTGCAGGGGAGATCTCTGGATAGTGTTGTTCCTCTGAGGGCTGAGGGCCAGAAGGACAGGGAGAGTGTGGAGGACTTTGCTGTCCTTGTTCCCAGCCTCAGTCATGCAGTATTGCTACAAGGACAAGGTGCAGCGGATCAAATGCACCAAATCTTTTGGTCTCAAACAAACTACCAATTCTTACATTTGGTGCCATGCCATGTTCATCTTTTATAACTATTTTAACTGAATATAATCTGTATAAGAGCATACTGTAGTTGAGAGAGAACTTGACATTCTAAATATCCCCTGGCAAACTCATTGTGTCTATGGGGTTAAGAACAAAAACATTCATTTCTCTATGACTTGTCTTAGCCTTCAGGGTGACCTGTCACAAGCCTTCAGGGTGACCTGTCAGGTTTATTTGTTTCTAATCAGACCCATCATCCATACGTTTTATTTCTCGAGTGTGTTAATTGCCACTGACAGTCCATTCCTTAGACACCCAGTGGAGATGCCCAGAGTGTCTGATGCATCATCACAATACATGACTGAGAGTACAGTTAAGTGGTCTGACTTTGACTTTGAAAAAGAAGCAGAGAGCATGATTATTTTGTTCTCAGGGAAAGGGAAGGGATCTTCAGGATCCCTTGTTTTTAAGCTCAGAGTTTGGGAACATGAGTAGAGTTCTGCAATGGGAGTCTGGGCAGAACTACTACCCACTCTGGGATCTCACCATGATGCCAAGTTCAGCATCAGTATGGTGCCCCCTCTGGAAATCCTACCTTAGGCAGAATGACTTAGGTTTGCTTCTCCCTTCATGGAGCAGAAAGAATGAGAATTGCCTGGTATAGTAATAGGCACCTGCAGAGATTTGATTGGCTGGCTAGGTTTTGTTGGGTGAACCTGTACTTGGCAATGCTATTTTTCTACTTTGTATTCTGTTTGCAGTACAGGATGGTACTTTGGAGTGATCAGAGTATAGTAATTAAGAGCACAAAGTCCATAGTCAGATTGCCTGGGCATCTTGGATAAATTACTTAATCCTTCTAAGCTTTCACTTATTTATCTAAAAATGAGATAATAATATCTCTTTCACAATATTGCTTAGGATAGTTCATGAAATTATTCTCTTGTGCCAAGTCCTTAGAACAATTTCTAAGCATGGTAAGGTTTCAGTAGAGATCAGCTATTATTATTAGGGCAAATAAAGAAAAATGCAAATAAATTTGTTTCTGAATTATGCCCACAAAGAAACAGCCTTCCTTCAGGATAAACTGATATTTGGTATCAGGTCTGCTACAGACTCAAGCTATCCCTTTATAATAGCAAATTCATTTAGCAATTAAAATTTTAACACTTTACTCAAGTTCAGTACATAATTATGTACAGAGACACAAACATATACTGGGTACCAACTGCTGTGCTAAGTCCAAGAATACAGGGATGAACAAGACTGGCCTTACTTTCAAGGAGTTAATATCCACAAATAAATCAATAATAACAACACAGTGTTGAAGTAGAGGCAAGCTTAGGGTGTGGTCGGAGCAACCATGGGCCCAGCCAAAGAGTGGGGGGAATGCAGCAGACACAACTTTGCTTTGACACCAACCAATTTGTTCAACCCAACTTTCTCTCTTACTCAATTAGTTTATCTACTTAGAGATATTGAAGTGTTTCTCATTGGCTGCTCTGTGATTTCAGATTCGGCCATCTTGGAAAAAAAAAGAAAAACATTCTCACATTCAGTATTTTTCCAACTGCCCCTCTGTTCCCTTAATTTCAAAACCAAATTATTGCAAAGTCAGCATCTACTGTGTCCATACTCTCCAACTCAATACATCCTGGAAATGTTGATGGTTGAGTTTCATCCGGTTTCCATGGTAAGCACTTGGCTCGCTTCAGAAAGCATGGAAAATATAAAATACAATAAAATGGTTGTGTTTTTTTTTATTCTAGTCATTATAATTAGTAATTCTCCACATCCCAGAAAATGCTATCTACCTGATAATTAATTTTGCTAGTAAATTATGTGATAATCAGGATAATCTGTTCCCAGAATGTCTGGGGGAAATATCTAACTACAGGTGACTTATCTGCCCCTGAAACCTTCGCATTATTTTATGTCCAGAATTTACTTAAGTTGACTCTGTTCTCAGGTGATCGACAAAAGTGGGGAGCAGTGATGTGAACAATTCAAAACCATAGATAATCCCACAAAACAATTAAATGTTGCATTCCAGTGTGTTTTTATTACTTACTGTATAGTTATCAGAGTAGTTCTAATAGTTTAGGATCTCACAGAAGAGCAAACAACATAATGAAACCCAGGGATTTTAGGTGATGGCTGGACCTTGCCTTCCTTCCTCTCAGGGACACACCCTCTCCGCCTCCTTTCTGCGTGTGGAGAGTGATGATCTCACGTCTCACCCGAGGCTGAAGAAGGAGCTTTCCCAGGCCTTTGCTGACTCACATCTTCTCTCAGGCAGGGAGGCCATGGGCTCAGCTTCTGAGCCATACAGACAGCAATGCTTTCACGTCAACAAAGCACTTCATTAAGCAGAGTAGGTAACTTTGTAGATTTTTTTAAATTTTTGTTTTTAAACTGCCAAGCTACCATGTAATGGGGACTTGATGACAGCCAGTTACCGGCTTGCTCAGGGGAATGGATGGCTTATGCCAGGGAGCAATCATTTATACCAACTGCATTCTGGTTATAGGCCAAGCACTTGGCTAGAAGAAAGACTTTAAACTATAGAGGGGGTTAAAGCCGCACTTAGGTGCGAGTGTGAGCATATCCTTACCAACCTGGGAACGGTATCTGGAATAATGATTGAAGTGAAGGCGTGTGACATGAACTATCTAACACTGGACACGGGTCTTCACTTCCCAAGAGGAGCGTTCCCACAACAGTGCACCGTGATGAGTTACAAACCGGTGGGGTTACATCATAGGGGCCAGTGTCCAGGAGGAGCTGGTAGAATGAGACGTCTGAGGGGACAGACGCATGTAGTGCCTGTATAACAGGAATCTCGTAGCGACTAAGCATGTGATCATGAGGCTCCCGCGGCAAGAGCAGACGGCACTTTTCCCACTGCCTTCCGCCCCCCCCCCCCATCACTACTTCCTTCATTACCTGGCAGTTAGCCACAGTGTATTGAACAAAGGGGGCATTGTCCCCCGAGGCCACAGTGTTCTGCTGCACATGAGGAATGTATCAGCAAGGCCCTTGAACCACGGCCATCACCACATTAATGCGCAGCATATGTCCTGTCTAACACTCGGTGGATTTCTGTGCACACTGTTTTATATCCCAGTGGCTCATGGGGAGGACTCTCATCTGTCTCTTTCTCTGGGTTCCTAAGAAAGGCTGATTAGCTGGTCTCTTCAAAACAAGGGCCAAAGTTGATTCATATTCTCAATGCCTGGCACCGGGACCGGCTCCTGAACTGTACTTGCTCAGTCAGTGGTTAAGCAAACTGAGCGATGATGGGTTTCACTTCGTGGATAAAGGGCCTGAGGCTCCAGAACTGAAGTGTCCAGGGTGGCAGCTAGTGAGTTGTGGGTGCAGAGATGGACCCTAGAGCTTGGACTCAAGCACTCAGGGCTCTGGGCATGTCCACACTCTGTCTCCACAAGGTCAGAGGGCAGGGTGCAGCCAGAGTGCAGAGTGTGCGGATGCCAGGGCACAGGGAAGAGGGCAAGGTCAGAGGGCAGGGTGCAGTCAGAGTGCGGGGATGCCAGGCCCGGGGGAAAGGGCCCAAAACACAGGAAGGACACATGCCGCTTCAGAAGCCAGGTTTCAACTCTTTTTCCCCCTCTGTTGCAAATTTTCTGGGATCCACCAACTTCTCTCTTCCTGGCTCACCTCCCTGCCTCTCCTCCTGCACTGATTAGGCCTTGATTACCTATAATTACCCGCCTTCCATTACTAAACATTTCAAAACCAGAACCATGAGCTCAAGACCCTCAAATCAAACTAACAGTCCTGGTCTCTTGTTCTGGGTGGGCTGACCTGTAAGGGCCCTGCTGGCCTGGAGACCAAGGGAGGTCTGTGGACCTCCTGTGTCATCCGGTGACTTAGCTTAGGTTCGGGGTCTTGTCCTTCGAAGCATCAGAACCATGAAGTATTGTCACTCCAACGTCTCCCTTTCTACTCCCTTGTTTTATAATTTTATATTACAGCGCAAATCTCACCTCATGTGTAGTATTAACCACACCTAATGGATATGCACAGAATAATCAGATTTCCCAACAGATTGTGTCCCCTTTAACATTATTTTCTAAGGGTAAAGAGGAAGAAACTGAAGGTATATATTAAATACCTTCTGTCAAGGCACTGTTTAGGTTTATTTTCTGACCTTAATCTGAAGAAAATGATGCCAAAAAGCTCTTAAGATAGAACTTAATATTCCTTTGTGACTAAGCACGCCAAGGCTCAAAGACACAAGGAAGGTGCCCAAGGCCCAAAGCAGCAAAAGGCTGTTGAAATCCCACTCCAGAGACCCTGATGTTCTCCCTGGTCTATTCCAGGTCTTCAAAATATTTCTAGTTATCTATTTTCATGCCAAGGAAAATTTCTTTACATAAATTTCCCATAAGCCATGCATTTGCAAGCTTTATTTTTAAAATATTACCCGGCCAATGTTGTTCAGTGGTTGAGCATTGTCTTATGAACCAGAAGGTCATGATTCAGTTCTTGGTCAGGCCACAGGCCCAGGTCGCAGGCTCGATCCCCAATAGGGAGCGTGCAGGAGGCAGCCGATCAATGATTCTTATCATCGATGTTTCTAACTATCTCTTTCCTTCTCCCTTCTTCTCTGAAATAAATAAAAATATATTTTTTAAAAATCAATCAAGCACACTCCAAATACAGAACTATACTCCAGAATAATTGCCACACGCAGCTTTAATAAAATTGTATTTTGGGTTTCAGGATCACACAGTGTAGGAAAGAGAAAAATATAACACTGTAATGGAAACCAGCCGATCAAGATCTTGATTTCAAATCTGCCAAAGACTGGCAGTAAGATCTTGACAAATACCTCACTTCCTTGGACCTCAATTTCCATCCGGTATGATCAAGATGATCTTGGAGGTGCCTTCCAGTCTAGAAGATATCTCTACATTTTAACTACCTGTAATTTTTTTTTTTAAAGTCATTTTCAGTTAGCCATGCAATGCACAATTTTACCTTTCTCTTAAAAAAGAAAAACCCTCAGGAATATGTCTGTTGTTACACATCCCCTCTGATATAATTTACTGCTACTAACGTGATTAAAGTCTCTAAGTGAAAATTACTTTTATTTAACTTATTTTCTTTAGAAACAGAGCCTAGGTGAAACTCTTTTGCTGCAGATTAGGTAATGAAAAAAAAAATGTGCCTTAAAGTAAAAGAACAAAGAGAACACTGTTGAGATAAAGCTAACAGTGTCAATTTAGGCTCATGTCAGGGGCTGAATTTAGTGTGTCCAGCTCAGTCTCCATCAAGATACAGGCCTGTAGGCAGCAGTAATAGTAATAAAAAAATACTGTGGCGGTATTATTAATACATCATTATACAGCTTGTGGGACATAATTAGGTGAGGACTTTTTCACCATTGAGATGAGTGCAAAACAGAATTCCCTTTAAATTGGAAAGAGTGTGTAAGCTAAGCACTCCGAGTGTATTTATGGATGCAGTTTCATTTCAAGGCTTTGAATTAGAGACATGCCTGCTGTCATCTCGCAGAGACACTCTTTGTTTCCTTTTACAATAAAGCAAATCTTGATAGAAGCCATTTGAAGTCTAAGAACTGCAGGAGGAAAATTGAATATATGTCCTCTGGGACAATTCACACCTACCAGTTTAACCTCCACAGTTGCTGAGTGGCTGCTTATCTAATATGTACCTAGATGCAGAGGAAGACTGGTAATCAAGTTTTCTGCAGGTGATTTCTTCTTTTATTTTTTAAATATGTTTTTATTGATTTTAGAGAGAGAGAGAGAGAGAGAGAGAGAAACATTGATGAGATCAGCTGCTTCCTACAAGTCCCCTACCAGGGACCCAGTCTGTAACCTGTCATGTGCCCTGACCAAGAATTGAACCGGAGACCTCGAGGTGCATAGGATGATGCCCAACCCACTGGGCAACACTGACCAGGGTGACCTTTTCTTTCTTTTAACAAAAAGGATTATTGATAAATGAGTGCCATATCTTAATGAGATGTCTATTTGCTTGGCTTTGTTTTAATTTTCCTGTAGACTCCTCCCCGACTCAAAAAAATAATTGTCATGTCAGTGCTCTTGAAAAGTTTAAAAGTGCTGCTTCTGTGTGACTGTTCCATCCCTCACAGGCAGACTCAGGGTTCCCAGGAAGCAGGCCTTGACCGCCAAGAACAATGATGCTAGATTGTGCAGATTGCGTGTGGGAAAGAAAACCGCTCATGAAAATTAGCTCCTTGGAGTGATTGTCAGCATTTCTAAGTCTGATTTTCATTTTACTTCAGAGCCATTTTTTATTTCCTGCAAGGAAGCATTCCGGCATAGGAGTCAGTGACAAAATTACGTGTAATTTCTTGCTTCTCGGGAATATGCTTATTTGTTAATTTTAATCAAGTTGAAAAGAATCAATTGCTTTGGAATGAAGTTGTAAATATTACTGATGCAAAAAGGAACCAGTCTTCTAAAATCCATGGGAAATGAGGGATGGAGAGAATATATCTTCATTTGTGATCATGTTAGGCACTGACTTTGGTCTTGGCATATTTTCTGAGTTAAAATAATACCCTCTGTTTTGTGTCCCATTTCCCTGCTACTTTTGTGTGCTTGCCATCTGACAGAGTACTTGAGGAGAAGCCTAGAAATTTTGATGAAACATTTAATGCATCAAATATATTTTTTTCCCTGTACCTCCATTCTTGTTGACCTATTTATACTACGATTCTATAAAAAGATGAACTATTTTTGGTCACGAGAGGTGTATTGAGAAAGAAAAATTCCTTAATAAGAACAATCACTATTACTTTATCAGCCTGTTGCCCTTTAGGGTCACCCAAGAGTCAAACAAAGGTGACCATGCTTCCCCTCTGTGGAAGGGGTGGAGCCACATCCTGGGTGTGACATAGAAAGGAGGACACTGAGCCCGATCCCTGATCAGTTTGGACAACATTTGATTTTGAATTGTTTGTTTACTTTTTTGAAGAGGGAGCAAGGCATGTCCAATTCCAGTTTTTGTACTTGACACATTTCAACAGAAAACACGGCATCTTTGGTTTTTAATTCCACCTTTGCTACCGAGGTGCACTGGGTGCCATTCTATTTAATTGGCCACCGGCAGTTCATTAGCCGAAGCTGCATCCTTAAGTCTCAGGGAAGCATTTGTAGGAGCTAATCTCACAGGCACTTAGCCTTCCCCTTGACCTTGTTAAAGGTAAAGGAGGTCAGACGTGGGTTCAACAAAGGCCCTCTCGCGCCACAGCGACTGGCATGCCAGAGTAATGGGTGTGTGTCACTTTTCATTAATCACACCTCTTTCCTTCTCACCAACTACCAGCAGATACAGATAATTGTGACTAAATGCAATTCGCAACACTCTGTGCAGTGGCTGAAGGACCAGAAAGAGGCAAACAGACAAAAACGCTGTTTAGCTTGCAGGCCACAGGCGCCTGCCGTTGAGGGGCAGCATGCATAAACATTGATTTGGCCACGAGCTGACTTGTCTAAAGCTTTTGCTGTTTCCAGGCGAATAGCCACGGGCCAGCGCTTTTACCTGCGTGGCAAGGTTACCTCCTATTTAAATTGCCTTCCCTGAAATAAATCTGTGTCCCTAATGTTAGGCCGCTGCGAGGTTGCCACAGGTGAGAATCAGCACACTGAGTAACATGTTTACCTTTATGGCGGGAGGCTCCTGGGGACAGTGTGTTGATTTTGAATAAATATTTCATTAAGTCCAGTTGCTGCGCATAATTTGGAAGCTGAAGATTTATTTAAATCAATGTTGGCTCCCAGCTTTCTGTAGTAGATGGGCACTTATGCACAACGCACAAAACTTTTCTTTTTCTTCTCGGGGCTTCCCAAGTTTGAACCCCTCCGAAGTGATGGATAAGACTTTTACGTGGCCTCATCCCCCCATTAACCCCCAACCCCCCACCCACATTCATGCTCTCATCCCCCTGTTGTCTGTGTCCATTGGTTGTGTTTATATGCATGCATACAAGTCCTTTGGTTGATCTCTCCCCCTTCCCCCCACCCTCCCCTACCTTCCCTCTGAGGTTTGACAGTCTGATCGCTGCTTCTCTGTCTCTGGATCTTATGTAATACCTTAATCAATAAATAAATTAAAGATTTTTTTTTAAAAAAAGACTCTTATGTGGGCTGACGGCCTGTGGTTCTACCAGTGGGCCCTCTACGGGAAGCAGCCCAGGGCGGTGGGGTCTGCTCAGATCAATGGTCCTAAGTCAAGAACACACGTGTGTAGCGCACCCTCAATTTATGCTCCGGAAATGTTGCCATACACGTGACAAACAGTGCGGCACTGCTCTCCCCACAGTATGATGTCAGGAGCTCAGTCCTGTGTACAAGCTGTGACTGAACAGCCCATAATTCGCTCTGAAGACGGACATGGCAGGAGCAGGAACCAGGACAATGTCATTGTCTTCTGTCCCTCCTTGCTGCCAACAGCTCTTAGTCACTGAGAGTCAAGCCCTGTTCTAATCTGCATGAGCACCATACTTGATGTTGACATACCTCTATACAATTGAAGGACTGCACACTATGCACTCACTCTGAAGAGGATTTCTGAGAGAAGATGAATTATTATTGGAAAGATAGGAAAGGAAAAGCAGAGGAAAAGGAAAGGAAAACCTATTCTTAATCCCAACTCCTCAATGTTTACTCAGTGGATCATATGTTTGTCAAACAAAACCATGATAGTAGAGGGGAAAAGGTTCTATTTTGGTAGAATAGATAGTAATTTATTCAAATATATCGATGTTTCCTATGTAATAGTTATTTTGCAAATGGTTTATTGATTCTGAAAATTAATTCCACAAGGTATATTAAAGTAAAAAAAATAAAGTTCAACCAGCAAATAATAATGTATAATATAAACTTATAAAAACCACATATACTCACTGCCAACATGAATTACATAGTCCTCACTGCATAAGCAGATGTAGCAGTCTATTTTTATGGATCTCAGGTTCAATCATGTGTTCACATTTATTATTATTATAACTCCTGTGAGTATTACTCTTTATCAGACTCAGTTTTAGACATGGGTTACGTTAGAGCACTTAGCATCTAATGAAACTAACACTGTATATGGTTATACATGTGAACCATCCCTAACAAATATGAAAAAAATAGCTAGCACTCTTTAAATGCTAACTATATCCTAAGCACTCTACACATATTGACTGACTTAACCCTCGCAACAGTAGATGAGGTAGGAGATATGATTGTTGTCATTTCACAGGCCAGGAAAAAAGGTGCAGAAGGCTGCAATACTTAAACCAGGATCCTATCCCCTGGAGCTGCATTCAAACCAAGCAGAGTTGATCAACCAGAGTCTGCACACTTGGTCATTAAAGGATGCCACCCCAAGGACTTGCCCACAAAGCAAGTTGACACACCACATACCAGCCGGTCTCCCTCAATTTGAGATGTAGTGGTTGTACATATCGTAGATGGCACTCTATCCTTAGAGAGCCTCTGTTCTCTGCTAAGTGCTCAGGGATTTGAATAATTTACCCTCAGGCTTTCTCCCTTACCGTGTAAGATACTATTTCTAATATACATAAAGCAGGATCGCATGGTTTAATGTAAATGGATGCATACAGATCTAAGGGGGAAATAGCTAAGGCCTAGTAACTGGGTGATAGATTTTGTCTCTAATGAGGTGTGATGTCGATGCATTAAAACTTCTCTCACTCTTCCTACTCTGACTTCTCTCTCCCAGACTCAGGCATCCTATCGAGGTCACTCTGTCTGCTTCCTGCTTCTACCACAGAGCAAAGTGCACAGGCTCCTGTGAGCTTCTCTCTCCTCCGCCAGCTGAGCCGCTAACTCCATGTTTCCTGCAGGGAGCAGGTGGAGCAGTGTCTGTCTGTCTGTCTGCCCAGCTCAGCTCATCTTCCCTTTCCTCCTGGCAGCCAGGACTTATCTTCCTTTCTTCTTAATAGAGAGAGTTCTTTGGGAAGGTTTTCTTCCTGGAGGAAGTATAAAGAAAAGCAGCAGAGTTCCCTTCAAGCTTATGACATTGCTTTTCACCCTTCGAAAGTGACCCCGTGGTTCAGTGACCTCTTGGGTGTGACTGGGGCAGAACACTCAGATGGGCATGAGGCCCTGTCTCAGCACACTGGTGCAGCGCTGGGGCGCCATGTGCAGACAGCAGGGCAGCATCTCTCTCGCCTCTCTGGGAGCACCACCTCCTGCAGGAAGGCCAGCAGGTGTGGTCATGCAGCACTACAGGGAACGCACTCAACAACGAAATAACATCGCCATCACTCAGCTCCTCCTGCCCTGTGTCCGGAGGCTGTAACATTGTCATGTAACCCACCCCCTTTAAGCAACCAGTGAATAACAAGGCTGTTCTTCTTAATAATAATCTCCTACTCACCGTCCCAGTATAAACCTCCCACTCACTCACCTCTTCCTCTGAAGGCCCCAGTCCCCTTTCCTCTCCCTCTACCTCCCCATCCTGCCTTGCAAAGTCAGAAGGAAGTCTGGCCCACAAGCAGTGCTGGCCTTGGTAGCATTAAGAGAAAAACAGGAATTTTCTTGAGCAGTTTGGAGGAAAGGGAAATGTTGATAATTGTCATTTGAATACATTTTAACCCTCATGAATAAGTCATCTTTTTCCCCCTTTTTTGCCTTTTATCTCCATGATAATCCCCAACCAATCTTGTTGAGATAAAAACCACTTTTTTTTCCCTTTTGGTAGACATGTGAACATACAAACTAGAACTAGAATAGTAATTGATAGATCCGTGCAGGAGTTCTCCCATTTGGGCCGTTGTTCTTTGAAGGTTCCCCATCCTATAATATGTACTCAGGAACTCATTCTATTTATTTGTATACGTTTCTACAATGCCCTACATCAGGTGATAGACTTTTAATGATCAGAGAGAGAGACCTCCATCTCTGTCTTGATTGGATGATTGGGTGGATAGAAGGATAATAGTCATTAAATAAATTAGCATTGACATGATAATTTCATTCCAGTTATTCTAAGAACTATAGAAAAAGTGCAGTCTGCAATGAAAGCTACAAGAGGGAAGCTTCATGTGAGACCATGGGGGGCGGGCCTATCACGTACTAAAAGTTTCCTGAATAAGTGAATCAATACATTCAAACATTATGTACAAGGCTTTGGAGAATTCATTGGAAATCTGAATGGTCTTTTCTGTGTCCTCTTTCTGATCCATTGCTTACACTGCAGAACACTCCAAAGAGAAAGCTTGGAAATCTGGATAGCAGGAGAAATCTTATCTAAATTCCAGCTCACTGCTGTGTGAACCATCATTTTTATTAATGGAGAAATGGCTTATAGCTTTTTCATCCCTCTCTTTCACTTTGCTTGATAAGTGAAAAACAATTCTCTTAAGTGTTGAGATGCTTAAGAGTTATTTTTCTCCTTTTTTCGCTTAAGTTTGTACATGCCTCTTTAACAGTCACATTACCCCCATGTCACACACGAGGAATCACGTGGGAGAGGCTGGGTGGTGGAGGCCCATTCACAGAGAGGAGCCACCTTGGCACCTAACCTCACGCTGTCTGTGTTCAATAAAAAAGCAAGTCATTATAGTAGTTTGCTAGGTCTTGCATAACAAAGTATCCACAAATGAGGGGCTTAAGCAATGGAAATGTATTTCCGCCTGGTTTTGATGGCTGGAAGTTCCAGACTGAACTGTTGGCAGGGCTGGTTCCTCCTGAGGTCTGTGAAGGGAGGGGGGCTCCATTCTTTTTTTTTTTTTAATATATTTTATTGATTTTTTTACAGAGAGGAAGGGAGAGAGATAGAGAGTTAGAAACATCGATGAGAGAGAAACATCGATCAGCTGCCTCCTGCACATCTCCTACTGGGGATGTGCCCGCAACCCAGGTATATGCCCTTGACCGGAATCGAACCTAGGACCTTTCAGTCCACAGGCTGACACTCTATCCACTGAGCCAAACCGGTTTCGGCGGGGCTCCATTCTTGACTTGCAGGCGGCCATATCCTTCTTCATCTTCGCATCACCTTTTCTCTGTTCAGGTGTGTGTTCAAATTTCCTCTTCTTACAAGGACCTGGTCCTATGGGTTACAGTCCACCCTGATAGCCTCCTTTCAGCTTAATTACCTCTATAATAAGCCTCCAAATACAGTCTATTCTGGGGTATTAGGGTTAGGGTTTTAGATCTGAATGGGGAAGGAGCACCACTCAGCCCACACCACTCACCTTTCTAAAGTGTTCTGGCCCAGCTGGCATGGCTCAGTGGTTGAGCATCAACCTATGAACCAGGAGGGGTACCTGCCCAGGTTGCAGGCTCGATCCCCAGTAGGAAGCAGCCAATCAATGATTCTCTCTCATCATTGATGTGCCTATCTCTCTCTGCCTCTCCCTTCCTCTCTGAAATCAATAAAAAAATGTATTTTTAAAAATAAAATAAAGTATTCCATAGACTGGTTGAGACAGAAGTAATGCAGAACAGTTCCACCTTTCAGGAAATTAAAGTCAGAGGCAGCAAAGCTATGAACAAGGTAGATATATGAAATAGGCAATCATGAGATTAGAATTCTGTCCCAGGAGTGAGTGGTATATCCTAGATAAGCATTCTCTATTGAAATAGAATGAACATTCGAGTGTGTTAACAATGGTATCTATATTAAGCGTGATAAACAAGACATTCGTCTGCATTGCTTAGCCTCACTGCACTAAAAGAAACAGGGAAGTATCTTCTCTTATTACTGGAAGCCTATGACCAGTAAGGTCTAAGAAGTAATAGAGGGAGAAGCAACTAAGCCCAGCTTCCTGACTTGGTTTTCAATATCTTGAGGCTGTCTTGAGTGCTCTGATATTGACTAGGGCAGTGGTTGGCAAACTGCGGCTCGCGAGCCACATGCGGCTCTTTGGCCCCTTAAATGTGGCCACGAAGTTTCAATCACACTGTACGTGAGCACCCGCACGTGGTATTTTGTGGAAGAGCCACACTCAAGGGGCTGCAGTTTGCCGACCACTGGACTAGGGTATTCTCCCATCTGTGTCTCTTTCATAGGCTGATTGTCAGAATCTGTGCCAGCAGACTTAGCTACCAGTGAGGTGGAGGTTGCCAGCCCCCTTGTCCCAGAAGCTTCCAGATAAGGATGTTCAGTGGGTTTTAGTGCTCGACCCCCACAAGTGGGAATCTATTGAAGTGGTAGATGGCAGGCCATGGCATTATATTCCCCAGGAGACACACCAGAAAGTGCTTTGCCACCGAATGGGTGGGCGCTTAGGGGATAGGAAAAGGGAACCTCTTTCTTTCAACCTTTCTAGCTGGCAGCATTGTTAGAGGCAAAATTGAATTACTTAGAGAAGCAACAACATGGGGTAAATTTTAAAAATGAAACAAAATAGATTCCCTATAATAACTCAGCAAGCAGAGGGCCACTTTATAGTTTCTGTTTTATAAGTTTGGATAATTATTTGCTGTTGGACTCGGTTTTCTTCCTAGATTTAAAATAATCCTGAATTCCAAAGACAAACAGGAGCTCAACAGGTTAATGGAGCAGAAAAACCCCACCGTTGGAGACTAGTCTGAAATTTACAGATATAATCGAGATTACACTAGTGCAATGAATCTGGAGTTCTCAGCAAAGTTATCATCCCTTTGTCGATTTTGATTGCCTTCGCTATAAATGGGCTTTGGAGAAGGCTATGGCTAAATGTCTAGAAGGCTTATGAAATTTTTTGTGTGGTCCTATATGCATTATTAATTTTTTGATATAGAAAGTCCATAAATGTTCCCAGTTATCAACGGTGTCAGGGACCAAAAATGTCTAAGAAATAGCTGGACCACGTGACCTCAACAAACATCCAAAATTATAGTGCTATACAACTTATTTGTTTTGACCCCTTCTCTGTTACTAAGGATTTATCAGTCTCAATGTGGTTACATACAAATCCAAAGTTAGTATTAATAATTTGGTCTAGGGCCTCATGGATTTTAATAGACCCAATAGTTGGTTTATAAAAGGATAATGAAAGATAAATGATAAAAAAAAATGTATAGACTGTAGCAGAAGTGGGCAAATATGTAATAGTTTTTAGTCATTTCTGCCTGTGACAAATGATTCATCAGCAGTATGTGTTTCCTTTGCTGTCTCCAGGACTATTTGAAATTCCCAACATGATGGCTGTGATTTTACTTTTCTTCTCATTCAGACAGTATATGAGTGTGAGTGAAAAAGTGACATTATTGCCTGTGTACTGTTAAACTCATTCTAAGACATTAGATTAAGGTTCTGACAAGGCTCTATATCATGTAGTAATCCTCATGTATAGTTTGTTTAAATATTCTTCTCTAATTATAAGGTGCTATTTGTTCTTTGGACACATGTGTTAAAAGGAATAATGTATTGTCCAAATGTTTTTAATATACCCAGGTAAGATACAATTGTGTTTAGGAAAATGGACTGTTTTTAATATTTTAAGTAATACTGTCACTTACAGAGAATTTAGTATAACAATATATAGCACTATAGGCCCAGGGCATGACATTCATGCACTGAGTGTGTGTGTGTGTGGGGGGGGGGGGGTCCCTCAGCCTGGCCTGCACCCTCTCACAGTCTGGGGCCCTTCGGGGGATGTCCGACTGCTGGCTTAGGCCCAGTCCCCACCAGGTCCTTAGTGCTGCCGCAGAGGCGGGAAAGGCTCCCGCCACCGCCAGCCATGAGCCTGGCTTTTGGCTGAGCAGTGCTCCTCCTGTGGGAGTGCATTGACCACCAGGGGGCAGCTCCTCCATTGAGTGTCTGCTCCCTGGTGGTCAGTGCATGCCATAGCGACCCTTCGTTCCACTGTTTGGTCTATTTGCATATTAGCCTTTTATTATATAGGATGGTATTGCATGTGTCAAATAAGAAAAGCTGGTATCTTTGAAAGTGCACATACATTTTAAAGTTTTCTATCAGAAAAAGATGAGAAAGAACTTAGTTGGATGAATTATATTTTTAAAATGAACATAAATTCAACCTGAAGGGGAAAAAAGGTGTTTTTTCTTTAAAATTTGTTTGTTTGTTCTGTGTTTTTTCTATCTCTAGAGGAATAGGAGATCTTGGCATCCTCTCTCCTTAACCCAATATTCTTATGGAAACTTAATATGTCCTTATTGATCTCCCAGTTGGGATCTCCAATATTGTCCTCAGTCTTGACTACCGCTTTAAAAGTATTGGGACCTGGATCCCTTTGCCAAAATTCTGATTTGATTGATCTGTGTGCAGCCTGTGCACAGCAGTCTTTTAAGCTCACCAATGAAGCTAATGTGCAGATGTGCTGGAGAACCACTGCATTAAAGAAATCATGGTTTCTCAGATTGGCTTATTTCACTTAGCACAGTACTCTCCAGGTCCCTCCATGCCGTCTCAAAGGGTAAGATGTCCTTCTTTTTTACAGCTGCGTAGTATTCCATGGTGTAAATATACTACTACTTTTCTGTCTACACATCTGCAAATGGGCAGTTTCCAGATCTTAGCTATCGTAAATGATGCTGCTATGCACATGAGCATAGGGGTGCACATATTCTTTCTGGCTGGTGTTTTGAGATTCTTAGGCTATATTCCCAGAAGTGGAATCACTGGGTCAAATACCAGTTTCATTTTTAATATTTTGAGGAAAACTCCACACTGTTTTCCATAGTGGCTGCACTAGTCTGCAGTCCCAAAAGACAAATATCCCATGATCTCACTCATATGTGAGATCTAATGAACAAAATATACTGACAAATAATATAGAACCAGAGATATGTCAACATGGAACAGACTGAGGAATCTCAGAGGGAACGGGTGAAGAGGTTAACCAAAGAACTTATATGCACGTATGCATTGCCCATGGACACAGACAATAGGGTGGTGAAGGACTGGGGCACCATGGGAACTGGGTGGAGGGGTCAATGGGAAAAAAAGGAGACATCTGTAATACTCTCAGCAACAACAATTTAAAAAAAATCAGATTTGTTGGGAGGATAACTGATTCTATGTTTGCAGCCAGCAACATCAAGTAAGATCTAGAACATCATTGATAGATAAAGGTTTCTTATACCAAGAAATATTCTAGGATTACAGAAACACAAGAAAAATAAAAACCTTGCCATGTGTAAAAAAAGAGCTAAAATATTTTATGTGTTCAAAAAAGCAAGAACACTTTCAAAACTATGGGATAGGGCTAACATGTAGAAAGAATCAAACTTAAAGGAACTTCAAACATTGCTTCGATATAAATATGAAATAGAAAACAAATGGTCAGCCCTAGCTGGTTTGGCTCAGTGGATAGAGCGTCGGACTGCAGACTGAAGGGTCCCAGGTTCGATTCCGATCAAGGGCATGTACCTTGGTTGCGGGCACATCCCCAGTGCGGGGGGGCGGGGGGGGTGTGCAGGAGGCAGCTGATAGATGTTTCTCTCTCATTGATGTTTCTGACTCTCTATCCCTCTCCCTTCCTCTCTGTAAAAAATCAGTAAAAATATGTTTAAAAAATAAAATAAAACAAATGGTCAGTTGGAGTAAGTGGAATCTATAAAAATCATTAAGTCCATAATAATACTCACAGCAGGTGTGCCAACACAGGGGTGGGTCATGAATATAAAAACTATGCTAAAGGAAAGATACGCTTTCAATAATAGTTACAAAAAATACTATATATTGCCCTAGCCAGTTTTGCTCAGGGGATAGAGCATCAGCCTGTGGAATGAAGGGTCCCAGATTTGATTCCCACCGGTGGCACATACCTCGGTTGCAGACTTGATCCCATGTAGGAGGCAACCAATCTATGTGTCTCTCTCACATTGATGTTTCTCTCTCTCTCTTCTACTCTCTCTAAAAATAATGGAAAAATATCCCCAAGTGAGGATAAAAAGTACCCCACAACTATATATTTACTAACTGAAATTGTTTATTGAAACCATCTTTATTTTATTCATTCAGAAAGTATTTGTATGCCTACTATTGTCAGAAATTGTTCTAAGCATTGGTGATACACTGTTAATTTCAATAAAGTTCTTGACTTCAAAGAGCATATATTCCAGTTGGAAAAGATTGGGGTAACAGATATATACAAGATTAGGCAAAAGTAGGTCTACAGTTGTATACGTTTTCAAATGCAATCCTATATAATAAAAGCCTAATATGCTAAGTGTCCAGTAATCTGGCTGTCTGTTCAACCAATCAAAGCATAATATGCTAATGATATGCTAAGGCCTACCACCAGGGGGAAGACAGTCGACCGGTCAACCAGTTGCTGTGATGGGCACTGACCATCAGGGGACAGATGCTCTGATCAGTAGGTTAGCTTGCTGCTGGGGTCCGACCGATCGGGACTGAGTGAGATGGGCCAGACATGCCCTGGAGTCCTCCCGCGGTCCCTCCCTGGCTGGCCAACCTCCCGTGTCCTTCCCCGGCCCCAATTGTGCACCAGTGGGGTCCCTTGACCTGGCTGCGCACTCTCACAATCCGGGAACCCTTGGGGGATGTCGGAGATCCGGTTTCGGCCCAATCCCACAGGCCAGGCTGAGGGACCCCACTGGTGCACGAATTTGTGCACCAGGCCTCTAGTAATGAATAACAAATGAATTTCTTGTTTTGCTATTGAGTTGTATAAATAATACACTCAAAGATGGCCTGGCTTATCTAGTACATTCCTCCCCAGACCTGTATTCTATTATTTTTCAGAGAACCAAAATTATTGTTATTGGGAAATGGAATTTTGAGACCATAATTGTATTCCTGAGATACATATTCTTAACAGGTTGGCCATTTGCTTCTAGGCCTTTAGCAGACAGCACTCATAAAGTTTTCAAGAGGACTAATATCCCAAGAAAAAAAATTTAACTGTGTGTGGTGATACATGTTAGCCAGACTTCTTGTGATGATCAGTTCATAATATATACAAATATTGAAACATTATATTGTACACTTGAAACTAATGTTATATGTCAATCAGAGAACTTGTATGCATATGTGCATAGCCCATGGACACAGACAATAGGGTGGTGAAGGCTTGGGGTGGAGACGGGCTAGAAGGGAGGAAAAAGGGGGAAAAGAGGGACATATGTAATATTTTCAACAATAAAATTTTTTTAAAAATTGAAATCAGAATAAAAGAGGGCATAGCTTATAGCAATACTGCCAGTTTAAATTTAGAATGGCATTGTTTTAACCTAATCTTATTTTGTATTTGTATCTCTTTTCTCTTTAAATGAAATTCTACATAATTATTTCCTTGAACCTATAGTCATAGCAATATTCCCATAGTTTGAGAATAGTAATATCAATTGTATTGCTAACAAAATGATTACTGAAAAGAATTTAAGATATCTTTGTAGTTCTTTTTGTCCGACTTAATTATATCCTAGTAGTGTACAATCAAATTACTGGGTTTGAAATAACTAAAAATAATTCTGTTTTATTAAGCCTCTCATTTAACATATAGGTTCTTTTTGTATTTTGTATTTTTTAAATTTTTATATGTATGTGTCATGATTCCAAATTTAAGCCTACAACTCAAAGCCTATTCAGAGTCTTACTTCTGTGCATGTCCCATCAACCTTGATTCTTTCCTCATTCCCGGGTAACTATTTTATATAGTTTTATGATCTCTTATTTATTTAATATTCTGTCTTTTAAAAACATAGAAACAACCATAAATAAATAAACAAACAAACAAACATATATATGTGTATATATATGTAGTATAAGTATATATGCATGTGTCTATATTATACAGGGTGGGGCAAAAGTAGGTTTACAGTTGTTGTATGGAAAATAATAGTGCACCAATTAATAAGACAAGAATAAACTGTTTCGCATACTCACAACTATAAGCCTATATTTGCCAACCCTGCAGTCTCTCTTTTTGCGATACTCAGTAGCTTGCTGTGTAGTGACAGCCTTCAATTTCTGCTGCAGAGGGATCACCTGGGGGGCTTATGAAAGCCCAGAGCGCTGGGTCCCGCGGGGTTAGTTCAGTGACCAATTACCTTCATTCCTAACGAGTTCCCAGGCGACGGGATGCTGCCGCTGCTACGCCTGGTCTGGAGCCCACACCTTGAGAACCAGTGCCCCACGTAGGATTCTCTACTTCCTTTTCCCACTGAGGGTTGTGTTCTGTGGGCCACTCCAGCAGCAGAGAGAGGGCTCCTGGGTTTTCTGCAGCTGCATAGTACTCCTCTTTGAGGAGGTCCACAGATCATCCCACCGTGTCCTACCGTGTGCCCTTGAGTTGTTGCTAGTCTTTCAGCATCACAAGTGGTGTTCAGTGAATAGCACTTGTATACTAATTTTAGTTTTCAATGTGATGCTATTGGAATAGATTCCTAAAAACTGAGATAATGACATAGGGTAAATGCATATGTAAATATTTAAATTCCTATTATCTGGGAATTCAGGATATTCTATATTATACATTTTTGAAAAAATTCCATGACTCTTCAATCTATGACTGCATTTAAAATTTTAAGTTTATGGGATCCTATTCCAACTGGCAGAGCTAATTGCTTTCCTATGCTTCCCATGGAGAATATGAAAGACACTAACTTGAAATTTAAAAATAATTTAAAAACAGCAACAAGTAGGTAACATTTAAAAATCGTTCCAAATTGGCTATTTTAAAATACATTTTTAAAGTTTAGAGTTAATTTATACTAATAATAAGAAGACAATTTAGTGGTTAAAACATAAGATTTAGGTCTTCTATTTTTGAACCCCAGATGTTGACCTTGAACAATTAAAATACCTAATATTTTTAAGGCTCAGTTTCTTTATCTGTGAAACAGAGATAAAAAAAAAAATGCTGCCTATTTCCTGGGATTTGCCATTTTTAAGTTAAAATAAGTTAATGCATATAAAGAATTTAGCTTATCACTTTTCAATCTTATAAGAACAATGTCATCTATTTTAAATGAATATTTTATAATTCCCCCTTTACTCTCAGGGAAATAATTCATACTTAATGTATTCTAACTACATACATAATATTTAAACGTGTATAATTCCTTAACTGTAATTTAAAGGCTTAAACAAAAGGAAAGCAATTTATAACAAATTAATATGTATTCAATATGTAGATGGTCATGCATGACAAATATAAATGACATATAAAGTAATCTGATGCTGCATTTATTTCATTTTGAATATGGCAAATGTAATCATATAAATACAGATGTGCTGAATCTGCAGCTTTAATACCAAGAGTAGCAACATTACCAGTGATACTATTTTCTAAAATGGTAAACAACTTTTGAAAGTTTTGACCAAAGTATGGTCTTTCCTTGATTTACATAGCAGCTGTATTCCTGCAAGACCCAGTGCATAATAAAAGAGAGTCAGCAAATCTTTTGTTTTCATGTCAGGTTTTAGGCTGAGCCAATTAGGCTGAGGCGTTATGAAATGATGTCTCATCTATGAGAACACCAATCGCATTCTTCATTGTGCAGGGTTGACCCAAGACTTCTTGTACCATTGGCATCCTTTGTCTAAATACCAATCATTGGGATAACCAAAACTGAACCCAGAAATTGCCAAAATACCCCAAACTGGGCAGTACCAAACCAATCAATGGCATCAGCTTGTCCCAATGCCTGGCTTGTTAAGTGCTTAGTAGATAATGGCTGAATGATGATAATTATTTTTATTAATACTCTTGAAGAGAATAATAATAGGGTCATATTTTTTCCTCATGTTGATGACCTTGCTTCAATTTCACTGTTCATCAGTCATATGGTCATAACCACCTATGAAAATAACTAATGTCCCTATAGTTACTTCATCGGGTGGTTTTATGTAAAGGTTCAGTTTATGTTTTAAGCTTGAGGAGATTCTATTACTATTCATATGCAATAAATTAATAAAACATGAAACAAAAGGAAGGAAGCCTCCATGGTCGGATTAAGATTCACTCTGACTGTTGTGTTTTTTTTGATATATTTTTTATTGATTTTAGAGAGGAAGAGGAAGGAGAGAGAGGTAGAAACATCAGTGATGAGAGAGAACCATTGATCAGCTGCCTCCTGCATGCCCTACAGTGGGGATCGAACACACAACCCTGGCATGTGCCCTTGACTGGAATCAAACCTGAGACCCTTCAGTCCACAGGCTGATGCTCTATCCACTGAGCCAAAACAGCTAGGGCCACTCTGAGTCTAAATGCGGTATTGCAGAGTTGTCCAGAGCCTACACCAGAGCCAGCTTTAGAAATTACTAGAGGCCCGATGCACGAAAATCGTGGAAGAGTAGGCCTTCCTTCCCCCTGCTGCCGGCACCGGCTTCCCTCTGGCCCCTGGGACCTGGGCTTCCCTCTGGCCCCAGCTTAGTCCAGAATGATGTCTGGTCTAATTAGCATATTACCCTTTTATTATTATAGATGTTAGCTGCATATGGGATAGAAATATTTTCTAGTAGCTACATTAAAGAACTAAAGTGAAAGATGTGAAATTCACTGTAATATATATTTTGTTTAACCTTGTATGTCCAAAAATTATCATGTCAGAAAAAATTACACCTACTAAATATATGACCTTGGGCTATTTATTTAAAACCTCTATGTGCCGCAGTTTCATCATCTATAATATATTAGTCATAAAAGTAGAATCTAGCCAAAAGGGTGTGTGGGAATGAAATGAGTTAACATATATAAAGAACTGAAAACTGACAAAGTTCTCAATAAAGGTTCATTCTATTCCATAGACTCAGTTTATCGATTCAGAGTTTATCAAATAGTAGCCAGACAATATCAAAAGCTGGGGTGGAAACAATACAGATTCATCGGACAATGTCCTAACACATGAGATCTCCTTTCTCCAGCTCCCCTTCCACCCCCACAAACAAAAACAGTTCCTCATGGTCTTTCCTTCAGTGTGCATCACCAGCAGGTATTCTTGCCGGATAAACAGAAGCGGAGAATGCACTGGTCTTGTAGGCATTCCTGATACTGTGTCTTAGAGCTTTGATTATATTTTGATCCTTCACCACATACTGAGAGCTAAGGGATGTGTAGATTGGAATCTGGAGGTTGCCTGCTGACTTCTAAGTAAACAGGATGCATGCAGGTAAGATCATTCGCATAATTATTTCCTTGCTGGGCTCCTTGCTGAATCCCACATTAGAGGCATGTAAATGATCCCCTCGTTGAATGTGGATAGACAACTATTGGCAGGTCACCCTGTCTTATTTCCTTGCTCCTGGCAAACTTTTTCATGTCCAGAGAAAATTGCAGAAGAAACTCACGGGGAGTGAAATGTTCCAGGAGAGATTTTTTTTTTAAATGTCCTTTTATTCTCCACATGACATTCTATTTTCAACCTGGTGGTGCCATTTTCTATTTTTCCATGGTGGTGATGGGCACTGTACTAGTAAGTAAACCTGATAATAGACTCTTAAAAGTTTCCCTGTGCAAATTGAAAGAGTACATTATAGCCCCTGCCTGTCCCGAAGTCTTGCAGCCAAACCAATATGGTGTATAAATATGACACGGGCAGAAGTGATAACAATGGTTCCTGTCAGCCTGTCCGAGATGGTTAGAGAATCACGGGAGGGAACAGCACAGTAACCCAGAAACGTCCAGATTCCTTTGGCCGCTTTTATTGTGATAAATCTATTGTGAACTTTACAGAGCGGTATTGTTTGCACCTGGTGTATCTCTGTCTAGAAAGTGGCCATGTGCATCCATTCCTTCTAGCTGAGCTACGTGACACAAAAGCCCATTCACTGGGATGCGAAAAGTGGAATGAAACCCTGTGCAGGAAGGGAGTAGAGATGATATATTTGAATAAGATTGATTAACTACTTGCTACACTTGCGCCAGGTGAGATGTGAACAGTGCCAGATTGCATGTTTAAAAATCTAAGTGATGTTTTCTTGTTCCACTGGAATGACTCTTTGGGATGCTGGTCTATTGCAAGATAGGTCAGATAATTTACTGCTGAGAAACTGAGGCTGTGCATTCTGCATTGAATTATGTTGTTCCTTAATACAGGAACTAAAAGGAAGTAATTACCATAAATGCTGGCAAAGTGTTGTATTCAACTAAGCATTTCTTCATGGGTATTTGAGATTAGTGAGGAGTGTAAGAGCATGGAAGGATTGGGGCTTGGAAAAACACTCTCAATTTTTAAAATATTTACCACTGAAAGTATTACATATGCCGCTTCCTCCCCCCATTGACCTCTTCTAGCTGATACCCACACCTCCCCACCCTAGGCCTTCACCACACTATTGCCTGGGTCCATGGGTTATGCATAGATGCATACAAGTTCTTTGGTTGAATATCAATCTTTTATGAGAAACCTTTGAAGATTTTCGGTGATCTGTGATAATGAGTTTGATATCTTTTTTCCCAACATGAAAACTCTATACCTGTTTGCCTGTAGTCCACACACCATGTGTTATCGCCTTCTCTGAATTTTCATTCATTTCTCATTTCAAAATTGCCTCTTTCGAGCACATACTCATTGTACCCCATTCTTACGTTTCCCAAGGTTCAGTTTGAATCTCATTTCACCCATCATGTCTTCCTAAATTCCCAGAGTTCTCAAATTTACCTCCTTTATCTTCCTACACTGTTTCATATAGTAATTCAATAAGCATCTACTGTGTTGGGGTCCAGCCCCAGCAGGTCCAGGGATTCCCAAAGGTGTGGATGGAGTCGGCGAAAAAGGAATGACACGGAGGCAGCAGCGTTCAATTGATCAGCATAGCGAGGTTCTCCCTTTATTCTCCTATTACATCTGTATTTATACCAGTTGACTTTAATCCTATCCATTCTATTCCAAAGGTTAAGGCGTTTGTTATCTCATTCCAAGGTCACTACTCTATTGTTCTGTTAAGCTACAAGGAAGTAACTGAAGAAGATTATCCTAAATAAAGATGATGTAGCTTAAGCGTGATTTTTCGTAGTTAAAGTGATTAATTACCCGCCTGGCACTTAGTTAAGGGGTTTTATTCTCTTCCTTAGTCCTGTTAATCCCTAACTCCAGGAAAAAATCCCCACCTGGGGAAACAACCTTTCTCGGAGAGGTGACCTTGGTTAAAACACATAGCACTAAGAAGGGGAGCAAACATATTAAGAACAGTATGCCATATACCCCAGGTCCCTTGAAACATATGCTGTGCAGATGTTTCTCCCCTGCAGCGACTGTGTCAAGCAGCAAGGATGGACTGGCTTCCAGAAAATTCCCCCTTTTTTATTTTTTAAATGATAGCGTGTCTAAATCAGCGGCCACCTCTGGGGTTGGGTTGTTTAAGACTCAGAAGACCTGTTTGTGACTTTGCCAACAGGTCAGTCCAAGGCTTAACCCTATATCTGCTCCCCAGACTACTGCATGCCCAAAGTCACATAGGTAGTAAGGGGTAAAGCCAGGATTTGAATTCAGACGGAATCTAAAGTTTACCTGGGCTTTGTCCTCAATGGAAATTAAATCCATAAATGTGAGATGGTAGTCAGTTATTCCAGAATTTCCAGACTAAATTGGGCCAGCTTCTCCTCTGTGATCACACTTTTTTTTTCTTGTTTTGTTGCATTAAATGATAATGAAATGCTCCTAGCTACCCACTGGACATGCCTGAAGGCATGGTTTGTGTCTGCTTTTCATCTTTGAATATTGAACATTAGGAAGTTGTAGCCCTCAGCTCAGTGTCCAATAAAGGTCTGGTGCAATATACACTTCTTGTGAAATGACAACCATTTCTTCTTTATTTCATGTAACTGAAATATATATATATCAGGCATCTGAATTCTCTTGGATAAAGAACAGGCTCAAACCAAAACCAAATAAAAAGTCCAAAGTCACACTGAAAAGAGTCAGACCCTAAATTTTTCCAAGTATTAGAAGGTAATTCACAATTTTAAGCAATGGTCTGCATAACAAGTTCAAGTTAGAATTTACATGATGCCTTAATGCTCATTAAAATGAAATCTGAAATAAGTAGTGACTCTGTAAATTAGGCTCCTTTGCTGACTCACAAGCACCACCTTTGATTAATATTTGGCTTTCAATTTCACAAATATTTATTAAGTACCTTCTGCATACATTATTTTATTTGTTTATATTCATGTAGTGCCTTTGTTGTGTAACAGTCCCCAAAGACTTTGATCTATTAATATGCTGAATGAATACTTTCTAAGAACAGCTCTTTATAAATCTAGGTAGTATATGTATTTTAACTTTTGTCATATAGCTATAAATTAAAATATTCAAGTATTGAGCAACAAATACATCTAAAACTGTATTTCATTATTTCTTATCTCCTCTTCTCAAATAGAATGTTATTCACTGGAGAAAACACAATGACAAAGAACAGCTTTCATGGTATAATAATTCTGACTTTGAAATAAGGGTGAACATACAAACCAGTGAATTAGAATTCTGTTAGTATTGCTGTATTCTGTCCATTAATAATCTAAGCCTAGAGTACAACATTCTCCTAAGATATTTGATGTCATTTTTATTTCCTGCATTCCTTAATGTCGTTATTTTGATGTGTACAGTACTGTATTCTAATTGTACATGAAGTTACATGCTGCATTTTAGTATTTTCCTTATCCATTGATTAAAAGCATTAATATAGGGCATCGATGTTCTAAAATTATGAATTAGTTTAAAGTTTTTTCATTCAAAAATTATATCTTTATTTTATAGTTTTTAATTAAAACATATGTTAGGTGGCATGTGTACATTTAAAACTAGACCTCTAAAATACTTTGACTGTTTTTTTTTAACAAAGTTCAAGAATTCTTACATCTGACAACAGTCTTTTGAATGTGCTCAGTGGGAAGAAGTCTTTGTCCTTTGAGAGTATATTTGAATTTTTTTGAAATAACCAAAAATTATTCAATGTCAAATCTGTTCAATAATTTTGGTGATCACAGTAGGCAATCATATTTTTGAAAAAAAGAAGTTGAATCATAAAGATACATTTCACATGAGTCTCAGACACTAACTCTGGAGGAAACCTCTCAGGGGACGTCTCTTGAGGGTTATGTCATTGAAACAAGGATTCCAGTGGGGTTACCTTGAGGGGGTGGAGACATCTCTAAAGGGGGTCTGTTGGAAGGACATAGACAAGGCAGCTACTCCCGGCTAGGGTGAAGGGGAGGCCAGGAAAGACTTCTCTGATGAAGTAGATCTTGAAGTCACACAGATGAATAGCAGTTACTAGTAGATAATAATTTACATTAGGGTCCAAAAGAAAGGTCTTCCCAGGAGGGTGGAGCATTATGTACAAAAGCAAAGAGGGGAGACACTATGTAAAATGTATTTCTTTAAGGCTGGAGTATAACTTTAACAGAAGATGCTATTAGAACAGTGGTTTTCAACCTTGGCTGCACATTAGAATCAACTGGGAATCTTTTTAAAATCCTGGTTTCTAGGCCTCATCTTCCAGAAATTCTGTTTCTTTGTTACTAATGTTGTGGTCCCATATTATTTTATGAAATAGACAAATATGCATATTTATAGGAATCCCTGCTAAATATTAATATTGAGATTCATTTTTAATATATATTTTATTGATTTCAGAGAGGAAGAAAGAGGGAGAGAGAAATAGAAACATCAATGATGAAAGAGAATCATTGATTGGCTGCCTCCTGCATGCCCCCTACTGGGGATTGAGCTGGAAATCCAGGCATGTGCCCTGACCAGGAATCATAGGTCAATGATCAACTACTAAGCTACACAAGCCAGGCTTAAGATTCATTTTATTGTGTGAGTAAACAGCTTTAATAAGTGAATATATTTTATGTACTTTACTTCAATTCAGTATTTATCGACTGCCTTCTCTGTGCAAGATACTATATGGTTTTAATTTAATGTGTTTAATTCAATGCTGTCATCACATGATGGTTTTCCAAGGGTAGTTGATTAAAAGAAACTGTATGCCCAGTTCTCTTAACTGGGCAAATATATAAAAAGAAAAAATAAAGTAAACCTACTATAGTCCACCATTCTATATATCAACAAAGTAGTTATGAGATAAATGAACATCATTAGGAGTAAATGTTGCCTGGAAAATGATTGTTCCAATGGCCTTACCTCTCTGGGCACCAGAGTGAGCTCTGTAGTTTCAGGGGGCATAGAGGATTAACAGGATGTAGAAAGACTGTATTTTATTTCTACATCAGCCTTTAAGTTGCATACAAGCTTTAAAGGCAGAAGGAATCTAAAATTAAACGGGAAAAGAAAGAGGATATGAGTCCAAGAAAGCAATTTCCTGCATGTATTTTACTCATCGGTCACAAAATTACTCGCCAGGTTTCCCTCAGTTTCTCTTTCAACTTGCTTTTATTCCAGCCTGAGGCAGGACACCCTGCAAGGATGGTGAGTGCTGAGAACTGATTGGTGGGCGGGGTGAGGAGGGGGTGAAAGGACAGATGAGCTGTGTGGTGGGAAAGAAGCACACCAACCAGCCTTGGCCAAATGTGACTGCATAACTTAGAAATGATGGGGGGACCAGCACCCCAATATAGGGTTCTGAAGCCATTAATGAAAGCGTGACACCTCCCTCACTTCAACACAACTAGGGCCATCCCTCCGTTCGCTTGTTTCAGGTGATTTTGGTTTCCGTTCCTATCTCCTGAATGTGCAGAGAAGTGTGTGATACCTTCATTTCTTTCTTTCTTTTTTTTAAAATCTTCACCCGAGGATATTTTTCCATTGATTTTTAGAGAGAGTAGAAGAGAGAGGGAAAGAGAGATAGAAATATCGATGTGAGAGAAACACAGTGATTTAGCTGCCTGGGAGGAGCCTGAAACCAAGGTGTGTGGCCTTGACCAGAGTCAAACCCGGAACCCTTTGGTCCACAGGCCGATGCTCTATCCCCTGAGCCAAACCAGCTAGGGCTGCAATGCCTTCATTTCTTTCTGAGATTCCAAACAATAAAAGATCAAGTAAAAGAATAATAACTATTAAAGGGCCAAGCAGCCATTATTTTTAAAGTCCACTTACCCAGAATACCCTTTTCATATTGGGGAGGCTGTAATTAGTACCATTATTATATTTACAAAGTTATTAATTGTGTTTCTAGTAAAAAAGAGCTTTCCGTTTGAGATTTGCATAACATTTGCATTGGTACTATTGATATGTCAGTTAGCTGCAATTAATAAAAATTGTGTAGCAAACCCAAAAAAGGGGAACAGTACCCGGTGACAGAAGCTTGTGTTCTGAGGTGGGGCTGAGGTAGGGATGAGGGGGCCACGGTGCAGAGATAAGTGATCCATTGGCTCCAAAATAGAATACAGCCCACGGAGCATCCTAAGCACCAGCAAATTACTTCCGCAGCATTTGCAGACGGTTGCGTAGACACGCATTTATTTCCACAAGATAATTTTTGTATATTAGGAGAATTAAAACGTCAGCAAAGACCCATTGCATGTTTATCCATTATTTATTGAGGAGGAAGTGAAGGAGGCGAATGGACACGTGTGAGAATCTCCTGGCTGTTCGGAGAGTACTTGGGGGTGCCGTGATTTTCTCCGGCCAGACGCTGCAGGTGAAGAGCGGAGGTTGCTTTCTTGTTCGTAGACTTCTGCAAATAAACTCAGGGCATGAGTAATGTCTGCCAGCTACCGTTACTACCGTGGAGAGAAGGGAGAACTGTGCTTTCATTGGGCTTCTGAAGTTAGATAAATAGACAATATTGATTGAAGTAAATAGATGTAATGTATAATTACACCCAATCTCCTGAAATCTATTTAAGTTAAACTATGACCTTAAAACGGAGTTATTTTTCAAAAACATTCTCTGAAATCGATTTAGGCTATATCTTTGTAACATTTGGAAAACGTACCTGTCTTTTTCATCCCAGCCGTTGCTTATCTCTACAGCCTCGTGTCATTTTCCTGTTATCAGTTTATTAAGGAAAGGGTAACTGGATTCACAGAGTGTCAGAAGTAGCTAATTCATGCATACGCTTCGGGTCCTGCTTTTAGCTTTCCATAAAACTTGAGCACTTGGAGGTCTGTTGGTCACCATCAATATTGTGCCCAGATGGCCATTTCCCCTTGCGGGCAACACTTGTAGTTATTGGATGTTGTTGTAAGCTCTGGGCTCTTCTGGAGAAGGCAGAAAAAGACTGAGTCCCTGAGTATATTATGAGGGTTGGTACAGAAAAAGGGGGGACTCCAGAATTGAAATGAAAGCAGTTTTGTCTTGCTATTTCAGGCACCTATCAGCCTTGGGGTTATTTATGTGGTTGGATATTTGCTTCCTATCCTTTGTTTTTGAAAATCTTTCGCATTGTACTTGGATAATTATTCAAGACTCTTTACCATGAAATTCTGGCATTATGCATTTTAAAAATGCAAAATCTACTAAATAGTAATATGCTGTGACTCAGGTCTTTGAGAGAAATAGTTCTTTGTAGCCTGGAACCTGCCCTTCTCTGTTGTTATTGCACAAGTTCCCAGCAGGCACACCTGCCCAGATTTAATTATTGTCATAAACGTGTCTTTGACTGTTTCCCTTTATCATGAATGCCTAGAAGTAATGGAGAGTCCCTTTTTCAGTCACCTTCTGTGGCAGATCAGCCTTCAACACAAAGTATGTTTTCAAATATTTGGGGGAAGCGAGAGTCACTGAACTGATAATTGCATCAGGATGACATGGCATATAAAATTGCTAACAGTGGAGGCTGGCTGTGTAACTTGTATCGAGGTCCTGGGTAAGCACTACATCTATACATCTCCCCAAATGGAAGCTTATCCAGGGCAAGGTCCTCCCCTGCTCTGCTCATTATTCTATCCCAGAACACAGCCCAGTGATTGACTCTTGTCTGCGGCTCAATAAAAATGTATGAAATAAATACATGTGTGACTAAACCAATCAAGTCTCATTTTCAACCCCTGCATCACCAAATATACATATTTTTAGTATAAGTAAAGTTGAAGATTTTTTAAGTTGGTATTACACTTATATGTTTACGTATATATACATACATCTTTAGGTACATATTCTTAATTACAGATGTTGTTTAGGTGATGTTGACTGCAAGAGACCAATTTTCAAAGTGCTTCATATTTTACATGAAAGTATAACTGGTTTGCCCTAACTGGTTTGGCTCAGTGGATAGAGCGCTGGCCTGCAGACCTAGAGGTCCTAGGTTCGATTCCGGTCAAAGGCATGTACCTTGGTTGTTGGCACATCCCTGGTAGAAGGTGTGCAGGAGGCAGCTGATCGATGTTTCTCTCTCATCGATGTTTCTAACTCTCTATCCCTCTCCCTTCCTCTCTGTAAAAAATCAATAAAATATATTCAAAAAAAAGAAAGTATAGCTGGTTAAATATCACCCCAAGTCTTAATATTTTCCAGATCACTGGGAAAAAAGCTGTTATTTTCCTCCTTGCTTTGAGATATGGAGAAATGGACTGTGAGAGTGGGAATCGGCTGTAAAAACAAACAAACAAACAAAAAACCCCACCAAACACTCTGTTGAGAAGGAGCTTGCACACCATTTGTACAGGATCTGCAGGGAAACGGCCTGAATATTTGTTGAATATTTAAAAATTCTCTACTCTCAATCTTCTTTAAAAGACATTCATTTAAATTAATAAAGATGCAGTTACAGATATGGGTAATATATGCAAGCATGCCCACATATAGAATCTACCTGAAAATGCAGAGAGCAGAGTATTTGAAAAAAAAAAAAAACCAAAAAAAAAAACAACGCACAGATTATTTAAATAAATAAATAAATAAATAAATATGGATTTGTTCTGCTGATTTCTACCACAGTGGCTTCTCCTATAAAGTATTTGAATAGTTTCACAAACTGCCAAACTTTTATTATGAGGGCTTGAGGTCTAATTCAAAAATTACATTGAAACATGTTCTTAGTAGAGTACATTAATTATTGGCCCCTCCATTGTTACTAAACTTGTAGGTGTTACAAGAAAACAATTTGGTATTTGAAATATTCATTATAAGTAGCTATTAGTTGATATCACTTGCATAACGTAATACTCAGAAAGCTTGATGACTATCCTCCCCCTAATAATAACTATCAAGGAAGTAACCAGAAAGTAATAATTTTTCCGCAGTCAGAATTGAGAAAGGCTTAGAAATATGAAACTTATGACAGACTTACTGAAGTAAACTATCATTTATTTATTATTCTATTTTAAAAACCCATCAAAGCAGAAAACCTCTAGGCTCATGTACAATAAAATATTTCAGCATTAAAAATAAATAATAAAATGGCAAATATAAAAGACTGATAATCCTCCCAAACTTCTCTCCAGTATGGCTGAGAAAAAACATACACCTATACAAGTAGACATTTTAAACACTAATTGAGCCCTATTTCCCAAACCTACATATTCTAACACTAGAGGCCCAGTGCACGGGATTCATTCACTCGGGGGCGGGGGAGTGTCACTCAGCCCAACCTGTGCTCTCTCACAGTCTGGGAGCCCTTGTGGGATGAGGGATGTCTGGACTGATGGCTCAGTGCTTAAGCCCTCCGTCAAACAACCTTAGTGCTGTCACCGTCACTGTACTTGCAGGTATGAGCCTGGCTTCCCTATGGGAGCACACTGACCACCAGGGGTCAGCTCCTGCGTTTAGCATCTGCCCCCTGGTGGTCAGTTCACATCATAGCAACTGGTCATTCCACCATTTGGTTGATTTGCATATTAGCCTTTTATTATATAGGATATTAGGCTTGTGTTGTTGTTTTTCTTAGCATTACTAGATTGAGTTCGTATCTGTAGAATTTTTAATGGGATCTCATTAATACAAATATGGAAGTCTTTGCTAATACATTTCCCAACTGCCAATCTAAATTATAAAATAAACACAAAGTGGCTATTTTTGTCCTTGAAAGATTGCTCAAAGTCCCAGTGTAGGCTATTGACATGGTGTGTGTATGTGAGCCCTTGTTCCAATGTGATGTCTATATCTTTTCTCATGATATATTGAAAAGCGACTTCCGTTCCTTCTAATATAATTTCAAGAAGAATGGAGGAGGTCAGACAATAAATGTGCTCTTTCACACGTATCTCTGCGATGAGATAAAATAATAACTGGGTCACTTTAGCTGCAGCTTCATTATAGTTCGCCTTTAGATAGAGGTCCCATGAGTGTAGAAATGTGGTCACTTAAGATACACTAGCTTGACAGATGTCACCTCATGAATTTGCTAAATGTTCAGAAGAATTTACTGGTCCAGCAGGTGAAAAACTGAGATGCACTCTGCGTCTTTGTTTCCCAGAGCCACATCGCTTCATGAGAGCGTTTATGCTCAAATACCATTGAGAACAATGCCCACGCCAACTTCACTGCTTGTAAATAGTGAACAGATTAATATTTGAAGTGAAACAGACTGAGCTTCTGTAATGTCACTCTGAGTCTCATGTTTTTATCACCAACAGTTCATCAAATTGATACCCCTGCCATACTGTCAGGAGCTAGGGGAGGCCCTTCAAATCTTAGGAGAGCAGTGCCCTGCACTTTCTTATAAGAAACTGCCATCTTGGCTCCTGAAAGAGAGAAGAAGAGAAGCATGTAGCTGGTAACACAGGAGCCCTTTCTGGAGCATCTTGGGCTTGATCTCAAACTCTGAGGATCGTTGAAAAATGCTGTGATTTCCTATAATAAGGGTGGGACAGATGCACCCAGGTCTTCCAACAGCTGTCGTTCTCCACACACATACCAAGTGTCTTCCTTGGAATGCCATGGGGCCACTGCTACCAATTTCAGAGCAAATGACAAAGTCTGATATGGATCCCTCGTTCCAGATACCATTTCTGAGCTGGCCTCCGCATACCTGATCTCAAAAGTTCCCTCCGTGTAGAGAAAGTTTTATATAGAAAAACAAGGACATTTGTATTCAGGAAAAGGCTTACTTTTACCCCTAAATATACTAAAGTTGGGTTCTTCTGAAGCTGCAAATTAAGCAATAAATATATACAGGTGTCCCAAAACATTTATACACACTGAGTAATTATAGAGGCAGCATTTATTAAAATACATTTCATTTTCAAAATGTAATAGAATCTGATATATATATGGCTAAAAGCACAGAAATTTACTGCCTGCTCTGAAGCTTATTCCTTCTGCCATGCTCTTGATCAAGATACAGCTCCCATAGGAAGAGGGAGGTGTAACAGAGTGGCCTTGGTCAATGTCACCAGAAGGTGCTTTCAGATCACAAGACTAAGTGTCACTTCTTCAGGGAGAAAAAAAAAATGCTCACAACCCATGAAAAAGCACACAGTGATATTTTTCTTCTCTGAACACAACTACACTAAATAGCCATTAATTTAGACATGTTCTGTCCTCAGTCTATCATTAAGATAATTTAAACATTGCTTGGAAAATAAAGTGACCACTGAGGTAAACAAATTGTACACAATCATAAAACAGAAAACTTTGCATATTAATCTTACCAGTCAGACATCCTTGAGTGCAATATTCCCAAGAGGAAATTTGACTTTGTAATATACCCTGGCTTAGCCAAAAATAAAAAGATGCATTGAAAGGCACAAAAGTGGCACTCGAAGGCAAGATGTTGTATTATATAAATTTATCAGGCACACAAGATTGGTGTGAGCAGCACAATTTGCCAACTTGTGTCTGGGGAGTACTACAATACAGGTCTAGTACTGTGCAATAAACATAATGCAGCACAATAACCGAGGCAAAATAGTTGGGAAAATGTGTGAGGGGAAAGAGAGGAGAAGGGATTATAAAATATCTTTATGGACATTAATATAAAGGATGGGCTACAATTTCCCCAGCTTTATTTTTCTGACAAATTGTCTATAAAATAATGTTCTCATTATATATTGTCATTTAGAAACGTACTAAACTATATACCTGTAAAATCTATAGTGCTTTTTTTTGAGTCAGATGTGTTACTGTTATTCGGCACATGACTAGGATGCTAGTTAGGTGGTAAATTTATAGCACATACGGTAGTTAGATTTCCTAACCACCCTCCTCGGAAAACAAAACGAATTATAATAGCAGCGAGAAAGGCTGGGAGGCAGGGTTTGTTGTGTTGAGTCAATGAGCCACCCTTCCTTTACTCCTAAAGCATCTGCCCAGTCCTGCCTGTTGGAAACACCCTTATAATTAGCACACCATTGATTTTGTACCCATTGTGCTTGGTTTATATTTCCTCATCGTCTGTAACCTTTCTAAAAGCAGAAATGTCATTTTTCTACTTTTTCCAGCGCTGATTTTTGGGGGATATTTAGGTTTGATAATGTATTCATTATTTCTACAATTTATTGCGGTGTTTCAGTTGTTCACTATTTTTTATTGTTTTTACTACCTGCTTTTTCAATTGATGTTGGTAAACTCATTTGCTCTCAGGCATGAGTTCTGACCCTCCCCACTTAATTACATGGGGGGTGGGGTGGGGGTTAATAGCTATTAGTAGATATATTCCCCTTCTAGAATCTGACCTAGCTCTTAAAATTTGTTTCCCTCCCTTATTTTATAAATATTTTAATCAGTAATGTACCTGTTATTTCCCAAGTGAGCCCTAAGGAGTCTGTCCGAGTGCCTCACACATGCCATTCCATGGGGAGCCTCGCCAGTTTCCACCTCTCTGGAGTCCCTGTGGTTTTATTTTATTTTATTTTATTTTATTTTATTTTATTTTATTTTATTTTATTTTATTTTATTTTATTTTATTTTAATATATGTTCATTGCTTTCAGAGAAGAAGGGAGAGGGAGAGAGATGGAAACATCAATGATGAGAGAGTCATCTATCAGCTGCCACCTGCACGCCCCACACTGGGGACTAAGCCTGGCACCTGGGTCTGTGCCCTGACCTGGAATTGAACGGTGACCTTCTGGTTCACAGGTCCACAGTCAATCACTGAGCTGGGCAAGTCCCTCTGGTTTTAGGGGAGCCAGCCATGGCACACTCAATCCATCACCATGTGCAGGTGCCCTCAATCCCTTTGCTGAGCTTGCACTGTGTCGCCTGTTGGGTGTTCAGCAGGAAGCTGGCCTGGGACACATGCCAGGCACTGGCGGAGAGCAGTGTCCCCCTGTGGTCCTTGCCCTGGGCAGCATCAGCCCTGCATCAGTCATTAGGCAGGTGCCCAACCCTATGTTGGCAACGAAACCACATGGTCAGAACTTCACTTATTTCATGAAGTCACTGTGTAGAGGGCGGAAGCCAGTGATGGAGACAGATGCTCCCCCTTCGGTGTCACCAGTGATTGAGAACCGGGCCCTTGGTGTTGTTTGAAAGACTCCCTTCGTGTTGTTGCCTCTGACACCAACTCAAGAACTCGCCTTGCTTTCCGGTATGACATACGCTTTGAAAAATCTAATTAAAACTTTCTTTTTGGTCCTTAGGTAGAAAGATGGCTCTGCTGAGATGAGCTCTTAATTAATGCACTGAGAGCTTCCGAGTCCCTCCTCTCGACAGGAATGATTGACGGCCAAGGCTACAGACATTCCACTAATTGAGCTCTGCCTCTGTGATTGCCACGGCCAGCTCATCAGAGAAGCTAGGTGAGTAGACCAGCATAAAAGGTTGTTTCAGTGTGTTCTGCGCTATCCCACAGGGTGGGCGAGAAACTTTCCAGGCCAGCATGCTTATCATTGCCGAAGGCAGGTTCTTCCTTCGGTTTTAAGATGTAGGTTTTGTGTTATAGTGGTTTTTGTAAATGATAAAAATTAGCATTTTTGACATAGCCATTTCAATTTAAGGAACCGCAGTCTCTTCGCAATTTTTAAGCAGCAGATATTACAAGCCAACTACAGTAGGCATAAATCATTTGGAATCATTTATTGATATTAAACTGTGCTGCATAGCAGCCAATGCAGATGCTATGGAGAGATTGTTGGAAACCAAATCCAACATTCATTCTTGAGTTTAGTTTTCAGAAACTTACCTAATTGTAAATATACCTAATCCTTAGTCTCATCAGAGACCATACTGAAATATTTCCTTTTATTCTGAAAGAAATTTATAAGTATTCTGAGACCCTGACTTTGATAAAATCTAATTAATCATCTGGTATAATCTAAGTGGCTTATTAGCCTAAAATAAAATTCAGGGACAGCACTATTTACTAAAAATGAAGACAATTATACCATATTAAATATCCTCATTTATACCTTAAGGTTTTTATTCCTAGACAGTTTACAAATGTTTTAGCAATTATGAAAAATCCAGTTTCAAACATTTAAAGGAAAATATTGAAATTATGGGAATTTCAGGATATTTAAGTATTTACTTAAAATAAAATGTTTTATTCAGACAAAATATAAATTGGGCTTGAGTTTACTATGTAAAAACTTTAAAGGCAAGAGTAAAAGAAAGACTACAGAGAAAAGTGGATTAAGAAATTATGAAGCATAAAGGTGATATATCAAAATGAATAGAAGTGGGCAATCAAATAGTTTGAGAAACAATGAAGTATCAAACCTAAACATTCCAAATAATTATGACTAGCCAAAAATAGAGAAAAAGGTGATAGAACTAAACAGGACTAAATTCACAAAATATTTAGGTGAACTGCCATGTCTTGATAACAAAAATAAAAATATGTGTTTTTAAGATTTTGGATCCCTGAAACAACATGTGGGTCCCCCACTTTCCACTCCAATAGGCGTAGCTCTGCCCACTATTTCAAATTGTGAAAAACGTGGAGCCCACTTATAAAGAAAGTTGTACGATGGCTACATTTCTATCAAAATAGCATTATTATTACCTGTGAGAAAACCTGAAGTGGGGAAAAATTGAGAGAAATGAGAAAAGCCTGAGCTGATAATCTCGTAAAAAATATGAAAGCCTTTTAACATCAAGACCGTCTGGCTGTGACTGAGAGGAAATAAAAATGGAACAGCTTTGTTTACTGTGAGATCCTTTTATTATTCGGTGGCTAACAGCATCCAAATATAATGTAGCAAAGCCATTGAAATGTAACTAATAGAACATTTTCCGTTTAAAAAATTACTTCAGGGTAATAAGCATGAAACATGTACCTCAAAAATAAAACACCTGTTTTCATTTTGCTTTTCTGCACTTTATGAGTTCACACCGCAATCCTTCATCATATCCTCTGTGCTAAGCAAGGTGTGGTAATTGAAGTGGTTTCTATGAAATTATGCTTGAAATGACCTAAATCTATTTATATCTCTTGGGAATTTATGTATTTAACAATCTTGAAAAGGCAAGTATCACTGTGTGCTTCATTATTCTCATATCTGCGGAAATATTTATTAGTAGGAAAAGTAACCATATGTTCACAGATTGGAAGATCATTCTACTTGAATTCCCATATTGTTCATGTACTTAGCAGAAAACTCAACATACTTTACAATATATTACTACATTGATGATGCCTTTGGATTTAAGTTGGCGTGAGGTATCTGAGTTAGTATCAACTTCTGTCTCCATGCATGCTGGGTAATCAAAACGCTCATGCTTGACAGGAAGCCATACGTCATTACGCAACCGAGCCCTGGCAGCGCTAATATGAGCCAGGGCTGCCCTGCCTTGAAGGGAACCATTAATATAATGGCCTGTCGCTCAAGCTAATCAAATCAGCTCTTACTCGAGTCTGTTTCTGAATGTGGACTATCACATCCAAGTTTCCAGTTCCTACATCACTTCACAATCATGCTCTTATAGTTGATGAATGAATGAACGTAGTAAGAGAGGTGCTGGTCACCCTCCACCATGGTACTGTATACAGTACAATAAAACCTCCATAACCTCTTCTCTGATCTTTGAAACAGAACACTTCTTATATACTTATTGCTTTGGTCAGTTGATTTGCTTCTGGTATTATTTTTATTAAGAACTTATATAATTATTTAGATGTGGGACTGTTCAGTTAGCTAGACCGTTCATTATTCCACTACTGTTTGATCTCTGTGCTAACTGCTGGCTTATAACAATTTAAAACGTTTTGCAGATCTATTGAAAATAAAATTTTGTACCTTTTTTAAAAGATGGAAATATGTAGAAAAGACAAATGACCTACAATCTCTTGTAATGTCAATGCTAATACAATTTTTTATAACTTTAAATAACAGAAACCTATTATGTGCATGGTTAGGAAAAGATAGACATTTATAAAAATCTCTCCCCTCTAAAATAATTAGTACTTATAAAATGCATATTCCTTTACATATCTCTATGTCTTTTATTCATTCACCAATAAATATGTATTTAGGGTTTTTTTGTGTACCAAGCACTTCTTTTGATTCTGGGGTTGTAACAGTAAGCGAAACAAATGTTTGAAAGGCCTGGCCCTCACGGGGCTTACATTCTTGAAGCAAACTATAAGCAGAATCTGCTCTGACTGAGAGGCTCGGTCGGAGTGTTGTCCCATACACCAAAGGTTGTGAGTTCAGTTCCCGGTCAAGTCACATACCTAGGAGATATTTTAGTTATCATTTTTTAAAGGCACTCACATGGTGACCATGTAAGTGGTTAAAGGAGGTTAAAAAGAGTACATGGACTTCGGAGCTCAGAACTAAAATGCTAGGATATTGGAAGGATCAGTATGGATGTTCACATCACCCAGAATTTTGACAGGCTGTTGGAAAAAATGAGAGTCAAGGAGGTTGGAAATTCTCCAAGGAGGGCAGGAGGTGCCTAGGGGAAGATTTACAAGGAAGAGTTGTAAAGGGTGATGGAACCTAGCGATGTGTGATTCAATATGGCCTAATTAAGGACAGGGAATGGGCAAGTCTGTGAGTGGTAATAGGGAACATTTTTGCTTTTGCTGAAAACTCCATATGCAAAGCTATTTATCTACCTACCTCGATCTACCTGTACACACCTATGTCTCTACTTCCTTAGGGTGCCACTAAGTAAGGGCAGGGGTCAATCTGAGTTGGCTACCATCCTCAAAGCCAAGGGAGGGAGCTGTCAAGAAGACTCATCACAGGTTTGTGGGAAACTGACATGCCATTTCCCACCTGGACAGCGATCAGGCCCTAGGCTCATGTCCTGCAGGGTAGAGGTTAAGTACATGGAGAAGAAACGGCATGGGGAATTGTTTTATATATACAAAAGAGACATTCATTTCTAGGATTGGGGGGATGAGGGGACATTGAGGGGATAGGGACACATTTGTAATATCTTAATCAATACAGGGGGGGAAAAGAAAAGAAAAAAAAATACAAGGTCAACAATAAAAAAAAAAAAAAGAGACATTCATACCTATTGTTTCACACATTGCACTTTCTACCTGACTCTGGATGTATATTGGCTCAGAGACATTTCCACATTCTTTTCACAGCTGCTTCCTCATGGATGTGCCAGAATTCATTTAGTTAACACTTTTTTTCCCATTGATAAATTCTCCAGTTGTTTCCAGTTTTTCACTATTACATACAATTCTACAATCTCTCTCTGTAAATGTATATACTTGAAAAATTTTGCTGGTGTATTCATGAAGTAAACTGCCATCATTGGGTCAAATTTATATGCAGTCATACACCACATAAGGACATTTTGGTCAATGACAGACCTCATGTTTGACGGTGATCCCATGGGATTTAATGGAGGTGAAAAATTCCTATCACCTAGTGATGTTGTCTTAGCACAACACATTACTCGTTTGTGGTGAAGCTGGTGTAAGCAAATCTACTGTGCGACCAGTCAGACAAAAGTGCAGCACATATAATTACAGTAATATTCTATACCATCTAGGTTTGTGTAAGTACATCCCATGATGTCTGCATGCAGTAATAAAGTAATACAGAGAGTTCCTTGTACCTTCTGCAGAATTTACCCCAACGGTAACATGTTGCAAAACATAGTCAGGTACCAGAAAAGACCTGGTAAAATGTAATATCACAACCAGGATATTGACATTAATATACGCAAAATATAGCTTTTCTAATTTTGGACCATTTCCCACTGTAGTGATCATATTTCTTATAGTTGATTTGAATGTTTGCTATGAAATTAAGGAAAAATACAGTTTTACACAAATTAAAAGTGTCTTCCTTAAAATTTTAATTTGCATTTTGATTTTACATATAACCATCTTGGCTAATTTTTTCAATCTTTTCTTTATGCCTTATGGGTTTTGCTTCTTGCTTGAAAACGTCTTATCAACTTCATATATAAATTTACCTTCCAGAACTTATATGATTACAGTTTTCACATTTAAAATTTTGAGGCATTTTAATTTATTTTGCTGGAGAGAATTAGGTAAGGGTCAAATTTTTCCCCAATCATTACCCAATTGACCCTATTCCCTTTATTTCAAATATAACTTATGTAATTATTCAAGTTCCTATATGTATTCGTGTTTACTCCTAGACTTTCATTGATCTCTCTTACCAAGTCTTTTCTAGTACCAAACTATGCTAATTCCTGTAGCTTTGTAATGTAACATATTCTACTATATCAGTGATGGTGAACCTTTTGAGCTCGGCGTGTCAGCATTTTGAAAAACCCTAACTTAACTCTGGTTCCGTGTCACATATAGAATTTTTTTTTTATATTTGCAACCATAGTAAAACAAAGATTTATATTTTTGATATTTATTTGATATATTTGAATGCCATTTAACAAAGAAAAATCAACCAAAAAATGAGTTTGTGTGTCACCTCTGACACTTGTGTCATAGGTTCGCCATCACTGTACTATATGATAGGACTAGTGCTGCTCATTGCTCTCTTCCCTCTCCCCAAAGGACTCGTCTAGCAATTTTGAATACTTATATTTTAGCCCAAAAAATTTAGTTGCACTTTGTCAATTTAAAAAATATTGTTGATTTTATTTGAATTAAATTATTGCTAAGTTAGTAGATAAATTTGAGGAAAATCAATAACTTTGATATAATATTCTTATCTAAGTGCAGGGTAGGTTTCATTGTTTACTTATTTTCTTCTCAGTTCTTCACTAGAGTTTTAAAGTTTTCCTATACAGACCCTGCGCCCTTATGTAGGTATACTTATTTTACAAGTGCACACATATATGCATCATCTTGAGTGTTTACTTAATTAATAAAAGAACAGAGAAAAGAAAATGTTACCAAGGCTTTCAAACAAATACGTTAATTTGCTATATAGATAGTGGATTGCTATTTTAATATTAAAATCGCTAATTTCTAACATCCAATATCTTGCCCATGTTTGTGCCAGTGGAATTTTGCACAATAGCCAGAGGTGAGTAAAGACACAGTCTCATGTTTTCAGAAGTAGATACACCCGAAATGAGCATCCCGTGTACATAAAAAAGTGAGTTGTAAAAATAAAATATGCTAGGTTGGATAATCATCTATAATGTTAACAGTCCAATTGCTTGTCATGTAGAGGAAGGTTGTGCTTTAATTAAGCAATAAGACATGACAGGGTGTGAATTATGGAGCAGTAATTCTTGTCTAGCGTATTGTTAGGCAAGGGGCCGAGGGCCAGGTGTCATTGTGTATGCCCTGCATAAATTATTACACTGTAATTTCAACCTAGAACATGAGAGGAAAATCTCAAATATTTTGCAAATAATTTCAAAACACAATAAAGGCTAAATATATTTCCTAAATTGTACATTTACTATAATGCTGTAAAATCACAAGCCACCCCCACCCCCCCCAAAAAAAGGCATTTAATTTTTGGGGAAATATAGCAAGAAAATATAATCAAGTTGACTTCATAATTGACTTCTCTCTAAACAATATACTTTTATAGAGGAGATTCCTAGGAAGACGGTCCATTAATTTGACTTTTTTGTCTGTGATAAGGGGGGGGAAGTGGTACAAGCTAAGTTCTGAGAAATTTTGAGAGGCCCTTTTGGCTGTTTTTCCCTTCACAAAGCAGTGCTAACTAGCAAATAACTCTAACATAAATCTCTCAGGAAAAAAAAAAAAGCATCTCCCTGAAAGCACTTGGCAAGGGGTGGATCAATTTTCCAGAATTGTGGGCCCTTTTAAAATCAGCAGGATTTGTAATCTCGCGGCTTTCCCTGTAACATACCATTTTGAAGGTCCCCTTTTGTAAAGACATTAAAACAGATCTGTTATCACAGGAAAACACATTGTTTGAAATACTGCTTTTTTTAAAAAAAGAAAACTCCTTCCCGCCCATTCAAAAGAGAACAGTTTGAGTGTGAGTATGTGATTGTAATAAGAAAAGAGCCACTGGCTTTTCATCTGGGGAGCATCTGCCAGCAGGGTGTCAAAGCAGTACTTCTTCTTAAAGGTCTTATATCTTTTGTGCCTTTATTGCCAATATTGCGTACTTTTAAGATGGTCAATGTGTTAACAAGTTTGGCTTCTTTTGTGAATATCAAGGGATGAGAGTTACATGTTGCAACCTCAGACAATTAATTTTGTCTCAGGTTCTCCTTTTAATCAATGTACTTGATCCTCAAATTTGACCTCTTTCTGGGAATGTGATAACTAGACATAGCTTAATATACAGGTCAAATATAAGTATTTTTAAAGAAACTCCAAACACACACCTGCCTAAAATATGTCCCATAATGTCTTATCAGCGCACCGTTAATTATTTACTCCTCTTATGGAAAGAAAAAGCCTTATTAAATAAAATCTCTCCCAAGTTAAGGACACAGGACCCAGTTATCTGTCTTATCAATCCCTTAGTTTAACTATTTGGTAACTGAATAGATTTTGTTTATCTATTTGCTTTATTCTAAAATGTGAAGCAGGGAGGAAATAAGATATAAGAAAGGGGTTTTTAATGGATATGAGAAGAAAAATTTCTATCCTTGAAACATGGGCACAGCGTTACTGTGACAGGTACTCAGCCACTGAAAAGTGGCTTGAAAACAAACTTTTCCCCGTGGTCAGGAGCAAAATACAAAACAAAACAAAAAACAAACAAACAAAAAACAGCCCTACCCGGTTTGGCTCAGTGGATAGAGCGTCGGCCTGCGGACTGAGGGGTCCCAGGTTCGATTCTGGTCAAGGGCATGTACCTTGGTTGCGGGCACATCCCCAGTGGGCAGGAGGCAGCTGAATCGATGTTTCTAACTCTCTATCCCTCTCCCTTCCTCTCTGGAAAAAAATCAATAAAATATATTGTAAAACAACAGCAACAAAAAAAAACCCTCAAGGAAGCAGAATTATGAATTTGTTAGGCAAAGATGGGCCCCGTCTTACTTTGTGATGACAATGGTGGGGGAAAGTAAAGAAAATTTCATTTTCAGTACTTCATAGTCTTACCAACTCTGTCGCTTGTAATAGGTTTATCACTATTAAACAAAACCAATTTTAATACCTTTTTTTGTTTCTGTTTCACGGAATAAGGCAGGATTGACTTTTCTAGTAAGTGACTCTAATTTATCATTTTTCTGGAGTCACATTTCAATAAGATTTTACTCCCAAGTGCTAAGTTTAGGAGACCACCGTCCTTCTCCAGGTTTTATTGGGTCATTTTGGGGCCACCCACCATGACTGGTGGTTTATTACAGTGAACGGCCACCCACAGAACTATCTTTAGAGGACCATGGTGTAAAATTATGCCCTTAGTTTGCAATAAGCTCTCAGTGTGTGATAAGCGTAAATGAAGAACACCTATGCATTTAGAAAAGGGTAATCAATGATGTTGTTTTAACTTTTATACCAGCATGCCCTTGACTTAGGCTGTATCTACTTCTACAGAGACATAACTCTTTGAAATATTTTAGACTATAACTGGTAAAAATAATCTTTTTGCCAATTGGTTGTTATTTGGCCTACATGCTTGTTCAGACAATATGTTCAAATTTCAACTAGTCATGACACTCAGTACAGTGATCAAAATTGCTTTTAATAGGATAAATTATTAGAGTGTATTTCATGAGAAACTTGATGCTAGGGATTCCACAACATTTTCCCATTAATATTTAGAACAACACTATAGGAGTAGTGGTAACATAGAGCTCAAGAAGCAAGCTCATAGAGACCCTCCGTAAGGAAGCAATGGGCCTATTTTTTAGATGAAGACTGTGGTTTGAAAAGTAAAATTATTTCCAATGAACTATGTTGTCTCTTTCTGAAGTTAGTCTGAATATTTTAAAAATTGAATTTAGCCATCACAAGGCCTTTTAAAAATGAAATCAAGAAAAAAGAGAGAAAAAAAAAACCTTCAATTTTTCCAGTCTACAGTTCAGGATTATTATTAAACTAGAGGCCCTGGGCACGAAATTTATGCACGGGGGGTGGGGGGGGAGGTTCAGCCCAGCCTGCACCCTCTCCAATCTGGGACCCCTCAGGGGATGTCCAACTGCCGGTTTAGGCCTCTGATCCCCAGGATCAGGCCTAAACCAGCATTCAGATATCCTTCTTAAAATCCTGGATTGCTGACTCCTAATCACTCACCTGCCTGCCTGCCTGATCGCCCCTAACTGGCCCCCCTGCCAGCCTGATCACCCCTAACTGCCTCTGCCTGCTGACCTGATCACCCCTAACTGCCCCGCCCCGCCAGCATGGTCACCCCTACTGCCCCCCTGCCACCGTGGTTGCCCCTCATTGCCCCCCTGCTGCCCTGGTCACCCCAACTGCTTCCCCTATGGGCCTGGTTACCCCCAACTGCCCCTCCTGCCAGCTTTGTTGTCCCTCACACCTCCCCCTGTGGGCCTGGTCAACCCCAACTGCCCCCCTCTGCCAGCCTGGTAACAGCTCACTGCCCCCCCTGCCAGCCTGGTTGCCATCAATTGTGCCCCTTACCAGCCCGGCCTCCCCTCACTGCCCCCCTCTGCTGGCCTGGTTGCCCCTCACTAACACCCCTTCTGGCCTGGTCGCCCCATGCAGCCTGCTTGTTCAGTCATTTGGTTGTCCCTCATTAATCCCCCTGCTGGTCTTGTCACCCCACTCAGCCTGTTTGGTCATCCATTCAGTTGTTTCAGATGTGATGACCCCTAGCTCTTTATATATATAGATTTCATCGCCTGCCCATTCTAGGAACTTTCTGCTCACCTGTTGTTATATGCCTCCTTTCTGCTCCAGACCTTTACACCCTTTCAGAACTGCAAGAGCAGGAGTAAGCCCGGGGTGAACAGACATGAGCCCCGGCCCCAGGACATCAGCTTTGCAGGGAGGACCCATGGTCTTAGCCACAGCGCAGAGCCCTGTAGATAAACAGGTGTCATGCATGGAGTGGGGCTGGGAGTTTTGATGAACTCTTGTCATGACCATTTTGGGAAGGGAAAACGGGAAATACTGACCTTTTAGTTAAGGACAGAGGGCAGCAAGTACAAAAAGTTTTGCATGTGGCTCAGCACCCCTTTAGACCAGGGGTACCTACGTGAATGTTGTTTTTCATCCACTTGATTTCTATCTCATCCTCATTTCCTAACATCACTTTTTGGTTCAATTTTCTTCAGCAGAGTTTCTGTTTTTTAAGGTCTTTGACTTAAAAGCAGAGCCCTGGACTCCACTTTCTAATCTCTCTCCTGCATGGGCAGTAGCTTCTTATACCCACAGCCTCACACTGGGCCCAGCTATGGTTCCCTCCACCAGAGCTGCTCAACAGAGGACGAAGCCCTCGTTTCTAACCAGGTCACTCCTCATACAAGTTGTAGAGATTCCTGGTTGCTACATTTGTATTCAAAGTGGAATGTAGGCATCAATCAAAACCAAAATAGAGAAAGAAACACTCATTATCTCACACGACAGTGGCATCATTTCGTATTTTGGAGAATTATTAACAACATCCTCTACTTTTATTTTTGCAAGCCTCTGCTACATAGACAGCACAGAGCAGAGAGTGAAATTATTAAAGTCAACAGTTAAAGAAGTTGACATTAAAGTGAAAGTAAAGTCAATAGTTGCTGGAAATTTCTATTTTTGCTTCAAAGTAGAAAAAAAACATATCATTTAAAATCATGGCACAGAATCTAACAAAGGAAAGAAGAGTGATGAAAAAAATTAGAAACTAAAAATAGCTCAGTGACAGTGTAATAACTGACAAGACGTATTCACCTGCTGGAAAGGGTTTCAAACCTTTACCTGTCGCCGCTCACGATAGAGATTAGAGTCCATCGGACATCTGAGGCGAAGGACAGGACGTGACCACGGGCCATGCGCGCACGCGTTTCTCGGCTCAGTGCCTGTATTGTGGTTTGTTTAAAGGAAATAAGAATCCCCGAGGTTTAAAGTGTAAAATAAAAAGGAGACACAAAGGACAGGAGAGAACTGAAATGCTCGTGTACACACAGCATTAGGCCACCTGAAGGTAATCAGATCTGCACCTGGTCCTCAGAACTGCCGGTCAGCTTTCTTCCCACAGAAATGCTTTGAAAGTGAGGAGGGTCCTTGGAATCCTGTATAATCAGCCACTGCCAAAGCATGAAAGAGAGAAATATCTGCCCGGTGAGAGTCAGAGCAGAGGCAACCTATGCCACGGAATCCTTATCTCCTGGATGCCCCTCCCAGCTCTCCAAAATCCAACACAGGCAGGCCCCCCCCAGCGCAGATGGAAGTCCACCAGCCAGCGTCCACATGGAGCTTCGTAGATCTGGCTACTTGCCTAGTTAACAGTCAGCTATTTGGGGATAATACCCACAGTTGTTTTATAAAAATGAGGAGAGAAAGATGGATGCATCCTGAGTTCAGTATATAAAAATATTGGTTCAGGGGGATGCGTAAGCTTTACCATTATTCTCACACTAGACTGCTGGCTGGTCACTCAATCAGACTTCCTCTGCATTCCACAGGGAAGAGACCCCTGCTGCCCTCCTGTGGGTCACGTTTGGGCACGCTATTTTAGGTCCCAGGAGAAAGGATTTAGGAGCTGATTATTAGTTTTATGCAGTTGTGTTTGTTTTTGACATTGAACAAGCAGATGGCCGAGAGAGAGGCTTAGAGACTTCCTTGCATGTCAGACCAGCGCTCAGTACTGGTACAAGGGAGGTGCTGTGTTGAATGCATGCTCATCAAAATTATGGCTGGGATTCCCCTCTCGGCCAGCAGGCAGCACGGGGCAGTTCTTCAGGTAATGGAACCTGGGGTTTAATGAGGCTTCATTCATTTATGTAGTGAAATAGTGTGAAGAAAGGAAGCAACCATAAAATTAACAAGCATGTTTCCTGTTAAACACTCCTTATAGATATAGTTATGTTGACAGACATTTAAGCTAAAAATCAGTTTGCTAATCAAAAGTCTTTAATCCAGTAACCACACCAACAATCACAGAGCATATGTGACAAAAAGAAGTTATCGATAGTAGTTTTAACAAAATAGAAGAGACACAATTTATCATTGATTGAATGCCTACTTCTGGCCTGAACCGTGTTCTGTATTTCCAGTGATTTGCATGTGTGTGCACTCACACATGTACAAAAAAAATCATACAACCTTGCTCTCAAGTTTCTCAGAATACAATCGGGAGAAGACCAGCGCAAAATAATCTACCTTTGTAAGAAGAGTTCAAACAACATGCTTTTGAAGAAAACGTGTTTGGGTGGAGAGACAAAATGTTTCCTGGATAAGAAAGATTGTGAAACTTGTCTTCAAAAGATGAACACCTTTTCAAATGGTAACAGAGGGAAGGGCATTCCAAGAGGGAATGGCATTAGCAGAAGCATAACCATAGCACTTTATCAGACATGGGAAATGAAAAATTACTAAGCCAATCTGTATGGAATAAAATTGGGAGCTGGTTAAAGTAAAGTTGGAAAGATGGGCAGGACCATTCCTCTGAAGGCCCCTGGATGACAAGCAGCATGACTATGGCCATCATTTTATTTCAGAACTAGAGGCCTAGTGCACGGATTCATGCACCAGTGGGGTCCCTCAGCCTGGCCTGCAGGGATCAGTGGACCTCCATGCCACCGCAGCCCGGCCTTTATCTGCCAGCTTGTCAGACTCCAGCCCACGGTCTGTGTAGACCCTGCACAGCACAAATAGTGCGCGAAGCAACAGGCAGCAGGAGGCAGGGGAGGAGCCTGAGCCCGGGCTGGGTGCCGTGCCCCTCCCGCTTATCCCGGCCCCCCTGTGCCTGCCACTGCCACCACTCAGGCGTGCAGGGGGAGTGTCTGCAGGAGAGGCTCATGCTACCACAGCAGCGCTCTCCAGCCATGATCCCAGCATCTGGCGCCTGTCAGCTAAGCAGCGTTCCTGCTGTGGGAACGCACTGACCACCAGGGGGCAGCTCCTGCGTTGAGTCCCCGCTGGTGGTCAATGCATGTCATAGCTAACATCCAGTCGTCTGGTCATCTGGTACTTTGACTTTTATGTATATAGATTGGGCAATTTTAAGGAGTGTCTAATTGTCTCATAGCAATCCATGTCTGACATTTCTATTACATTCTTTCCCAAGACCCTTAAATAATCTCACCTACAAACCCCCAGAGAACCAAAACGGTATTGTATAGGCCAGTGGTCGGCAAACTCATTAGTCAACAGAGCCAAATATCAACAGTACAACGATTGAAATTTCTTTTGAGAGCCAAATTTTTTAAACTTAAACTATATAGGTAGGTACATTGTTATTAACTTAATGAGGGTACTCCTAAGCTGGCCTTTGCTAAAAACATCCTCATTTTATAATAATAAAGCCACTAATTACAATTCTTAAATTGATGACAAAAATACCTGTAGGATTTGCAGCTGGTTGGAAAAATACGGTTAACTTTATGCTTCGAGTAGGTACTTTTGTCACCCGCGCGATTTGTGGACGCGATTAGCACTAACCACTGCACAGGAGACTGCCCACTGACTGGCTCACTCAACTCGTGCATGAATCACACGCGCCTCCCCCGCGCTGCGTATCCCACGGCCCGACCGACCGACACCCCCCACTTCTTCTAATGCCACTTCTTCAAATAGACTCGCCCAGGCCGAAAACCAATTTCTGCGCATGGGCCACGAAGTTTCAGTCGCACTGTACATGCGCACCTGCACGTGGTATTTTGTGGAAGAGCCACACTCAAGGGGCCAAAGAGTCGCATGTGGCTCGCGAGACGCAGTTTGCCTATCACTGGTATAGGCCAAGGGGCCCTCTGCCTTTGATTTTTGCTACCTTTCTAAAAGCATTATCACAGTCATGTGCTTTGTTAGCGTTTAGAAAGTCAGCTTTCACATGCAAACTTGGGTGTCCTCTGGCTGCCAGTGAGCCTTGGCCCATCCACAAACACCAGGTTTTGCTTAGTGCTTTTTATTCCGATGCTGGTTAATTAATGGTGGGGATTCCTCCTAGTCTTGTACCTCGTTCACAGTTTAGTTATTTGCAGGTATTCAATTTATTAATTTTCATTGTGAGATTTTAAAGCACTTTAAATTTCAATTTACTTTTTAAATCTTTCAAAACTTTTGAAAGTATCTGTTTTGTGAGTAGTTCTTTCATTCCTATAATCTTACATTTTCACTCAATAAAATAAAAATGAAGACATTTTTTTCCCAGTATAACACAATTCTAAGGAAATAACAACTCATTGTAGTCATAAGCCAATCATATCTTTGGACACTAAGAAGTATGAGTTGGCCCGTTTAAAAAGTTGAGTATATACGATGTGCTAGATGGCCTTCCAGCTAAACATTAGAGTGGCTAATCGGAAATCAGAGCAATGATTTGCATGCATCCTCTTCACGCAGTATATTCAGCCAAAATTGAGCAACTGCCACCCAAGCACCCAGAAGAGACATTGCCACAAGTGACCTTGATGCCCTGATGCCTGTGCCTTTCTCCTTGGCGAGGTCGCTCCCACTCCTCCCATGCCCTGAGCACTGTGGCGAGGCCTGAGGATCCCATGACAGGGAATAGCCACTCAAGGCCAGCTGGGTCCTCCCGGGTCCAGTACCAGCAGTATGGACAGAACTGCTGGGCTTTCTCTTTTCTGTGGCTGAGGAACATTGCCCTGGATTGCAGCCCCTTATTATAATGACTGAAAATCAGACTCATTGTCATCTCCAGTGCCTGTCACCTCATCGGTTGAGAGCCCTTTCTTGGGAAATATGTGATGACATCAAATATTTACATACCCCTCCTGCCTAAGGTGTGGGACCCGCCTTCCTTCACAGGTCAGGAAAAGCAGGCAAATAGATGCGCCTCCATCCCACACAAAGGGTGGCTGCGGGGGAATGTGGCTAACGTCTTTCCCCATAGGCTTCCTCTAATCAAGAAAGAACCACTCTCTTCTGCTTGGCCCTCCCAGGGAAACAAAAGTGGTGTTACTCACCCTCTTGTATAGGTAGCTTAAGTGGGATAGGAGCAGCGACAGCCTTCAGAGCAGCGGTTCTCAACCTGTGGGTCGCAACCCCTTTGGCGGTCGAAGGACTCTTTCACAGGGGTCGCCTAAGACCATCCTGCATATCAGATATTTGCATGACGATTCATAACAGTAACAACATGACAGTTATAAAGTAGCCACGAAAATAATTTTATGGTTGGGTCACAACATGAGCAACCGTATTTAAAGGGCCAGAAGGTTGAGAACCACTGCTTCAGAGAGAATGCCAGTGCAGACTCATCACAGTTTGGCTCCTCATTGATACATTTCAGTATTATTAGTTAGTAGATATATTTCTCTGATTATTTTTATCAAACAATGTGCCTTATCACCATTTTTTGTTAAATGGAAGCCTAAGAAACAAGTGCAGTTGGGAGGGTCACACTGCACGCTGTGTGCATCCAGGTGGCCTGCGCAGGCGACAGGAGGAACGGGGATGATTAAGCCCTGTCGGACGGGTTCCTGTTGAGCTTGCTTGCCTGGTGACAGGCTGTGACAGTCAGTGGCACCGAAGCAGAACACACTGCGGTCGCAGTTTGCTGGGAGCAGTGCAAGTGTCAAAACTGCTGTACAAAAGCAAACGTTGGGGACAACAACCCACAAAGTTTGCAAGCTGACGACTCAGGCTGGTGCCTGAGATGTCCTCAGAGCCAACTCCAGGTGACTGTCCCCGTCTGGGTCTCCCCCTGTGATGAGGGGACTGCCAGCTCTCCCTGTGGTCAAGTCTTATTGTCACAAAGCCCGCTTATTTGGAATCGCGCTGACTGGTCTTCCCATCACCCACGTGGAGGGCTGATGGCTGATCCTAGGGATGTTGCCACTTCTTGACTAGGAATAGCACTGCTAGGCATATCCATGTGCATGTCTTTGCTGCATTTCCCTCTTCCTGTGGCTCCTGTTGAGACCAGAGAAAGGTGCGGCGTCACAATTCTGAAGACCCACACCAGTCTCTATTCTGAGACTGCTAAGTCATTCACAATGCTGGTTAGCCTGGCCAGCATGGCTCAATGGTTGAGCACCCACCTATGTACCAGGAGGTCCAGGTTCAATTCCCGGTCAAGGGGAAATGCCCAGGTGGTGGGCTCAATCCCCAGTGTGTAGCGTGCAGGGAGCAGCCGATCAGTGATTCTTTCTCATCATTGATGTTCTCTCTCTCTCTCTCTCTCTCTCTCTCTCTCTCTCTCTCTCTCTCTCTCTCTTCTCTCTCTCTCTCTCTCTCTCCTCTCCCTTCCTCTCTGAAATCAATCAGTATATATATTTAAAAAGAAAACACACAATAAGGTGCTGGCTAAGCCCAGTGCTATGAAATAACCCCATCTCTGTGTCTTGTACCCAACAGCGCTGGGTCATCAATGCACCATGAGGCATTGACCACTCAAACTTTCTTGGAAGATGAATCCTTTTGCCGGCAGAGGTTGCCTCAACTCTGCAGTCGTTCACCACCTGTCTCTGTCATTGCTTTGCCTTGTGCGTGATGGTACAGGCATATGCACAGATGTTCTCTCATACTAACGTGAAATGCATGTGGAGTGGGTCATGCTTCGTGTTGGGAGCAATCCTCTGTACTCTGTAGAGAGAAAGCCAGCCCACAGGGGAGCTGGAGTCCCAATTAGGTGGCTGTAAAGAGAGGTTGCAGCACAGATGCAAACCTGCCATCACAAACGGGGTGAAACACTTCGCACCCGCAGCTGAAACAGTGAACTTGGCATTGTCGCCCGTCTCTTGAAACGCTGAAAAAAATGACTTTGCACCCATGTGGCTTCACAGGTTTTTATTAGATGGCGCCACCGACACTTCTGGCCGGCGGTGAATGAGAAACCTTTCAACCTCCTAGCAGCACCGGAGGTTCCCGCCCGTGTCATCCTTCGGGGATTCTCCCGCAAGGTTCATGAGGAAGAAAGTGAGAAGGCTGCTGGTCTCTGCCACGCTCAGGCTCATTTTAGCGCCGCACTCTGTCACCTTTTCCTTGTTTGGGGCGGGAGGTGGCGGGGAGGGGAGAGTCCAGAAGAGAAGGTGTAATTTAAATCTGCAGGCTTCGGGTGCTGGGTGTCTCTCCTCCGATGAGGGCAGGTTGTCCGGGTGTCATGTGAACTAGGAATCCTCTAGGGTCCCCAGACCAGTTTTTCTCTCTAAAGAACAGAAGCAGGAAAACCTCACAGGTTAAAGCCTGACTCCAGCTGCTGCTCTCACATAGTCACGGTTAGAGCAAGCGAAGGGGTTGCCACTTAAATCCAGTTCGTAAAGGTAATGACTACATTTAAAAATCCCTCTCCACACCTGGCAGGTGTGGCTCAGGGGTTGAGCATCGACCTATGAATCAGGAGGTCACTAGTTCGATTCCCAGTCAAGGCACATGCTGGGGTTGCTGGCTCAGTCCCCAGTAGGGGGTGTGCAGGAGGCAGCCGGTCAATGATTCTCTCTCATCATTGATGTTTCTGTCTCTCTCTCCCTTCCTCTCTGAAATAAATTTAAAAATCAATCAATAAATAAAAACAAAAAAACTTTCTCTCGAAGGAAGAAAATCATCTACATGTACTTACTTGCCTAAAATAATGCATAGGTCCTATGAGTTAGAAGTTTTACCTCCCTCACCTGCAGCTGAGGGAGCAAATAAGATCATTCCCCCTTTGCTGTTGGAGGGAGAACGTGCATATTTTTTTAAGGTAGCAAATTAGCCGGTGCTGGAAGCATCTGTTTCCTTGCCTCCATCACTGCGAGCTCCCTCTGTGTTCCCTGATGCCTGATCTGCAAGCTCCGATGATTATTTATGTGTTCCACAATTACGACCAGTGACACCTCCCCTTCTCCGGCCGGAGCCACAGATAGGAAAGGAATAAACGCTGTTTACTGTGACAGTCTGCCTTTTGTCTGCGGGACAATGACAAACTACCCGGCAACAGCTCCCAGCGACTTCTCCAGGGCCCTCCGATGTGACAATGGACGGACATGAACAAAAACGCCCGGTGAGAAGCGCCGCATGCGTTCACCTCCCAGTGAGCTGCTCTGGGGACAGAGCCTGGACGCAGAACAGAAGGCCGGTGGTGCGAGGACGTTGGAAAGATGTCTGTACATCTTAGAGACCTGGGGTGGGGGATCTTCCCAGCGTAACCAGGCTCTCTCGCCACCAACGGGCTGCACTTTTTAAATGTGTTTAATTTGAAACTCACACAGACTACACATGTGAAGAGGGAAAGCAGATCAGAGGCGCTTAGGGATCTCAGGGAAGATTCCCATGTCCGCGGCCTGGGACCTTTTAGCAGAGCAGCCGGTGTGGAGAATGATGGGAAGGACCGGGATGTTCAGGGATTTTTCCCAGGGCCTGTCCCAGTGAGCGGTGTAAGCGTGTTAGGATGAAGAGGTTACTGGGTCATTGAGCCTCGTGGAACAGGACAGATTAAAAATAAAAGAGTCGCTACGATCTTTACATGCCCATCTTTGAGCAAAGTGCAGCTTCACCTGCTTTCTTTCAATGTCGCTCCCCAGCAAAGATGACTAAGCCCGGAACCTCGTTCTGGTCTCAGGACATGAGGTTCTGTTTCCTCTTGTGTTTAATAGTTGATGAAAAATATAGTCACCAGTCTCTGGAATTCCACTCTTAAGGAAGTAATTTTTTTTTAAATGTGGTTTCTACTAAATTTCTATTTCAGGAAGCACATTAAAAGCCTATACCAACTCTCTCCATATTTAAGAAGATCATAGCTTGCAAGCATTGTGCAGAGATGTTAGCTTGCTTTCATTCTTTGATATAAAAACTTCTAATAACAGCGCTTTAATATTCAAAAATCAGTTGAACCATGTAAAGTTCGCTGCTAATAGAGTTGCTAGGCAGAATTTTCATTTCTTGAGGGAGGTGAATGGAGAGGAGAAAGTAAATGATAAGAAAGTTGACGAACCAAGGCAAAGCAGAATGGGAAAAATGAGACAACCAAGCAATGTATTAGTTAAAAGTTTATTCAAGGAGGGAATGAAGTCAACTCAGTCATGTGACAATAATTGTGAGTGTCAGTGTTCTAACAAGGACAAAGACTTTCAGATTTTATCTGTAAAGAACACATATAAAGTGAAAAATTTAAAAGATGTTTGAAAATATAAACATAAAAAGATGTGTATGGTAAAAATAAAACAGTTACCTTATCAATGTCACCCAAAATAGAATTCAATAGCTGTAACCATTACACAGAGCAAAAGGGGGTATTATGAGTGTACCAAACCTTCTATTCACAAGAAGTTAAAGAGTTATAAACTTTTTTTGTATCAAGCAACACATTGTTATGGAATATATGATAGAAAAACTCCCAGAAATGCAATCAGATAAAACCAAATGATAATGGAGGTGAGTTTGTAAAATTCTGAAAGAGTTGTAATTAAGCAGAGTAAAAATAAGGAAGGATCTGAAAAATATGATCAGTACATGTGTCTGTGTGTGTGCGCGTGTGTGCCTGGGAATACACAGCAGAGCAGCGGTTCTCAACCTGTGGGTCGCGGCCCCTTTGGGGGTCGAACGACCCTTTCACATGGGTTGCCTAAGACCATCGGAAAACACAATATAATTACATATTGTTTTTGTGATGAATCACTATGCTTTAATTATGTACAATTTGTAACAATGAAATTGGGGGTCACCACAACATGAGGAACTGTATTAAAGGGACGCGGCATTAGGAAGGTTGAGAGCCACTGCAGTAGAGGGATAAAACGATAGGATAGATATTTAATAAACAACGACAGCATGCTTACTGTGTGCGAGGTACTGTTCCAGAGTTTGACATGTTCGTGTAATCCTCAAAGCAGCCTTTTATAGGTGAGGAAACTGGGCACTAAGTGGACAGGTAACTTGTCCAGGGCTACGTGGACGAGAGCAGCCAGGCAGGATTTAACCCAGTGGGTCTGGCTCCAGGGGCTGTGGTCCAAAGACTCTCCCACATCATCCTGCCTGCAGAGAATACACGTTTTTCTCTTGTGGCCTGAAAACTTGTCAAACTACTCATGGGTTGGTCAAAACAAACTTTAACAAATTCCAAACATATTTACAGACAGTACTTTCTAACCAAGATCGAAAGATCACCAAACAAAACATCTATCTTTCCAAAAAAAACCAAACAAACAAACAAAAAAAAACACTCTACTTGTAGATTTAAAAACCTATAGTAATTAATTCCTGGGTCAAAAAAGTATCCCAAAACTAAGATTAAAGATAATTTGGCAATTGAATCTGCAGTAATTATTCCTCTTAATACAGGACACTTTCACTCACCACCCTATTGTTTCCAAATTGCTAATAAAATTTCCAGATAGTCTCCCTAATTCCCTTCATTTGTGCTAATCTAGTCACTTAGGTATATCTATGTTGAATTTAATAAACCACAATTGGGTAATTTTCCACTGTTAACACAGAATTAATTTTATACCTTTGTAAGTATATATTAGTTGTAGCTTAATTTCTCTTATCTTGGATCCATTATGATGATGAGAGTGGGACATGTGACCTAAAATTTTTAATCAGCCCAATTCCTGAACTCAGTTTATAGCTTCGAGGGAGGTGGGACTTCCTAGTCACTGGCAAGAAGGTTATGATCAGTAGGATATGACAAATATGACCAATGAGTTGTTATGTCTTATGATTTGGTGTCCATAATTATGAATCATGTGTTGATAATTATCTCTTCTGACATTTTTCTGTCTTGTTTAACTGAAGTTTTGACCTATGTGGATTATTATATACTAGAGGCCCGAAGCACGAAATTCACGCAAGAGGCTCGACCCTCGCAGCCCCTTGCAGCCTCGGCCGGCCCTCACAGCCCTGGCTTCGTCTGGAAGGTCGTCAGGATGGTTGGTCTAATTAGCATATTATCTCTTTGTTGTATAGGATTCTTTAATTTTTTTTCTTCCATTACATTTATATTGAAAGAGAGAATAAGAGAGAGAAGGAGAGAGAGATCCATATATGTATATGTGTAGGTGTGTGCACATGTGCACCAAATAATTATTTCAGCGAATCTGGGCTATAAAGTACCATTCATAATTAACTTATTTGTTTATATTTTAACTAGTCACTCTAAACATCTCTATATTATCAGTTGCTTAGTCAAGGCAAGATTTCGCAGTTTATTGATCTTTTATTTTTACTATCAATTATACTAAGCTTGTTAGGGCGAAAAAAAGTCATCATTATCAGTCTTAGAGTGTATTATCATTGTGATGGTTATTATGGCTGAAATTTAAAAATGTATCTATACTGAGAAATAAATCATTTCTCATAAGTACATGGAGAGTACATGGTGAGTTGGAGTACTGACAGTAAGAATGAGTCTCACATAAGCAAATGGGCAGTGCTGCATGGCTGTTCCTTCTCTTATCTGTGCACAAGGAGAGAAGCTCTGGCAATTTTTGTGCCACGGTTAACTATTAAAGCAAAACAGAGAAACTTCTCCACTCTGAAGTCTTTATTATTAATAATGAAGCGCTAAAACACAATGGTCATTTTAAAGTTGATTTTAAAGTATGTTTCATTTTCCCACAATCATATCCCACTAAATTTATATATCTAAAAATGTATACGTGATTGTAAGGTCACATCTAAAACCTTTATTTAAATACCAAAGCCATATTATTCTGGTTTTATTATACCCCTCACAGTTATGTTTGAGAAAATCCTCTCAGCCTCTCTATGATTTACTAAAATGATTTCAATTACATGCTGCTTCCTGTCAAGTGTTCCTAAGCATTGGGTGTATAGCCTATATTTCTAGGCTTCCAGGAAGATTAGAGATAATCTCTTTTAAAGTGCCTAGAACATTCTCTGGCACACAGGGTTTAAATTTAAAGCATGAATCTAACTGCCCCAAGTATTTGTGACATTTGGAATATAAGTCATCCATCATCTTAAAGATCAATTCAAAAAACTACTTCCAGGATATTGTGATTCTTCCCAATAGTATTTCTCTTTTCATTGTCAAGAGGCATGTTAGAGTGGCCACTTTGTTAGTCTACGTGGGATCATGGGATGATAAATTCTCATAAGGAATCATATTGGCCAGCACACCTGTGGAATACAGGCCTCTCCAGTTAGTATCCCAGCTCACTACAAAGTTTTTCCCACGCGTGCAAGGAAGTCCATGGTTTGAAAATGCCTCCCAGGTCCTTTTGAAATGTTGTGAAAAGTGAAATATCATCTGGTTTGAGGGGCAGAAGTTCCTAAGGCTGGGGTTCAGGTGGTTAGCAGTAGAACTAGATTTCTGGTTCTTAGACAACCCCTCCTTCACTGCCAGCAGGTACTGTAAGAGCACAGGGGAAATGCGAAATGAACGCATGATGTCAAGGGCTAGAGTGTAGTATGTATATTCATTTGACTGTCTCCTGGATCGCCCTCCACTCCTCCCCTCCACATTCCAAACTGTTTCTTGGGGTGTTTGTGTTAACGCATCACCAGAAGAGGTCAGTAGGAGTCAGACCTGCCATGTGTGCAGGCTCCATCCCAGCAGCAGCTGATTTGGGATGACTACTTTGCCTTGGGCAACCAGGTCAGCTTGATTTTAAGCCCAACTAATGACATTGCTAAGAGTTAGACTTCAGCTGCAGTCCAGCTTCCCCAAATCTGCAGTGAGAAGCACAGAGGGAGGAAAATATCGCAAGTCTTTTTCTGTAGCATCTGCTTGCTCAATGATAGGAGATCCACTCTATTATCAGGACCTCTTCCTTAACAGTAACTCTTACAACTTGAATCAACTGCCAATACAGTAGGGCAGCTGGAGATCTCTCTCTCTCTCTCTCTCTCTCTCTCTCTCTCTCTCTCTCTCTCTCTCTCTCTCCTCTCTGACAGAATATCTTATCATAACATTGAAAGCAACAGCAATTTTTCAGTGGTTTCATTTAAAAACAACCACCAAAGAAGACCTTTAATTTCAGCATGTCTAGGTTTTCAGTAATTATTTAGAGTTAATACTTTATCTGGTCATCTTCTGCGTAATGTGGGTGGTAAATTCACTGGGACTTATTTACATCCGCCACATAATTTTAAGAATAACTTTACAGCAACTATTCCATTAGCAGATGGTTATTTTATATTTGTTTAGCTAAAATTTTATGAATGATTAGAGAGTGGGTGTAAATATGTGAATTTGGACATGACACAAAATCATCATGCTTTTCAGAATAATTTGCCAATTTACTTAGGCCATTTTTTAAGGAAAAAAAAACAGAATTAGTAATTTTAACAAATATTTTATTGTATTCTGAAAGATGTGTCTGAGTCTGAGATTTATGTTTTCCCCAATACATTTTTATTTTGTTGTGTAATACTGTTATTCACCTTGTACAGATAGTATTTCTTTGATTGTGAGGGCTGATCTCTTAGGACATGTTTTACTATGTGTTATGTGTAAAGTTCACACATAGACAAACATCAAGAGCAGGCTCTGTCATCAGAAGTCCTTTAAAATGATAATTAAAAATGGAATTATTTATTACTTTACAAAAATCATAGTTTTCTTGCTCATTTGAAAGGATAATAAAGCATTTGTAAAATTAGATTAATGACCACTAGAACAATCTTTCATGAATCTCTGATTTCATGAATGAAGAATAAAAATGTTAACACTCAATAGGTTGCCACATATAAAATAAACATTATTTAAGATGACTTAAAAAATGTTGATTCAAGAAGAAGCAAACTGTTTTCAATGACTTTGTTGGGGGAGGGGGGCGGCGGAGGAAATAGCTAGCTACTCCCAATCCAAGTCATCATCATATATTGCTAAGCTTTCCTTCACTCATCAATAACAATTGAAAAACACAAAAATGATGGGACACAATAGGGAGATACTTCTATTAAAGAGGATGGGAAACTATGTTCAGATTAAACCATCAAACATCACTGGCAAAATAAAATATGGCTATAGTCGTAGAGGGAAAAGTGTTTAGAAAGAAAAATATATGCTATTGCCTCTGTTATCATTTCCCATGATTTAAAGAAATGGTACAGTGTAGAAGAGAACTAATGTAGTGTAGTGTATATATCTGGGTTTAGGATTCATAAAATATTAAATTATGTGAATAACTAGAAAAAGTGGATCTGCAGAAAGAAGAGGAGAAGAACAGGAAGCCTTTGTTACAGGGCAGCTTTCCTTCTGAAGCAAGAACCATGACCCAGCATGTGTATGTCAGAAAGAAGCTTGGGATACAATCCTGGTGGGAAAGACCAAAGTACATACATTGGTGTCTTCAGTTACTCTCCATGTTTGGGACCTCTTATTTTTTCTTTCAGTCTTCACCCAAGGATATTTTCTGATTTTTCTAATTGACTCTTTGAAAGATTGGAGGGTAGGGAGGAGGGGGAGGAGGGGGAGGAGAGGGAGAGAGAGAGAGAGAGAGAGAGAGAGAGAGAGAGAGAGAGAGAGAGAGAGAGAGAGAGAAACATCGACGTGAGAGTGACACATTGAATGGTTGCCTCCAGGAGACTGGGGATCAAACCTGCAACCGAGGCACCTGCCCTGGACCTGGAATTGAAGCTGCAACCCTTTGGTTCCTGGACTGATGCTCTAACCACTGAGCGAACTAGCCAGAGCTCAGGACTCCTTCTCTGACTCCCAGGTGCACCTCAGTGCCTGGACCGCAGGGATGTACTACTGCCTCATTGTACACCTCTGACCCACTGAAGGATAGAGCAGCTGCCTGGATCTCTATTGGTCCTCTTAAATGGAAAGGAGAGTAAACATAACCCTGTTTTACCCATACCTTTTCCATAACTGGGAGATAAGCAGAGGTGAATACCAAACTCCAGCAGAGCTCCTGCCAATGCTACAGGACGGTGGGTGCAACAAACGGGGGAGGGGAGAGTTAAGTGACTCATTGGAAAGAGAAACAGCACAGACAAAGTCATCCTCCAGAAAGTGCATTACTAATTGACAAAATAGCCAGCTCAGGTCTGGAAATTGTTGGTTCACAGAGCAGTTACCAAGAAGAGGCTGGAGAGTGAGCAGAGGTGACATCCATAAGATGTTTCTTCTGAGAAAAAAAAAAGAGGGGGGAGATAAATAGAAATATGTGTGCCCCTCAGAAGAATGGGAGTGAAGGAGAAGAAGGAAGTCAAAGGGGGAAATATTGATTCCTGAGAAATATACATTAAAAGAAAAACCACATGAATACTAAACTGATAGGTGAGGGTACCCTTGAACCAGGAACTCTACCAAGGAAGAAAGGAAGAAGGAAGGAAGGAAGGAAGGAAGGAAGGAAGGGAGGGAGGGAGGGAGGGAGGGAGGGAGGGAGGGAGGGAGGGAGGGAGGGATACTCTATAAAGCTATTTATAGAAGATAATGTAATTTTTTAAAATTCAGCTATTGAAAAGCAACCACAAAACATAGGAATACTCTTACCACCACACTCCCATTTGCATTTAGGATTGTCAAATAAAAATTTGGAGGTATTTTTTAATGTAATCAGAAATTCAAAAATTAAAAAACAAAATGAAAAATTATTCAATGGTAGTTTATTAAATTCAGGAAATATATTAAAGATGAAAACAAAACTATCTTAGGATTATGGAATAATTTACTAGGCCCTAAGGAAGATATATTTGCATGACAATTTAATAAAGGACATCAGAGGTAGGCAGGGAAATAAGCAACAAATGAAGTTGAAATAAAGAAGAAACAAACTAGAGTCAGAGAGAACGTGATTGAAATGGAGGTAGGCAAAGAGGTACAATATACATATAACTGGAGGATCTGAATAAGAAAAATAAAATTGTGGAACAAAGCTAATATTTAAAACTATAATCTAAATTTTTTCCTGGGAATTAATAAATACGAACTCCTCTATATTGAAAGGGCTCACTACATGCCTGGAACACTTGCCAGGAAGCAATCAAGTCCAAGACATAATCTAGTGTCCTAGACTGTAAATGACAAAGAAAACAATCCTCAGAGCCACCGGGCACAAAGATCAAATTATTTGTAGGGATACAAATAACAAAATTTACATAGCACCATATTTCTCTAGAGCAACATTTTCAAGGAACTAAAAAAAGTATGAAAAAGGATTTTTTATTTTGACAGAATAAGTCTTAACATTGTAGACAAATGGTCTTAAATGTATAAGACCTTGGAGAATACTGTACTCATAACTCCTTCTTTACTAATCTATTAGAAGGTCAGTTTCCTGCAAACTAGAAATAAGTGAGAAAATGTGAACAATAATTGGTGGTGAATGTTGCATATATTCAATTGTAGAACTAAGGTTAAAATGAGTATGGCAACATAGATGGAAAAGATTATTGAAGCATTGTATATTCTGATATATTATAGATGTGTACATTCCCCTTTATGTTTTTCACCAGTGTTAGAAAAATATGTAACTACCTAGAATTTTAAAAAAAGTATTGTGGTAGTTAAGAATATTTTTTTTCTAAACTTAGGTTAGAGAAAGAAAAAAATGGAGATTCCCTTACTCTTTCATAGAGACACCAAGATGTTCTCAGAGTTTGGTGTGAGGCTATAAGCAGTCATCATTCTCTAGGCTTTCTTAAGAGAGATGAATGGAACCACCCATGTATTAAAATATGATGTATATTAAGTTTATATATAAACATTAAAAACTAAAGTTAGCAAAACCAAGATTGGTGAGTGATTATCTAAAATATCTTCAAATTGGAAAAGTGACATGGAAAGAAAAGCCAAGGTGTCCATCTTAGTTTTTTTTTTTTAATTTTTAAATGAGTATTTTTAAATAAAAATAAAAGGTAAGTATTGGCTTAGTGTAAATCAGTTCCATTAATTTTTATAGGCCAAGTTGTTGTTCTTTGGTGAACTGAAGCAGACCAATGAAGAATTTTACTTCAATATTACCTGACAAAGAAGCAGTTTGACTAAGGGATAGCTGTCTTAAAATTTGATAGGTTCTAGATAAAAGGAAACTCTCTAATGTTTACTTTCAATCAATATAAAGTGGCTAAGATATAAATAAATAAGAATCAAACTGGGTCCAAAACAAATGGCTACATTATAATTTTCATGAATGAATAATTTCAGATATACATTTCATCTTGTTTCGGTGGCCTGTGTTCATGACCATAGGAGGCATAGGGCTTATTAAGCTGAGGACACTGGCTCACATTCCAGAGGGTGTTGCTCAGTAGGTCTCGAGGAGGGAACATTTTCTGTACTATTAACAAACATCTCGGGAAATTCTGATACAGATGGGGCCATGGACTACATTTTTGAGAAACACTAGATTAGGCATTAGTGTTTTGAAGAAATTGTAATTTTTTTTATAATTCCAAAGCCACTTCTCTTCAAGGCATATTTTTATATAGTATATTGATTTAAATGAGAAGGGAAAGCCATGTATTTGATTAGGGAGATTCAGAGAAATAAGTTCCTATGAAGAACATCCATGGAAATGGTTAGGCATCCTCAGATTTAAGAAAAATCTATACACATGAAGGATTTTAATTTAAAGTAATGTACATTGACAAATAAAAATTTCAACCTAATGGCAGCTGACAAATGCTCTTTCAATTGGAAAAAGGTCATTTAAACTTTGCCTGTTGACAGGCACATTTGAATATAAAAAAACTAGTCAATTTGAGGATTATATAATAGAGTTTTGGATAAAGAAAAAATGAAGTATAATTATTTGACCTTTAAAACAATAGTTCTAAAAAAGGGGGGCAATTTTGTACCTCACTAAACATTCTGAATGTCAGGACACATTTTTGGTTGACATACCTGGAGTGGTGGGTATTCTGTATGCTACTAATTCTAGTCAGTAGAGACCAGGGAATGATGCTAAATAATATACAGCTCACATACAGCTCCTCACAACAGTAAATTATCGAACCCAAAATATCAATAGTACTGAGGCTGATCAATTTTGCTTTATAGTTTATTTTATGTGTAAAATTAATCCTGTTTAAAATATTCATATTCTTTACTGATTAGTTTTAGTGGAAAAACATTAAAGGAACATTGTAATTATTCAACAGTAAGAAGGACTTTATGAACCAAAATGCTAGATCAATTCCATGCCATATTTACCATAGAATTTTTAGGTTATGTTTTACCTCATTAGCCTTGAATTATGCTACAATATAATTAGCAATTCATGTAAAAATGCCATGCCTTTTTTTCACCAAACCAGAAGTTATTCATAAACATGCTTTTATTACATTAACAACATTTCTACCAAAGACACAAGTATCAACTGATTTATTCTGATGTGATAGCAGGAGACATAAAATATTTATGGGCATAGATGTTTTCACAATCTTATGGGCAATTAAAACATAAGAACAACATGAAAACATGAAATGTCTAAAGAAGACGGGACCCATCTTGCCATCTCTCTCATTTACTTTATTTCCATTTCCTTTCCTGTTCTTCTTTTTAATCATGACTTAGAAGTTTTGTTTTGTTGTGAAGGTTTGAAAGCAATCAAGAAAATGACCTTCATTATAACTTAGTTCATGTTTTCAAGTGATTTTCCTTTGAGGAAGGGGTGGTTATTTAAGCTTTGTGTTATGTAAATTTCATTATGAAATTGATAATAGTTGGATTGGGTTTTATACAGTAGCCACTATTTTAAGGAGTTCATTTAAGTTAGCTTAGCTCATTATCTTTCAAAGATATTAATGCAAACAACCCAACTAAACTCTTTGAAAGCATCTCCTGGAAACAGCACAGGGCAAGTGATCATGTGACTGAAGTCAAGTGTTAGTTCATCACTAACAATTATATTAACTTGGATAATAAATACTCTGGGTTTCAGTTTTCACATTAAAAGGAGATATTGTTGTGTTCAAAATTTAGACTGTAGAATCACACAGTTTATCCTGGCTAAGCAATTTACCTGCTCTCATCCAACACAGAAAACATCTGTTCACCAGCACCCACGTGATTTCTTGTGAGTGCCTGACTATTGTTGGTAACCACTCACCCAGACTTTGCTTCTTCAGCTTAAATCTCAGCTCCTTCGCCTTTCCTCAAAAGCTCCTTTGCCCAAGGAATGTTTTCTTCTTGCTTCCACATCAGATAGACTTGAAATGATCCATTTCACATTACCTAGTGGGGTCCCCAATCAGTCATGGAACTTTTAAGGACATAACTAATAACAATACAGTGAGAGTCATTTCTTTGTAGAATATGCTCCTATTTCTATATCCCAGAATCCTACCAGTAGTTGCCACAGTTGATATCAAGGAGTTTAGCTATAATTTAGGACAAGCCTATTTATAAATTTATAGAACTGAGAGTTGAAATCTAACTTAAAGGCCATCTCATCCAACCATCTCATCCATAAATGCTATAAGAGAGGACTTCACAAATTTAAATTACTTTCTGCTCTAGGTCACAAAGTTTTGGAATATGGAGGTTCAAATTTTTAACTTAGAATTGCTCAACTCTTTACTAGTCCTGAATTAGTGTTTATCTTTAGTCGTGGCCCTGAAACAAAGGCTTCTCTATTGGTAAAGTAAAATCTGTTTTGTTGATTATTAGTGTATATTTTGTATTAGATTATATGTCTCTTATATTAGGCCTTGATTATAGCTGCTACCTCTTGAATAACCATGATGCTGGATGACAACCATAGTGCTCAATTTTAATAGGAACTTGCAGTGTGTCCTCTCCAACTCCCAGTTTAAATCTCTTCTGCAGCATCCCCAACAAATGAATTGTCATTGAGCCTCTCTTTTCTTTGGAGTAAATCCCAGTGGTTTGTGAGTTAATAATCTTCTCCATTTTAGGATGGTTCTACTTCTTAGGAAGTTATCTGAGTTAAAATAAAATCTGCTCCCAATTGATTATAACTTAATTTTCAACTCAAAGGATTCCTGTGACTATGTTTATAAGCACCTACTATGTGCTAAAGCTCTTTCAGTTGAGGTCATAATCTTCAAATCAATCCATCCATTCTCTGGGCTTACTTGTAAACTGTGGTGGGTGACTAGGCAGAGCATCAGCTTCATAGGTGTAGGACGATGGCTGTCCTTACTGTTAACCCTGAGCTTCTGTCAGGGAAGTCAAGACTTTGGAGCTCAGCACATTACCCTGATTCTGTGGAATATGTACTCAGCTTAACCTCTGAATGTTCCTCCACAAACACTCTTATTAAGCTAATTTTAAGAATAGTTTTGCCTTGTTTGCTATATACAGTTGTTTCTGTGGTCATTTTCTAGGTTTAATAGATAGTAATTCTAGTTTTTGTATTGGGGTTGGATTCTTGGATTTCAGCAGAGGACTTTATATTTATTCAAATTAAATTTCATTGTATTGGCAGCTGCCCAAAATCTCAGGTGGTTGATATTGTTTTGGATCCTGGATTGGTCACATAGTATATTAATTATGTTGTGTGACTTAATATTATTGGGAATGGGAATATAAATTGACTGCTTTTGAATATAAACATACAATAAATTTCTGATCAGAGAAATGAAGCAAATGAAAGGAACTCATCCAATCCAACACAAACATTTCAACTTCAGGAGAAGGGGGCTTTTTTAGTTCATTCTTAACATATTTAGGCAAGAACAATGAAACATTCAGAGGCTTCCAATATTAAGAACTGGTCCCAGACTGGACTGAACTCTCCTTCATCCATGTTCATGAAGGAGGAAAGTGGAAGCCACCTTCAGCCTCATTGAGACTCTTCCTCAGTAGAAATCCTGGTCATATTTAGAGGCAAGTTACCCCTTCCTGCTTCCTCTGTCAGATCCTCTACTCAGTCCTGAGATTAAAATGTGAATAAAACCTGGATCCTTTCATCCAACAATTAAGTGTTTAGATGTGAACACAAGTAAGAGATTATTGCGTGGCCATGAGTTAAATGTTCAAAGGGGGCGTGTCCAGAACTCACTGGAAACCCAAAGAAGGATATGAATCCATTTCCTGGGGAAAAGAGTCAGCCTAGAAAGACCAGTGTTAAAGCTCACAAGATGAAAATGCTGCACAGGGGGCAGGTCACCTTGAGTAAAAGACTCCTGTCTTCAGCACAGTTGTTTGTAGGAAATCTGGGCCTCTCTAAGCTATTCAAGAGCCTGCCATCTTTGATTTAGGGCCTTTATTGTTTTTATTGCTACATTTATAAGATACCTTTCACAAATTCTTTTAAATGCTTCATAATTTTCCCACTTTATGAAACAATGGAAACTTAAAATATTTTTTAAAGTTGCTACCCTCCTTTGATGTTGCTCATTATATCAAAAATGTAATTCTAGACAGTAAATAAAAGTCATAATTTTAAAAAATGAAACATGGAGGTAAAGTTAGGCATCTGGTGTGGTATTTGTAAACAAGGTGTGAAACAATTTATTAATGTGCTTTCTGGCCATTTTGATGCTTAACTATATATTTCAGTAAAGTAAAATAAACATAAAAGTAGTTAGTAATTTTGGCCTACCCTTTACCCCCAACTCTCTCAGCATCGAGCAGTAAGGAGTTGGTTATCATTTGGAGCTATGGTGACTGTGAATGCAAATATACTCAATTAAGCTTTCAACAACGGATGCAGGAAAATGTAGTCCACACACTAGAGACCCATATTATATCTGGTATAGAGTAGTTAATTGCTTCCAAATGAAGCTCCAATCAGACAGAGAAATGTCTAGTCTGACTAGTACTAAAATAAAAGTAGGCAATGGACACTGTTGTGTTTTGCTTGACTGTGTATTCGCAAGAATATTCATTTACTTAATAGGGGAAATTAAAGCACAAGTCCTCCAGGGACTGCCACTCTTAGGACACATGGACAGAAATACAATTTCCACTGTAATTTCTTTGATGGATTCAGTAAGAGGCTCTATTAGTCTATATGATGATAGTGTTTCTGGGCAGTAGTGCCAACTGCATTTGCGCTTACATATATCCAGCCCATTCAAATATAAAATCTTACTTTCAAGATAATGGGAAAACATTCACATTATTATGTCAAATGATGTTATCAGCTAAGTCATAGAAACAACAATATAGTGCATTTTTTCTCTTAAAAGTTGTTAAGATCAGGAAAATACCAGTAAGATTCACTCTGTTTAAAACAAACCATTTTAATTGCTTATAAACAGGGGAACATAAAAATACTTGTGTATCTGAAGCTTTTATTTTGGCTCAAAAGTAGAACTTCAATTTTCATAGAAGTCATAGATCACTAAAAGGAAATTATCCCAACAAATTCACAACTTATTTTCCAGCTCTTCATTATGAATTATGTTCACTAAGTCTAAAAAGCATCAGAGTGGAAAAGAAGATAAAAACATAAATAAGTCTAGATTGTGATATTAAACTAGATCCTGTCAACATAAATTGATAGGGGGAAAGTACATATTTCTTAGTATACAATTATGTTTGAAAATTTGATTGCTAATGGATTTCTGTATTCATATCGAGGTCAGATGGATAATTGTTTATGAGTAATCTGAAATCTCTTATAGACCTCTCCCAGCAAGTTTATAGCATCTATCTACGTTACACATTTGCCATTTCAAATATTCCTCCCTCATAGTTTTCCCCCCCCCGTAAGAGCAATGTGGGACGTTTTGTCAATTTTGCACTTGTTTTCTAAACCTCCCCTTTATTTTACCGAAGAGCTTGCAATTAACCCACTTCGCCCTATAGAGGAGCATCTTTATAATAACAGCTTTCCTGGCAGAGCTTTTGTTTGGCAGATTTTAAAAACAAGAGCCCATAAAGGCTGGGGCGGGGGGGGGGGGGGGGGGAATCCAGTGGAAGTCAAGTTCAGCAAATCTCTTTCAAGGTCATATCCCTTTAAGTTATAGAGGTTTTCTTCCTGTAAAAAGATTGCCAAGTCATTTTCCACGTTAATAAACAAATCTTAGACAAACGCTGTTACCTGTTTTACCAACGGCTGGGAGAAAGGCTGAGGTTTCACTTCTTCCAGTGAATTGGCAAGGCAGACATTTCCTGCTGCCTTGGCCACTTGGAGGCTTGGTTCTGGGAAGGGCGAGGCTTCTGTCCACTGCCCCCAGACTCACTCAGTAACCAGGGCCAGCCAGCCAGCCAGCTGCATGGCAGTGCTCAATAGTCAAAGGGCATGGTAATTCCCTCCATCTGCCTTTTCTTTCTTCAAGGCCAAATCTTCACCTGGTGTTTTTGATGCCTGTGTGCTAATTATGATGGCTGCCATCAGCGGCCCTGTGGGGGACACCGCTGACTCGCTGAGCCCACAGAGCAGACTGAAGCTTGTTAAGCGACCATGTCAGCCTGATTTTAGGGCCTGTTTTGCAGCTCTCCACAGGCCTATCGGAAAGCGTCAGGAGTCTCCGTCTTGCAGGACAAGGGCATTGTCTTTCTAAATGTCTCTTCCCTGATAAGCAAATCCAAATATGGCTCATTCACTATGGCTTTGAAGGCACAGTGGGGAACTTGGCTTGCATGGTGGATACAACAAAATGCTTAATATTATCGCTTGGTATGGAGCTAAAGAACTCCATTTCCAATTCCAAGATAAAAACCTCTGCTCCCCAGCTATGATCAAGAGTTTGAAATTTAAATCAGGAGCCTTGAAAGCTATTCTAACTCTCAAAAGGGCTGGCTTTCCCATACATACAAAGAAGAAAATGCTGTGTTTGCATTAGGCCCGAATCAGGAGAAAGCACACATCATCTTAGAAAACAGGATACTTGCCTCTTTCCATTGAGAAGCTGTTTAGTATTTTCAGTCCATTTGTTTTATTGTCATTCCCATTATTTAGATTATGATTAGCACTGGCCGCATAGTCCGTTTTTATTACTTTATATACCTCCTATTGTTTTAGTGTTTCCACACTGATGACACCTGACAACATCCAAAACCATTTTGATTTAAGTACAAAAGCAGCATCAAAAATAAGCATTGCAACAACCTCAGCACTCCACTCCCCCTTGCCTTTCTATATTAGTTACCCTCAAAGTCACTGCCAAAAGGGGAGTTTCTTTGTTTATTTGGGTGGTACTATGAGGAGTTTCTGGGTCTGTGTAGGTAGAGTTGTATACAAAAAAACTGAGTTGATATAAGAAAATCACATTTAAGAACTGAATCCTAGAATCATTCCCAGTGATTTGCAAGTGGCATCTGCAGTGCTTCTGACCACTTGCCAAGGGCTGTGATTCTCATTCCCAACTCAGGTCTCAGCTACATCCGTCCAAGGCAGCGTTTCTCAACCCGTGGGTCGCGAACAATAAAAATACATCCTGCATATCAGATGTTTACATTATAATTCATAACAGTAGCAACATTACAGTTATGAAGTAGCAACAAAAATAATTTTATGGTTGGGGGTCACCACAACATGAGGACCTGTATTAAAAGGTCACGGCATTAGGAAGGTTGAGAACCACTGATTCAAGGGTTCACAGCAGGAACTCATTTATCAGCTGCAAGGCACTTGGGGTGGCACACTCTTCCATAGTATATGCTTACACCAACAACCAAGACAATAACCGCTAAGTCATTGTGTAGTAGGCTGTTCTGGTGGTTTATTTAGGCAGAGTCACTATTACTCTTGAATACCAGCTATTGATTATTTCTTGTCTTTCAATATCTGTGTTGGCCTAAATGAAGAGTGGTGGCCTCCGTCCTTTTGGAGGCTGGTGGATGACCGTTGCTTAGTTACCAAGCCATCACGCAGTGGTTGATGCAACTTGGTCATGTCATTGGTAAAAACAGGGCACCAAGTGCCCGGTTCATGAGGCTTTCACTATCTCCACATGTGCTCCCTCCCCTTTGCTTTGTAAGATTCTGTTTTTATCTTTTTTCCTGTCCTCGTTCTCCCAATCCTAAAAGAACTCGATGAAGCTTATGCTGCTACTGATGACGCCGCCGCATTGCTCACCATGGCCAACATTCCTTTCCCATCAAACTGGAGGAAAGAAAAAAGGCAGAGACATAATGACAAAAAGGACACCCGGGGAGAACAGAGAGGAGTCCTGGACCCCAGAAAGGGCTCCTGAGTCTGCTGTCTCCTCACCTTTGGGCCAAGCTGACACACCTTTGCCCTCTGGCTGTTCTGTGATTTATTATTTTAGACTCTATTTGAGTGACTAATTCAGTCCTTCAGCAAAACATATATATATATTTAACTCTGATACTCCCTGTGTTTCTCCCATCATAATACATACAATGTGTAATCTTCTACTTAGTTCATTGGCATTAACAAGTAAAATTTGCACAAGAAACTGGGAAGGAGAAAGAAGACACCATATTGAACGTGTCTGAATATGTGTTTTCGACTCATCGCCATGGGCTTTTCAGTGATCATTTATTTTTAATGAGGTAGCACTCATAAGAGCTGGAATGCAAGTGAGCGTTTGTCATTGCCATACATTATTTCCTATTATGGGCGCTTCTCTCTGGCATAACCATGGGGTAGCCTGTATAATATTTTGATAAGAGGCAGAACTCCAAGGCAATAACCCTACCTATGTTTTGTGACTGCGGGGATAAATTTGGAACAGACTTTCTCTATGTATTTTCTCTAGGAGACTTTTATGGTTCACAAAGGAAGTAGGGGAAATGGATGATAGAATCTACAATTTTCAACAATTCTCACTGCTAAATGTTTTACTGCTACTTATTCTTTCTTTTCCATTTTCTTCCTTTTCTTGAAGAGAATATGATAAAGCATATACTAAAATAGGTGTGTTTATATATGTTTTGGGGATTTTTTACCCTGAGGAATCAGAATTATGGAATTTAGGAACTGATCATATAAGAGCTAAGTCTTAACCAATCCTTCACTTCACAAATGAGGAAACTAAGGCACACAAAAGAGAAGCAACTTGAGTCCTATAAGAGTGGGAGCTGAGTTGGAACCCTACTATCTTGACTTTGCACTGGGATTCCCCATTCCCAACTGGAAAAGCATTCCAGTGCCAGAGCTTCACAGGACAAGGGGACTCAGCACCCCCTTCTCTTCTGAATCCTAAATGCTTTGAGGTGCATGACTTTTCCAAAGTCTAGAATCAATGCAGGCTGGTATAACTCTGTGACTTCAGCTTGCTTTCCATTCTGGTTTCCAAGTAATTATTGTGACTTCCATTTCCCTTCTTTATAGATTTGGGTTAGTGTACATTATGTGGCCTGGTTGGGCTGATTTTATATATCAAAACTGGCATGAATCCAGAGGCAACAAATTAGAAATATCGACTTCTCTGCTGGACTAATAAAAACGATGGTGTGTGAGTTAACAAATGTAGTTTTAATTTGGTAACAAATGTAACCGTGCCTGCCGGGAGATCCCCAGAAATACAAGAGGAAAAAAACCCTCGATAAGTAGTAAGAACTTAACAAAGAAGATAGGATGCATAAAAGAAGGTCAGCCGAATTCTTTCCACAGGAGTAGCCACTAAAACAAAATTTAGAAAGCTACTTATGCAGTACTTTCAATTATATATAGGAATCGGTAGGCTCTCTTTCTTCCAGTGGCAACTATAACATCCTTAGGAACAATAATTCCTCAAGGGAGATGCCATCGCCGCATTACTGATTCCTCAGTTTTGAGCAGCAGCAATTAGATAAACTTGAAACCAGTGGCTATAATCCTCAGGGCTGGCTCTGATTAATAAAGCAAGTGATAGCCTGCTGATTCTAAAATAAAAAGCTAAATAAATACACGTTGCCATTTTCAGCAAGAAAGTAATAAGCAATTTGCAGTAAATGTGATTGGCATAAAACAATGTGGAGAATAATGTCAGGTGCAATCAGGAAACAGCCATTGCTGTCAGATTTGCAAAATAGGATGGTGCTTCCACAGACGTAGCTACCATTTAAAGCCACTGCAAAAGGTTGACAGATAGGCTCGCAAATTATTCCTACCATATTTAAATTGCGAGCCTAACTCCTCGATCGCGTATTTATTTAATCAAAGCATGATCACTTCTGACAATTACTTTTGCAGGCTTTCATAAAACACACCAGCAAGTATCCTCAGACAGGTATTACCAAAGCAGGAAGAAAGCTGACGCAGCTGTCCAAGGCAGGGAGGAACGGTAAGCGCCTAGCACATTAAGACCCTGCCAAATGCTTCCTCGGCTGAGAAATGCCGGGGATAATGACAGATGAGCATGGGGAGGCTATTAAATGATCTGACGAGGGTGTAAGTCTCTGACACGGCATGCTTTGACTAGCGCCATGGATTTTCTGAAAGAATCACAGCATGAAGTTCTCTATTTGGGTGAACGAGTCAGAAGCAGTGTGCCTACTAGGAGTTGCAAATTTAAAAGCCCTCAGGAGGTGGGCCGGTGATGCCAACCAGGGTGTGGTCTGTGGAGACAGGCAAACTGGAAAGCACTGGCCCAGATAAAGGCAGCTGATGGAGCCAATGAGTGCGCTGCTGGAACGCAGGCCCAGGATTGTCAGACTTCCGAAATTAAGATTTTCCTGTGAAATACACATGTTGTTCGGGGTTGGCAACTAAGTTATAAAAAAACAACGGTAATATCCATGTGAACTAGATTCCAGTGGGAGCCACTCAAGAGCATACAATGATGTAACAAGGTTGTCTAGATAGTCTATGTAGATTGGACCATGACCACCAGCTGAACAAGTTATGGTCAAAACCATTTGGAAAAAAATCTTACCAAGAACGCCAGTCTGGGCTTATGAGAAATAAGAAATTTCTTTGAACTTAGAATAACTTACCTAGAGTATGGCAAAGAGGGGACAGTTTTCATGACTGTGGCTAACTCCCTGGCTCTCTCTTTATCTGTCAAAAGGACATAACAGTGGCACCTACTTGTTAGGATTATGGTGAGGATTAAATGAGTTATTTACATAAAGCTCTTAGAAGAGTATCTAGCATATAGTAGGCTCTCAATAAATGTTTTCCAGTATTGCTCTTAACATGATGAATAAAATATGAGTGTGTTCCTTGAATGTTAAATGCAAGGTGACATTTCCAGAATGTAGCAACTCATTGAAAAGATGCCTCTTGCAGTATTACTTCTGCCAAAGAGGAAATAACACCATGATGTCCAAAGACTTGTGTCATGGTAAGTTGAGAAGCAGCTGAGAAGAAGTAGCTCAGGGTTATAATGAAGCAGAAGCTCCCAATATTTCTTTTTGGACAACTAGGTCATTGTCGTCATAGGCAGGCTGCCTAGGCAGCGGGAGGCACTGATCAGGTATTGCGTATATGCATGTTTGGAAGCCAGTATTCTCAGTTTTTTTGTGGGCTTTGGGGCAGAGATCTCCTTTTATACCTTTTGTTTTCTCTAAGACCCTCTACAAGACTGAAAGTCAGAAATAAACACTGAGAGGTTCTGCAAAGCCAAGAACGTCTGCAAATAGGCACAATAGGCCGAGGACTATTGCTTACATTTAATTTTGAGCATCGGTCTAGAAGCTAGTGACACCCTCTAGACCCTTGCTCCAGGTGGGTGGGGGTAGGTGGTACACAGGAGACCAATGAGACTTTTATTGAGATTCACAACTGTGAGCATTCACATAAGTTAGGCGTCCGTAGACTGCTGCAGTGAGGCTGACCCATGGCCTGTTTTTACATTTTAAAGGGCTGTGAAAAAAATAATAATATGCAATCGTGACTGTATAGAGCCCATAGCGCCTAAAATGCTTACTATCTGGTCCTTTATCATTTTCACCTATGAGTAGATTTATTGGGGAGAAGAGTGTTGGTTTTCTTTTCTAATGATGTAGCTCAGCTATAAGTTAGAGACAAGTAACCATTCTTATTTGGACTTTGTCCTTGTTCCTATGTTATTTATTTTTATCCCAGTGGCAGAAAAATGCTAGGGTGCTGTTGTTTTTTAATGTAACTTCTATTGTACCCTGTTGTCTTAAAGAAAATTCAGTTCAGTTATCCAAGTGAGACACTTTAGTTTTGATGGTATGTACATGCTGGCTTACCACCAGGATGGCCAGCTCTTGCCTGGTTGTAAAATTATGGTACAAATACTTTTTATTGATCGCAATTTAACAGCCAATCAAGGCACAGCTTCATCCCCATGCTTTCACTGTGCCTTGACAATTGAGAAGAATAGCAGCTATAATGGATACTATTATGGCCATTGTGTCCCTTCCAGATGAACTCTGAGACTGTGCTGGACAAGTTAGATAAATGTCAGCCGCTAGGATGCTACAGAGAGAAGTATGTAACCTCCTGGGGTGTAAAGATTTGGCCGTAACTTTGCACTCACTGGAATCCCCTCCAGCCCATCAAACCTGTTGTGTCCAAGAAGACTGCAACCAAATACCTCCTCTCATGCTCATAGTTTTTGGAGCCAAGATGTAGAGTCTGCAAAAAGGTAAAGGTTAGGTCTTTATATCAGAAGTTTAAATGGTTTAATTTTTAATAACTAGATTTGAGTTTGAAGGTAAATTTCAATCATTATCAAAACTATAAAATGTTTTAACTTTTAACATTTGAGACTCTACCTTGATGCATTTTTTCCCTTGGTCTCTGGATTGTCAGTGAGGCACTCACACTTTGTTGATATTGTTTATCTCTCAAATTTCATTATCTGTTTATATTTTTGTTAGCTATCTGTTTTTATCAGTTGAACCCTTAATATTTCTATTTTTCCCTATATATATATATATATATATATATATATATATATATATATATATATATATATTTTTTTTTTTTTTTAATTTTCTTGTAGGATTTTTTTCTTTTTCTAATACCCCCATCCCCAGCCTTCATCGAACTATAGTCTGTGTCCATGGGTTATGCATTTATGCATATAAGTTCTTTGGTTAATTTTTTCCCCACTCCCACTTCCACTTTCCAAACACTAAGATTCCCAAAGATTCAAGCACATGATTTATAAGCCTCAAAGTCCATTTTATATGGGGGGGGGGTGGATTAATTCAACAAGGAGACCATTGGACTTAGATAGTTCTAATACCTTAGCAGCCCCTGTAAGCCAAGCTAAAAGCTAAGCCTGCAAATGCCTCAAGGTTGAGAAAAGCCTAAGGACCACCAATCACAATCCAGATCAAGGGTCTGGAGGGTGTCACTAGCTTCTAGAGATGCTCAACATTAAATGTAAGGAATAGTCCTCCACACTTTCGGTATAAAGGTCTTTCCCAGCTCCTGACAATGGAGCATTCCTGAGCACTCCCAGTTTCTGGCTGCCCTGTGTGAATCAGTTTTGGCTCAAGCTCATAAAAATGTAATATGCCTCAGTTTATCTTTTAATAGAGGAAAGCATGCTTAATACATATCAATGTCAAACATATTTTAATGTCTTCTAGCATTTTATTTCATTTAAGAAGTTTTCTTTTTACTTCTCTCATCCACCAATGCTGTTAAATTTAGATCATTTCGATGAGCATATCATTAAAATAGCGGTCCTTTTGTAACATTAAAACACAAGGCATTGAGAATGCTATATCCTACTTCATCCTTACAAATATGTGCTGGAGGATGTTCACACTGTCAAGTCTCCATCACTAAGATCAGTTAGTTCATCCACTTGAAGGAGAGTCGAATTCATGGGCAGTGCCAGGTCTGTAAAGTCATGCTGACTCTACTAGACCAAATCGTCTACAAAACCATTTCCATCAGTCAGAACCCCACTTCCTCCCAGTCTACTACAGGAATTTATTCAACCCTCTGTCCCTTGCTCACATACATTTGTACTTGTTTATATTCTGAAAATTGAGATTTAGACTAAGGACAAAGAGGTTCCATTAGACTTATGCCTGTATGCCTCTCTCCCTCAGTTCAAGGCATCATCATTTACCTGAGATGATTACTTTAAAGTGATATTTGGCAAATGTTACATCAGATGACCTAACCAATCAATCCTGAATAAAGTAACTCAACACACCATTGCTGAGTAAACTTTGTTCAGTTCAGTAGGAATTTCATAGCCAGTGTCTCAAACTCAGATGCCTCCAGGGGCCAGGCTTTTAATGTAAATTAAAGGACAATAAGGAGCGATGAGGTGGGAGGTCAAGGGGAAGAGCCCTCGTCTGGCTGATGGCCAACACTTTGTTTCCCTAGAGAAGCTGGAAGTTTGAGGTTTTGTGTGGAATTAATTGGCAAATAATACGAAAATTGTAAGTCAGAAAATACTGCCGCAGTCCAAGCCCAGGCAACTGCAAGCTTCGGGAGAGGGATAGGATATAAGGTGTGCTCTACGCAGGGCGGGAGAGGAGATAGGCAGACACAGATGATAAAGCCAGGGGAAATGTGATAAATGTACAAATGGAGCCGTGCAGGTCGTTAATTCCGAGTTTACCTAACGAGCACAGGAAGGGAGAAATGATCTCCTTTAGGTAAGTTCTCATGGAGAAAGAGACGTTGGATCTGGGACCTACAGAGTAAACAATATTTTGACATGTGGGTACAGAGGGAAAGGCAATGCCAGGGAGGTTGAAACAAATAATAGGAAAGCGATCACAGAGAGGGCTGGGTGTAGTTGCCGCAAATTCAGACCGTTTTGCCTGCATTGTAGGGGAGCCTGGGACACAGCCCTGGGAATGTGTGTTCTCACCCCTTCGAAATGCGTACTTCTCCTCATTCTGCTGCCGTCATTGAAGAGTCCTGTCCTGTACTCAGACTGGCACTGGGTTGAGGTTCTGCTCATAGGTTCTGTGTTCCCATTGTTCAGTTGATCCTGACAAAGAAACAGTGTGTGTGAGTGTGTGTGAGAGTTTATGTTTGAGGTTGTGTGAATGTGTGCGAGTGTGTGTATGTGCATGTGAATGTGTGTGAGTGTGTGTGAATGTGTGTGTGAGTGAATGTGGGTGTGTGTGTTGTGTGAATGTGTGGGTGTGTATGTGTGTGTGAATGTGTGTGTGAGCATGTGAGTGTGTGTGTGTTACTATCCATCCATCTCCCTCCATGCGGAGGGCTGAGAGGATGACTATCTCATTGAGCACATGTGATCCATTCAAAGCAGACCCTTGGAAAAGCTCTCCTTGGAGTCTGATAGAATTGGGGCTTAATTGTGAAACAATATGGAATCAGAAGTTTCCACTTTTACACATTTTCTCACATCTGGTTTCCTTTCTTCAATTTCCATCGATGACATTTACATTGATGTGAAATTATCCAAATAAAATTTCTAATCCTGACTCTATGCAAATCCAGCGCTCCATAGAAAAAAGGAGCTTACTCTCTTTATACCTCTTTTTTAGTAAAATAGGGTGACTCCACCCAGACTCAGCTTCTTTCCAGCCTGATTTCCCCAGTGGAGCCATTTGTACCTGCAGGATTATTTTAGGGAGATTATTCAACTTTTTAAATCCTTATTTCCTTCATCTTTAAAATGAGCACATGGTAAATTAATGAGGGTAATGAATGTTGAGAGCCTGATACAATGCCAGTCTATGGGTGGTAACAAATAATGAGGAGTCCCATTTTCCCTTTTCAGTCAGCTTTCCAGACCCATCCATTTTTAGGCCTGGTTGTGACTCCCAGAATTTAGACACCCCCCCTTGCCAAGAGCTGTGTTTATGGTGATCATGATGGTCACCCCTCTACATGTGTCTTGGGACAAACTGGATCTTAATTGTGCCCCTTTTTTCCTTCCCCCTTTCAATACCAACCTCTTCTACTTCGGGGTGTGCACCACCTCAGGGAACCTCCAATTGGGCCTCTGGTTCTATGTGCTCATCAAACACGGTGCTTCCTTACAGACTTATTACATTTGTCATTCATTCATTTGTGTGTAAAGTCTTACTGGAGGCCTTTCTCCCCTGCTGGATTCTCCATTTGTCCACCGCAGCCAGACACACAATGTAGGTGCTCGATCAGTGACTCTTCCATGTTTCTTTTCTTCATCACAAACGCCCTTCCTCCCAGAAGCCTTCTCTGATTTCCTCTCTCTCTCTCTGAGGTTCTCTCCTCCCAGAAAACTGATAGTTCTTTGTTTAGACTCAGCTCTGGCATTTGTGGTTTGTGACCTCTGCATATGGTGACGTGTAAGCATGTCTCCCCCCTCTTTCTAGACAAATCTCTTTCTAGGTAATTCTCTCCTTCACCTTTGCATCACTCCCACTGTGCTGAAACCATAGCATATCCTCAATGAATGTCATGGATGGTCCACAAAAAATTAAAGTATAATGATTTCTGAAGTTTCTTACGTGAGGTATGTTAGCAATCCTGGAAACATTTCTATCATGTTTTCCAGTGTAGAATTGCTTTTCATTCATAATCATCAAAAGAGAATGGTTGGGAATACTGCTTGATATCAAATGAGGATGCCCCCACCCGAATGGGAGTTAAGTTGCATGGGGTAAAATGCGTGCTGAATTCAAATACTAAGCAAGGTGGATGAGGACGTTTGTGGCTGTGTGTTTAGAAGCCAGAAGAGAGCGGTGTCCTGTAGTCCCCCAGGGGAAGAACTGTGAGACGAGGACGCAAAGATGATGCAGAGATGCGCTGGTGGCTAACAGAATACAAAGAGCGGACTTTTCAGTTCCTAATGTGAACAGGCTCCATCTAGGTCCAGCATCTCCCAGGGAAGCGCCCTAAGTATTTTAACAAGACGATGAGAGCGCTGAGGACAGAAAATCCACCACTGACTTCCAGTGCCTGACCACAGATAAAAAATTGATTACCTTTCTGTTGGTTTGAGAGGTTTCCAGATAACGATTTTTTATTTCTGAACTGCAGCAGGACACTGAAATTGTAGGCTGGTGTGAAGCCACCTACATCACAGTGAAGGGCCGTCGCAGAATCAATATGCTATCCCCTCATTCACAGATGTTCATGGATTCGAGCATATAGATAATGAAGTTTATTCAAGGATACACTGCTGTCGCCGAATAATGGGTCTCAAAGAGGTTTGTGCTGCCAAAGAGTTTGATGACATATGGCATTTTAGATAGGTCATTATATTACTGATTATGGAGCAGAGCAGTAGGTTCATAGTAAAGAAAAATTAATAGAAGCATTCAAGTTGGGAAACATGGAGAAGAATATTATTTTCTACAATCTATCTTTCTTTTTAATTCACTTCAGGATTTTTTTTTTTCCATTTGTAAGGGAGGGAGGGAAGGGGGAGAGAGAGAGAGAAAAAAAAATCGATGTGAGAGAGACACATGAATTGGTTGCCTCCCGCGTAAGCCCCAACCAGGGCCAGGGATCGAACCTGTGACCCTTCAGTGCACAGTCTGACACTCTAACCCCTGAGCAACACTGGCCAGGGCTACTTTCTATAATCTATCTTTAAAAAAGAAAACCTCACTGGTGGTTTGAGATGTCTACATATATATACAGAGAGGGGCAAAGGTAGGCTTATAGTTGTAAGTGCATGGAACAGTGAGTTTATTCTTGAATTATTGATATTTTCCATGCACACAACTGTAAACCTCCTTTTACCCACCCCTGTACTTTGGCCCACATCCACAGTAAGGCACATCCTCAAAAAATATGAATTTATTTTCCTAAACAGCCAGATGCCTGCCCACATATTCCCTGTGATAGATAAGTAAATTGCATGTGAAAATGGGATACATGCAGCAAGTAAGTGAGCAGCTTAGGAGCTGAATGTATATGGTAGGAAATTTGAAACTGCACTAGATTGGCTCTAAAACACTCCTTTTCCCACAAAACACCAAGTGGAATTCTATTGCCGCCACAGACTGGGTGCACACAGGGGGCATAGTTGCTTCTCAAGGCTAATGGGCCTTCATCAGCAACGGGACACTATGTCCCCTCATCTCTTTTGAGGGGCAGGGGAAGGTGAAAAGAGGACAAGGTAGTTTGTGTTAGCATGTAAGCAATTTCTGTTTTGTGAAGGAGAAAAAACCCAGGCCACCAGTTTGACATAAAGCAGAGAACTATTCAATCTGAATGTTACCATGGAAGGTACTGATAAAAACATCTTGACATTTGAGTCTTTTAACTGCCAGTCGATCACGTGCGTGGCTCTAATGATTAGTTCACTTGCAGAAGAAGAATTTAAAGAGAGCCGTCTTACCATTCAGGCACAGTGAGAGACACAATGGGTGCCCTTCCATGAAAGGGAGCATTTCTGTAGGGAGTTTTCACCATAGGACATTTCTTTTTTAAAAAATATTTTTATTGATTTCAGACAGGAAGGAAGAGGGAGAGAGAGATAGAAACATCCATGATGAGAGAGAATCATGGTAGATCGGCTGCCTCCTGCAAGTCCCCCACTGGGGATCGAGCCCACAACCTGGGCATATAACCTTGACTGGAATTGAACTTGGGACCTTTCAGTTTGCAAGTCGATGCTCTATCCACTGAGCCAAAACAGCTTGGGCTAGGACATTTGTTTAAAGTCAAAAGGCACCAGTACACAGCTAAGTGGATTATATAACACACACTAGAGGTCTGAAGCATAAAATTTGAGCAAGAGTAGGCCTTCCTTCCCCCAGCTGCCGGCACCAGCTTCCCTCTGGCACCCGGGACCGGGGTTTCCCTCTCAGCCCGGGCTTCATCCAGAAGGTTGTCTGGAAGGATGTCTGGAATGACATCCAGTCTAATTAGCATATTATGCTTTTATTATTATAGATTTTAATTTCTAAAGCAAATAGCTGTGGGGTTTTCTGACCACTTCTCCACCATGAGTAGCGTCAAGTTGATTTTATATTGTATAAAATCAATAAGAGTTAGGCATGTGTTTCACAATTATCTGTGGCTCAGGTGTGTGTGTGCACAAGTGTCTCTGTTTATACCTCACTGCTTGCAGAATCCAACATTCCTGATTCAACCCCATTGTTGAGCCCTTAGCTCCCTGTGCTGCTATGATGCTGAAAGGTCGTATTCCCTAATTTCCATTTCAGCTCTAAGGTATGGAAGGTTGAATAATACCCCTGCCCTGACTTGTCTGTATTCTAATTGCCAGAATCTGTAAAAAGTTATCTTATATGCAAAGGGGACATTGTAGGTGTGATTATTTAAGATTCTTGAACTGGGGATATTTTTCTGGGTTTTCCGGGAGGGCCCAAGGTAAGCCCAGCGATTCTTGTGAGAGGGAGGC